>NC_037334.1:6917378-7546230 GCF_002263795.3 Bos taurus | reverse complement strand
TATTTTATACATAGTATCAATAGTGTATATTAAATTCTTAACATAGACTCAAGGGATTAGATCTGATAGACAGAGTGCCTGAAGAACTATGGACAGAGGTTCATGACATTGTACAGGAGGCAGTGATCAAGACCATCCCCAAGAAAAAGAAATCCGAAAAGGCAAAATGGTTGTTTGAGGAAGCCTTACAAATAGCTGAGAAAAGAAGAGAAGCTAAAGGCAAAGGAGAAAAGGAAAGATATAAGCATCTGAATGCAGAGTTCCAAAGAATAGCAGAGAGATAAGAAAGCCTTCCTCAGTGATCAATGCAAAGAAATAGATGAAAACAATAGAATGGGAAAGACTAGAGATCTCTTCAAGAAAATTAGAGATACTAAGGGAACATTTCATGAAAAGATGGACACAATAAAGGACAGAAATGGTATGGACCTAACAGAAGCAGAAGATATTAAGAAGAGTTGGCAAGAATACACAGAAAAACTATACCAAAAAGATGTCCATGACCCAGGTACCACGATGGTGTGATCACTGGACTAGAGCCAGACATCCTGGAATGCGAAGCCAGGTGGGCCTTAGGAAGCATCACAACAAACAAAGCTAGTGGAGGTGATGGAATTCCAGTTGAGCTATTTCAAATCCTAAAAGATGATGCTGTGAAAGTGCTGCACTCTATAGGCCAGCAAATTTGGAAAACTCAGCAGTGGCCAAAGGACTGCAAAAGGTCAGTTTTCATTCTAATTCCAAAGAAAGGCAATGCCAAAGAATGTTCAAACTACCGCACAATTACACTCATTTCACATGCTAGTAAAGTAATGCTCAAAATTCTCCAAGCCAGGCTTCAACAGTACGTGAACTGAGAACTTCCAGATGTTCAAGCTGGATTTAGAAAAGGCAGACAAACCAGAGAGCAAATTGCCAACATTGGTTGAATCATCAAGAAAGCCAGAGAGTTCCAGAAAAACATCTATTTCTGCTTTATTGACTATGCCAAAGCCTTTGACTGTGTGGATCACAACAAACTGTGGAAAATTCTTAAAGAGATGGGAATACCAGACCACCTGACCTGCCTCCTGAGAAATCTATATATGGGTCAAGAAGCAACAGTTAGAACCGGACACGGAAAAACAGACTGGTTCCAAATTGGGAAAGGAGTACGTCAAGGCTGTATATTGTCACCCTGCTTATTTAGCTTATATGCAGAGTACATCATGTGAAATGATGGGCAGGATGAAGCACAAGCTGGAATCAAGATTGCCAGGAGAAATATCAATAACCTCAGATATGCAGATGACATCACCCTTATGACAGAAAGTGAAGAAGAACTAAAAAGCCCCTTGTTGAAAGTGAAAGAGGAGAGTGAAAAAGTTGGCTTAAAACTCAACATTCAGAAAACTAAGATCATGGCCTCTGGTCCCATCACTTCATGGCAAATAGATAGGAAAACAATGGAAACAGTGAGAGACTATTTTTGGGGCTCCAAAATCACTGCAGATGGTGACTACAGCCATGAAATTAAAAGATGCTTGCTCCTTGGAAAAAAAAAGCTATGACCAATCTAGACAGCACATTAAAAAGCAGAGACATTGCTTCACCAACAATGGTCCATCTAGTCAATGCTATGGTTTTTCCAGTAGTCAAGTATAGATGTGAGAGTTGGACTATAAAGAAAGCAGAGGGCCAAAAAATCGATGCTTTTGAACTGTAATGTTGGAGAAGACTCTTGAGAGTCCCTTGGACTGAAAGGAGATCCAACCAGTCAATCCTAAAGGAAATCAGTCCTAATATTCATTGGAGGGACTGATGCTAAAGCTGAAACTCCAATACTTTGGCCATCTGATGTGAAGAACTGACTCATTGGAAAAGACCCTGATGCTGGGCAAGATTGAAGGCAGGAGGAGAAGGGGATGACAGAGGATGATATGGTTGGATGGCATCACTGACTCAATGGATGTGAGTTTGAGCAAGTTCTGTCAGTTGGTTCTGGACAGGAAAACCTGGTGTGCTGCAATCCATGGGGTCACAAATAGTAGGACATGACTGAGTGACTAAACTGAATTGAATTAAAATTCTTAGCAGGTGATACAGTTAACTTATTCAAAATTGGATAACCACAAAACACAACAGCTGTGGCCCAATAGCACTCATTTCCCTTCCTCACAGTTTGCCTAATAGTTATTTTTTTAAGTATTCTAGTACTAGATCCTGCCAAGTCTCTGATCATATTCCTACTAAGCAATGATGCCAGAACCAACCAACCATCTCTTCTCAACAGAACCAATGAGAGGGGCTCAGAAATAGACCAGGAGACTTGGACTTACCATTCAATGTTTTTAGGCTCACGATCCTTCAGGAGCTCTTGCACCTCCTGCCGGCAGCGCTCCTGGTATTCTTTGTGCTTGGCAAGATTGTACAGAATCCAGGAGAGACCACTGGCTGTGGTATCATGGCCTGAGAAGCATTCAGAAAGGCTTGGGTCTCTGGGCTACTTCAGCACCAGAGCATGGACAGCTCCCTCGAATTAAGGCCCATGGAGAGGATAGGGAGGGATAGGGTGGCCCAGGGTCCATTCAGCAAGTTCTTTCTCCTCCTGTAGTCCTACACTGGGACCCTCACCTTCAAACATGAAGGTGTCAGCTTCAGCTCGGATATCTTCATCTGACAATCCCTTCCCATCTTCATCCTGGAGAGAAAGCAAGATCCCCAGAATCACACCAGCTTTGAAGGCACCTGAGTCTAACCTGAGACAGTCTTTGAACATCTCCATCATCCATCTAGAAACCCAAGGCCACCTTGAACTCCTGGACACTATCACTAGAGGACCCACCACACAGATTTCCTCTTGACCACTTTGCCTCTTAAATTGTCCCTGGTGAATGGAATCAAAGATCCATAAATATTTTCATGTTTCTACATGATGCAACCTGGGTTAAAGAATGACTGAATGGAAACTTAGAAACTAGAGATTGAACATTGCCCCAGTGCCATTTGCTCACTTTGTATGATAGTATTGGGTTGGACAGAAAGCTTGTTTGGGTTTTTGGCAACCCAATAAATTCAGAGATTCCTTTTCTCCCCTAAAGATAAGGAATGGGTTATAAACCTGTAGATCTATAGACTTCAATTTCTTTCCAGTGAGGATTTGTTTAAACTCCAGAACATTGTCTGTCTTTTCTACTCTTGTTTCATATTGTTTCATATCTTCTCCTCTTGTCTCCCCTCCTCCCCTCCTCACTGCTCCCTTCTTCTTTTCTTTCTCTCTTTCCCTCTCCCTGACCACCCTTGTATGGAAGAAGGGAGCATATATCTTGCATAAGTTCTAAAATTCAGAATGTCAGTGGCAGTCTGATGGTTAAGACTCCACACTTTCACTGCAGGGGACACAGGTTCCATTTCTGGTTGGGGAACTAAGATCCAGCATGCCAAATGGGGTGGTCAAAAAAAAAAAAAAGAGTTCTAGAATTCAACACTTGGCAGTACTTCCCCTCCATGAGAGCATGGCTGCATGTAAAGATAGAAGCATCATGGTGCCCTCAAAGGAATTTGGGGATGGGGAACCAAGGCTACAATTCTACTCTGACTACTGTTACTGCTATAAATAATACATAGGTTGCTCTTATCTAGGGTTCTGTATATATACATACATGTGTATATATGTATGCAAGTATACAGACATGTGAGACTTCCCAGGTAGCTCAGTGGTAAAGAATCTGCTTGCCAACGCAGGAGATACAAGGAAACATGGGTTTGATCCCTGGCTTGGGAAGGTCCCCTAGAGGAAGAAATGGCAAGCCAATCTAGCATTCTTGCCTGTAAAATCCCATGGACAGAGCACGAGGGTGGGCTACAATCCACGAGGTCACAGAGTCAGACATGACTGAGCTCACACATGTATATGCACATATCCTGTCTTATTAACTTGGAAGTAGAGTGAAATCTCAGGCCCCTTACAAAATTTCAGATTTAGCAGCCCTCCTGCAGGCAGTATTCCATATTGGTCATCTTTAAAACTTATCCTAACCCACCCCTCCCTTCCATGAGCATCTCACATGGCTCCCCAGTGCCCTCTGCATCCAGTCCAAGTTCTTTGATCAAATCAAGTTCCCAAGGTCCATTCTACTTCTTGAACAAGAAACCAGAGGAGCCCACCTTGGTCAACAGGAGCACATCAATGAAGTCTAAAGTCTTGGTCTTCGCTTTGGCCTTGAGGAAGTCATCAATACTCTCACTGGGGAGGGTGCGGTGCCGCTCCTGGATGACGGCATCTGTGAAGTCGTGCACCAGGCGGCAGGCCCTGCGGAAGCGCCGCCCATCTGGGGTGAGGTAGTACAGGAAGTCCATGTGCAAAAAAATCTCCTGGTGTCGTTTTGCAACAAGGGCACTGAGCTCCAAGATGGCAGCAATATATTCACTGGGCTTCCTGTAGAATGAGAGCACGAAGGGATGCAAGAACTTAAAACACCTGAAACTCAGAAACCGAAGGCTACCTCCCTTCAGGAAACTGAGGCTCCAAGAACAGGTGGGCCCATAGATCCAGTATGGTGATGAGCCACGAGAGTCATGCTCCAGACTCTTTCAATCCACTTCCCATCTCTGTGAGCTGCCTCCATACCCCAGGCAGCCAGAGCACAGCTTCTCCTCTCTCTCTTACCCAGTATCTGCCCTTTTTCTCCAAAACTGTCCACTCAGCTCAGATCTTCTGCTAGAAGGTCAATTGGAGAAGGAAATGGCACCCTACTCCAGTACTCTTGCCTGGAAAATCCCATGGACAGAGGAGTCCATGGGGTCACAAAGAACCAGACATGACTGAGCGACTTCACTTTCACTTTCATTCACTTCCCTATTCTTAGATCCATTGTCAACACCATCCAGGGTCTACATTATGGTCAGTCTTCTCTTGAGTCAGATGTTAGAGTTCAGATTTGACCATGACTCTCATCTTCTGAAGCACTTTTCATAGCTTCCTGGAAACCTCAGGATAAAGTTCATATCCTCTTTGTCTGGCTTCAAATGCCCTTAAGATATAACCTGCTCACTTCTCCAACCTTATTTCCGAAGTGTCTCATCACTATTGCACACACTTTGTTCATTATAACCTCCTGCCCTTTATCAAACTGTTCTACCTACTTGCAGGAATAGCTCCTTCTCTTTCCCTTCTCTGTCCTTCAATGTCCAGCTCTGACTCACCTCCTCCAGGAAGACTCTTCTGATTACCCTCCCTCCCTCATCTACTCTAGTGGGTCTACATTCCCAGGCCCTGGGCTGAGACTCACTCCTGGCAATTGCTGTCGTAACTGAAGATGCATTTCTGCAGACTGTCCAGGGTCATGAGGCTGATGTGTTCAAACATGTCCAGATGGGTGTGGCCCTCTTTGATCAGGTGCTGCCACTTGGCCTGAACAGAGAAGAGGACACAGCTGAAGCTGAGAATTGCCTCCCTGGTGCCCCTCCCTAATCCCAAACACCAAGATGCACTCCCCCAGACTTTGTCTCCTGGTCCCAGGCACCCAGCCCCGGGGAGGACTGGGCTTGTGTTACTATTAGTATATAAACTCCATGGCTGGGAGCCAGGAGATCTGGGTTTGTGAATCCTGGCTCTGTGCTCTATACTTATGTATCATTGGTCAACTTTAAATAAAGTTAAGTGCTAACAATTGTTATTCAGTGACAGCAGCCATGAAATTAAAAGACGCTTCTTGAAAGAAAAGCTATGGCAAACCTAGACAGTGTATTAAAAAGCAGAGACATCATCTTGCCTACAAAAGTGCTTATAGTCAAAGCTATAGCTTTTCCAGTAATCATGTATGGCTGTGAGAGGTGGACCATAAAGAAGGCTGAGCACTGAAGAATTGATGCTTCAAATTTTGGTGCTGGAGAAGACTCTTGAGAATCACTTGGACAGCAAGGAGATCAAACCAACCAATCCTAAAGGAAATCAACTCTGAATATTCACTGGAAGGACTGATGCTGAAGCTTAAGCTCCAATACTTTGGCCACCTGATGTGAAGAGCGGATTCATTGGAAAAGTCCCTGATGCTTGGAGAGATTGAGGGCATGAGCAGAAGGGGGTGACAGAGAATGAGATGGATAGATGACATCACTGACTCAATGGACATGAGTTTGAGAAAACTCTGGGAGCTAGCAAAGGACAGGGAAGCCTGGTGTGTTGTAATCCACGGGATTGCAAAGAGTCAGACAGGACTTAATGACTGACCAACCAACAACAACAAATGTTAGGTTTTATCATCTTCATTGTTATAAATCGATTAGGAAAATGTTCCTTTTATGTTAGAAGAGTTAATCCTTTGTGGGCCCAGAGTACCCACGCACATTTTTTCTGGGTAGGCCAAAAAATTGGAAGGCCCTGATGTTCTTTACCTGGCCCATTTCTCAGAGTTGTGTTTGTAGCAGACAGCCTTGAGAAGTGAGGTAGTGACTCCTCCTGGACAAATATTAGGATTGCTTCTAATTGCTATAAAAGTCGTAGAGTCCCTAAACCTAGTACTCCCTCCCCTGTGATAAAACATACTACATGAGCAGGCATCTATAGAAGCCCACCTGTGTCACTTGCATGAGATTCGGTGACTTGGATGAAGAATGCAAGCCAACAAGCAGCACATGTTGTTTGCTGGGCTAACCTTTGTCTATGACCCAGGAGTCTCACATATTCCGGCAGAATCCATAAAACAGTAATAAGCTCACTTGTCAGCTTGCAAGTATGGAAAAATTACAGGCACTTCACAAAAGCCTGACCTCTAATTCTTCACTTCCTTATGTATGTATCCAAACTTTTTGCAATGTAATTTTTCAGTAACTCTACTTGGAGGTGGAGCCTGTTTCAGCATCTTTTGATCCTGAGCTTGCCTTGGACTTGCTTTGGCCAATAGACTGTGGTGAAAATGATGAGATGACCAACCCAAACCTAGACCCCAAGGCACATTGCAGCTTCCTCTCAGTCTTCTCAAATCCTGCCTCTGCCATTTGAACCAGTCTGAGATGCCCTTTGAAGGGAGAGAATCACATGAAAGGAAGTCTAGGTACCACAGCTGAGATCATCCTAGATCAGCTTGTAGCCAACCAAGCTTCAAACCTGTGACAGGACTGACCCAGACCAGCAATGCTTCCTACCTGTATGGTCAGGCCACCCAACACAGCTGTCCTCTTGTTCTCTGTACATCCCATGCTTGACCAGTCCCTGCTTCACCTACACCCTATTCACATGACAGACCTTCCTCTTAATCATGGAGCCTAATGAGTAAATTCTACATACTTGTCTTCAGCCTCAGATGGTGATTGTTCTCATCTTTATATCAAAGCATCTCCATCATAATAGTTTATTAAAGCGGTAGTGAGAGGGTGGGCTCCTCTACTAGTTTTCTTGGTAACTTATTAAACAACCTGACATCAATTCCCCCACAACTGGTTACATCCCACTCCCCACCCTGGTAGGGAAGACTTCTGCCTTGCCCTTCCTGCTGTCTGCTGCACATGGTGGGGTATCACTCCAGGACCTTGCTTCAGACATGCAAGATCCCTGTATCCATTAAAACATGGATGTCTCTGTTTCTTACTCCAGCTCCTTCTTCAGTTCTGTGGCTTGCAGGCCTGCAGGATGCAGCGCAACACTATCAGACCCATAGCTGATCACAGATACATGAGTGACCCCATCTCCATCTAGAAGAACCAAGCAACTGACTCATAGATTTGCTGTCAGTGTGCCTGTGTGCACAGTCATATCCAACTCTCTGTGACCCCAGGCTCCTCCATCTAAGGGATTATCCCCAAAAGAATATGGGAGTGGGTTGCCCTTTCCTCCTCCAGGGGATCTTCCTAGGGATCAAACCTGTGTCTCCTGTGGCTACTGCACTGGCAGGAGGATTCTTTACTGCGGAGCCACCTGGGCTGACCTTTGCTGTCAATACTAAAATCCTTCTTGTTTTCAAGTGATTTATTATTTAGAAAGAACTAGTCCAATATTCATTATTATTATGAAACATGTCTCAAGATTCCAAGGCTTCTGTCAAGGTAGAATAGAAACTAATGCCTTCTGAGCACCTACTGTGTGCCAGGGATCTGGTTCCAATATGTTAGCTCTACTGACTGAGAGCAGGGATCACATTATGCTAATTTTATAGCCAAAGCAACTGAGGCTCAGAAAGGAAGAACAATAGACTCAAAGCCACTTAGAAGAGCCAGAATTATAAATAAGATGTCTATGAGTCTCCATGTCCCCCAGACTCCAGCTGGAACCCTGGGTTTAAGAGACTCACGTGCATGATGTCTGTGCTCTTGGTGAAAATCTTCATATAGGGCTTCAGGATGTTGAAGTGGAAGGCAGGTGTCAGCATGCGACGGTGCCTGCTCCACTTGTCACCAGCACTCAGCAGGAGCCCATCCCCTAGCAGAGACAGCCACAGGGAGTAAGCAAAGGAAGACCTTCCCCTGGGTCCCCAGGGATGTCCCCAGCCCCCTTTGTGAACAGTTACTCACCTAGCCAGGGCTTTAGAACTTCATAGAAGATCACGTCCTTTGGTGCGACAGCAGCTGACATGAATGAGGACCATTAGGGTCCTCTCCCCAAGGAGAGAGGGGAGGGAAGGGGCTTTTGGTGGGGAGTGGAGAATCCTAACTAGAAATCTGCATTCGCCCTCCAAGCCATCCATAGCAGAATGGGGCCAAGAGCACAGGAAATGTGGAAGTGGTGTGAGGGGAGGGCGGAACCAGACCAGGCTACAGCACAGAACAGAGCAAAGGCAGAGCCCACAGACATGACTGTATGTGCTTAGATACATCCCAACATGACACAACGTGCCCAGCATTCCTTGACATGGCATCTTCTGAACACCCAAGCATAACCCAGCACTCTACAAAACATCATTATGGGGACCAAGGTCACCACACTTGCCCCAGCAGTGACCGCCCCCCGCCGAGACGTCTGACATGGCCCCATGTGTTAACATGCCCTGACGTGGCCCCAACATGTGTGACGCAACCTGACAGGACACAACAGCTCTGCCATGGACCTGAAGACCATCTGACCTGACCTGAGTGTGGCCCGGGCAGGCTCCAGACAGAACCTGAATACACTGATGATACAGACCTGAACCAGGTGAGACCCAGACCCGCCCTAAGACGTGCATCAGACGAGACTCACATAAGGTCTCAGGCATTCCTCAGAGTGGCTTTGAGTCCCAGACTGCAGATAAATCCGAAATGTACCCCAGGAGTGACCAGCAGGAGAACCAGAGAGTCTCTAATGGCATCACAGACGAGAACCAGAGAGACTCCAAGATGCCTCAAATGTCTTTGGCCATAGCTGAGCCCCAGAGGTGACTGAGACCATCTCTGAGCTCAGTTATAAAATACAGCAAGTGTCACCAGGTATAACACATATCAGCTGTAACCAGAATCAAAGTAGAAATATAAACATGACCAGATGTGGCCATTCAGCAGACATTGCACAGACATGCCCAGAGGTCAGGCAGGTGGGATTCTGCAATGGGAGACAGTGGCATCTTTGCCATGCCCCCTTGCCTGCATCCTGGTCACTTGCACACAGAGCCTATGACAGGGGGCAAGCTGTGGTCAAGGGCATGTCTACCTGGAGCAAAGCACACAGGCTTGATGCAGGTGGGGTGGAAGGTGTGGATGACTGCGTGCCAGGGCCCCACCCACCAGCAGGACATATCCCCATAGGTGCTGGCCAGGCCCTGTGTGTACCGGAGAACGTCCTCTGAGCTCTGAATCTGGAGAGGAACAAATAGGACCCAATTCACACTCTTCTAGGCTGCCAGAGGGAAGAACTTGTAGGAAAGTGATCCTGACTTGAGCCTATGCACCGCCTTTAACAGCAACTCCTTAGTCCTCAGCCTCCTGCAAGGCTCCTTCCCCTTATCCTCCATATATGACAGTTGGGGTCCCTTGGGTGTGGGGAAAGAAATAGCCTTTCCCTGTTCGGACCCCAAACACCATGTGCCCCTGATTTCTCTTCCATTCCCTTATTCCAGATAAGAACTGAGGCTCTGAGTGATGGAGTCACTTACTCACATTCTTACAGATAAGAAATCTGAGACACTAGTCCAGGACTGTTTAATCCAGGGCCTGCATTCTTAGCTCCAAAACAATAGCTCAGAGGACCCTGTGCCCCCAAGACATGGAATTCAGAGTTTCAGGGATGCAGGAATTGGTCCTATGACCCAGGCAAAAGAAATTAGAGGGAACCCTGTATCTTTTCCTGGAAGTGTTGTGAATGAGCTAACTGTTCCATGAAGGTTGAGCTTCATGGGTTCATCTGTACCAGGATGAGAGTGATACTGTCACAGATAAACACAGAACTAAACAATGGAGACAGATTTCTTTGTCTTCAGATTGTCTGTCTCTGATGGACTGTTTAAGCCCTGCGTCCACCTGGGCTTGAAGACACCCACCTGGGATTTTACAACCAGTTGATTCTCTTTCTCTTGGTAGATTATGTAGAGTTGCATTTCCATCATTACCAGCTAAAGGAGAATTTAGCAGGCAGAGAGAGGATGGGCCCTTCCCAGGTTCACCCAGCATTCTGGTGTCTGAACCCAGGTCTCTGACACATGCTGCTTGTTGTCCTGCTTGCCTGATCTGTGTATGGGAGGGGCAGAAGGCAAGGGAAGGAAGCAAGGGTTGGGTGAAGTTTCCTCAGGGAGATTCCTGGGGACTGGAGAAGGAGGACACTGAACTAGAAGTGTTCAAGAACAAAGAACAGGCTCAAAGAAACTGACCCACCAGAGAGGTAAATAGCCATGGAAATAGCAACCAGATCTTCTACCAGCCACCGGCCACATTGCTCTCGATCTGGGGATGGGTGGGACTGAGGACATGCCTGGCAGGGGGCCTGGAATGTTATGGATGCCCACTGCATAATTCTATCCTCTGCTTTAAAATTTTAAAAAATTTCCAGATCCAGTTTCAGCAACTCCTCCTCAGGAAGCCTTCCAGCCTCCCCCAGCAGAGAACCTTGCTTCTTCTCTGCATTTGCGCAGCTCATCTCCCTCTGGCCAATTTCTGACCACACCAGGTCATGGATCTCTCTGCCCTAATCTGAGGCTTTATGTTTGGGGGTGTCTTTCACCCAGGACACCAGGGTGGGGTGTAAATGGCAATAGGAGAAGGGAGGAGGGAGGAGGCTATGAGATTGGGATGATGAATACATGAAGGAAAGAAGAAGATGGCAGAGAGAGGAGGAGAGGGGGGTTGGGGTCCTGTAGGGACCACATGGAAGCTTGGCAGGGAGGGGCTGGAAGCCCTGAAGTGTGCCATGGCACCCATCACCACAAGCTCTGCCTGAGTACCTGAAGCATTGGCGACGATCCGGATCAAGTCAGGGTGGCAGAAAACGATGATGGGGGTGATGGGACCCATCCAGATCCTAAATCCTTGGGAGTATTTGGCCACCAGCTCAGTTAATTTGCTCATGCCCTGCTCCGTGGGGGGGACCTGTAAGCAAGGTAAGGGTCATCACTCTGCAGAAGGAGAGTCCACTGCAGTGGATGGAGTGTGGGATCCTGCACAGATGGAGGGAATCTCTGCTTCCTTCTTCCCTCTGGGGGAGGGAGGGACCTGGAGGCTCTCCAAGTCCCAAAGGTCTATCCCAGGGCACAGGGAGAAGACAGGCTCTGTGCCCACAGGGAGGTGGACCTTGGCTTGAGAATGCAAATTTTTCTGGTCCTCCTGGGAGTTGTCCACCAGGGGTGGCCACAGGAGGAAATCCTTTTGGGGGAGGTTTGTGGATGTCAGGGTGGCCTCAGACTTCTCCCTGGGTTTTGGTCCCACATCCTTTTATCTCTGGGCCAGTCCACATGGCCTCTGCTTCCTTGCATAGCAAAGGATCTGCAGACCTGGGACCTTCTAGCCCTGGCTGACCCCAGGGACAGACATGAACTCTGCCTTTTAATCAGCGAGGAACTGTGACCTAGGAACTCCCGCAATGGTCAGTCTCTGTGCAGAGCACATCCTGTCTATTTGTATGGACAACGCTTTCAACTGTGCCACTTACAAATGAAGAAATGGAGGCCACATCCCCTCAAAGGGGAAGAAGTGTGGATTTTCTCCTGGTGAAGCACCCTTCCCTCACAATGCTCCATTCAAACCTGACAAATACCCCAGGTGCTCTAGGCAGGTGACATCATTTTCACTTTTGTGCATTGCTCCCGTCTCCCCAAGCACCTAAGGTGAGGATTCAAAGCACTAGATGAGATTGGTCCAGAGAGGGAGTGTGACTCAGCCGAGGTCGCACATCAAGAGGGGCTGGAGGAAGGAAGTATAAACAAGAATGGCCCCCACAGCCAAGCCCTGTGGGGAAGGCAGAACTGAGGTCACTTTGTAACATTCCTGCTGCCTGCAGGACCTGCTGAGACCATTTTAAGACCCAAAATCTCAGCAAATCTTCACAATGAGCCTTGGATACCATTATTGTGAATTTTGCCTTAATGAACAGTAGTTGTTATAAGTCCTTCCCCAAGTTTAGTTCTTGTCCCAGGCAGGAGAGGGAAGCTGCCTGGGAAATGCGGGGAGCTGGATGCCCATCCATTTGATCTTGACTGAGGGAGGTGATGTCATATTCATCACCAGGGTCATCAAATATTTAGAGTGTTTACGTTGTGCCAGCCCTGGACAGGGCACTGTAGTGTCTCCTCCCCAGAATGATCATCAAACTGGGATGTGTTAATAAGTACTTGGGTGATTAACTGTTTAATTAATTGTGACTAGGACCAAGTCAAAGGTCCAAGTCTAGTCACAAGATAGGTGGGTGTGGAGGAGGGGTAAGTCTAAGAAGGCTCTGAAAGCGGAAGTGAGTAGCTAAGTTTATCCAGATGGGGAGAGGGGCCTAATGGGACATCTTGGGGCAAGGGTGGGGTGTAAGATTAGAGGAAGGGGTCCTGGGAATGGGAGAGGGTGGGAGCTTTTCTCCTGTAGGTGGGAATAGGGAAGTGATATCTATTTCCTGTGAGGAAGCTGTGACCCAGAGTGAAAAGACACAGGAAAGGGGCCACATGCAGAGCAGACCCTGGACAGCACCCTTGAGGACCTCCAGGCCACCATGGAAACTGGAGAGGCCAGGGAACCAGGTTCTGTGCAGCCCGGCCTCAGAGATTCATAATGTGTGCAAGGCATGCAGCAGATGGACCCTAAAACAGGCTAGGGTTGGAAGGACAGGACGTGGGGAAGGTCCTGATGGCAGAGCAGGGAAATGAATGAGTGAGGGAAGAGGGGCTCCCCGGCCTCCCTGGCTTCTCTGCTGTCCTAGATCCCAGTCCAAACTTGAACCCCATTCCTGACCCTCAGGAAGTCCATCCACCCTGATCCCCCAGACCCATGCTCCTGCCCACACTCACCAGGCCTAGGTGACCCAAGAACCAGTTGCGTTTTGGGGGCTGTGGGAAACACTGGAGGCGACGAGAGTTGTTGTAGAAGGTGTAGGTCCAGGCCAGAATGCGGGCCAGGAGCCAGGAGGCCCCAGTGAACAGCAGCAGCAGCCACGGGGAGGCTGCCACTGGCCCGAGTCCCAGCCAGGACAGGCTCAGCTCCAGCATCCTGTGGGGCAGTCAGAGTGGAGGCTGAATCCTGAGGATGAAGGAAGAGGCAGTGATGGTGAGTTGTGAGGCAAAGACAAATAGAGGGAGAGGAGCAAGGGAGTGAAGGACAGGGATGGGGAGTGCTGGGATGGGCAAGAAGGGCTCAGAGACAGGCAGACAGGGACTGGGAGAGGGGAGGGAGAAACACAGAAATTCAGAGGAATAGGGAAATACAGACAGAAAGACACATACAAACATGCACAAAGAATGTGTGTTAGTTACCCACTGGTATTCCCTCATCTCCCTGGCCAGTTCTTTCCCTGGAGCCACCCTGCCTTGGGTAGCAGCCTTCCCTACCCTGGGCCAGGACCCCCAGCCTTTTGACCCCCAGCCTGGCACCTTCTGTCAAGAGCGGCTTGTCTCACACAAATTCCTCTCCTCTCCTCCTGGGATGGCTTTATTTGGCCCCTGAACCTATGGGAAGCTGCCAGGGGCCAGGCTAAGCCAGCCAATCCCTGGAGCCTACTTACTTCCTCCTTACCTGGCAGCTGCCCACATAGAAGGTGGGGGGAGGGGGAGCATAGCGCTATTGAAAGCAGCTTGTGAACCAGCTCAGAATCACGCATTGTTGACACTGAGTCCTCAGGAC
Source organism: Bos taurus (assembly GCF_002263795.3). NCBI lineage: Eukaryota > Metazoa > Chordata > Mammalia > Artiodactyla > Bovidae > Bos > Bos taurus. The sequence continues at coordinate 7,532,037 of NC_037334.1, read as the reverse complement.
TCAATATGTCCTATGTGGGCACACTGGGGCAAAGGTGACTCTTGGCTTCCCAGTTTACAATGAGCCCTGCCCTTCCAGGGTCAAGGTACAGCAGGTAGAAGAATGTATATTCAGGTGCCAGGTAAGTAGGACCTGGCCCTAGCCTTATCCCAAAACATGTCTGGGGCTCTGCTCCATGCATGGGCCAGGAGGGCTTCATGCACCATGTCTCAGCACAGAATCAATAAGCTCAGAGACATGAAGTTTCTACCATCTGGGTCACAGCCTGGAAAGGTATTCAAGCCCTTCCTCCAAACAGCCCGAAGCCTTGTTTGAGAGATGATTTCTGGGAACAGGAGCAGAGAAACCAGCCTGGAAGAGCATTACCTGCACTGGACTCATGGGATAAAAAGCCCGCAGCCAGAAGAGGGCACTTGGAGGCTTGAGGATAAGGCTGCAAGGGGCTTATAGAGAACAAGACCTGCTCAGGGCAGGACAGAGTTGGGAGATTCTGAGTGGGCAGCCTCACTCTGACTGTGGGCTGTGCTGACCTTCCCTGGGCTCAGTCTTCCCATGTGGCAAAGTGGGATGTTGGATGAGAGCCTGAGAGAGGAACCAAGGAGAGTCTCACAATAAGATGGGAAGATCAGGATCCCCCCAAAAAGATGGAATGAAGGAAAAGGCCTGTCACCTAGTACTCACGCTTCTCTGTGCCAATATTCCACACAGATATTCCTCTTCTGTGTAGAGAGCTGTATGTAAAAACTGTGTGCCAGGTACCTCAGAAAGCATGCCTGTAGTGCGCCAGGAACTCTACATAAAGCACACCTACTATATATCAGGTGCTGACATAAAACGCATCTTGCTGTTGTTCAGTGGTCAAGTTGTGTCCGACTCTCTGCAACCCCATCAACTGCAACACACCAGGCTTCCCTGTCCTTCACTATCTCCCTGAGTTTGCTCAAACTGATGTCCACGGAGTCAGTGATGCCATCCAACCATCTTATCCTCTGTTGCCTGCTTCTCCTCTTGCTGTCAATCTTTCCCAATATCAGGGTCTTTTCCAGTGAATCGGCTTTTCACATCAGGTGGCCAAAGTATTGGAGCTTTAGCTTCAGCATCAGTCCTCCCAATGAATATTCAGGGTTGATTTCCTTTAGGACTGATTTTATCCCCTCCCTATCTACTGCATGCCAAGTACTCTTCACAAATCTGGTTCACTCTGTGCCAGCTGTTGCAAATGGAGCATGCCTACTGTGTATTGGATGCTCTCCAGAAGGCTTCCTACTCAGTGCCAGGTGCTCTATATAAAGCATCCTTGCTATGTGCAAAGTACTCTGTGTTAAGAGCACCAACTGTGTGCTTGGTGCTTTATGTAAATATGCCTACTGTATGTCAGATACTCTACATAAAGCGTGCCTACTGTATGCTGGATACTCTAAACAAATCATTTCTCCTGTATCCCAGGTGTTCTCCATAAAGCATGCCTACTGAGTTGCCAACATACTGCACAAAGTACATGTACTGTGTCCTGGGTATTCATGAAGTATGCCTACTGTGTGCCAGGTACTGTACATAAAATACAGTACAGTACTCTCTGCTGTACTGTAGAGAGTACAGTACTATACTCTCTCTGTGAGAGAGGTCTTCTACATAAAGTATACCCATTGTGTGTCAGATGTTCTGCAACAAGATAATACTTCCTCCTTCCCTCAGTGCTCCTGGCCAACACATTGCTAATCAGGCAGGAGACCCAAAGGATAGCAGGAGGAATGACACCTATTTAAAGGAAGAGCAAACTGAGGCTCAAAGAAGGCAAGCCTCTAGCCTAAGTTGTTGAGCTGGAAGGAATCTATGTTTGCCCTATCCCCAAGCCTAAGCCTTTCCCCTCTGCCATGCTGCTCTACTTCTATTTGTAAGGGACAGTGCTCGGTTAATCTAGGGACATTTATAGTGGTGGAATCTCAGGCAATATGGTGACCCCTGTGGGGAGATATCTTGAGGTCCTTGTATCACCACATTGATGGATCATACAACCATATTCAGAATGCACCGCCCAGTGGATCTCCAATGGATATACCATCTCCTCCTGGCCCTCTCTTGATCCTGTCCAGAATTGCTCTGAGGTGTGGTCTCAGGTGGACAGAAAACTTGAAAGATGGGACTCCTAGAGGAGCTGCTGAGCAGGAGAGTATGGGAAAGACAGTCCTTAATTCCTCAATTAATGCCTTAATGCTTGTAGAACCAATGACATGCAATAGTCCTTCTTTGTAGAGCTCATACTTTGTAAACAGCCCCTACTTAAATCAACTCTTATGTAGCTCATTTGAGGTCTCTGCCAGAACCCGACTATTACCTTGACCAAAGGGATAGGACACCTCAGTAACCTAGTCATGTGAGTGTCTGTGTTTGCTTAGGCATGGAAAATGTTGAAAAATTATACCCGACACCTGGAATGGGATGGTGGAATAGGAGGAACAATGATTCTGTTAAATGTCTACATTTAACCAATTGTTCCCTTTTCTTAGATGAAGACTGCAAACCATTTTTCATTATGATCAGTAATCTATGTAATTACAAATCATATTTTTAAAAGGAAAAATTCATAGCATTGCACATAATACCATGCTGACTGCTTGCTTAGTGCTATGCCAACCAGGTGGCAGCAAGCAATACATGGGATCTGTAGAAACCAGAGAGAATTGAGATTGAGAACTAGGACTTCAGGTGCCAAATCAGGCCCCACTAAGTGAATCTGGGCAGGTCTCTTTACCTTTCTGTGCCTCAATTTCTAACCCCAAAATTGAGGGTAATTACAAATAAAATCAAATGTGAAACTCAAATAAATTGAAGTGAGTTAACTGTTAATAACAACACTTCCAGGCTCACAGTCATCACTAAGCCTGAATAATTGCCTTTATTTCACTTATTTTATGACAGAAGGAGGACACGGACACCAGCCATGAGCCTTGGTCTCCACTGGCATGGACATCAGCTCTCTTGAAGTCTATGAGTGTACACTGTTCTTTACTCCCATGAAAGGTACAAGCACTTGCTTGAGAACAGATGACTCATGGTTAATGCTAGGGTCTATTGTCCCTTTCTAGCTGTGTGGCCTTGAGAAAGCGACTTGCCTTCTCTGTGCCTTATATTCCTCCTCAGCAAAATGGGAATAATAATAGGCTGTTGTGTTTGGAGGAGTTAGCTTATGTGTGTGTTAGTTTGAATTCTCTGGAAGTAGATCCTGATGAAAGAATTCAAGTATAAATACTTTGTTTTGAGGTGATGCTGAGGCAAGGCTTCTAATGCAAGTTGCTTCTTTGGGAAGTGATCCCAGGAAATGCCAGTAGGGCACTGTGGAAGAGAGACTGTGAAGGGAAGGCAGCAGGTAAAGGGTGCTTCAGTGAGAAAGCTCACATTGTGGGCACCTGGGTCTCAGTCTATGGGGGACAGAAGAGAACATGCACCCACCAGTCCTTATTCAGGGTTGCTTTTAAGGGCGTTATTTCTCCATAATGTCCTTCCAGTACTGCATGGGTGAGATCTGGGGACAGAGGTAGGAGCCTCCCACAGCTGTTGATGTGAGGAACATAACGCGGTGTGGACTGTTAGAGTAGTTCAGTGACTTCAAGATACATACACTCACATCCTTACACACAAATAACATGTACACAGTTACATAAACAATCACATATGCATACATACTGTCTGCACATAGACACATACAAACACAGTGACATGTACCCACATGTGCTTGCATTTACACACACACTTTTGTACACATGTGCACACACATGTGCAAAGCACATGACACTCATGCATGTACCCATGCACACAATTACATACATACAGTCACACACACCACCACCCAGTGACACCTAGGCATACACACAGTCCCACACATCGTCACAGAGTTACACACACATTCATGGAGACTGAATGTCTTAGAGCTTGTTGTCTCTGAATCTTCTAGCATGAGTCTCCAACACACGCAGAGGAATGTGTACCCCACAGCAGCCAGTCACTGGACTAGTCAGCCAGTCACTGAATGTGTACCCCACTCAGCCAGTCACTGAGTGTGTCTTGAGAATTAAACAGGAGGCTTATGACCCCATGCCTCCCTTCCTCCTCTCTCTCATTCATTCACCATCACAGCCCTTAGTGGAAAGTCAAAATCCATTTGTAGTGGGAGAGGAAATATTTGAAACTTATGTACAGATAACTTTTTGAAGGGGTTCGCTCCATGGTGGGGAAAAGAAACTCTGTGTTAACTGGTAGGAAAGTGGGATGAAGCAAAGTGTTTTTTGAAAGATTGATGTAATAATAGCATTATTTGTATTCCACTGGGAATGATGCAATAGACTTCAGGATATATGATCAATATAAAAAATTAATTTTATTTTTATATTCCAGCGGTTAGCAAACTATGGTCTATGGACCATATCTGACCTGTGGCCTGTTTTTGTAAGATATACAAGCAAAGAATCATTTTATATTTTAAAAGAATTGTAAAAGGAGGGAAGGAAGGGGAGGAGGAGTAACTGAATATGGCCTACAAGCACTAAAATATTTACTATATGGGTCCCTACAAAAAATATTTGTCAACTCTGCTGTACACTAGCAATAAACAATTGGAAAATGTTTTCAAATGCCATTTTTCTCAAGTATCATTAACTGGAAAAAGTGGAATACTCAGGTATAAATCTGACAAAATATGTGCATGAATTCCAGGATGAAAACTTCAAGATGCTGATAAAAGAAATACAAGAAGACCCAAATTAGTGGAGATATACAATGTTCATGCACTGGAAGACTCAATATTGGTAATATCTTAAGTCTCCTAAAAGTGATCTACAAATTCTGAGAAATCACAGTCTCAGGAGGAATTTTTGTAGAAATAAGATGATTATAAAATTTTCATGAAAATGCAAAGGACCTAGAATAGCCAAAATTATTCTGAAAAAGAAAAATAAAGTTGAAGGATTTACAAAACCCCTTTCAAGACATATTATAAAACAGCAGTAATCATGACTGGGTGATGATACTGGCCAAAGACTAGACACATAAATCAATTGAATGGAACAGAGAGTCCATAACTTAAAAAAAAAAAAAAAAAAGCAAGGCAAGTCAAAGCTCAAAAGACAGTCTTTGCAATAAGTGGTACCGGAAAAACTGAACATTCACATGAAAAAGTCAACTTATATGTCATACCTTATGTAAAATTCAATTTAATATGAATCATGGAATTAAATAATGTAAAAATATAAAACTTTTAGAAGAAAAAACTAGAAGAGAATCTTTGGGCCAATAAGTTAAACAAAACATTCTTATATATAACATCATCAGCATACATTATAAAAAGAAGGAAATGGTAAGTTGCACTTTATAAACATTTAAAAATTTTGCTTTGTGAAAGAAATATAAGATAAAGACCAGGCACACACTTGGAAAAAAAGACATGCAAATCATATATCCGATAAAAGACTTATGTAAAATCCAATAATCGGAAGGTAGAAATTCAAGGAAAATTAATGGGCAAAAGATTTGAAAAGATGCTTTACCACAGAAGGTATTTGGATGGCAAATAGGTACATGGAAAAATGTTCACCATCATTAATTATTTTGTGTGTGTGTGTGTGGGCACTCAGTTGTGTCTGACTCTTTTCAACCCCATGGTCTATAGCTCACCAGGCTCCTCTGTATGGAATTTTCCAGGCAAGAATACTGGAGTAAGTTGCTGTTTTCTACTCCAGGGGATCTTCCAGACCCTGGGATCCATCCCATGTGTCTTGCGTCTCCTGCATTGGCAGCCAGATTCACTGTGATATATCATTGCATATCCATAAGAATGGCTGGGGAGAAACTGACACCTTCAGATGACAGTGAGTATGGGGAACAACCAGAACTCTCAGACATTAATGATAAGAATTTTCAATGACATGGACACCTATGGAAAACGGTATGGAGGTTCCTCAAAAAATTAAAAATAAAGCTACCATATGGTCCAGAAAAATTGAAATCAGGATTTCCTAGAGATATCTGCATCCTGATCTTCATTGCAGCATTACTCACAATATCAATGGATGAATGGATAATAAACAATGGAATATAATTCAGCCAGGAGAAAGAAGGAAAATCTGTTTGTGACGACATGGTTGAAACTCGGCAGCCTTATGCTAAGTGAAATAAGTTAGAGAAACACAAATATAGCTAGCCTTCCATATCTGGGGATTCTGCATTTGCAGATTCAGCCAATCCCAATCCAAAAAGGTTCAGGGGGAGGAGGGGAAGTTCAAAAAGTTCCAAAAAGCAGAACTTGAATCTGCTGTGCACCAGCAAATATTTACGTATTGTTTACATTGTGTTAGGCATCAAAGGGGCTTCCCTAGCAGCTCAGTGGTAAAGAACCAGCCTACTAATGCTGGAGACAAGGATTCAACCCCTGGGTTGGGATGGTCCCTGGAGTAGGAAATGGAAATCCACTCCAGTATTCTCGCCTGGAGGATCCCATGGACAGAGGAGCCTGGTGGGCTACAGTCCATGGGGTCACAAAAGAGTTGGACATGACTCAGCAACTAAACAACAACAACAACAAGAAGGCATTACAAGGAGGGCTTCCCTGGTGGCTCAGAGGATAAAGCGTCTGCCTGCAATGCAGGAGACCCAGGTTCGATCCTTGAGTTGGGAAGATGCCCTGGAGAAGGAAATGGCAACCCACTCCAGTATTCTTGCCTGGAGAATCCCATGGACAGAGGAGCCTGGCGGGCTACAGTCCATGGGGTTGCAAAGAGTCAGACACGACTGAGCAACTTCACTCACTCACTCAGAGATAATTTCAAGTATACAGGAGGTTATGTGTGAGTTATATGCAAATACTACACCATTTTACATGAAGGGCTTGAGCATGCCCAGATTTGGATGTCACAAGGAGTCTTGGAACCAATCCCTCCATTCCCCGTGCCACCCCCCACCCCCTGCCAAGTACTGAGGGATAACTGTAGTATGATAATACTTATATGTATTATAAATCTAAAAAAATTAAAAAAAAAAACAAGCTCAAGGAAACTATGAATAGAGTAGTGGTAACTGGGAGTTTGAGAAATGAAGAGATACTGATCAAAGGATGCAACCTTTCAGTTATAAGTTAGCTAGTCTGGGGACATAATGTATAGTATGGTGACTACATGGTACTGTGTCACAAGCTTGAATGTCCCTGAGAGAGGGGATCTTAACTATTCTGGTCAGAAAAAAATAAATGTAAGTATGTGATGGGGTAAGAGGTAGTAACTAACATCATGTGGTCATCACTTTAAAGTTATATATCTATTATATCACTGTGTTGTACAGCTTAAAGTGACAAAATGTTATGTGTCAATTATATCATAATAAAGCTGGGAATTTTAGTTAAACCATTTATTTATTTATTTATTTTTTAATATAAATTTATTTTTAATATAAATTTATTTATTTTAATTGGATGCTAATTACTTTACAATATTGTATTGGTTTTGCCATACATTGACATGAATCTGCCACGGGTGTACATGTGTTCCCCATTCTGAACCCCCATCCCATCCCTCTGAGTCATCCCAGTGCACCAGCCCCGAGCACCCTGTATCATGCATCAAACCTGGACTAGCGACTCATTTCATATATGATATTATATATGTTTCAATGCCATTCTCCCAAATCATCCCACCCTCGCTCTCTCCCATAGCGTCCAAAAGACTTCTATACATCTGTGTCTCTTTTGCTGTCTCGCATACAGGGTTATCGTTACCATCTTTCTAAATTCCATATATATGCGTTAGTATACTGTATTGGTGTTTTTCTTTATGGCTTACTTCACTCTGTATAATAGGCTCCAGTTTCATCCACCTCATTAGAACTGATTCAAATGTATTCTTTTTAATGGCTGAGTAATACTCCATTGTGTATATGTACCACAGCTTTCTTATCCATTCGTCTGCTGATGGACATCTAGGTTGCTTCCATGTCCTGGCTATTATGAACAGTGCTGCGATGAACATTGGGGTACACGTGTCTCTTTCAATTCTGGTTTCCTCGGTGTGTATGCCCAGCAGTGGGATTGCTGGGTCATATGGCAGTTTCACTTACAGTTTTTTAAGGAATCTCCACATTGTTCTCCATAGTGGCTTTACTAGTTTGTATTCCCACCAACAGTGTAAGAGGGTTGGCTTCTCTCCACACCCTTTCCAGCATTTATTGCTTGTAGACTTCTGGATAACAGCCATTCTGACTGGCGTGAAATGGTACCTCATTGTGGTTTTGATTTGCATTTCTCTGATGCAAATAATGAGTGATAATGAGTGATGTTGAGCATCTTTTCATGTGTTTGTTACCCATCTGTATGTTTTCTTTGGAGAAACGTCTATTTAGTTCTTTGGCCCATTTTTTGATTGGGTCATTTATTTTTCTGGAGTTGAGCTCCAGGAGTTGCTTGTATATTTTTGAGATCAATTCTTTGTCAGTTGCTTCATTTGCTATTATTTTCTCCCATTCTGAAGGCTGTCTTTTCACCTTACTTATAATTTCCTTCGTTGTGCAGAAGCTTTTAATTTTAATTAGATCCCATTTGTTTATTTTTGCTTTTATTTCCAATATTCTGGGAGGTGGGTCATAGAGGATCCTGGTGTGATTTATGTCAGAGAGTGTTTTGCCTATGTTCTCCTCTAGGAATTTTATAGTTTCTGGTCTTATATTTAGATCTTTAATCCATTTTGAGTTTATTTTTGTGTATGGTGTTAGAAAGTGTTCTAGTTTCATTCTTTTAAAAGTGGTTGATCAGTTTTCCCAGCACCACTTGTTAAAGAGATTTTCTTTTCTCCATTGTATATTCTTGCCTCCTTTGTCAAAGATAAGTTGTCCATAGGAGCGTGGCTTTATCTCTGGGCTTTCTATTTTGTTCCATTGATCTATATTTCTGTCTTTGTGCCAGCACCATACTGTCTTGATGACTGTGGCTTTGCAGTAGAGTCTGAAGTCAGGCAGGGTGATTCCTCCAGTTCCATTCTTCTTTCTCAAGATTGCTTTGGCTATTTGAGGTTTTTTGTATTTCCATACAAATTGTGAAATTATTTGTTCTAGTACTCTGAAAAATACCATTGGTAGCTTGATAGGGATTGCATTGAATCTATAGATTGCTTTGGGTAGTGTACTCATTCTCACTGTATTGATTGTGCCGATCCATGAACACAGTATATTTCTCCATCTATTAGTGTCCTCTTTGATTTTTTTCACCAGCGTTTTATAGTTTTCTATATATAGGTCTTTTGTTTCTTTAGGTGGATATATCCCTAAGTATTTTATTCTTTTGTCACAATGGTGAATGGAATTGTTTCCTTAATTTCTCTTTCTGTTTTCTCATTGTTAGTGTATAGGAATGCAAGGGATTTCTCTATGTTAATTTTATATCCTGCAACTTTACTATATTCATTGGTTAGCTCTAGTAATTTTCTGGTGGAGTCTTTAGGGTTTTCTATGAAGAGGATCATGTCATCTGCAAACAGTGAGAGTTTTGCTTCTTCTTTTCCTATTTGGATTCCTTTTATTTCATTTTCTGCTCTGATTGCTGTGGCCAAAACTTCCAAAACTATGTTGAGTAGTAGTGGTGAGAGTGGGCACCCTTGTCTTGTTCCTGACTTTAAGGGAAATGCTTTCAATTTTTCACCATTGAGGATAATGTTTGCTGAGGGTTTGTCATATATAGCTTTTATTATGTTGAGGTATGTTCCTTCTATTCCTGCTTTCTGGAGGTTTTTTTTTTTTTTATCATAAATGGATGTTGAATTTTGTCAAAGGCTTTCTCTGTATCTATTGAGATAATTATATGGTTTTTATCTTTCAATTTGTTAATGTGGTGTATTACATTGATTGATTTGTGGATATTGAAGAATCCTTGCATCCCTGGGATAAAGCCCACTTGGTCATGGTGTATGATCTTTTTAATGTGTTGTTGGATTCTGTTTGCTAGGATTTGGTTAAGGATTTTTGCATCTATGTTCATCAGTGATATTGGCCTGTAGTTTCCTTTTTTTGTGGCATCTTTGTCTGATTTTGATATTAGGGTGATGGTGGCCTCATAGAATGAGCTTGGAAGTTTACCTTCCTCTGCAATTTTCTGGAAGAGTTTGAGTAGGACAGGTGTTAGCTCTTCTCTAAATTTTTGGTAGAATTCAGCTGTGAAGCTGTCTGGCCCTGGGCTTTTGTTTGCTAGAAGATTTCTGATTACAGTTTCGATTTCTGTGCTTGTGATGGGTCTGTTAAGATTTTCTATTTCTTCCTGGTTCAATTTTGGAAAATTATTTTAAATGGTGCACTTTGAAATATAGTTTGGCTGTTTTGTCTAATGTTAAACATACACATATAATATGACCCAGCCATCCCACTCCAAGACCAATGAACACTTACACACAAATATCCACAGTAGCTTTATTTATAATAGGACAAAATTGAAAACAACCCACATGTTTTCCAACTGTGGAAGAAAATGTGGCTCATCATACTATGCAATATTACTTAGCAATAAAATACCAAAGTACTGAATAATGCAACATGAATGAATCATAAATGCATTGTTAGGTGAAAGATGCCAGATGATAAGGATGAAGAATAGGTCACTATTTGGCAGGAGTTGGGGTGAAAATGTTTTGATTATCAAGGGTGACTCTGGTAGTGGTGGTTACACCACTCTAGACACTTCAAAACTTAGTACTGTACATCAAATAGAGCACTCTTTACTTTTTATAAATTTGATAAACTTACATACTTGTTTAAGATGAGGCTGAAGGTATTAAGCACATATATTATGGGCATAAATATACTATGAAATGACATACAAAAAGTAAGAGCGTGCAAGTGGCTCTAATGTGTCCAACTATTTGTGACCCATGGACTATGCAATCCATGAAATTCTCCAGGCCAGAATACTGGAGTGGGTAGCCTTTCCTTTCTCCATTGGATCTTCCCAACCCAGGGATTGAACTCAGGTCTCCTACATTGCAGGCAGATTCTTTACCAGCTGAGCCACAAGGGAAGCCCTATACAAAAAGTAAAGCATTTACCTAAAGATGAAAATAAAGGGAGAGTGAAGTACATATGGAGAAGCAATGCTTTTCACTGAACATCTTATTTTCTACATGAGTGAATGTATTCTCTGTCAAAAATATTACGTTTAAAAAGTTAAGCATCACTCTTCAAAGAGTCTCATCTACTAAACCTTGAGGGGGTCTCCACTGATCTAATGCACTTGGGACTGAGCTACATCTTGAAAATTATTTCCTTGGGAGATGAGGCATGACCTTTGAAGCCAAGCTAACCAAACTTACCTCCACTCTACCACTCATCAACTAATTGACCTTGAGCAAGTGAGTTGATCACTCCAATCTTAAAGACTGAGGTGAGGATGAGATCAGGATTTATCTGGGGAATCTGAAGTGTTCTCACCTTCTCCCTTCCAGTGATCTACTTCCGTTAACAGGACCAAAAGCACCAAGGTCTGTGGAGTCATCAAGCCTTATACACCCACATCTTACATGAATGCATGTAAGATGCTACTGCTATAGAAATAAAATTTCTGCACCAAAGCTTATGTGATTAAGAGCAACTCAATAAGTAATTGATAATGATATCTCCAATTGTCAAGGTACATAAAGAGATTATTTTTTGTAAGGTGAAGACAAACTAAATTGTTTTCTATCATAATATCATTTATGAAAATAAAGAGTGCGTTGAAGACTTAACACTTAAAGATTTTAAAGATCTTCAAGATGATGATTGCACATTGTGGAGGGATGTTCCTGATTTTTCATTTAATGCAAAAATCTAGATTAATGATATATTTATTATTTAATGAAAAATCCAGATTAACAAGAAAAATATAAGATAAAATAGCATTTTTTCTTGAGGTAAAACTCCCATAAAACAAAATTTATTCAATTATAGGGCTTCCCTGATAGCTCAGTTGGTAAAGAATCTGCCTGCAATGCAGGAGACCCTGGTTCAATTCCTGGGTTGGGAAGATCCACTGGAGAAGCGATAGGCTACCCACTCCAGTATTCTTGGACTTCCTTTTGATAATGCAGTTGGTAAAGAATCTGCCTTTACCATCTGAGAATTCCATGGACTGTACGGTCCATGTGGAGTCCATTGTGGAGGGATGTTCATGATATATTGTTTAATGAAAAATCCAGATTAACAAGAAAAATGTAAGATAAAATAGCATTTTTTTATTGAGGTAAAAGTCACATAAAATAAAATTTATTCAATTATAGAATTCATAACATTAAAAAGTGTTCAATTTCATGCATCTAGTACATTCACAGTGTTGTGAACCACCGCCTCTCCTCTGTCTAGCTCCAAGATATTTCCATCACCTGTACCCATTAGCAGTCACCATCTGTTTTGTCCCCCAGCTCCTAGATCTATCCATATGGATTTGCTTATTCTGCACATTTCATATCAATAGAATCATACAATATGTGACCTTTTGTGTCCAGTTCCTTTCTTTCATCATAATGTTTTCAAAGTTCGTTCATATTGAAGCATGTGTCAGTGCTTCACTCCTTTAAAAAATTTTTTTTTGGCCATGCAACATGGTATGTGCAATCTTAGTTCCCTAATCAGAGGTTGAACCTACACCTCTTGTATTGGAAGTGCAGAGTCTTAACCACTGGCCTGCAGGGAACTCCCTATTTCATTTCTTTTTATGACCCAATAAAATGCTTTGTTCTGCTTCATCGACTATGCTGAAACCTTTGACTGTGTGGATCACAACAAACTGTGGAAAATTCTTAAAGAGGTGGGAGTATCGGGTCACCTCACCTGACTACTGAGAATTCTGTATGTGGGCTAAGAAGCAGCAATTAGAACCGGACATGGAATAACGGACTGGTTCAAAATTGGGAAAGGAATATGGTAAGGCTGTATATTGTCACCCTGCTTATTTAACTCATATGCAAAATACATCATGTGAAATGCTAGGCTGGATGAATCACAAGCTGGAATCAAGATTGTCAGGAGAAATGTCAACAACCTGAGATATGTAGATGATATCACTCATATAGCAGAAAGCAAAACCCTTCTTGATGAGAGTGAAAGAGTAGAGTGAAAAAGTAGAGTGACAAAGCTGGCTTAAAACTCAACATTAGAAAAATTAAGATCATGACATCTGGTTCCATCACTTCATGGCAAACAGAAGGGGGAAAAGTGGAAGCAGTGACAAATTTTATTTTCTTGGGCTTAAAAATCACTGTGGATGTTTAACTACAGCCATGAAATTAAAAGACACTTGCGTACAGCAGAAACCAACACAACATTGTAAAGCAATTAGGCTCCAATTAAAAATAAAAATTTTTTAAAAAGAAAAAAAAATGAGTTCGGCAAGTCAAGGAAATCAGTAGACAATGCCCTGTTCCTAGATGAAACTAGCTGTCTTGAGATATTATAGAAAATTTAGATGCACCTGAGTTTGCTTTCAAGTACATCCTGTCCTTTACATTTCTTCTTTGTAAAATTTTCAGTAATGCATGTACAACACCTAGCGCAATGCCAAGGAAAGAGTGAATATTTGTTTTCCCTTCACCGTGGGAACTTATAATCATAATTATAAAAACAACTTTAATATTTACTTTGAGACTGAGACTAACAATGAAAAATGAAACTCAATATCCCATCTGTACAATAGTGGGGGGAAGGAAATGATTAAAAACAAAGCCATTTTCAATAGAACTGGAGAATATTGTAAGCCGCTTATAATTCTCTTTCATTTTTTCTGAAATACCACTTATTCTCTCTAGTTTTGAATCTCCTAATGATTTGCAACTGTTTAATATATTTTCATCTTTTTTATTTTTGCATTTCTTATACAAAATATGTGATACTACTGAAATTTTGAAGAAAAACCATACACAAAGATATTAAATCATGATTAAAAGATTGACTGAACTCTCTAATATTGTGATTAAAGCATGGAAGGGTTACAAATATTCATATACCTAAATGTTTTTGACTATGAAAAATAATTAACCATGACATTGGCAATGAGTTATCAAGGGCCTTATATTTTTGCTTCTCTTTAAAATAGGCAAAGGAGAATTATTAGGGGAAGAATGATTTTACTGGCTCATAATTTATAGAAAAATGAATATAGATCAAATGTGTTCAGTAATTGTGTACAAAACGCTAGTCACCTGAAAATGAGATAGCTCTCTAGATCATCAGAAACCAAAGCACAATTTTTCACCTAAAAAGGGGATGGAACCTGTCCCAGTAGACTGGATTAAGTATGTCTGTTACTTGCTGTGTGGCTGTGGATCTTAACAGAACCAAACAACTTTCTGTGATTTATTTATTCATTTTTGAGATGAGTCAACTGAAACTATTCCTGAAAAAGGAACATAGCAACAAAGCCTTGTACTTTCCTTTCTCCTCAACCTCCTCACCATCTAATAAATTAGCATAAAATAAACTTGCAGTCATTCGTGGACAGACATATCCTGAGGCAAATGGATATATTTTTTTCCCTTTCTTCCAATTCCTTACAGACTGCTTTACTTGATTATTTTACTACTAGTTTGACAATGACAACATGTGACATCAATTTTCTGTTGATGATCTTAGCTTCCTGGACAATTCGGATGATTTAAAAAAAATGTCAAATGGAAATTATCCATTGGGGTTATCCTTTTTCTCTTTTTTTAAAAATTGAAGTATATTTGATATTTCATATTATATGTTATAAGCATAGAGTTATCCACAACTTTTAAAGATTGTATTCCATGTATAGTTATTATAAAATATTGCCTATATTCCCTATGTTGTAAAAAAAAATAAATAAATAAAAGACACTTGCTCCTTGGGAAGAAAAGCTATGACAAACCTAGACAGCACATTAAAAAGCAGGGACATTGCTTTGCTGACAAGGGTCTGTACTGTCAAAGCTATGCTTTATTCAGTAGTCATGTATGGCTGTGAGAGTTGGACCATAAAGAAGGCTGAGTGCTGAAGAATTGATGCTTTTGAATTGTGGTGCTGGAGAAGACCCTTGAGAATCTCTTGGACAGCAAGGAGATCAAACCAGTCAATCCTAAAGGAAATCAACCCTTAACATTCATTGAAAGGACTGATGCTGCAACTGAATTTCAAATACTCTGGCCATCGGATGAGAAGAGCTGACTCACTGAAAAAGACCCTAATGCTGGGAAAGACTGAGGGCAGGAGGAGAAGGGGGCGGCAGAGGATGAGATGTTTGGATGGCATCACTGATAAAATGGACGTGAATTTGAGCTAACTCCAGGAGACAGTGGAGGACAGAGGAGTCTGGGGTGCTGCAGTCCATGTGGTTGCAAAGAGTTGGATATGACTTAGTAATTCAACAACAACATTTCTTGTTATGGATATAACTTATTTTATTTATTCGCTCATCTGTTAATGGGTATTGAATTGGTTCCCAAATATTCAACTTTAGGCAACTGTGGATGTGCCACTACTGAAGGGTTGTATACAACTTTTTGTTCAAACTTCTGTTTTCAATTCTTTTGGATACATGCCCGGGCATAGGATGGTATGGTCACAGAGCAATTTTAAGCTCAATTTGTTGAGAAAATACCAAGCTGTTTCCATAGTGGCTGCACTCTTACAATCACAATAGCAATGTATTAGGGTTCCAATTACCCCTGCATCCTCACCTACACTTGTGATCTTCCATTTTTATGATTTTGTTATCCTAGTGGGTGTTAACGGATAGCACCTTGTGGCATTGACTTGCATTTCCCTAATGACTCATGATGCTCAGTATCTTTCAGTATCTTACTGCTTTTAGCCAGTAAAATAAAAATTTAAAAGGGAGATTATATGTAAATGTAATACATTCAGAAGTAAAGTCAAATTTTTACTGTTAAAGACTATATAGAAATTTAAAGTTAAAAAGTCAGAGCAGAGTGGCGCAGCGGAAGCGTGCTGGGCCCATAACCCAGAGGTCGATGGATCGAAACCATCCTCTGCTAAAGATTTTGTAGACTCTTGAGTACACGTGGCCTCTGAGAACGTGTATTTCATAGGCTTCTCTGGTGGCTCAGTCGGTAAAGAATCTGCCTGCAATGTGTGAGAGTCAGGTTCGATCCCTGGGTCAGTAAGATCCCCTGGAGAAGGGAATAGCTACCCACTCCAGTAGTCTTGCTAGGAGAATTTCATGGGCAGAGGAGCCTGGCAGGCTGCAGTTCATGGAGTCACAAAGAGCTGGGTGTGACTGATACTTTCACTTTAAAATTTGGCAGTATATGTGAGAGAATATGAAGTGATTACTTTGGCATGTTTGGATTATAGATATGATTTTTATTTCTTACTTTTTCTTCACTGTGGGTTTTTCTATGACAAGGTATAATTTGTGGGAAAAGAAAAACATTAATAAATATTTACTTATTTATCTGCCTGTTCTGGGTCTTGGTCGCAGTATGCAGAATCTTTATTTACAGAATGCAAACTCTTAGTTGGCGGCATGTGGAATATCGTTGGTGGACCAGATATTGAACCTGGGCTACCTGCATTTCGAGCTCTGAGTCTAAGCTACTGGACCACCAGGGCAGTTCCTCCCACTTTTCTGTTTTGTTTTTAAAGAAAAACATTTTAATAAGAACTCTGAAGGCAAAGAAAAACATATGCAATTTTCAGCTTAGAATACATGAAATATTTACGAATTTCACGTTATAGGATTTATTTCTTATTATTCAACCAGTAAGTCTTCTGACCCCAGCTTGTAGAACCCCCAAAGGGTCTGATACTAAGACTATCCCAGGACTCCCTGCCACCTCAGTGGGGCTAGTCCTGGAGCAGCCACTGTCCCAGGTGCTGAAGGAAGTAGCCCCCATTCCTGCCCCCTCCACCTTCTCTCACTGTTGAGGACTCTCTTCACCTCCACTTCCTAGAACGTCCTGATGAAAATGAAGTCCTGGGTCATGCTTCTCTGAGGGAAAAATTTTCTTTTTGGTCCTTAGCTTCAGGTCGGTTTCACAGCAGAGCAGCTTGTAACTGTGTAACAGATCTAACTATGGAGATTTTGAATTTGCTGAATCTTCTAATGGCAATTTTCTTCAACAGCAGGTTTCCGCATGTCCCCAAACTTCAGTATAACTTTTATGACTTTAAAGCATTTTAAATGTGAGAAAGTGATGCAAAAACAAGTGTGGAAATGAATGCACATTCAGTAGGGCTGCTTACCAGATACTGAGTCAGTCATTTTGCACAAGCTTTTTATAAACCTCCACAACATTGCACTAAGGTGGCTACTATTATGTAATAAAGGCACTGAAGCTTAGAGAGAGATTTTCCCCAACCCAGCCAAATAGCTAAAAATGGCAAACGTTTGTAAGGAGGGAGTGGTGGATACAGGGTCATCTGACCCTGACTGCATCTCGTTCTCTGCTTCACCTTCCTTAAAAAGTCATCTTGTCCTAATGATCCAGGATGGAGCTCCAGCTATCATAACAAAATTTGCCCCTATTCCCCCATCCTCTCCCTCCCCCTTCCCCCCTCCCCACCCGCAGGTTCACAGCCACACCCATCTGCCTGGATCCGTCCAGGCCCCAAGGGCCCCCTGTTGGGTCTCAATGAGGCTTGGGACAGACGTGAGCTCCCGGATCAGGATCCTGTGACCCTTGCAGTGGAAGCACAAAGTCTTAACCACTGTATCACCAGCGAAGTCCCAGATTCATTCCTTGGAATCTGCAGTGAGGTGTCTATGGTCATGGCGGATCTCAGGCCAGAAGGTGGGTGCGTCATTGCTGCCCTGTGCTCAGCAGCTCCATCCGCAGCCAAAGTCCGCCCTCCGCCCGCAGGATCAGCTCTGGCTTCCGGCAAGGCTCCTCCTCATCTGGCAGGATGCGGAACCGCAGTAGTGTGAGTGCCAGGACCACCTTCATCTCGGTCATGGCGAATGTCTGTCCGATGCAGTTCCTGTGGGCAGGAGCGGGGGGTTCTGACTGCACCCGGAACCCTCACCTGGGCCCCATAGCACCCGGCCCACAACTTACACATACAGTGGTAGAGAAGGAAGCTAACCATGCCAGGAACCCCCGTGTGGGCTTGCGTGTTCCCAGACCCTTGCCCACACTCCAGTCCTGAACTCAGACCAGAACACAGGGGAACCGACCCCTCAGCACACTGTGGACCCCTCCTTGTGCCTCCTATCATTCCCTAGGCCCTTGCCATTTTGTCTGGGGGAGGGGAGTCTTAAATTTTCCCCCTTCCTGGCCCCTACAGTTAAGCCTGGAATCTTAGTCCCAGACCCCTGCCTCCCACTACTCCATCCTCACCTCAAATGCCCAATGCCCTCACCTGGGACCTGCTGAGAAGGGGATAAAAGCCAGCGGTGACCTCCCCTTGATGTTTTCTGGCTTGAAGCGCAAGGGGTCATAGACCTGGGGGCAAGACAAGACAGGGTTACTGGGTGGTATCTCCCAGAACGTCCATCTTTAGAGAGGCAGATGTGTGTATAATGGGAGGGAAGTGATGTCTGATTGGCCAATCAGAATTCTGTAGTTGCCTTTGGGTCCCCCAAAGGGAATGGACAGGGATGATGGAGGTATGGCGTGGTGGAGGCATCACCTCAGGGTCTGGCCACACATATGGGTTGTGGTGGGTCCCGAAAATGCTGATGAGGCAGATAACACCTGTGGGAGAGGAGGACCAGTCAGAATTAGGTTCAACCTGCCTGATGGGCCCCCTTTCTGACCAGGAGCCTCATCCTGTAGTCATTGTGAGCACCTTTGGGGATGACCCGGCCATCTGGAAGCGTGATGTCCTGGGTACAGCTGCGGGAGATGACCGTGACTGGGGGGTGCAACCGCAGACTCTCCTTGATGCACATGGTCAGGAAGGGCAACTGAGCCAGGTCGTCCCTAAGGAAACCCCATGACAATTATCTGGGGAGCAAAAATAGACATGCCACCCTCCAGCACTCCTACTGCCCTATAGAATCCCTTCTGTCTATAACATAATCACAGATGGATCAAATAGTGCCAAACCCATTACGTTGTATACATTAAATATGTACAACTTTTTCTTTGTCCATCACAGCTCAATAAGATGGTTCCTAAAAAGAAAGAAAAATCACAGAAGTACCAGACAGAATTTAGCCACATATTTTTAGAAGCTTTTCTAAGCAAAACATCAAAGAACCAACCAAAAAGAAAGTTTACTAATTTGTTTAAAAATGAAATATTCTTTATGGTAAGAGAAAAACCAAAAAATGAGAAAGAAATCAAAAGTCAAATTCAGTGTTTACTCTTATTTATAACAGCACTAGGGATACTAGCTAATGAACTTAGAAGAGGGAAAAAGAGAAATGCCATTTGAAACATGGGGGTAAATGTATCATTTTTGGCAGAGAGTGGTTTTATACTTAGAAAACAAGAGAATTCACTGGAAAAAGTGAAAGTGAGAGTCGCATCCGACTCTTTGTGACCCCATTGACTATACAGTCCATGGAATTCTCCAGGCCAGAATACTGGAGTGGGTAGCCTTTCCCTTCTCCAGTGAATCTTCCCAACCCAGGGATTGAACCCAGGTCTCCCGCATTGTAGGGGGATTCTTTACCAGCTGAGCCACAAGAGAAGCCCAAGAATACTGGAGTGGGTAGACTTCCCCTTCTCCAGCAAATCTTCCCAACCCAGGAATCAAACTGGGGTCACCTGCATTGCAGGCAGATTCTTAACCAACTGAGCTATCAGGGAAGCAACTCACTGGAAAACTTGTACAAATATTGAAGATAAGACCCAGTAAGGGGACTGAATTCTTTTTCTTTATCCCCTTAACTTTGTGTAGTGATTTAAATTCTTAATAGCTGATATAGTTAGCTAGTTCCAAATTGGAAAACCACAAAACACCACCCCATGTCTCAGTATCACTCATTTCCATTCCTCACAGTTTGACTAGTGGTTATTTTTTATGTATCCTTCCAGGAGTACTTTTTTGCATTAATACTTATGCAGTATCATGCTATATACCATACACATTGCTCTGTATCTTTTTCGTGTAACAGTGTGTCAAGGTTTTCTTGTACATCTCTTGGGACTTGTGTCCAAAATAAGGCCTTTCCTACTCTGGAGCTATAAAATAATTTCCCCTGGTTTCCTCTAGAGCCTTTAAGGTTCCTTTATTTTATTATTTTCTGAAAAAAATATTTGTTTGGTTTCAGCAGGTCTTAGTTGCATCAGATCTTTGTTGTGTCAGGTGGGATCTTTCACTGGGTCCATGGACTCTGTTTAGCCACGTGTGGGTTTAGTTGCTACTGTGCACATGGGATCTTAGTTCCCCAGCCAGGGATCAAACCTAAGTCTCCTGCATTGCAAGGTGAATTCTTAACCACTGGACCACTAGAGATGTCCCAAGGCTCTTTTATTTTTATTTTAAATCTTTGATTAGTGTATATGTTATTTTCTTATAAGACATAAGACCATGTTGAATTAACCTTTTTCCATGTAGCTCTCCAGTTGTTACAAGAGTTTTTATTATAAATGATCTTTCTTTGTCCTGTTGGTATAAGACCATATCTAGCACTTACAATATTCACTGGGCAAGAAATTTATACCCATAAATTATTAGTTTTTCTTTAGAAATAATATAATAGATGAAAGAAAAGATGGTGATGATATAAAATATCTGGAAGACATGTGAATGTCTATATTCCAAATGAACTTATAAATGTTTCTCAATCCAGATAGACTATATGTTTCACCATAGGAACAAGAGGTATCTAAGGGTTTGTTTAGCAAAAGCTGCCTAAGATCGCTATGCTAAAATTTTAGACTCTATTAAAAGCCTAAAGATTATGTGAATATCTAAAAATGGATATCCATTCCACACTCTGGAATAGCATGTTAATATTATTAAGTAATTTGTTTTCCACAAGCCTATCATATCAAATCCCAGCCTGGTCCATGCACACTGGGAGTGTCCTGACCTGGGACTATCTCCCACCAGGCTGGGAGATCCTGGAAGGCAAATACTGGGACTGGTCCTTCCTGAGTCTCCAGGACACACAATGAGGTGAGGAGAATTGGAGATGGCATAGAACTGGGGAGAGGGAGGCAGTTTTGCAGTGTTTCCTAAATGGGGAATGGATGGAAGAAGATGCAGATATTCCTGGAAAGGAGTTGAATGACTTTAGTCCTCAGGTGTTCCTTTTAAATCCTGGACTAAATAATATGAGGAATTAGTATATGAGGAAATAGAATGAAGATTTTTGAAAACATGTGACTTCAGAGAGAAAAGTAAAGAAGTGGAGGGAAAGTTCATTTACTGAATAGGTGCTCACTGGTATCATCTGCCCTCACACATTGTTGCTAGTTAGTGCAGGACTTTCTGTCCCCCAAACCTGCAAACTTTTCCCAGACCCTGTTTCTGGGATCTTCTCACATTCCCACTAAGAAATAAGGACAGAATTCACAAGAATATTTTCACTCTTCCAAAGCCAGGAAGCAGGGGATCAGAAAAAGGCCATGAAGACTTGCACTCACCATTCAATCTCTTTAGACTCACGGTCCTTCAGGAGCTCTTGCACCTCCTGCCGGCAGCGCTCCTGGTATTCTGGGTGTTTTGCAAGGTTGTACAGGACCCAGGAGAGGCCACTGGCTGTGGTGTCATGGCCTGAGGAGCATCCAGAGAGGCTTGGATCTCTGGTCCATTTCAGAACTAGAGTGTGGACAGCACCCTCACCTTAAGGCCCATGGGGGGATGGGGAGGGATGGCATGACCCAGTGCCCACTTGCCAAGTTCCTGGGTTGGGGGAGAGACCCATCTCTCTGTGTAGTTCCACACTGGGACCCTCACCTTCAAACATGAAGGTGTCAGCTTCAGCTCGGATGTCTTCGTCTGATAATCCCTTCCCATCTTCATCCTGGAGAGAAAGCAAGATTCCCAGATTCACACAAGTTCTGAGGGCCCCTAAGCCTAAACTGAGACAATCTCTGAAGCTCCATTATCCATATAGAAACCCAAGCTCAATCTGAAGTCCTAGACCTCCTTTGCTCAGTACCACCAGATGCCCCACCCACAGACCTCCTCCTTGAACTCTTTGCCTCCTGTGGCATCCATGGTAAAGGGAATCAATGATTCATAAGTATTTTCATGTTTCTACATGATGTAACCTGGGTTACAGGATGACTGATGACAAGTTTACCTTAGAAGTAGAGATTAAAACCCATTCCTAATGCCTCCTGGAGATAGGAATGGGTTGTACACCTGTAGAACATGCAGACTTTGCCTTCTCAGTGAAGAGGTTCTGATTAAGCTCCCAAACAACCTCTTCTCATCTCTGCTCTGCTCTTGTCTATTCTTCTCTCCTCTCCACTATTTTCCCTTCCCTTCCACTCCCCTCCCTTCCCTTCCCTCCTCTCTCTTTTCCCATCTCCCTTCCCTCCTCGAACACAGGGAAGAAGGAGAAGTCCTGTGTATATTCCAAAGTTTAAAAACTGGAGGTAAAACCACTACAATATTGTAAAGTAATTAGCCTCCAATTAAAATAAATAAATTAGGGGGGATGGTCCTAAGATGGTGGATGAATAGGACAGGGAGACCACTTTCTCCTCCACAAACTCATCAAAAGTTCATTTGAATGCTGAGAAAATTCTACAAAACAACTTCTGAATGCTGGTGAAGGACACCAGGCACCCAGAAAGGCAGCCCATTCTCTTTGAAAGGAGATAGGACCAAAAAAAAAAAAAAAAGACAAAAAGAGAGACAAAAGAGTTAGGGATGGAGATCCATCCCGGGGTAGGAGTCATGAAGGAGGAAAAGTTTCCAAACACCAGGAAACACTCTCACTGGCAGGTTTGTGGGGAGTTTTGGAATCTCAGAGGGCAACATAACCAGAAGGAAAAAAAAAAAAAAACAACCCACAGAATATGCGCCTAACCGCAACTCCCTGTGGAGAAGTAGCCCAGACGCTTGTGCCTGCTAGCAGCGAGGGGGGCTGAACAGGGAGGCACGGGTTGCATGCTTAGGGTACGGACTGGGCCTGAATGCCCTGAGGACATTCTGAGGGAGCTAATGTGAGAAAGCAAACCAAACTGTGGGTTAACCAGAGAGAGAGAGAGAGAGAGAGAGAGAGAGAAATTTCCTGCGAAAAGCTCTAACCTAAGGCACAGCCTGGTCCACTCACAGAGCAAAGGATTGAGCGAATGTCAGAGGAGAGCTAGCTGGTTGCAAACTGGCCCCTCCCCCCACCAGAGGCAGAGAGGCAGGCGGGTGACAGCCACAGCCAGAGGGCAAGGGGCAATCTCGGCTCCAGAGATGCATCCTCCACCAAATTGTGAGCAGGCTCCCAGTTGCTAACAAAGTCTTCCTGGGATTCTGGACAGTTGACACCCGCCAGGAGGGTCACAGCCTGAGATCAGCTCTGCAGAGGAGACACATGGCACACCTGAGATGGCGCTCTCGCTGTGCACCCAGGAAACTGAGTGGCTAAGACTGGGGAGGTGATAAGACGCACCACACACCTGAGACAGTGCACTCACCAAGCACCTGGTCGCCTGAGCTGCTCGGACCCTGGAAGCGCACAAAACACAGGCCCAACCAAGTCTGTGCCTTGGTGGAGTACCTGAGAACCTGAACATGAGCAGCTTAGACCTGGGAAGTGCACGCAACCCAGGGCCTTCTTTGGACAGTTCTGCTGTAGAACAACCTGGAGCCTGAGCAGTGTAGACCAGGAAAGCACATGTGCCGTGAGTAGGGGCAAAACCAGTGTGGCTCAGACACTGCGAGCACTCCCCACATACACCAGTGATATTTGTTTGCAGTGTTCCTCTCTTCCCACAGCACAACTGAACAAGTGAGCCTACATAAGTGAACATCTTAGCCCCCTTGTATTAGGGCAGAAATTAGACACTGAAGAGACTTGCAAACAGAGGAAGCCAAAAGAAACAAAGAAGAGGGAACTGCCTTGGAAGTGACAGGTGAAACAGATTAAAACCCTGTATTTAGCATTGACTACATTGGAAGGGGCCTATGGACCTTGAGAAGAAGTATAAGCTGGAACAAGGAACTATCTGAAACTGAACTGACCCCACACTGTTCTCAACAACTCCAGAGAAATTCCTAGATATTTTTTACTATTATCATTTTTAAATTTTATTTTTAAGTTATTTATTACTCCTTTAATTTTTATTTTTATAACCTACTATTACTTTGAAAAAAAAAAAAGACCCTATTTTAAAAGCAAATTTCGTGTATATATATATATATATATATATATATATATTATAATTTTTGTGATTTTTTTAATATTATATTTTTGAGAGTCTAAATTCTACTCTAGATTTTTAATCTTTGCTTTTTGGTATTTGTTATCAATTTTGTATCTTTAAGAATCTAATCTTCAGTAACCATTTTTACTTAGAAGTGTGATTACTGGCTTGATTGCTCTCTCCCCTTTTGACTCTCTTTTCTCTCCCCCATGTCACCTGTATCTAATCCCTCCCCCTTCTCTTCTCTACCTGAATCTGTGAATCTCTTTGGGTGTTCTGGGATGTGGAAAAGACTTAGGGAACAATTACTGGCTATATTTGTCTCTCTCCTTTTGACTCCCCCTCTTCTCCTCCTGGTCACCTCCATCTCCTTCTTCCCTCTTCTCTTCTCTATGTAATTGTGAACCTCTCTGAGTGTTCCAGACTGTGGAGAACACATAGGGAATTGATTACTGGCTAGACTGCACTCTCCCCTTTTGATTCCCCCTCTTCTCCTCCAGGTCACCTCTATCTCCCTACCCCCCTTCTATTCTCCATATAGCTCTGTGAGCCTCTCTGGGTGTCCCTCACTGTGGATATTCTTTTACCATTAACCTAGATGTTTTATCATCAGTGCTGTATGGATGGAGAAGTCTTGAGGCTACTGTAAGAATAAGACTTAAAGCCAGAGGCAGGAGGCTTAAGTCCAAAACTTGAGAACACGAGAAAACTCCTGATTCCAGGAAACATTAACCGACAAGAGCTCATCCCAAAGCCTCCATTAGTTCAGTTCAGTCGCTCAGTTGTGTCCGACTCTTTGTGACCCCATGAATCGCAGCACGCCAGGCCTCCCTGTCCATCACCAACTCCCGGAGTTCACTCAGACTCACATCCATCGAGTCAGTGATGCCATCCAGCCATCTCATCCTCTGTCATCCCCTTTTCCTCCTGCCCCCAATCCCTCCCAGCATCAGAGTCTTTTCCAATGAGTCAACTCTTCGCATGAGGTGGCCAAAGTACTGGAGTTTCAGCTTTAGCATCATTCCTCCCAAGGAACACCCAGGGCTGATCTCCTTCAGAATGGACTGGTTGGATCTCCTTGCAGTCCAAGGGACTCTCAAGAGTCTTCTCCAATACCACAGTTCAAAAGCATCAATTCTTCGGTGCTCAGCTTTCTTCACAGTCCAACTCTCACATCCATACATGACCACTGGAAAAACCATAGCCTTGACTAGATGGACCTTTGTTGACAAAGTAATGTCTCTGCTTTTCAATATGCTATCTAGGTTGGCCATAACTTTTCTTCTGAGGAGTAAGCGTCTTTTAATTTCATGGCTGAGGTCACCATCTGCAGTGATTTTGGAGCCCCCCAAAATAAAGTCTGACACCATTTCCACTGTTTCCCCATCTATTTGCCATGAAGTGATGGGACCAGATGCCATGATCTTCGTTTTCTGAATGTTGAGCTTTAAGCCAACTTTTTCACTCTCCTCTTTCACCTTCATCAAGAGGCTTTTTAGTTCCTCTTCACTTTCTGCCATAAGTGTGGTGTCATCTGCATACCTGAGGTTATTGATATTTCTCCATACCTACACCGAAACCAAGCTCCACCCAAGAGCCAACAAGTTTCAGACCAAGACATACCAAGCTAATTCTCCAACAATGTGGGAACATAACCCTGAGCATTATAATACAGGTGGCCAAAAGTCACACCAAACCTATATACATCTCAAAACTCACTAGTGGACACTTCATTGCACTTCAGAGAGAAGAGATCTAGCTCCGTCTAACAGAACCCGATGCAAGCTCCCCTAACCAGGAAACCTTGACAGACCAATTGTTCAACCCCACGCACAGGGAGGAACCTCCACAATAAAGAGGAACCACAAACTTCCAGCATACAGAAAGGCCACCCCAAACACAGCAATCTAAACAAGATGAAAAGGCATAGAAATACCCAAGAGGTTAAGGAACAGGATAAAAGCCCACCAAAGCAAACAAAAGAGGAGGAGATAGGGAGTCTACCTTAAAAAGAATTCCAAATAATGATAGTGAAAATGATCCAAAATCTTGAAAACAAAATGGAGTTACAGATAAATAGACTAGAGACAAGGATTGAGAAGATGCAAGAAAGGTTTAACAAGGACCTAGAAGAAACAAAAAAGAGTTAATCAATAAGGAATAATGCAATAAGTGAGATCAAAAGCACTCTGGATGGAATCAACAGTAGAATAACTGAGGCAGAAGATAGGATAAGTGAGGTGGAAGATAGAATGGTGGAAATAAATGAAGCAGAGAGGAAAAAAAAAAAAGAATTTAAAGAAATGAGGACAATCTCAGAGACTTCTGGGACAATGTTAAATGCCCCAACATTCAAATCATAGGAGTCCCAGAAGAAGAAGACAAAAAGAAGGCCATGAGAAAATACCTGAGGAGATAATAGTTGAAAACTTCCCTAAAATTGGGAAGGAAATAGCCACCTAAATCCAAGAAACCCAGAGGGTCCCAAACAGGATAAACCCAAGGTTAAACACCCCAAAGCACATATTAATCAAATTACCAAAGATCAAACACAAAGAACAAATATTAAAAGCAGCAAGGGAAAAGCAACAAATAACACACAAGGGTGTTCCCATAAGGATAACAGCTGATCTTTCTATAGAAACTCTTCAGGCCAGAAGGGAATGGCAGGACATACTTAAAGTGATGAAAGAGAAAAACCCACAACCCAGATTACTGTACCCAGCAAGGATCTCATTCAAATATGAAGGAGAAATCAAAAGCTTTACAGACAAGCAAAAGCTGAGAGAATTCAGCACCACCAAACCAGCTCTTCAACAAATGCTAAGGATCTTCTTTAGACAGGAAACACAGAAAAGGTTTATAAACTTGAACCCAAAACAATAAAGTAAATAGCAACAGGATCATACTTATCAATAATTACCTTAAATGTAAATGGGTTGAATGCCCCAACCAAAAGACAAAGACTGGCTGAATGGATACAAAAACAAGACCCCTATATATGTTGTCTACAAGAGACCCACCCCAAAACAAGGGACACATACAGACTGAAAGTGAAGGGCTGGAAAAAGGTATTTCATGCAAATGGAGACCAAAAGAAAGCAGGAGTAGCAATACACATATCAAATAAAATATACTTTGAAATCAAGGCTGTGAAAAGAGACAAAGAAGGCACTCCATAATGATCAAAGGATCAATCCAAGAAGAAGATATAACAATTATAAATATATATGCACCCAACATAGGAGCACCACAATATGTAAGGCAAATGCTAACAAGTATGAAAGGGGAAATTAACAGTAACACAATAATAGTGGGAGACTTTAATACCCCACTCACACCTATGGAGAGATCAACTAAACAGAAAATTAGCAAGGAAACACAAAACTTTAATGATACAATGGACCAGTTAGACCTAAATGATATCTACAGGACATTTCACTCCCAAACAATGAGTTTCACCTTTTTCTCAAGTTCCCACGGAACCTTCTCCAGGATAGATCACATCCTGGGCCATAAATGTAGCCTTGGTAAATTCAAAAAAATTGAAATCATTTGAAGCATCTTTTCTGTTCACAATGTGGTAAGATTAAGATGTCTACTACAGGAAAAAAAAAAAAGTATTAACATACAAACATATGGAGGCTAAACAACACACTTCTGAATAACCAATAATCACAGAAGAAATCAAAGTATGCATAGAAACAAATGCAAATGAAAACACAACAACCCCAAACCTATGGGATTCAGTAAAAGCAGTGCTAAGGGGAAAGTTCATAGCAATACAAGCTTACCTCAAGAAACAACAGAAAAATCAAATAAATAACTACACCTAATGCAAATAGAAAAAGAAGAAATGAAGAACCCCAAGGTTAGTAGAAGGAAAGAAGTCATAAAAATTAGGGAAGAAATAAATGAAAAAGAAACAAGGGAGACTATGACAAAAATCAACCAAACAAAAGCTGGTTCTTTGAGAAGATAAAATAAACAAACCATTAGCCAGACTCATCAAGTAAAAAGCGAGAAGAATCAAAAAAAAAAAAAAATTAGAAATGAAAATGGAGAAATCACAACAGATGACACAGAAATACAAAGGATCATAAGAGACTACTATCAGCAACTATATGCCAGTAATATGGACAACTTGGAAGAAATGGACAAATTCTTAGAAAAGTATAACTTTCCAAAACTGAACCAGGAAGAAATAGAAAATCTTAACAGACCTATCTGGGGAAGGAAATGGCAACCCACTTCAGTATTCTTGCCTATAGAATCCTATGGACAGAGGAGCCTGGTGGTCTGCTGTCCATACGGTCGCATAGAGTCAGACATGACTGAAGCGACATAGCATGCATGCATGCATTGGAGAAGGAAATGGCAACCCACTCCAGTATTCTTGCCTGGAGAATCCCAGGGATAGAGGAGCCTGGTGGGCTGTCGCCTATGGGGTCACACAGAGTTGGACACAACTGAAGTGACTTAGCAGCAACAGAAGAAACAGACCTATCACAAGCACAGAAATCGAAACTGTAATCAGAAACCTTCCAACAAACAAAAGCCCAGGACCAGATGGCTTCATGGGTGAATTCTACCAAAAATTTAGAGAAGAGCTAACACCTATCCTACTCAAACTCTTCCAGAAAACTGCAGAGGAAGGTAAGCTGCCAAACTCATTCTATAAGGCCACCATCACCCTAATACCAAACTCAGACAAAGATGGCACAAAAAGAGAAAACTACAGGCCAATATCACTGATGAACATAGATGCAAAAATCCTCAACAAAATCCTAGCAAACAGAATCCAACAACACATTAAAAAGATCATACACTTGGGTCCTAAAAAGGTGGAGGAATAGGACAGGGAGCCCACTTTCTTCCCCACAAATTCATTAAATGAACATTTGAAAGCTGAGTAGATTCCACAAAACAACTTCTGAATGCTGGCAGAGGACATCAGGCACCCAGAAAAGCAGCTCATTGTCTTTGAAAGGAAATTATGTGCCCAATGGTAACTCCCAGAGGAGAAGCAGCACAGACACCTGCATCCACCACTAGCTAGTGGGGGCTGGGCAGGGAGGCATGGGCTGCATTGCTTAGAGTAAGGACAGGCCTGAATGCCCCGAGGGCAATCTGAGGGAACTAACTTGAGATAGCAAATCAGACTGTGGGATAGCTATCCCGTGAAAAGCCCTAACCTAAGGGCACGACAGAGAGACTTCACTTTCACTTTTCACTTTCATGCATTGGAGAAGAAAATGGCAACCCACTCCAGTGTTCTTGCCTGGAGAATCCCAGGGATGGGGAAACCTAGTGGGTTGCAGTCTATGGGGTCGCACAGAGTCAGACACGACTGACGCGACTTAGCAGCAGCAGCAGCAAGACACTGCCAGGCCCGCTCACAGAACAAAGGACTGAGCAGAGCTAGCTGGCTGCAGACTGGCCCATCCCCCACTGGAGACAGGCAGGTGAGGGCAGCCAGAGCCAGAAGGGGGCACTCATGGCCCCAGAGAGGCATCACCTACCAAACTGCAAGCAGGCTTCATTGCTAACCAAGACTTCTTGATATTCTGGATGGTCGACATCCACCGGGAGGGTCACAGCCAGAGATCAGCTTCCCAGAAGAGACACACGGCACACCGGAAAAGGTGCCCTAGTTGTACACCCAGAAAACCGAGTGGCAGGGATGGGGGAGGTGATAAGTTGCAACGACTGTGCTTGCCAAGCACCTGGTCACCTGAGCTGCTCGGACCTGGGAAGGGCACAAAACGCAGGTCCAACCAAGTCTGCACCTTTGTGGAGCACCTGAGTACCTGAACCTGAGTGGCTTAGACCTGGGAAGTGCATACAACCCAGAACCAGCCTCAGACACTTCCCGGCAGAGCAACCCAGAGCCTAAGCAGTGTAGACAGGGAAAGCACACATGCCGTGAGCGAGGGCAAACCCACTGTGGCCGAGACACTGCAAGCACATGACAGTGTTGTTTGCAGTGTTCCTCCCTCCCCACAGTAAGACTGAACAAGTGAGCCTAAAAAAGTGTCCACCACCGCCCCCTTGTGTCAGGGTGGAAATTAGACACTGGAGAGACAAGCAAACAGAAGAAGCTAAACCAAACAGAGGGAACCGCTTTGGAAGTGACAAGTGCAGTAGATTAAAACCCTGTAGTTAGCACCAGCTACATAGGAAGGGGCCTATAGATCTTGAGAAGTATAAGCTGGATCAAGGAACTATCTGAAAATGAACTGACCCCACACTGTCCACAACACCAGAGAAAGTCCTAGATATATCTTTACTATTATCATTCTTTAAATTAAAAATTTTTTAAAAAAATTTTAAGTCCTCTATTACTCCTTTAATTTTCATTTTTATAACCTACTACTACTTTAAAAAAAAGACCTTATCTTTTAAAGCAAACTTCATATATATATATATTATAATTTTTGTAACTTTGTTTTTTTTCCTTTAATATTGTATTTATGATAATCTAACCTCTACTCTAGATTTTTAATCTTTGCTTATTGGTATTTGTTATCAATTGTGTACCTTTAAGAACCCAATCTTCAATAGCCATTTTTACTTGGGTGTGGGATTACTGGTTTGATTGTTCTCTCCAGCTTTGGACTCTCCTTTTCTCCACCAGGTCTCCTCTATCTCCTCCCTCCCCCTTCTCTTCTCTACCCAACTCTGTGAATCT
Organism: Bos taurus; assembly: GCF_002263795.3. Taxonomy (NCBI): domain Eukaryota; kingdom Metazoa; phylum Chordata; class Mammalia; order Artiodactyla; family Bovidae; genus Bos; species Bos taurus. Next base: position 7,501,107 of record NC_037334.1, on the reverse strand, counting down.
CTGTGTTCTGGACTGTGGAAAACACTTAGGGAACTGATTACTGGCTGGATCTGTCTCTCTCCTTTTTTTGTTTTTCTTTGTTTTTCTTTTATTTTTTTTAATTTTATTTTATGTTTAAACTTTACATAATTGTATTAGTTTTGCCAAATATCAAAATGAATCCACCACAGGTATACACGTGTTCCCCATCCTGAACCCTCCTCCCTCCTCCCTCCCCTGTCTCTCTCCTTTTATTCCCCCCTTTATCCTGCTGGCCACCTCTGTCTCCTTCCTCCCTCTTCTCTTCTCTGTGTACCTCTGTGAACATCTCTGAGTGGTCCAGACTGTGGAGAGTACGTAGGGAAGTGATTAATGACTAGCTTGCTCTCGCCCCTTTTCACTCCCCCTCTTCTTCTCCTGGTCACCTCTATCTCCCTCCTCCCTCTACTCTTCTCCATGTAACTTTGTGAACTTCTCTGGGTGTCCCTCACTGTGGAGAAACTTTTTATCTTCAGCTTAGATGTTTTATCATTGGTGCTATATAGATGGAGAAATCTTGAGGCTACTGTAAGAATAAGACTGAAAACCAGAGGCAGGAGGCTTAAGTCCAAATCGTGAGAATACCAGAGAACTCCTGACTCCAGGGAACATTAATCGATAGGAGCTCATCAAAGGCCTCCATACCTACACTGAAACCAAGCACCACCCAAGGTCCAACAAGTTCCAGAGCAAGACATACCATGCAAATTCTCCAGCGACACAGAAACATAGCCCTGAGCTTCAATATACAGGCTGCCCAAAGTCACACCAAACCCATTGACATCTTGTAACTCATTACTGGACACTTCATTGCACTCCAGAGAGAAGAAATCCAGTTCCACCCACCAAAACACAAGATTCCTTAACCAGGAAATCATGACAAGCCACTCGTCCAACCCCACCCACAGCAAGGAAACTCCACAATAAAGAGGAACCAACAACTGCCCAAACACAGAAAGGCCATGCCAAACACAGCAATATGAACAAGATGCAGAGGCAGAGAAATACACAGCAGGTAAAGGAACATGATAAATGCCCACAAAACCAAACAAAAGAGGAAGAGATAGGGAATCTACCTGATAAAGAATTCCAAATAATGATAGTGAAAATGATCCAGTATCCTGAAAACAAAATGGAATTACAGATAAATAGCCTGGAGACAAGAATTGAGAAGATGCAAGAAAGGTTTAACAAAGACCTAGAAGAAATAAAAAAGAGTCAATATATAATGAATAATGCAATAAATGAGATCAAAAACACTCTGGAGGGAACCAACAGTAGAATAATGGAGGCAGAAGATAGGATAAGTGAGGTAGAAGACAGAATGGTGGAAATAAATGAAACAGAGAGGAAAAAAGAAAAATGAATTGAAAGAAATGAGGACAATCTCAGAGACCTCTGGGACAATGTTAAATGCCCCAACATTCAAATCATAGGAGTCCCAGAAGAAGAAGACAAAAAGAAAGACCACGAAACACTTGAGATAATAGTTGAAAATTTCCCTAAAATGAGGAAGGAAATAGTCACCCAAGTCCAAGAAACCCAGAGAGTCCCAAACAGGATAAACCCAAGGCGAAACACCCCAAGCCACATATTAATCAAATTACCAAAGATCAAACACAAAGAACAAATATTAAAAGCAGCAAGGGAAAAGCAACAAATAACACACAAGGGTGTTCCCATAAGGATAACAGCTGATCTTTCAATAGAAACTCTTCAAGGCCAGGAGTGAATGGTAGGAAATACTTAAAGTGATGAAAGAAAATAACCTACAGCCCGGACTACTGTACCCAGAAAGGATCTCATTCAAGTATGAAGGAGAAATCAAAAGCTTTACAGACATGCAAAAGCTGAGAGAATTCAGCACCACCAAACCAGCTGTCCAACAAATGCTAAAGGATCTTCTCTAGACAGGAAACACAGAAAGGGTGTGTATACTAGAACCCAAAACAATAAAGTAAATGGTAACAGGATCATACTTATCAACAATTACCTTAAATGTACATGGGTTGAATACCCCAACAAAAAGACACAGACTGGCTGAATGGATACAAAAACAAGACCCCTATATGTTGTCTACAAGAGACCCACCTTGAAACAAGGGACACATACAGACTGAAAGTGAAGGGCTGGAAAAAGATATTCCATGCAAATAGAGACCAAAAGAAAGCAGGAGTAGTAATACTCATATCAGATAAAATAGATTTTAAAACAAAGGCTGTGACAAGAGCCAAAAAAGGACACTACATAATGATCAAAGGATCAATCTAAGAAGAAGATATAACAATTATAAATATATATGCACCCAACATATACATCTATTTATAATTGTTACATCTTCTTCTTGGATTGATCCTTTGATCATTATGTAGTGTCCTTCTTTGGCTCTTGTCACAGCCTTTATTTTAAAGTCTGTTTTATAAGATATGAGTATTGCTACTCCTGCTGGGAGAAATACCAATAACCTCAGATATGCAGATGGCACCACACTTATGGCAGAAAGTGAAGAGGAACTAAAAAGCCTCTTGATGAAAGTGAAAGAGGAGAGTGAAAAAGTTGGCTTAAAGCTCAACATTCAGAAAATGAAGATCATGGCATCTGGTCCCATCACTTCATGGGAAATAGATGGGGAAACAGTGGAAACGGTGTCAGACTTTATTTTGGGGGGCTCCAAAATCACTGCAGATGGTGACTGCAGCCATGAAATTAAAAGATGCTTACTCCTTAGAAGAAGAGTTATGGCCAACCTAGATAGCATATTGAAAAGCAGAGACATTATTTTGTCAACAAAGGTCCGTCTAGTCAAGGCTATGGTTTTTCCAGTGGTCATGTATGGATGTGAGAGTTGGACTGTGAAGAAAGCTGAGTGCTGAAGAATTGATGCTTTTGAACTGTGGTGTTGGAGAAGACTCTTGAGAGTCCCTTGGACTGCAAGGAGATCCAAACAGTCCATTCTAAAGGAGATCAGCCCTGGGATTTCTTTGGAAGGAATGATGCTAAAGCTGAAACTCCAGTACTTTGGCCACCTCATGCGAAGAGTTGACTCATTGGAAAAGACTCTGATGCTGGGAGGGATTGGGGGCAGAAGGAAAAGGGGACGACAGAGGATGAGATGGCTGGATGGCATCACCAAGTTGATGGGCGTGAGTTTGAGTGAACTCCGGGAGTTGGTGATGGACAGGGAAGCCTGGCGTGCTGAGATTCATGGGGTCGCAAAGAGTCAGACACGACTGAGTGACTGAACTGAACTGACTGATGCACCCAACATAGAAGCACTGCAATATATAAGACAAATGCTAACAAGTATGAAAGGGGAAATTAATAGTAACACAATAGTAGTGGGAGACTTTAATACCCCATGCACATCTAAGGATAGATCAACTAAACAGAAAATTAACAAGGAAACACAAACTTTAAAAGATACAATAGACCAGTTAGACCTAATTGATATCTATAAGACATTTCACCCCCAAAGAATGAATTTCACCTTTTTCTCAAGTGCACACAGAACCTTCTCCAGGATAGATCACATCCTGGGCCATAAATCTAGCCTTGGTGAATTCAAAAAAATTGAAATCATTTCAAGCATCTTTTCTGAGCACAATGCAGTAATAGTAGATGTCAATTACAGGAGAAAAACTATTAAAAATTCCAACATATGGAGGCTGAACAACACGCTGCTGAATAACCAACAAATCACAGAACAAATCAAAAAAGAAATCAGAATATGCATAGAAATGAATGAAAATGAAAACACCAGAATGCAAAACCTGTGAGACACTGTAAAAGCAGTGCTAAGGGGAAGGTTCATAGCAATACAGGCATACCTCAAGAAACAATAAAAAAGTCAAATAAAAGCCTAACTCTATACCTAAAGCAACTAGAAAAGGAAGAAATGAAGAACCCTAGGGTTAGTAGAAGGAAAGAAATCTTAACAATTAGGGCAGAAATAAATGCAAAAGAAACAAAAGAGACCATAGCAAAAATCAACAAAGCAAAAGCTGGTTCTTTGAGAAGATAAATAAAATTGACAAACCATTAGCCAGACTCATCAAAACACAAAGGGAGAAAAATCAAATCAATAAATTAGAAATGAAAATGGAGAGATCACAACAGACAACACAGAAATACAAAGGATCATAAGAGACTACTATCAGCAACTATATGCCAATAAAATGGATAACTTGGAAGAAGTGGACAAATTCTTAGAAAAAGCATAAGTTTCCAAAACTGAACCAGGAAGAAATAGAAAATCTTAACAGACCCATCACAAGCATGGAAATTGAAACTAATCAGAAATCTTCCAGCAAACAAAAGCCCAGGACCAGACGGCTTCACAGTTGAATTCTACCAAAAATTTAGAGAAGAGCTAACACCTATCCTACTCAAACTCTTCCAGAATATTGCAGAGGAAGGTAAACTTCCAAACTCATTCTATGAGGCCACCATCACCCTAATACCAAAACCTGACAAAGATGCCACCAAAAAACAACAACAACAACAACAAAACCCAAAAAAACTACAGGCCAGTATCACTGATGAACATAGATGCAAAAATCCTTAACCAAATTCTAGGAAACAGAATCCAACAACATATTAAAAAGATCATACATCATGACCAAGTGGGCTTTATCCCAGGGATGCAAGAATTCTTCAATATTCACAAATCAATCAATGTAATACACCACATTAACAAATTGAAAAAATAAAAGCCATATGATTATTTCAATAGATGCAGAGAAAGCCTTTGACAAAATTCAATATCCATGTATGATAAAGACCCTCCAGAAAGCAGGAATAGAAGGAACATACCTCAACATAATAAAAGCTATATGTGACAAACCCTCAGCAAACATTATCCTCAATGGTGAATAACTGAAATAATTTCCCCTAAAGTCAGGACCACGACAAGGGTGCCCACTCTCACCACTACTATTCAACATAGTTTTGGAAGTTTTTGCCACAGCAGTCAGAGCAGAAAAAGAAATGAAAGGAATCCAGATTGGAAAAGAAGAAGTAAGACTCTCACTGTTCACAGATGACATGATCCTTTATATAGAAAACCCTAAAGACTCCACCAGAAAATTACTAGAGCTAATCAATGAATATAGTAAAGTTGCAGGTATAAAATTAACACAGAGAAATCTCTTGCATTCCTATACACTAACAATGAGAAAACAGAAAGAGAAATTAAGGAAACAATTTCATTCACCATTGCAACGAAAAGAATAAAATACTTAGGAATAAATCTACCTAAAGAAACAAAAGACCTATATATAGAAAACTATAAAACACTGGTGAAAGAAATCAAAGAGAGCACTAACAGATGGAGAAATATAATGTGTTCATGGGTTGGAAGAATCAATATAGTGATAGTGGGTATACTGCCCAAAGCAATCTATAGATTCAATGCAATCCCTGTGAAGTTACCAATGGTATTTTTCACAGAGCTAGAACAAATAATTTCACAATTTGTATGGAAATACAAAAAACCTTGAATAGCCAAAGCAATTTTGAGAAAGAAGAAGGGAACTGGAGGAATCAACCTGCCTGACTTCAGGCTCTACTGCAAAGCCACAGTCATCAAGACAGTATGGTACTGGCACAAAGACAGAAATATAGATCAATGGAACAAAATAGAAACTCCAGACAGAAATCTACATACCCATGGACACCTTATCTTTGACAAAGTAGGCAAGAATATATAATGGAGAAAAGACAATCTCTTTAACAAGTGGTGCTGGGAAAACTGGTCAACCACTTGTAAAAGAATGAAACTAGAACACTTTCTAATACCATACACAAAAATAAACTCAAAATGGATTAAAGATCTAAATGTAAGACCAGAAACTATAAAACTCCTAGAGGAAAACATAAGCAAAACACTCTCCGACATAAATCACAGCGGGATCCTCTATGACCCACCTCCCAGAATATTGGAAATAAAAGCAAAAATAAACAAATGGGACCTAATTAAAATTAAAAGCTTCTGCACAACGAAGGAAACTATAAGCAAGGTGAAAAGCCTTCAGAATGGGAGAAAATAATAGCAGATGAAACAGCTGACAAAGAATTAATCTCAAAAATATACAAGCAACTTCTGCAGCTCAATTCGAGGCAAATAAACGACCCAATCAGAAATGGGCCAAAGATCTAAACAGACATTTCTCCAAAGGAGACATACAGATGGCTAACAAACACATGAAAAGACGCTCAACATCACTCATTATCAGAGAAACGCAAATCAAAACCACAATGTGGTACTATTTCACGCCGGTCAGAATGCCTGCTATCCAAAAGTCTACAAACAATAGATCCTGGAGAGGGTGCGGAGAAAAGGGGACCCTGCTACTCTGTTGGTGGGAATGCAAACTAGTACAACCTCTATAGAGAACAGTGAGGCGGTTCCTTAAAAACCTGGAAACAGAACTGCCATTTAGTTCAGTTCAGTTTAGTCACTCAGTCGTGTCTGACTCTGCAACCCCATAAATCACAGCACACCATCACCAACTCCTGGAGTTTACTCAAACTCATGTCCATCAAGTCAGTGATGCCATCCAGCCATCTCATCCTCTGTCGTCCCCTTTTTCTTCTGCCCCCAATCTCTCCCAGCATCAGGGTCTTTTCCAATGAGTCAACTCTTCGCATGAGGTGGCCAAAGTATTGGAGTTTCAGCTTTAGCATCAGTCCTTCTAATGAACACCCAGGACTGTTCTCCTTTATAATGGACTGGTTGGATCTCCTGTAGACCAAGGGACTCTCAAGAGTCTTCTCCAACACCACAGTTCAAAATCATCAATTCTTCGGTGCTCAGCTTTCTTCACAGTCCAACTCTCATATCCATACATGCCCCCTGGAAATACCATAGCCTTGACTAGACGGACCTTTGTTGGCAAAGTAATATCTCTGCTTTTTAATATGCTATCTAGGTTGGTCATAACTTTTCTTCCAAGGAGTAAGGGTCTTTTAATTGCCATATGACCCAGCAATCCCACTGCTGGGCATACACACTGAGGAATCCAGAAGTGAAAGAAACACGTGTACCCCAATGTTCATCGCAGCACTGTTTACAGTAGCTAGGACATGGAATCAACCTAGATGTCCATCAGCAGATGAATGGATAAGAAAGCTGTGGTACATATACACAATGGAATATTACTTAGCTATTAAAAAGAATGCATTTGAATCAGTTTTAATGAGGTGGATGAAACTGGAGCCTTTTATACAGAGTGAAGTAAGTCAGAATGAAAAACACCAATACAGTATATTAATGCATATTTATGGAATTTAGAAAGATGGTAACGGTGACCCTATATACAAGACAGCAAAAGAGACACAGATGTGAAGAACAGACTTTTTGGACTCTGTGGGAGAAGGTGAGGGTGGGATGATTTTAGAAAATAGCACTGAAACATGTATATCACCATATGTGAAATAGATTGCCAGTCCAGGTTTGATGCATGAGACAGGGTGCTCAGGGCTGATGCACTGGGATGACCCAGAGGGATGGGATGGGTGGGAGGTGGGAGGGGGGTTCAGGATGGGGAACACCTGTACACCCATGGCTGATTCATGTGAATGTATGGCAAAAACCAGTACAATATTGTAAAGTAATTAGCCTCCAATTAAAATAAATTAATTAATTAAAAATAAAAAAAATAAAAGAAAACTGAAGGTATTTTTTTCTGTAATGTCAAGTATGGCTACATGGGAAGATAAAGAAATCATGGAGATCTCAGAGGAATTTGGGAATGGGGGAGCAGAGATACCATTCTACTCTGGTTACTGTTACTGCTATAAGTAATAAATGGATTCTTAAGATCCAGTATTCTGTATGTATACATGGATATATACAGTCTATTTCTGCAGTAGACTAACTTACTAATTGGGAAGGAGAGTAAAATCTCAGGCCTTCACAATTTCAGACTTAGTAGTCCCCTGCAGGCTGCACCCCACGTGTGTGTGTGTTAGTCACTCAGTTCTGTCTGACTCTTTGCAGCCCCATGGACTGAAACCCACCAGGCTCTTCTGTCCATGGAATTCTCTAGGCAAGAATACTGGAGTAGGAGCCATTTCCTACTTCAGGGGATCTTCCTGACCTAGGGATCGAACTTGGGCTTCCTGCACTGGAGGTGGATTCTTGACTGTGTGAGCCACCAGGGAAGCCCTGTGCATTCCACATGGTCATCTTTAAAACTTACCCCTAACCCAGCCCTTCCTTCAACAAGAATCTCACATGGCTCCCCAGCACCCTCTGCATCCAGTTCAATCCAGTTTAAGTTTGATTAAATCAAGTTCCCAAGGCCTATACTGCTTCTTGAATTCAGATCCCAGAGGAGCCCACCTTGGTCAGCAGGAGTACATCAATAAAGTCCAAAGTCTTGGTCTTCTCCTTGGCCTTGAGGAAGTCATCAATATCTTCCTTGGGGAGGGTGCGGCGCCGCTCCTGGATGACAGCACCTGTGAAGTCGTGCACTAGGCGGCAGGCCCTGCGGAAGCGCCACCCATCAGGGGTGAGGTAGTACAGGAAGTCCATGTGCAGGAAGATCTGTTGATATCGTTTTGCCACAAGGGCACTGAGCTCCAAGATGGCAGCGATATAGTCACTGGGCTTCCTACAGGATGAGAGCAAGAAATATCTGATGTCTGAAATAAACTTTGAACAGAACCCTCTTCTTCTCAAACACCTTCCATGGCTCTCTGGAAAGCCCAGGAGAAAGTTCATATCCTCTTTGGTTTCAGAATGTTCTTAAGATATAAAGATACCAATGCCTCCATCCTTATCTCCAAGATGTCGCCTCACTATTGCACATACCGTGCTCCTCCTAGCCTCCTGGTCTTTATCAAACAGTTCTACCCACCTAAAAGGATGGCTTCTTCTCGTTCCCCTTCTTGTTCTTCAATGTCCAGATCTGACCCACCTCTTCCAAGAAGACCTTTCTGATTGTCCTGGTCAACCCTCCCTCACCCATCTACTCCCGTGGGTCTGTGGCTCATGTTCCCCAGGCCCTTGGGTAAGACTCACTCTTGGCAATTGCTGTCGTAACTGAAGACGCATTTCTGCAGACTGTCCAGGGTCATGAGGCTGATGTGTTCAAACATGTCCAGATGGGTGTGGCCCTCTATGATCAGACGCTGCCACTTGGCCTGAACAGAGAAGGGGACACAGCTGAGGCTGAGAACTGCCTCCTTGGTGCCCCTTCCTAACCCCAGATACCAAGATGCACTTCCTGGGCTCTGTCTCCTGGTCCGAGGCACCCACCCCCAGGGAGGACCAGGCTCATGTAGGAGTGAAAACTGTTACTATTAGGACATGAAGTCTCCATGACTGGGAGTCAGAAGGTCTGGGTTTTGTAATCCTGATTCTACCTACTATACTTTATGTGCATGAGTGTGTGCTCAGTTACTCATTCGTGTCCGACTCTGTGTCTGATACTTTGGACTGTGGCCCCCCAGGCTCCTCTGTCCTTGGGATTTTTCAGGCAGGAATAGTATGGTGGGTTGCCATTTTCTTCTCTAGGGAATGTTCCCAACCTAGGGATCAAACCCACATCTCCTGAGTCTCCAGCATTGCAGGTGGATTCTTTATCTGTTGAGCTCATACTTTGTGCACCATTGGTCAACTTTTCATAAAGTAAGTGCTAACAAATGTTAGTTTTCATCATTTTCATTGTTATAAGTTGATTAGGAAAATGATCCCTATGTTAATAGAGATAGTCCTCCATGGGCCCTGAGTACTCCTGCACTTTTTTTTTTTTTTTTTTGGTTTTGCCAAAAAGTTCTAAGACCCCTATGTTCTTTACCTGGACCATTTCTCAGAGTTGTGTTTGTAGCAAACAACCTTGATAAGTGAGGTAATGTGTCCCCCTGGAAAATATCAAGCTTGCTTCTAACTGCTATAAATGTCACAGAGTTCCTAAAACTAATATTCCCTCCCCTGTGATATAATATACTATATGAGTAGGCATCCATAGAAGCCCACCTGTGTTATTTGCATGAGATTTGGTGACTTGGAAGAAGAATGCAAACCAACAAAAAGCACATGCTGTTTGCTGTGCCAAGAGTAATAAACTGTCCTTGGTCTGTGACCTAGGAGTCTCACGTATCCTGGCAGAATCCAAGAAACAGTGACAAGCTCTCTTATGGGCTTGCAAGTATGAAAAAAATTACAGGCACTTCACAAAAGCCTGTGCTCCAGTTCTTTACTTTCCCATGTATATATCAAAACCCTTTGCAATGTAATTTTTCAGTAACTCTACTTGGAGGTGGAGCCTCTTTTACCATCCTTTGATTCTGAGCTGGCCCTGGACTTTCTTTGGTCAACAGACTGCAGTGAAAATGATGAGGTGATCATTCCAAACCTAGACCCCAAAGGGCACTTCTTCTCAGTCTTTTCATACCCTACGTCTACCATATGAACCAGCCTGAGATGCCTTTTGAAGGGAGAGAATCCCATGAAAGTAAGTCTATTTACCCTCTCTGAGGTCATGCTAGATCAGCTTACAGCCAACCAAGCTTCAAACCTGTGAGAGGACTGACCCCAGACCAGCAATGCTTCCTATCTGTATGGTCAGGCCACCCAAGACAGCTGTCCTCTTGTTCTCTGTACATCCCATGCTTGACCAGTCCCTGCTTCACCTACACCCTATTCACATTTCCGCTTACTCATGGAGCCTAATCGGTAAATGCTGACATACTTGCTGTCAGCCACAGATATACATGATGGGATATCACTCCAGGACTTTGCTTCAGACACATAAGATCCTCTTATCCATTAAACCACTGATGTATGTCTGTGTTATAGACTCCAGCTCTTTCTTCAGTCTTGAGTCTTGCAGTACCGCAGGGTACATTCCAGCATGACCAGACCCTCAGCTGATCACTGGTACATGAGTGGCCCCATCCACATCCAGAGAAACCACCCAATTGACTCACAGTCTTGCTGTAAATACTAAATCCTTATTGTTTCCAAGTGATTCATTACTCAGAAACAACTACTGCCTGATACTCATATTAATTATTACCATCAAATATGTCTCAAGATTCTAAGGCTTCTGGGAAGGTAAAATAGAAGCTAACACCTTCTGAGCATCTACTGTGTGCCAGGGATGTGGCTCCATTATGATATCTTGAAAGTGAAAGTGTTAGTCATTCAGTTATGAACGACTCTTTGTGACCCCATGAACTGTAGCGTGCCAGGCTCCCCTGTCTATGGACTTTTCCAGGCAAGCACATTGGAGAATGGCAACACTGGGTTGCCATTTCCTTCGCCAAGGGATCTTCCTGACCCAGGGATTGAACCCAGGTCTCCTGCATTGCAGGGAGATTCTTTACCATCTGAGCCACCAGGGAAGCTCAGCTTGCAGGATATCTTGACCACCCTGCAAAGCAGGGATCATATTACATTCTTTATATAGCCAAGGACATTGAGGCTGAGAAAGGACGAACGATGGACTTAAGCCAATCAGAAGAGGGAGAAATCCAGACAAGATGTCTCTGAGTCCCTGTTTTCCCCAAGACTCCAGCTGGGACCCTGGGTTCAAGAGACTCACATGCATGATGTCTGCGCTCTTGGTGAAAATCTTCATATAGGGCTTCAGGATGTTGAAGTGGAAGGCAGGTGTCAGCATGCGACGGTGGCTGCTCCACTTGTCACCAGCACTCAGCAGGAGCCCATCCCCTAGCAGAGACAGCCACAGGGAGTGAGCAAAGGAAGACCTTCCCCTGGGTCCCCAAAGTCACCCTCAACCCCCTTCACTCATAGTTACTCACCCAGCCAAGGCTTCAGAAAGTTGTAGAAGACCACATTCTTGGGTGCGATGGCAGCTGATATGAATGAGGACCACCAGGGACCAAGGAGATGGGGAGGGGAGGGTCTTTTAGTGGGGAGTGGAGGCTCCCAGCCAAGAATCAGCATTCCCCCTCCAAGCCCAACATAGCAGAATGGGACCAAGAGCACAGGAAGCTGGGAGGGGAGAGGAGACCAGACCAGACCAGGCCACAGCACAGAACAGAGCAAAGGCAGGGCCCATAGACACATCTCAATGTGCTTAGACACACCCCAACCTGACATATGACTGGACATTGCATCTTCTACCTCACAAGTATGGTCTATCACTTTACAAAACACCTTTACAGGGACCTAGGACACCACATCTGCCCCAGCACTGACCCCTTCTGAGACATCTGACATGGTCCCATATCTTAACAAGTCCTAACAAGGCCATACCATGAATGATACAAGATGACATGACAGGATGCTTTGCCATGGGCCTGAAGACAATCTGGCATCACCTCAGTGTGCCCCACGTGGACTCCAGACAGGACTTGAATACACTGATGACACAGACCTGAACCAGGCAAAACTCAAACATATCCTAAGCATCAGACAAGATTCACATAAGGTCTCAGGCATTTCTCAGAGTGACCCTGGAGTTCCAGACCTCAGACAGACACCCAGAAGTGACCAACTGGAGAACCAGGCAATTTCTAACAGCATCTCAGACAAGAACCAGAGAGGCTTCAAGATGCCTCAAATGTCCTTGGCCACAGATGAGCTCTAGACATGACTGAGAACATCTCTGAACTCAGATTTAAACATATACCAGGTATTACTAGATATAACATACACCAACTGTAACCAGAATCCACGTAGAAACATAAATCTGATCAGATGTGGCCATTCAGCAGACATTGCACAGACGTGACTGGAGAGCATGCAGCTGGGATTCTGCAGTGGGAGACAGTGGCATCTTTGCCATGCCCCCCTCTGCCTGCATCCTGGTCACTTGTACAACTAGAGGCAACACAGAGACCCTGGCAATGGGCAAGCTATGGCCAGGGAGGCGTCTACCTGGAGCAAAGAGCACAGGCTTGATGCAGGTGGGGTGGAAGATGCGGATGATTGTGTGCCAGGGTCCCATCCACCAGCAGCACGCATCCCCATAGGTGCTGGCTAGGCCCTGAGTGTACAGGAGACCTTCCTCTGAGCTCTGAATCTGGAGAGGAACAAATAGGACCCAATTCACACTCTTCTAGGCTGCCAGAGGGAAGGACCTGGAGGGCAGTGATCCAGAGCTGGGACGGTGAATCACCTCCAGCAGCTGCTCCTCTGTCCTAAGCCTCCTGCCACCCTCTCTCCCTTTATCCTCCATACGTGATAATTGGGGTCCCTTGAATATAGGGATAGGAAGGGTCTTTTTCTGTTTGGACCCCAAACACCGTGTTCCCCTGACTTCTCTTCCATTCCCATATTCTTGATAAGGAGACTGAGGCTCTGAACAATGGAGTCTGTTGCCCACATTCTCTCAGACAATAAGCCTGAGACAATAAGCCACATCTCTCTGAACCCAGGGTCTGTGTTCTTAACCATCAAATCACTCTGAGCCTCAAAACAACAGCTTAGAGGACCCTTAAACCACCTCCAAGATTGGGTACTCAGAGTTTCAGGGACACAGGAATGGGTCCTATAACACAGGCTAGGGAAATCCTGTGTCTTTTCCTGAAAATGTTGTCAATGAGCTCACTTTTCCATGGGGGTTGAGCTTGTTGGATTCAGTTTTACCAAGATGATAGGGAAGCCACCACAGAGGAACAGAGATCTAAACAAGGAAAACAGATTTCTTACGACATTATATAGATATGGATAGATTTGGGTCTGAAGATACCCCTCCTTGGACTTTATAGTCACTTGATTCCTTTTCTTTCCATAGGTCATACGGGGTGGCATTTCTACCACTAACAGCTGAAGGAGACTTCAGCAGCCAGAGTGAGCCAAGGCCCTTCTCATGTTCACTCTGCATTCTTGGGTCTGAAGCCAGGTTTCTGTTACACGCTGTCTGTTCCCCTGCTTGCCTGGTCATCTGTCTGCGGATGGGAGGGGTAGGGGACAAGGGAAGAGAGCCAGGGTGGGGTGGAGTCTCCTCAGGAAGATTCCTGGCAACTGGAGAAGGAGGGCACTGATCTAGAAGTGGACCAGCTCCAAGATAGGGGAAAATAAAGTGACCCACCAGAGAGGTAGATGTCATGGGAATAGCAACTTATATGTACACTAGCCATAAGCCATCATTGCTCAGCACCTGGGGATAGGTGGGGACTGAGGGAAGGTCTGGCAGGGGACCTGGGATGTTATGGATGCCCATGCATCACTCCATACTCTGTTTTAAAAACTTTCTGCTCGTCGTTCCAGACCCAGTTCCAACTACTCCTCCAGGAATCCTTCCAGCATCCCCTAGAAGAGAATCTTGCTTCTTCTCTGGGTTTGCAGAGCTCATTTCCCTCTGGCCAATTCCTGACCACACCAGGTCACAGATCTCTCTGCCTGAATCTGAATCTTCATGTCCTGTCTTTTGCCCAGGACACCAGGGTGGGGTGTAAATGGCAGTGAGAGAAAGGAGGAGGATGTGAGATGGCAGTGATCAATACATGAAGGAAAGAGGAAGATGGCAGAGAGAGGAGGGGAAGGGGGTTGGGGTCCTGTAGGGGCCACATGGAAGCTTGGCAGGGGTGCGGCTGGAAGCCCTGAGGTGTATCATGGCACCCACCACCACCAGCTCTGCCTGGGTACCTGAAGCACTGGCAAAAGTCCGGATCAAGTCAGGGTGGCAGAAAATGACCAGGGGGATGATGGGGCCCATCCACATCAAGTAACCCTGAGGGTAGTTGGTCACCAGCTGAGTTACTTTGCTCAAGCCCTGCTCCGTGGGGGGAACCTGTAAGCAAGGTAAGGGCCATCACTTCACAGAAGGAGAGTCCACTGAGGTGGACAGAGTGTGGGATCCTATACAGATGGAGGGAATCTCTGCTTCCTCCTTCCCTCTTGGGGAAGGAGGCACCTGGAGGCTCTCCAAGTCCCAAGGGTCTATCCCAGGGCACAGGGAGAAGACAGGCTCTCTGCCCACAGGGAGGCAAATCTTGGCTTGAGAAGACACATTTTTCTTGTCCTGGGAGTGGTCCCAGTGCAAGGGCAATCTAAGAAGGAGATCCTCAGTGGGCAGCTTTGTGGGTAGCAGGATGAATGGGCTTTGGTCCAACACCCTCCCATGTTTTTCCTGCTCCACATGGCTTCTGATTTCTTGCATGGCAAGGGTTCTGCAGACCTCTGACCTTATAGCCCTGGCCATCCCCCAGGGACAGACATGAACTCTGCCTATTAACCAAAGGAGGAACATGGACTATAACCTTCACTGATCAGGCTCGGTGCAGAGTGCATCCTGTCTGTTTCTCTGCAAGTTATGGGCATGCCTTTCAATTGTGACATTTTCAAAAGAAGTAACTGATGCCATATCCCCTCAAAGGGGAAGAAGTGCAGGTAGCCTCCTAGTGAAGCACCCTCTCCCTCACGATGCTCCATTCAAACCCGACAAATACCCTCAGGTACTCTAGGCAGGTGACATAAAACACTTTCACCTTTGTGACTTGCTCCCCTATCCGAAGGCCCTAAGGTGAGGATTCAAAGCACTAGATGAGACTGGCCCAGAGAGGGAGCGTGGCTCAGCTGAAGTCACACAGAAGAGTGACTGAACTGGTCCCCACAGCCAAGCCCTGGAGGCAGGGAAGGCAGAACTGGAGAACTTTGTAACATTCCTGCTGCTTCCAGGGCTCGCTGAGACCATTTGAAGATCTGGAACCTCAGCAAATCTTTGTGGTGAGCTTTGGACACCCTCCACTGTGAACTTTGCCTTAATGAATAGTAATTGCAATAAGTCCTCCCCCAACTTGTAGTTCTCATCCCAGGCATGAAAGGAAAAGTTGTCTGGGAGATAGGGGGAGCTGAATATAATCCCTTTGACCTTGACTGAGGGAGGTGATGGCAAGTTGATCACCTCGGTCATCAAGCATTTATTTTGAGCGCTTACATCGCTCCAGTCCTGGACTGGGCACTGTAGTGTCTGCTCCCCCAAACTATCATCAAATTGGGAAGTGGTTACTAAGTAATTGGATGATTACCTGTTTCATTAATCATGAGTGGGGTCAAGTCATAAGTATCAGTCTGGGGCACAATCTAGGCAGGTGTGGAGGTGGGGTAGGTCTAAGAAGGCTTTTGAAAGAGGAAGTGAGTAGCTGACTTTATCTAGATTGGGCAACAGGCCCTTTGGGACATCTTTGGGGGAGGGATGATAGTTAAATTAGAGGAAGGGGTCCTGGAAAGGGCAAGGGGTGGGCAGCTGTGCTCCTGTAGGTGGGAATGGGGAGGTGGTAGTTATTTCCCTTAGGAAAGCTGTGGCTGAGAACAAGACACAAGGATATGGGCCCTGTGCAGAGCAGACGCTGGACAGTGAATCTTATCAGGTGCATAACATGTGGAAGTCAGACAGGGAATGGACCCGAAAGCAGGCTAGGACTGGAAGGACAGGATGTGGAGAACGTCTCGATGGCAGAGTAGAGGAATGAATGAGTGAGGGAAGAGGGGGTTCCTTGGCTTCCCTGTCTTCTCTGCTGTCCTAGACCCCAGCTCAAACCTGAGCCCCATTCCTGACCTCCAGGAAGTCCATCTACCTTGATTTCCCAGACTCAATCTGCTGCCCACACTCACCAGGCCCAGGTGACCCAAGAACCAGTTACGTTTTGGGGGCTGCGGGAAGCATCGGAGGCGGAGAGAGTTGTTGTAGGAGGTGTAGGTCCAGGCCAGGACGTGGGCCAGGATCCAGGAAGCCCCGACCAGCAGCAGCAGCAGCCATGGGGAGGCTGCTACTGGCCCGAGTCCCAGCCAAGACAGGCTCAGCTCCAGCATCCTGTGGTCAGATGGGGTGGAGGGTGAGTTCTGAGGATGAAGGAAGAGATAGTGATGGTGAGCTGTGAGGCAAAGATGGATAGAGAGAGAGGAGCAAGGGAGGGAGAGGCAGGGATAGGGAGTGCTGGGGATGGGCAAGAAGTGCTCAGAGACAGACAGACAGGGACTGGGAGAGGGGAGGGAGAAACAAACTCAGAGGAAGAGGGAGAAACAGAGACAGACAGACACACACACACACAAACACACACACACACTGGTACCCACTCATCTCCCAGGTCATCTCATTCCCTGGAGCCACCCTGCCTTGGGCATATGCTTTCCCCACCTTGGGCCAGAACCCCCAGCCTCTTACCTTCCATGTGGGCTGGCTTGTCCCACACAACTTCTTCTGCCCTCCTCCTCGGATGGCTGGGTCTGACCCCAGATCTAGAGGAAGCTGCCAGGGGCCGGGCTAAGCCAGCCAATCCCCACAGCTTCTTTACTTCCTCCCTACCCGGAAGCTGTCTGGATACAGGGTGGGGGGAGGGGGAGCTGCCTGTGAATCAGCTCAGGATCTGCCCCCCTGTATGGACACTGGCTCCTCTGGACTCAGTACCTTCCACGTGAGCAAGTTGTGGTGCAGACAAAGGTGACTCTGGGCCTCCAGGTTCACAGCCACCCCTGCACTTCCAAGGCCGGTGTGTGGTAGGCAAACACATGTACAGGAGGGCAGGGCAAAGCTCTCTGCAGCTCCTCTCCACACATGGGTCAGGAAGCCTTCACGCACCATTTCCAGGCCTGGAATCAGGAAGCTCAGAACTGTTAAAATTCTGGCTTTTGGGAGCACACACAGCCTGGCAGGAGTTCAGGTTGTGTCTCCAAGCAGCCCAGGGTCTGGGGTGAGATGTGACTGCTGCAGAACAGGAATAGAGAAACCAGCTTGACTGGGGATTACCTGCATCAGACTCAGAAGATAAAGGGCCCATTTGGAAGAGGGCTCCTGGAGGCTGTGAGCGGCCTAGAGAGAGCAGGGTCCACACTGGGGAGGGCAGAGCTGGGAGTGTTCTGCCCTGCCCTCGCTCTGATTGTGGGCTATGTGTACCCTCTGTGGGCTCAGTATTCCCATCTGGGAAATGGGATGCTGGATAAGACCCTGAGAGGGGGACCGAGAAGGGTTCTACAGGAAGATGGTAAGGATCAAGAGCGCCCAAAAAGATGGAATGAAGGAAAAGGGCTAGCTACTACTACTTGTGCTAGTGTATGCTCTGGAGCCCTATGCCAAGTCATAGGACAAAACGCTCTGCAAATGACCAAGTCCCATAGCAACTGTTGCCATGAACCTCTGGACCTAAACTGGCTGGTTTCCTGACACCATGTTAGGTAAAATGTCCACCCTATAACAACCCACTCCAACATTCTTGCCTGAGAAATCCATGGACAAGAGAAACCTGGTGGGCTACATTCCATGGGGTTACAAAGAGTCAGATGCAACTGAATACACACGTAGCATCCTAACCAATCACCTAATACCACCATTGCAGCAGGAATTTTCTCTGTCTTGAGGCTACAAAAATTGGCTACTAGCCTGTGAAAGGGTTCAGCTCTCCTTTGAGCCTGCCCGCTGTTCTAAAAGCATCTCCTACTCTAATAAAATATTCTCTCATTCTGCCTCATGTCTGGAAATTCTTTTCCAACCCATATACAGACCACGACACGTGCCAGTAGCCCACATATAGTAAGCCTACTCTGCGCAGACAACTGTATGTAAAGATTGCCTACTCTGTGCTGGGTGCCTCAAAAAGCATGCCTACAGGGGGTCAGAAATTCTACATAGAGCATGCCTACTATGTGTCAGATGCTCTATGTAAAGTGCATCTACTGTGCCACGTACTCTGTATAAATCTTGTCTAGTGTATGCCAAGTGTTGTACACAAAGCATGCCCGCTGTGAGTTTGGTCATCTTTGTAAAGCACATCTACCATGTGCAGGTTGCTCTATGTAAATATGCCCACTGTGTGCCACATGCCTTACATAAAGCATACCTGCTGTGTGTCAACTGCTCTAAATAAAATGAACCTATTCTGTGCAAAGTACTTACATAAAGCATATTGACTATGTGGCCTTCCCAGGTGGGCCTAGTGGTAAAGAACTCACCTGCCAATGCAGGAGACTTACGATACATGAGTTCAGTCCCTGGATCAGGAAGATTCCCTGGAGGAGGGCATGGCAACCCACTCCAGTATTCTTGCCTGGAGAATCCCAAGGACCGAGGAGCCTGGTGGGCTATGGTCCAAAGGGTCGTAAAGAGTCAGACACAACTGAAGTGACTTAGCACAGACACATGCATATTGACTATATGCTAGATATTCTACATAAAGTGTACTTACTATATACTGGGTTATTGTTTAGTCACTAAGTCATGTTCAACTCTTTTGCAACCCCATGGACTGTAGCCCGCCAGGGATTTCAGTCCGTGGGATTTCCCAGGCAAGAGTACTGGAATGGGTTACCATTTCCTTCTCCAGGGAATCTTCCTGACCCAAGGATCGAACCAGCATCTCCTGCATTGGTAGGTGGATTCTTTACCACTGAGCCACCTGGGAAGCTCACTACACACTGGCTACTCTAAACAAATCCTATCTGTCATATCCAGTGTATTCTACATAAAGCATACCTGTCGAATGCCTGACATAATACACGAAGAACATCTACTATGTGCTGGGTCCTCTAAAAGAATCATGCCTACTATGTGTCAGGTACTGTATATAAAATATTTGTGCTATGAGTCAGGTGCTCTACACAAAGTACACCTGCTGTGTGCCAGAAGTTCTGTCAGTAAGATAGTACATCATCCTTCCCTCAGTGCTCTGGGATAGCACCCTGGAATCAGGCAGAGACCCAAGTGATGACAAGTGGGGAGATACTTATGAACAGAAGAGCAAACTGAGGCTCAAAGAGGGCAAGCCTCTAGCCTAAGTTGCAGAACTGGAAGGAACCCATGTCTGTCATATCACCAGGCCTAAGCCTTTCCCCTCTGCCATGCTGCTCCACCCTCATTCACAAGGGACAATGCCCTTTTAATCCAGGGATACTTATAAAGATGTAATCTCAGGCAAAATGGAGACCCCAATGGGGAGATACCTTGAGGTCTTTGTATTATCACATGGATCATACAGCCATATTTAGGATGCACCACCCAAAGGATCTTCAATGAATGCACCATCTCTTCCTGACCCTGTGGGGTGGTCTCTGGTGAGAGAAAACTTGAATGATGGGGCTCCTGGCAGAGCTACTGATCAGGAAAGTAGTGTGGGGAGGAAGGAGTCCTGACACTGGTAGGATGCTGGGGAGACCCTAAACCTCCTCCCCCAACACTGGCCAGGGGAATCAAGTGGAAGATCCTAAAACTGTCAGTGGGGTTGGGTGCACCCTGCCCCCAGAATTTTCTTCCCCTCCATAGATTTCACCTCCTGACAGTTCCATTTACATCAGAGTTAGGCAGGCAAAGCCAGAATATGATAAGCCAAGCAGCATCCTGGGACATGCAAGAGAAAGAGTCCCTAGTACTCAGAAGAGTCAGCTCACTGCAGACCTACTGTGTGCTGGGAATAGGGAGGCAGCTTAGAGTAGTAATTGTAGCCACCACACCAGCATTTTTCAACATAAGCCACTGAAGCTGTTTTAAGCCCCTTCCCTGGGTAGGGAAGACTCCTGGAAAAGGGACTGGCTGCCCACTCCAGTATTCTTGCCTTGAGAATTCCATGGACAGAGGATCCTGGTGGTCTACAGTCCATAGTGTTGTAAAGAGTCGGACACAACTGAGAGACTAACACACACACAAGTACATTAACTTTTTTCATTTCATACAGTTGAGGAAACTGAGACTTGAAAATCATGTAAGTGACTCACACAAAGCCATATACACCTGGTGGAACCACACTCTGCCCCAGGCTTCACAGTGGGTACTCTGAACCACTAAGCTCTGCCTCTTCCATATCTGTAAATGGGCATTTCATTAGCACCACTTTCCAAGATGGTGGAAATCACTGAAAGAGACCACACGTGTAAAACACATAGGATGGAGGAAGGGCTCAATAGAGGAAGTCATTATTGCTGTTGTCATTGTTTTTGTTGTAATCATCCGACAGCCCTGCAAGATCAAATTCACTACCTGTTTTTACAGAAGAGGAGCTGGAGATTTCAGAGAGGTGAAGCAACTTGCTCCACCTCACCAGCAATTTAGGTAAATGTGATAGGACGGGTGACAGCAAAGCTTGGCACATAGTACCTACTCATTAAATATCTGGGGAAGAAATATTTTTGAACTATGGTTGGTTTTATTGTATATCTTGAAAGGGGTCTTATAAATCCTTCAACTATTATACATTGCTCTTTTCCAGAAATATATTGGCTATTCTGAGTCCCTTGCATTTTCATGTAGATTTTGTGATCAGCTTATCTATTTCTACAAAAAAGTCCTTCTAGGATTGGGATTACTTAGAATTTGTAGATCAGTTTGAGGAGACTTAACATCTTAATGGGGCTTCCTTGATGGTTCAGTAGGTAAAGAATCTGCCTGCAGGAGATGTGGGTTCCATCCCTGGGTCAGGAGGATCCCCTGGAGAAGGAAATGGCAATCCACACGAGTATTCTTGCCTGGAGAATCCCATGGACAGAGGAGCCTGGTGGTCTATAGTCCATGGGGTCACAAAGAGTAGGATACCACTTAGCCACTGAGAGGGTAACAGGCAGGAAGGCCAGGGGTCTCCAAATGGAGGAAATAGGCTGCAAATGTCAGACATTTTTATCTCTCTTAAGTGGCAGGAGGAAACAAACTAGCAATATTTTTTTCCTTCTCTATACAAATTTAAAAGGAGATTTCTCGTAAAATACTGTGTTGCCATAATGACACCTGGTTTCACCTGAAGTTAACTATTCTCAAACCTTGAGTTAACCAATGCATTTTTCTTATGGAAATGTTTGTCTTAAGCTATGTTAATGTGCTATGCATTTACCCCAAACTCTGTCTTCAAATCGGTTCCACCTAATGGCTCAGAACCTACTTGACAAACCAGTATGTTATACACAGATACTGTTCCCCTAATCTATGTAAATGAAACTACTTGTATGGTAATCTGCCTTTCTACAAGATTCAAGTCAATCGTTTTACGGCCTGGGATGAATCATCTGGTGCCAAGATTATCTCAAAATGCCTCTTATGGATGAGGGGCCTGGTGCCATTCTGAGTTTTAAGACATTCCTTTCTTTCATTAATAGACTGTTAGTGACTATATAACATCCAGCTGAAGATTAGCAGGGGGACACTCTTTCTGCCCCCTTCTGATGCCTATGTCAGAAGCTTTCTCTATCCCCTTTATACTTTAATAAAACTTTATTACACAAAAGCTCTGAGCGATCAAGCCTTGTCTCTGGCCCCAGATTGAATTCTTCTCCTCTGGAGGCCAAGAATCCCGGTGTCTTTTTGTTCAGTAACAACCTTTCACTACTAAACCACCACCACCCAACATCTTAATGACATTGAGTCTTCTGCTTTATGAAGGTTTTTAATCTTTCCACTCACTTGGGTATTTATGGATTTCTTTCATCTGTGGCTTGAAGTTTTCATCCTGGAATTCATGAACATATTTTGTTAGATTTATACCTGAATATCCCACTTCTTCCAGTGAATGATTCTTGAAAAATGGTGTGTGAAAACATTTCCCAATTGTTTGCTGCTAGTGTATAGAAAGAGAAAGTGAAAGTGAAAGTGAGGTAGCTCAGTCGTGTCTGACTCTTTGAGACCCCCGTGGACTGTAGCCTACCAGGCTCCTCCATCCATGGGATTCTCCAGGCAAGGATACTGGAGTGGGTTGCCATTTCCTTCTCCAGGGATCTTCCCGACCCAGGGATTGAACCCCGGTCTCCCACATTGCAGGCAGATACTTTACTGTCTGAGCCACCAGGGAAGCCCCTAGTGTATAGAAGGATGATTCTATAATTCCATATAGTAAATATTTTAGTGCTTGCAAGTCATGGTCAGGAACTCCTCCTTCTCTTCCTCCCCCTCTTTTATAATCCTTGAAAAATATAGAAGAATTACTTTCTTGCATATCTTTCAAAGATAAGCCATAAGCCAGGTTTAGTCCATAGACCACAGTTTGATAACTCCTGGAATACAGAAATAGAATTAATTTTTGTATATTGAACATGTATCCTGAAGTCTATTGGATCATTCCTAATGGAATACAAATGATGTTTTTACCTCAATCTTAAAAAAAAAGAACAAAACCACTTTCAATTGACCCTGTAAGAAATAAAAAGCTTTAAGTGGTCTATTTTTAAAAATAGCTAGCTTTGAGTGACAGCTTGCTGATGTAATAGCTGATAGCCATAAGGCTTACAAAACTGGAAAGTCCAGGCAAAAAAAGGGAGGGTGGGATGCCTAGAATTTTCAAAGGGTTCATTCTGTTGGTGACTTCAAAACACAAGAATGGGAATAAGTGCACAGAAAAGGAGGAAACAAGATGTCAGGGAGGGGCCAGGCTTTAAAGAGGAAGGGAACAAACCTAGGAGACATCTGGGAAGATTGTTCACCCCATAATACTCAGCCAGTGAGGAACTGGCAAATCCTGGAGGGATTTGCGTGCTAGGATTACTTGCTCTGTGCAATGACTCTGGGTGTGCCTGCCCACCAGACACCCGATCTTGCAAGACCATCATCAAAGCCTTGCTTCCCGCTGCATCTCATGTCTCCAAGTCCATTCTTTTGAGTTTGGGCTGGTGATCGTCTTTCTCACAACCCCATTTTCCCATCAGTTAATACACTATGTTTTTCCCCCACTGTGGAGATAACCCCTTCAAAGAGTTGTGTATACTTGGGTGTCAAATGTCTCCCCTTTCACTAGACAAAGGCTTCGACTTGCCACTAAAGGCTGTGATGGTGAGTGAATGAGACAGAGGGAGGAGGAGAGGTGTGGCCCCTGTGGGGCCCCAGATGGTGCTGCACCTGTGGGTTTAATTTTCAGTACACATCCAGCCCTGGTTCTGACACTGGCTGCTATGAGGGTGTCCATTCCTCTCCTGAGTGTTTTGGAGGCTCCTTCTGCTGGAAGATTTGGAAACAACAAGCTCTAAGACATTTGGTCTCCAAGTCAAGTTTTCTTTTATGAAACCTTTAAAATTTTGTATTAACGATGTTGTGATAGTTTCAGGTGAACAGCAAAGGGACTCAGCCATACATATTTGTTGTTGTTGTTCAGTCATCAAGTCATGTCCTACTCTTTGTGATCCCATGGACTGCACCACTCCAGGCTGCCCTGTCCTCCACTACACGTATCCATTCTCCCCCAAACCTCCCTCCCATCCAGGTTGCCACGTAATATTGAGCAGGGTTCCCTGAGCTATACTATAGGACCTTGTTGGTTATCTATTTAAAATATAGCAATATATTCATGTCCATCCCAAATTCCCTAACTATCCCTTCCCCTAATCCTTTCCCATGCAACCATAAGTTCTATTATTTTATTCTCTAAATCTGTGAGTCTATTTCTGCTTTGTAAGTAAGTTAATTTGTATCATTTCTTTTTAGATTCCACTTATAAGGGATGTCATATGCTATTTCTCCTTCTCTGTCTAAAGTCATGTTTTCTGGTCCTAACAACTCTTCTCTTAAGTATCGGCCTGTTGTATAGTGAGGAGTATGAGCTTGGAACCAGTAACATCATTGTAGCCCATTTTATTATCCTGGGTCAGTGTCAGGTCCACATGCCCTTGTAGACAGGAGTTTACTCACCTGCTGTATACCTGGCCAGTGCCTTTGCCCATTAACTAAGCAGACACCCGAATTAGGATAAAAATTCTGTCTCTCCCCCTGCAGGCTCCTTCCTCTCCTTTTGAGTGATGGAGAAGGGAATGGCAACACACTCCAGTATTCTTGCCTGGAGAATTCCATGGACAGAAGAGCTTCATGGGCTACAGTCCATGGGCTCACAAAGAGTCGGATATGACTGAGCAACTAACACTACTCTTGCAGCTTACCCACATTCATTTTTTGGGGAGTGGTGGTGAAAAACACCCTTCCTCCTCCACAGGAGGAGTGGGATGCCATTTCCTTCTCCAATGCATGAAAGTGAGAAGTGAAAGTGAAGTTGCTCAGTCGTGTCTGACTCTTAGTGACCCCATGGACTGCAGCCCACCAGGCTCCTCTGTCCATATCTTGCCCCAAACCTCTGCTCTTAAAGCTTGGACTCTGTAACAAGGCTACCTCCTCAGGGAGGCTGTCTTTGATTGCTCCATTCAGAAGAACCCCCTCAGACACTTTCTAGCAGGCCACACTATGACTTTCCATCATCATTACCACCTTCTTCAGCTCAGTTCAGTCGCTCAGTCATGTCTGACTCTAGGCAACCCCATGAATCACAGCACGCCAGGCCTCCCTGTCCATCACCAACTCCCGGAGTTCACTCAGACTCAGGTCCATCGAGTCAGTGATGCCATCCAGCCATCTCATCCTCTGTCGTCCCCTTCTCCTCTTGCCCCCAATCCCTCCCAGCATCAGAGTCTTTTCCAATGAGTCAACTCTTCGCATGAGGTGGCCAAAGTACTGGAGTTTCAGCTTTAGCATCATTCCTTCCAAAGAAATCCCAGGGCTGATCTCCTTCAGAATGGACTGGTTGGATCTCCTTGCAGTCCAAGAGACTCTCAAGAGTCTTCTCCAACACCACAGTTCAAAAGCATCAATTCTTCGGCGCTCAGCTTTCTTCACAGCCCAACTCTCACATCCATACATGACCACTGGAAAAACCATAGCCTTGACTAGACAAAGCTTTGTTGGCAAAGTAATGTCTCTGCTTTTCAATATGCTGTCTAGGTTGGTCATAACTTTCCTTCCAAGGAGTAAGCGTCTTTTAATTTCATGGCTGCAGTCACCATCTGCAGTGATTTTGGAGCCCCCCCAAAATAAATTCTGACACTGTTTCTCCATCTGTTTCCCATGAAGTGATGGGACCGGATGCCATGACCTTCGTTTTCTGAATGTTGAGCTTTAAGCCAACTTTTTCACTCTCCTCTTTCACTTTCATCAAGAGGCTCTTTAGTTCCTCTTCACTTTCTGCCATAAGGGTAGTGTCATCTGCATATCTGAGGTTATTGATATTTCTCCCGGCAATCTTGATTCCAGCTTGTGTTTCTTCCAGCCCAGCATTTCTCATGATGTACTCTGCATAGAAGTTAAATAAGCAGGGTGACAATATACAGTCATGACAAACTCCTTTCCCTATTTAGAACCAGTCTGTTGTTCCATGTCCAGTTCTAACTGTTGCTTCCTGACCTGCATACAGGTTTCTCAAGAGGCAGCTCAGGTGGTCTGGTATTGCCATCTCTTTCAGAACTGTCCTCAGTTTATTGTGATCCACATAGTCAAAGGCTTTCAATAGTCAGTAAAGCAGAAATAGATGTTTTTCTGGAACTCCCTTGCCTTTTCCATGATCCAGTGGATGTTGGCAATTGGATCTCTGGTTCCTCTGCCTTTTCTAAAACCAGCTTGAACATCTGGAATTTCATGGTTCACGTATTGCTGAAGCCTGGCTTGGAGAATTTTGAGCATTACTTTACTAGCATGTGAGATGAGTGCAATTGTGTGGTAGTTTGAGCATTCTTTGGCATTGCCTTTCTTTGGGATTGGAATGAAAACTGACCTTTTCCAATCCTGTGGCCACTACTGAGTTTTCCAAATTTGTTGGCATATTGAGTGCAGCACTTTCACAGCATCATCTTTCAGGATTTGAAATAACTCAACTGGAATGCCATCACCTCCACTAGCTTTGTTTGTAGTGATGCTTTCTAAGTCCACTTGACTTCGTATTCCAGGATGTCTGGCTCTAGGTCAGTGATCACACCATTGTGATTATCTGAGTCATGAAGATCTTTTTTTGTACAGTTCTTCTGTGTATTCTTGCCACCTCTTCTTAATATCTTCTGCTTCTCTTAGGTCCATACCATTTCTGTCCTTTATCGAGCCCATCTTTGCATGAAATGTTCCCTTGGTATCTCTAATTTTCTTGAAGAGATATCTAGTCTTCCCCATTCTGCTGTTTTCCTCTATTTCTTTGCATTGATCGCTGAGGAAGGGTTTCTTATCTCTTCTTGCTATTCTTTGGAGCTCTGCATTCAGATGCATATATCTTTCCTTTTCTCCTTTGCTTTTCACTTCTCTTCTTTCACAGCTATTTGTAAGGCCTCCCCAGACAGCCATTTTGCTTTTTTGCATTTCTTTTCCATGGGGATGGTCTTGATCCCTGTCTCCTGTACAATGTCATGAACCCCCATCCATAGTTCATCAGGCACTCTA
Source organism: Bos taurus (assembly GCF_002263795.3). Lineage (NCBI taxonomy): Eukaryota > Metazoa > Chordata > Mammalia > Artiodactyla > Bovidae > Bos > Bos taurus. The sequence goes on along the minus strand of NC_037334.1, from coordinate 7,474,030 downwards.
TCTGTCAGATCTAGTCCCTTATATCTATTTCTCACTTCCACTGTATAATCATAAGGGATTTGATTTAGGTCATACCTGAATGGTCTAGTGGTTTCCCCTACTTTCTTCAATTTAAGTCTGAATTTGGCAATAAGAAGTTAATGATCTGAGCCACAGTCAGCTCCTGGTCTTGTTTTTGTTGACTGTATAGAGCTTCTCCATCTTTGGCTGCAAAGAATATAATCAATCTGATTTCAGTGTTGACCATCTGGTGATGTGCACGTGTAGAGTCTTTTCTTGTGTTGGAAGAGGGTGTTTGCTATGACCAGTGTCTTTTCTTGGCAAAACTCTATTAGTCTTTGCCCTGCTTCATTCTGTATTCCAAGGCCAAATTTGCCTGTTACTCCAGGTGTTTCTTGACTTCCTAGTTTTGCATTCCAGTCCCCTATAATGAAAAGGACATCTTTTTTGGGTGTTAGTTCTAAAAGGTCTTGTAGGTCTTCATAGAACTGTTCAACTTCAGCTTCTTCAGCATTACTTGTTGGGGCATAGACTTGGATTACTGTGATATTGAATGGTTTGACTTGGAAATGAACAGAGATCATTCTGTCGTTTTTCAGATTGCATCCAAGTACTTCATTTCAGACTCTTTTGTTGACCATGATGGCTACTCCATTTTTTCTGAGGGATTCCTGCCTGCAGTAGTAGATATAATTGTCATCTGAGTTAAATTCACCCATTCAGACCATTTTAGTTCGCTGATTCCTAGAATGTCGATGTTCACTCTTGCCATCTCTTTTTTGACCACTTCCAATTTGCCTTGATTCATGGACCTGACATTCCAGGTTCCTGTGAAATATTGCTCTTTACAGCATCGGACCTTGCTTCTATCACCAGTCACATCCACAACTGGGTATTGTTTTTGCTTTGGCTCCTTCCCTTCATTCTTTATGGAGTTATTTCTCCACTGACCTCCAGTAGCATATTGGGCACCTACTGAGCTGGGGAGTTCCCCTTTCAGTATCCTATCATTTTGCCTTTTCATATTGTTCATGGGGTTCTCAAGGCAAGAATACTGAAGTGGTTTTCCATTCCCTTCTCCAGTGTACCACATTCTGTCAGACCTCTCCACCATTACCCGCCCATCTTGGGTGGCCCCCCGAGCATGGCTTAGTTTCATTGAGTTAGACAAGGCCATGGTCCTAGTGTGATTAGATTGACTAGATTTCTGTGAGTATGGTTTCAGTGTGTCTGCCCTCTGATGCTCTCTTGCAAGACCAACTGTCTTACTTGGGTTTCTCTTACCTTGGACATAGGGTACCTCTTCACGGCTGCTCCAGCATAGCACAGCCACTGCTCCTTACCTTGGACGAGGAGTATCTCCTCACCGCCACCCCTCCTGACATTGAACAAGGAATAGCTCCTCTAGGCCCTCCTGCGCCCACGCAGTCACCGCTCCTTGGACGTGGGGTTACTCCTCCCGGCCGCAGCCCCTGGCCTTGGGCCTGGGGTAGCTCCTCTCAGCTGCCGCCCCTGACCTTGGACTGGGGTAGCTCCTCTTGGCTGCTGCCCCTTGGGCATGGGGTCCTCCCGGCTTCTACCCCTGACCTCAGACGTGGGGTAGCTCCTCTTGGCCATGCTAAGTGCGCCAGTGGCAGCCGCCCGCGCTAAGACCACCTTCTTACTTGGTCTTATTTCCTATTTGCTTCCCCCATGAGACATGAGCACACAATCCAGAGACCTTGTCCGTCTTGTTCATTCTGTGTTTGGGCCCCAGCGCTGTGCATGGTACAGAGTGAGTGGTCAGGTACAGTTTGTTGCTGAGGAGTGAACGACCTGGGAGGTATAAGCCCACCTCTCTATTTACACAAGAGGACGTGAAGATCAGAGAGGACAGTCGACAGGCCCAAGGTCACACAGCCAGCAAGTGGTAGAGCTTGGATTTGAACTCAGTTCTGCTGAAACTAGTGCTTATTTCTTCACTGCAGCCAAGGAAAGGAGAGATGAAATGCCAGCCAGCAGGCATTCCGCATGCTTACTCTAGAGAGACCCCTGACTGATTCTTGGGAAGTGTGTCTTTATGGTGACACAAAATAAGAACTGCTCACCTGTTTGGGCTCCGAAATCACTGCAGACAGTGACTGCAGCCATTGAAATTAAAAATACACTTGATCCTTGGAAGAAAATCTGTGACAAAACCTAGACAGTGTATTAAAAAGCAGAGATGTCACTTTGTGGACAAAGGGCCATATAGTCAAAGGTATGGTTTTTCCAGTAGTCATGTACGGATGTGAGAGTTGGACCATAAGGAAGTCTTGAGCTATGAAAAATTGATGCTTTTGAATGGTGCTGGAGAAGACTCTTGAGAGTCCCTTGGACAGCCAGGAGATCAAACCAGTTAATCCTAAAGGAAATCAACTTTGAATATTCATTGGAAAAACTGATGCCAAAGCTCCAACACTTTGGCTACTTGATGCAAAGAGCCAACTCATTGGAAAAGATCCTGATGCTGGGAAAGATTGAGGGCAGGAGAAGAAGAGGATGACAGAGGATGAGATGGTTGGATAACATCATGGACTCAATGGACATGAATTTGAGCAAACTCCAGGAGACAGTGAAAGACTGGGAAGCCTGGTGTGTTGCAGTCCATGGGATTGCAGAGTCGGACAAGACTTGGCAGTTGAACAACAACAACAGTTGTACCCCTCACTGTGCCAAATACTTCTTTTTAAGATTGTTTTAGTGATAGAAGTTCTAGCAGTTCAATGTGGCTGAAAAATGTACTAGAGACTTCAATTCTACTTCCTCCAATTCCACCATGATGTGCAGATTCTTCTGGATTTTTTCAATGCATATACAAACACGTTTCCCCCCGCCCCCAACCACACACACACACATTCACAAGTTTTATTTATAGATAGAATCTTTATTCACATACCATTTTGAAACATACTTTCCCCTGCTATTTCTGCCTGTGTCTAATGGGATGCTTGCAACTCTCTGTGAGGTATTATCAGGTCCATTTTAGATTTGAAGAGTGACGTTCAAATGGTTGATGTGTTGTGCCCAAGCTGGTGACTCACAGTGACTGCTCCCACGTGTCTGATACAGGTTTGCCTTCTGCCTGACTCTGAGTTGGGGTGGAAGGACCCATGAAATGGGACAAGAGGCAAGTGGGTCCTCTCTTTCTAGCACTGGCTGAGGAATATTCCATAAGCCAAGCTTGTGTAATTTGGCAGCTGAGATGCTCCTTGTTTTGTTGAAAGTCCTTTGACAATGTCCCAGAACTTTCCTGTCGATGAACAGAATGTCCCTACCTCTGGCTTCCTGCCTCCTGTTCTGGTTCCTTTCCCCTTATACTGAAACCACATACTTCATCTCAGGACTGAAGCTCAGTTTCTTTTATCTTGGTGCAGAAGAATTCTGTGAGAGGCAAAGTAACAGATAAAGAGTGAAATTATTAGCTTCGGATGCTTGTGAGAGATACAAGCGGGCAGGCAGAAGGGCTTTGCCCTTAGAAGCGAGTAAGCTTTAGTTTCATAAATGAAAGAAAAGTGGTGAAGATCCCCTTCTTACTCATTTTTTGAGTAAATGTCAAGTTTTCATCATTAATTTCTCCTACAAGTCTTGAGGGGGAGTTTTTGACCCTATATGGCCCAACTGGGAGTGTCATGGTGCTATGTAAAAGAGCAGAAGGCTGGCAACATACATACATTCATGGTGAATCATCTTAAGTTTCAGTATGATGTCACCTTCCCCTAGTTTCTTTCACCTTTCCCCCACATTCCTATGGAAGCTGTGTATAGGAAAGCGGTTTTTCGGAGTCCATTATCTTATAGACCTCACCAGGCCAAATGCAGATCTCAAATCCATTGTTCTGTGGTATGCCTTATTCCTGATTATATAGACTAGTGGTCTAAGTAAGTCTGTTTAGTTTTAAAATATTTGGATTGTTGTTTAGCTGTCAGATGTTCTGGGCATCTCCTGTTTGGAGTCTAGCTTTTGGTGATCTCCATTAGTCCCTCTCTATCTTCCCCAAGTGGGTTTTCTAAACCAGCAGTGCAACTATCCTCTTCTGTCCCTTTCACTACCACCTGATCTAGGAAATCAGAGGAGCCAGGTGTTAGACGAGGAAGTCCGACACTCATTTATTGCTTCCGTAAGGGGCCAGAATTTGCTGCCCATGTTGGCCTTCCCAAGTGTCAATTACATGATGTCAAATGTTAGACCCAGTGTCAAAAGAATAAAACTCACCTGCTTTTTTTGTGCAGTCTTGGATTTCCACCTTGTTCTGTTCGTGGAGGCTCTCTTTCCTCATTCAGGTCTCTGCTCACCCTGGCTCCTGGACTATGGTAGGACCCCTCCTCAGGCACATAACTCATCACTGTCTGACACATCCTTGGTCATTTGTTCCATCAAAACCCATCTCCCCACAAGATGTGAGCCTCTTGACAGCAGGAATGACATCTGCAGTGCTCACTGCTTCATTTCAAGTGACCAAAATAGTGTCCAGTTCATAATCTTGTTGCTGTTGTTGTTCAGTTGCTCAGTAATGACCGACTCTTTTGTGATCCCATGGACTGTAGCCCCACTAGGCTCCTCTGTCCATGGGATTTCCCAGGCAAAATATTGGAGTGGGTAGCCATTTCCTCCTCCAGGGAATCTTCCTGACTCATGGATCGAAACTGTGTCTCCTGCATTGCAGGTGGAGTCTTTATCTCTGAGCCGCCGGGGAAGCCCAGCTCATAATATGTGGTGCATAATCATATGTTTATAGCCCCAGGAGATATAGATTTTTCTCTTTACTTTATAACTGAAAACAACTCTGAGAACCAAAAGGGTTGAGGCTTTGGCTTCCTGCATCCCTTGCAGAATCCAGACTCCAGAGTCTTAAAGCAACACTTCTAATACTTGAAGAAGTGTACACAGTTCCCCCAGAAGATCTAGTTAGATGCAGTTCTGAGTCTGTGTTTCCACATGGGGGTGTGAGATTCTGCATTTACTGCAAACTCTCAGGTGATACTGATGATGGGAGGTGGGTGGTTCAAGGGTCAGAGTTTCAGCAGCTGAACTTTAGAATTTACTCTTTGAAACTTTTCTATTTTCCCCAGACATTTAATGAACATGTACTACATGCCAGGCTTTTCAGTCACTTGTAATGTGGTATTTACCTACTTTTCCGGGAGGCTGGAGAAAGTTGTTTCACATGTTTGGATTCTCTCTTCTGTAAAAACAGACTCATGGATTTTATCTTGCAGGTCTATTGGGTGATTGCATGAAGAACAACCACAATGACAACAACAGCAAAACAATGGCTTGCATTTATTGGGCCCTTGCTCTGTTCTTTGTTTTTACACTCATGGTCTCCCTGAATGATTTCCACCATCTGTGGAGGTGGTGCTAATGAAATGTCGATTTATAGATATGGAAGGAGCAGAGCTTAGTGGTTCAGGGTACCCAGGGTGAAGCCTGGGCACAGCCTGGTCTGACAGCTGTGTGGCTTTGGGCAAGTCACTCACATAGTTTTTGTCTGTTTCCTCATTTATAAAATGAAAAAATAAAAGGTTAATATACTTAGAGAACTTAAAACAGCTTCAGTGGCTTATGTGGAAAAATGCTGGTGTGATGGCTGTGGTCCTACTATAGGATGCCTGCCTATTCCTGGCACACAGTAGGTCTGCAGTGAGCTGAACCCCTCTGGGCACTGGTTTCTTGTATGTCTCTTGTGTGTCCCAGGACTCTGCCTGGTTTATCATATTCTGGCTTTGCCTGCCTGACCCTGATGTGAATGGGACTGTCAGGTGGTGAAATCTACTCCTGCAGAGGGGAAGGAGATTATGCAGGGGTGGGGATGGGTCCACCCCACACCACTGGGAGTTTTAGGATCCTGCTCTTGAATCCCCTCACCAGGGTTGGGGGGAAGGAGGTTTGGGGCTCCTGATCCTTCCTGTTTTTCCATGAAATCCTCTTTGGTGCCCCTCTCAAGGCTCTCATCCAACAATCCCATTTGTCGGATGGGAAGACTGAGCCCAGGGAAGGTCGGCACAGCCCATAGTCACGGTGAGGCTGCCTACTCAGGATATTTCAGCTCCTCCCTCCCCTATGAGCCCCTTGCAGCCTTACCCTCATGCCTCTAGATGTCCTCTTCTAACTGGGCCCTTTACCCTCTGAATCTGATGAAGGTAATCCACAGCCAGGCTGGATTCTATTCTGTTCCCAAAAGTCATGTTTCACCCCAGGCCCTGGGTTGCTTGGAAATAGGACTTGAGCTCCTGCCAGGCTGTGTGCCCTGGAGACCAGAGGCTTCATAGTTCTGAGCTTCCTGATTTTGCGCCTAGTGGGTCAGTCGCTCAGTCATGTCTGACTCTTTGTGACCCCATGAACTGTAGCCCAACAGGTTCCTCTGTCCAAGGAGTTCTCCAAGCAAGAATACTAGAGTGGGTTGCCATTCCCTTTTCCAGGAGATTGTCCCAACCCAGGGACTGAACCCAGGTCTCTCTCATTGTGGGCAGATTCTTTACCACCTGAGCCACCAGGGAAGCCCATCTGTGCATCATGTCCTTCTGGCCCACAAAGAGTCCAGGAGATGCTTCCCCTGCTCACCTGGCACCCGAACGTTTATGCTTTTGCCTGCTGCACCCTGAGCTTGGAAGGGCAGGGGCGGCTGTTAACTTGAGATTCAGAGTCACCCTTTCCCGCCCCCCATCTTGTTATCATGGGAGGTACTGAGTCCTGCAGATCAATTTTCACACTATGGTACTCTGAGCTGATTTGCAAGACCTCTCTCAGTATAGCCCCTCTTACTCCAAAGTCTATTTGGGCAGCTGCCAGGAATGGGGTGGGGGAGGTAAACAGGCTGTGGGGATTGGCTGGCTGGGCCACCAAGCCCAGCCTCTCCTAGATCAGAGGTCAGGCCAGGGAGAGAGACCTTCTAGGAGGAGGGGCCAGGAAACCCTGTGACAGCAAGCTGCTCCTGACAGAGAGTGCTAGGTTGGGAGACAAGAGGTGGGCAGTGGGTTGGGTGGTGGTGCCATAGCTAGGGGTGGGGCAGACTGCCCTAGGCGGTGGTTCCAGGTAATAAACTGGCCTGGGAAATGAATAGATACCAGTGGGTAACGAATACACACACTCTATCTGTGTGTATGTCTTTCTGTCTCTCTCTCTTTGTTTCTGTCTTTCCTCTGAATTTCTCTGGTTCTCCCTTTCCTCTCCCAGCCTCAGTCTCTCTCTCTCCCTCTTCCTCTAAATTTCTGTTTCTCCCTCCCCTCTCCCAGCCCCTGTCTACCTGTCTCTGAGCCCATCTTGCCCGTCCCCATCACTCCCCATCCCTGCCCCTCATTCCCTTGCTCCTCTCCCTCTTTCCATCTCTGCCTCACAGCTCACCATCACTGTCTCTTCCTTCATCCTCAGGACTCACTCTGCACCCCATCTGACCACAGGATGCTGGAGCTCAGCCTATCCTGGCTGGGACTCAGGCCGGTGGCAGCCTCTCCGTGGCTGCTGCTGGTGCTGGTTGGGGCCTCCTGGATCCTGGCCCACGTCCTGGCCTGGACTTACACCTTCTACAACAACTCTCGCCACCTTCAGTGTTTCCCACAACCACCAAAACGCAACTGGTTCTTGGGTCACATGGGCCAGGTGAGTGTGAGCAGCAGGACAGGTCTCAGGGATCAGGTTGGATGGACTTCATGAATAGGCCTCAGGGTTTGGGCTGGGGTCTAGGACAGCAGAGAAGCCAGGGAGGCCAGGGAGCCCCCTCTTCCCTCCCTCCCTCATTCCTCTGCTCTGCCATTGAGACCTTCCCCACATCCTGTCTTTCCAGCCTTAGCCTGCTTTGGGGTCCATTTCCTGCCTGCCTTGCACACATTAGTGCACCTCAGAGGCTGGGCTGCACAGAATCTGGTCCCTTGGCCTCTCCAGTCTGCATGGTGGCCTTGAGACCTCCTCAAGGGTGCTGTCCAGGGTCTGCTATGTGGCCACTTTCCTGTGTCTTTTCATTCTGGGTTACGGCTTCCTTCCAGGAAACAGCTATCACCTCCCCATCCCCACCTATGGCATAGAGCTACCCACCCCCTCCCTGTTCAGGGACCCCTCCCTCTTCTCTTACTCCCCCCCAACCAAGAGGTCCCACTGGTCCCCTCACCCCATCTGGATAAAGTTGGACAATCATTTCCTCTTTCAAAAGCCTTTTTAGACCTTCCTCTCCTCCACGCCTGCCCACCTTGTGCACCAGACCTTGAACTTTCATTGGCCTTTCTCATGATAATTGAACAGTAAATTGTCCAATTACTTATTAACCACCTCCCAATTTGATGACAGTTCTGGTGAGCAGACACTACAGTGCCAAGTGCGGGGCTGGCATATACTGTAAGCATGCAAAATAAATGCGTGAGGACCTAGGTAATGAACATTCCATCACCTCCCTCGGTCAAAATCAAATGAATGGGTGTCCAGCACCTTCTGCCTAGCAGCCCAGCTAAGAGATGAATGCAACTTTTCTTTCCTGCCTGGGATGAGAACTACAACTTGGGGGAGGACTTACTGCAATTTTATTGTTTATTATGGCAACATTCAGAAGGGAAATACATTCTAAAGCCTGCAGGGAAGATTTCCTGAGATTCTGGGTCTTGAAAGGGTCTCAGCCAAGTCTGGGGAAAGTAGGAATGTTACAAAATCACTGCAGTTCTGCCGTCCCCTCTAACGGCTTGGTGGTGGGGTCTGGTCTTGGTCACTCTTCCTTTCTCTAGCCCCTCTTTCTGTGTGACCTCAGATAAGTGACTCTTCCTCTCTGGACCAATCTCAAGTGCTTTGAGTGCTCAGGTGGCCTTTGGGCAGAGGAAAGCAAGTCACAGAGGTGAGAGTGACTTATGTTCACTTCCCAAGAACATCTGGGGGTATTTGTCAGACTTGAATGGGGCACCCAGACGGGGAGGATTCTGAGGGTTTCACCAGGAGACAACCCTCCACTCTACCCTCTTTGGGGAACATGGCCTCTGTTTCTTCTGTGTAAATGGTACACCCATAGGTTAGACAGGATGCAGAGCCTGGCCAGCAGAGATCAGAGCCGCTTTCCTGATGGTTAAGCAGAGTTCACATCTGTCCCTTGCAGTAGATCAGGACTGGAAGGTCTTAGGTCTGCAGACCCTTCAGCATGCCAGGAACTGGAGACTATGTAGATGGAACAGACTATGAAATAAAGTGAGAACAAACCCAGGGAGGAGTCCTGAGGCCACCCTGCTATCCACAAACCTCCCCGGTGGGCATCTCCTCTATGGCCACCCCCTGGGGCTGAAATCACTCCCAGGTCAAGAAAAACTTGCCTTCTCAAGCCAAGATCAGCCTCCCTGTGGGCAGAAAGCCTGTTTTTTTCCTGTGCTCTGGGGTATATCCTTGGGACTTGGAGATGCTCCAGGACCCTCTCTCCCCCAGAGGGAAGGAGGAAGCAAAAGTTCCCTCCATTTGTGCAGAATCCCACACACTGTCCACTGCGGTGGCTTCTTTAGAAGAGTGATGGCCCTTACTTTGCTTGCAGTACCCCCCCACGGAGAAGGGTTTGCGGGACTTCACCCAGCTGGTAGCCAACTACCCCCAAGGATTTAGGATCTGCCTTGGCCCTGCCATTCCCATCATCATTTTCTGCCACCCTGACATGATCCGGATCGTCGCCAATGCCTCAGGTACCCATGCAGAGCTTGTGATGGTGGGTGCCATGACACACCTCTGGGCTTCCAGCTCCTCCCTGCCAAGCTTCTATGTGGCCCCTACCAACCCCACTCCACTTCCCCTCGTCTGTCTCAGCCATCTTTCTCTTTCCTTCAAATATTCACCAATACTGTTCTTGCTGCCTCTTCCCTCCTCCCAAAGCTGTCTCTACCCAACCCTGGTGTTCTGGGTGAAGGACACCCTTAGTCTTGAGGTCACATATCTGGTGTGGTAGGTCAGGACCTGGCCAGAGGAAGATGTTGGGCTGTGACAATGCAGAGAAGAAGCAAGGCTCTCTGCTGGGGCATGCTGGAAGTCTTCCTGGAGGAGGAGTTTCTGGAACTGGGTCTGGAGCGATGAGCAGAAATTTTTTCAAGCAAAGAGTAGAGGGATGTTATAAGCATCCATGGCCTCCCAGACCCCTTTCCAGGTCTGGCCTCATCCCACCCATCCCCTGTCCGAGAGCAATGAAGGCTCCTAGCTGGTGCAGGATCCAGGTTGCTATTTCCATGACATCTACCTCTCTCTCTCTTTTTTTTTTTTTTCTTTTTTTTAAACGATTCTCGGCCCGTTTGACTTCGTAAGGGCCTTCACCTCGGCCTTTCGGTCAACCACCCAACCACCGCCATCTTGAAACCTGACATCTACCTCTCTGAAGGGTCGGTTTCTTTGACCCAATCCTGGGGCTTGACCACTTCCAGTTCAGTGTCCTCCTTCTCCAGGCCCCAGGAATCTTCCTGAGGAGACTCTACCACACCCTGGCTCCCTTCCTTTGTCCTCTGCCCCTCCCACTCTTCGACAGTCCAAGCAGGCAAGGGGGACAGGAAGCATGTGGCAGAAACCTTGGCTCTGACACCATAATGCTGGGTGAGCCTTGGAAGCACCCTGACTGCCTCTGGCTGCTGAAGTTGTCTTTCATTGTTAGTAGTGGGGAAAAAACCACCCTACTATGAACTTCGCTAAGAAATCAATTGACTTTGAAGTCACCCTCCTTGAGGGTATATTCAGGCCTAGCTGGGCTCCACATACTAAATAATGTCATCAGACATCGGTCTTCATCATTTAGTCCTGAGTTCATCTATGATGGCTTCCCTGTCATCCTGGTTAAGATTAAGCCCAGAAGCTCAATCCCCACAGAAAAATCAGCTCATTCACAACATTTCTAGGAAAATGATAGGATTTCCTTTAATTTCCCTTGCCAGATTCATAGGACCAGTTCCGCAAGCCTCTGAGTGTCTGGTCTTGGAGGCACAGGGTCCTCTGAGCTATTGTTTTGGGATTCAGAGCAGTTTAATGGCTAAGAACTCAAGCTCTGTATTTGGACAGACTTGGACTGCCACCTCAGGCTTACTGTCTTTGAGAATGTTGGCAAATTATTATGTAGAGCCAGAGTTTCTTCACCTGGAATATGGGGATGGAAGAGAAGTTGCATGAAAATGGTGTTTGGGGTCCAAACAGGGAAGTCCCCTTTCTATCATGTATCCTTGCAAGCATGCTGAGTTGCTTCAGTCATATCCAACTCTGTGTGACCCCATGGACTGTAGCCCATCAGGCTTCTTGGTCTGTGGGATTCTCCAGGCAAGAACACTGGAGTGGGGTTCCATGCCCTCCTCCAGAGGATCTTCCTGACCCAGGGATCGAATCCCTATCTCTTACATCTCCTGCATTGGCAGGCAGGTTCTTTACCACTAGCACCACCTGGGAAGGCCATTCTGTACCCAACAGATCCCAGTTCATAAAAGGTGCAGGAGGGACCCTGGGAAGAGACTGAGAACAGAGGAGCAGCTGCTAGAGGTGATCCATGAGTGCAGGTGTCAATTACTGCCTTGCCAGTCTTTGCCTCTGGCAGCCTAGAAGATTGTGAATTGGGTCCTTTTTGTTCCTTTCCAGATTTGGAGCTAAGAGGAAGGTCTCCTGTACACACAGGGCCTGACCAGCACCTATGGGGATGTGTACTGCTAGTGGGTTGGGTCCTGGAATGTGATCATCCGCACCATCCACCCCACCTGCATCAAGCCTGTGCTCTTTGCTCCAGGTAGATGCCTCCCTGGCCACAGCTTGCTTGCTGCCATGGCCAAAGTGTTGCTTTCAGGTGTGTGGGTGACCAGGGTGCAGGCAGAGGGGTGTGTGGCAGAGATACCAATGTCTCTCTCTCACCTGGATCCCTCATCTGCCTGACCTCCAGACATGTCTACTCATGCCTAGGGCATGTCTGTGTGATGTGGGATGCATGGCCATGTCTGGTCAGGTTTATGTTTCTCCCTGAACTCTGGTTACAGCTGGCATACGTTATACTGGTGACACTTGATATATGTTTACACCTGAGGTCAGAGATTCATACCTGAGGTTCAGCTGTGGCCAAAGGTATCTGAGGCATGTTAGGACCTGACTGGTTCTTCTCTGAGATTGTCTGATTCTCCTGCTGGTCATGTTTGGGCCACATTTGGGGTCTGTCTGAGGTCTGGGACTCAGGGTCACTCAGAAATGCTTGAGACCTTATGTGAGTCTTGTCTGATGCAGGTTTTAGGGTATGCTTGGGTCCCCTGGTTCAGGTCATCAGTATATTCAAGTCCTGTCTGGAGCCTGCCTGGGGCACACTGAGGTCAGGTCAGATGGTCTTCAGGTTCATGGCAGAGCTGTTGGGTCATATCAGGTTGTGTCATTCATGTTGGAGCCATGTCAGGACATGTTAACACATGTGGCCATGTCAGATGTCTCAGAAGAGGTCAGTACTGGGGCAGATGTGGTGTCCTTGGTCCCCATAATGATGTTTTGTAAAGTTCTGGGTTATGCCTGTGTCTTCATAACCTGTTGGACCATGTAGGAGCCGTGTCAGGGAATGTTGGGGCATGTTGTGTCATGCTGGGGTGTGTCTAAGCACACAGAGTTGTGTCTATGGACTCTGCTTTGCTCTTTTCTGTTCTGCAGCCTGGTCTGGTCCCTGCCTTCTGTCACATCTCCACCTGGCTTCTGGCTTCCTATGCTCTTGATCCCATTCCTGCTATGGAGGGCTCAGAGTGGGCAGATTCCTGGCTGGGATCCTCTATTCCACACAAAAGATCGTCCCCTCCCCCTCTCCCTGGCCCCTGATGGTCCTCTTTCATGTCAGCTGCTGCTGCACCCAAGGATGTGATCTTCTATGACTTTCTGAAGCCTTGGCTGGGTGAGTAACTGTTTGTGAAGGGGGTTAGGGATGACCCTGGGGACCCAGGAGAAGGTCTTCCTTTGCCCACTCCCCGTGGCTGTCTCTGCTAGGGGATGGGCTCCTGCTGAGTGCTGGTGACAAGTGGAGCAGGCACCGTCGCATGCTGACACCCGCCTTCCACTTCAACATCCTGAAGCCCTATATGAAGATTTTCACCAAGAGCGCAGACATCATGCATGTGAGTCTCTTGAACCCAGGGTCCCAGCTGGATTCTTGGGGATAATGGGGACTCAGAGATATCATTTTGGAATTCTGCCTCTTGTGGGCAGCTTGAGTCCATTGTTCTTTCTGAGCCTCAGTTTCTTCAGCTGTAAAAATGAGTACGCTGTGATCCCTGCTTTGCAGGGGGTTGAGACGTATGGAGCCATGTCTCTGGCACATAGTAGGTTTTAGTTTCTCTGTTTCCATTAGGGAAGCCTTGAAATCTTGGAATATGTTTGGTGATAATGAGGCACACTGTGTAGTGGTTATTCCCAAGTAACAACTTCGAAACAATAAGAGTTTAGTATTGACAACAGGACTGTAAGTCAGTTGGCCGGTCCTTGTGGAGGTGGATGGGGCCGCCCATGTATCTGTGATCAGCTGTGGGTCAGACAGGAAACTTTGCTGAGCCGAAGTTCTGTGCTCTGTCACATTAAGGGCTTGGCTGGCTGCAATTTGATCTAGGATGACCTCGCCTGGGGCAAATGGATTTCCTTTCATGACTGTCTTCCTTTAGAAGGTATCTGAGGCTTGTTTACATCACAGAAGCAGGGTTCCCTCAGATTGAGGGGAACTACAATGTCCTTTGGGATCTAGGTTTGGGATAAGCATCTCATCATTTTCAGCATGGTCTACTGGCCAAAACAAGTCTAGGAGCAGGTCATAAATGAAAGATGGTGAAATAGGCTCCATCTCATAATAGAAGCTTCTGAGAAATTACATTGCAAAGGCTTGGGATATATACATAGGGAAATGAAGGACTAGAAGGCAGGCTTCTGTGAAGTGCTTGGAATTTTTCCTACATACAGGCTTCAAGTGAGCTTGCTACTGTTTCATGGATTCTGCCAGAATACATGAGATCCTGGGTCAGAGACAAAGGACAGTTTCTTACTTTTGGCCCAGCAAACAGCATGTGCTTCTAGTTGGTTGCGTTCTTCCTCCATGTCACCAAATCCCATGCAGATGCCACAAGTGGTCTTCAATTGCTGCCTGCTCATGTAGCATGTTGTATTACTGGGGGTAGGAGTATAGGTTTAGGGACTCTATGAATTTTATAGAATTAGAAGCAAGCTTGATATTTGTCCAGAGGGAGACATAACCTCACCCCTCAAGGTTGTTGCCTATAAATATAACTCTGCAAAATGGTTAAGGTAAAGAATGTAGAGATCTGGCTTTTTTTTTTTTTTTTTTTTTTGCATACCCAACATTAAAGGGCAGGGTTACTCAGAGCTCATGTAAGACTACTTCTTTCAACATAGGGGACATTTTCTTAATCAATTTACAAAAATAAGCAGGAAGAAAGTTAACATTTGCTGTGTACCTACTTTATGCATTAATGTTACCACAGGATACAAAGATGTAGGAAGCAGAGCCAGGATTTAAAAAACCCAGATCTCCTGACTCCTAGCCATGGGGACTTAACGTCCTAACAGTAACAACTTTCACTTCCACCCAAGCCTGGTTCTTCCTGGAAAGGGGATCCCAGGCCCAGGATGCAGGATCTGAGGGAGTCCATCCAAGTGGTTCAGACTGAGGAGAGGCTCAGAGGAACTAGCTTTCAGCCCTAACGCTGTTCCCTTCTCTGTCCAGGCCAAGTGGCAGCGTCTGATCACAGAAGGCCACACCCATCTGGACATGTTTGAACACATCAGCCTCATGACCCTGGACAGTCTGCAGAAATGTGTCTTCAGTTATGACAGCAATTGCCAAGAGTGAGTCTTGGCCAAGGGCCTGGGAACATGAGACATAGATCCAAAGGAGCAGATGAGGGAGGGGAGACTGGCTAGGACAATCAGAAGGGACTTCCTGGAGGAGGCGGGTCAGAGCTCGACATTGAACAACAGGAAGGGAAAGGAGAAGGAGATATCCTTTTATTTTTTCTTCTCTTTTAAAATATAAATTTATTTATTTTAATTGGAGGCTAATTACTTTACAATATTTTAGTGGTTTTGCCATACATTGCCATGAGTCTGCCATGGGTGTACATGTCCCCATCCTGAACCCCCCTCCCACCTCCCTCCCCATCCCATCCCTCTGGGTCATCACAGTGTACCAAGCCCAGGCATCCTGTATCATGTATTGAAACTGGACTGGTGATTCATTTCACATATGATAATATACATGTTTCAATGCCATTCTCCCATTTCATCCCACCCTTGCCCTCTCCCACAGAGTCCAAAAGACTGTTCTATACATCTGTGTCCCTTTTGCTGTCTCACATACAGGGTTATCATTACCATCTTTCTAAATTCCATGTATATGCGTTATTGTACTGTATTGGTGTTTCTCTTTCTGGCTTGCTTCACTCTGTATAATAGGCTCCAGTTTCATCCACCTCATTAGAACTGATTCAAATGCATTCTTTTTAATGGCTGAGTAATATTCGATTGTGTATATGTACCACAGCTTTCTTATCCATTCGTCTGCTGATGGACATTCTAGGTTGCTTCCATGTCCTGGCTATTATAAACTGTGCTGCGATGAACATTGAGGTACACGTGTCTCTTTCAATTCTAGTTTCCTCGGTGTGTATGCCCAGCAGTGGGATTGCTGGGTCATATGGCAGTTCTATTTCTAGTTTTTTAAGGAATCTCCACACTGTTCTCCAGAGTGGCTGTACTAGTTTGCATTCCCACCAACAGAGTAAGAGGGTTCCCTTTTCTCCACACCCTCTCCAGCATTTATTGCTTGTAGACTTTTGGATAGCAGCCATTCTGACTGGCGTGAAATGGTGGTTTTGATTTGCATTTTGCATTGTGGTTTTGATTTGCATTTCTCTGATAATGAGTGATGTTGAGCATCTTTTCATGTGTTTGTTAGCCATCTGTATGTCTTCTTTGGAGAAATGTCTGTTTAGTTCTTTGGCCCATTTTTTGATTGGGTCGTTTATTTTTCTGGAATTGAGCTGCAGGAGTTGCTTGTATGTTTTTGAGATTAATTCTTTGTCAGTTGCTTCATTTGCTATTATTTTCTCCCATTCTGAAGGCTGTCTTTTCACCTTGCTTATAGTTTCCTTTGTTGTGCAGAAGCATTTAATTTTAATTAGGTCCCATTTGTTTATTTTTGCTTTTATTTCCAATATTCCAGGAGGTGGGTCATAGAGGATCCTGTTGTGATTTATGTTGGAGAGTGTTTTGCTTATGTTTTCCTCTAGGAGTTTTATAGTTTCTGGTCTTATGTTTAGATCTTTAATCCATTTTGAGTTCATTTTTGTGTATGGTGTTAGAAAGTGTTCTAGTTTCATTTACAAGCGGTTGACCAGTTTTCCCAGCACCACTTGTTAAAGAGATTGTCTTTTCTCCATTGTATGTTGTTGCCTTTGTCAAAGATAAGGTGTCCATCAGATCAGATCAGATCAGTCGCTTAGTTGTGTCCGACTCTTTGCGACCCCATGAATCGCAGCACTCCAGGCCTCCCTGTACATCACCAACTCCCAGAGTTCACTGAGACTCACATCCATCGAGTCAGTGATGCCATCCAGCCATCTCATCCTCTGTCGTTCCCTTCTCTTCTTGCCCCCAGTCCCTCCATAGGTGCGTGGATTTATCTCTGGGCTTTCTCTTTTGTTCCATTCATCTATATTTCTGTCTTTGTGCCAGCACCATACTGTCTTGATGACTGTGGCTTTGTAGTAGAGCCTGAAGTCAGGCACGTTGATTCCTCCAGTTCCATTCTTCTTTCTCAAGATTGCTTTGGCTATTAGAGGTTTTTTGTATTTCTGTACAAACTGTGAAATTATTTGTTCTGGCTCTGTGAAAAATACTGTTGGTAGCTTGATAGGGATTGCATTGAATCTATAGATTGCTTTGGGTAGTATACTCATTTCCACTATATTGATTCTTCTGATCCATGAACATGGTATATTTTTCCATCTATTTGTGTCCTCTTTGATTTCTTTCACTAGTGTTTTATAGTTATATATATATAGGTCTTTTGTTTATTTAGGTAGATATATACTTAAGTGTTTTATTCTTTTCATTGCAACAGTGAATGGAATTGTTTCCTTAATTTCTCTATTTTCTCATTATTAGTGTATAGAAATTCAAGGGATTTCTGTGTGTTGATTTTATATCCTGCAACTTTACTATATTCATTGATTAGCTCTAGTAATTTTCTGGTGGATTCTTTTGGGTTTTCTATGTAGAGGATCATGTCATCTGCAAACAGTGAGAGTTTTACTTCTTCTTTTCCAATCTGGATTCTTTTTATTTCCTTTTCTACTCTGATTGCTGTGGCCAAAACTTCCAACACTATATTGAATAGTAGTGGTAAGAGTGGGCATCCTTGTTTTGTTCCTGACTTTAGGGGAAATGCTTTCAATTTTTCACCATTGAGGATAATGTTTGCTGTGGGTTTGTCATATATAGCTTTTATTATTTTGAGGTATGCTAATGCTATGCTAAGTCACTTCAGTCGTGTCCGACTCTGTTCGACCCCATAGATGGCAGCCCACCAGGCTCCCCCGTCCCTGAGATTCTCCAGGCAAGAACACTGGAGTGGGTTGCCATTTCCTTCTCCAATGCATGAAAGTGAAAAGTGAAAGTGAAGTCACTCAGTCGTGTCCGACTCTTTGTGACCCCATGGACTGCAGCCTACCAGTCTCCTCCATCCATGGGATTTTCCGGGCAAGAGTACTGGAGTGGGGTACCATTGCCTATTCCTGCTTTCTGGAGGGTTTTTATAATAAATGGATGATGAATTTTGTCAAAGCTTTTCTCTGCATCTATTGAGATAATCATATGGTTTTTATCTTTCAATTTCTTAACGTGGTGTATTACATTGATTGATTTGTGGATAGTGAAGAATCCTTGCATCCCTGAGATAAAGTCCACTTGGTCATGATGTATGATTTTTTTTTTTTTTTTGCTAGTGGTTCTCTATTTATTTATAGTATTTTGCTCCCGCCAATCCCACAAACTACATATTTGATAATAAACGAACATGGAGATCTTTTTAATGTGTTGTTGGATTCTGTTTGCTAGAATTTTGTTAAGGATTTTTGCATCTATTTTCATCAGTGATATTGGCCTGTAGTTTTCTTTTTTGTGGCATCTTTGTCTGATTTTGGTATTAGGGTGATGGTGGCCTCACAGAATGAGTTTAGAAGTTTACCTTCCTCTGCAATTTTCTGGAAGAGTTTGAGTAGGATAGGTGTTATCTCTTCTCTAAATTTTTGGTAGAATTCAGCAGTGAAGCCATCTGGTCCTGGGTTTTCATTTGTTGGAAGATTTCTGATTACAGTTTCAATTTCCGTGCTTGTGATGGGTCTGTTAAGATTTTATATTTCTTCCTGGTTCAGTTTTGGAAAGTTGTACTTTTATAAGATTTTGTCCATTTCTTCCAAGTTGTCCATTTTATTGGCATATAGTTGCTGATAGTAGTCTCTTATGATCCTTTGTATTTCTGTGTTGTCTGTTTTGATCTTTCCATTTTCATTTCTAATTTTATTGATTTTTCTCTCTTTGTTTCTTGATGAGTCTGGCTAATGGTTTGTCAATTTTATTTATCTTCTCAAAGAACCAGCTTTTGGCTTTGTTGATTTTTGTTATGGTCTGTTTTGTTTCTTTTGCATTTATTTCTGTCCTAATTTTTAAGATGTCTTTCCTTCTACTAATCCTGGGGTTCTTCATTTCTTCCTTTTCTAGTTGCTTTAGGTGTAGAGTTAGGTTATTTATTTGACTTTTTTCTTGTTTCTTGAGGTATACCTGTATTGCTATGAACCTTCCCCTTAGCACTGCTTTTACAGTGTCCCACAGGTTTTGTGTTGTTGTGTTTTCATTTCCATTCATTTCTATGCATATTTTTATTTCTTTTTTGATTTCTTCTGTGATTTGTTGGTTATTTAGCAGCATGTTTTTCAGCCTCCATATGTTGGAATTTTTAAGTTTTGTCCTGTAATTGAGATGTAATCTTACGGCATTGTGGTCAGAAAAGGTGCTTGGAATGATTTCAATTTTTTTTAATTTACCAAGGCTGGATTTATGGCCCAGGATGTGATCTATCCTGGAGAAGCTCCCATCTGCGCTTGAGAAAAAGGTGAAATTCATTGTTTTGAGGTGAAATGTCCTATAGATATCAATTAGGTCTAACTGGTCTGTTGTATCATTTAAAGTTTGTGTTTCCTTGTTAATTTTCTGTTTAGTTAATCTATCCATAGGTGTGAGTGGGGTATTAAAGTCTCCCACTATTATTGTGTTATTGTTAATTTCCCCTTTCATACTTGTTAGCATTTGTCTTACATATTGTGGTGCTCCTATGTTGGGTGCATATATATTTATAATTGTTATATCTTCTTCTTGGATTGATCCTTTGATCATTACATAGTGTCCTTCTTTGGCTCTTTTCACAGCCTTTGTTTTAAAGTCTATTTTATCTGATATGAGTATTGCTACTCCTGATTTCTTTTGGTCTCTATTTGCATGAAATATCTTTTTTCCAGACCTTCCCTTTCAGTCTGTATGTGTCCCTTGTTTTGAGGTGGGTCTCTTGTAGACAATATATATAGGGGTTTTGTTTTTGTAACCATTCAGCAAGAGTTTGTCTCTTGGTTGGGGCATTCAACCCATTTACATTTAAGGTAATTATTGATAAGTATGATCCCATTGCCATTTACTTTGTTGTTTTGGGTTTGAGTTTATACGCCCTTTCTGTGTTTCCTGTCTAGAGAATATCCTTTAGCCTTTGTTGGAGAGCTGGTTTGGTGGTGCTGAATTCTATCAGCTTTTGTTTGTCTAAGCTTTTGATTTCTCCTTCATATTTGAATGAGATCCTTGCTGGGTACAGTAATCTGGGATGTAGGTTATTTTCTTTCATCACTTTAAGTATGCCCTGCCATTCCCTCCTGGCCTGAAGAGTTTCTGTTGAAAGGTCAGCTGTTATCCTTATGGGAATTCCCTTGTGTGTTATTTGTTGTTTTTCCCTTGCTGCTTTTAATATTTGTTCTTTGTGTTTGATCTTTGGTAATTTGATTAATATGTGTCCTGCGTTGGTTTACCTTGGGTTTATCCTGTTTGAGACACTCTGGGTTTCTTGGACTTGGGTGACTATTTCCTTCCCCACTTTAGGGAAGTTTTCAACTATTATCTCCTCAAGTATTTTCTCATGGTCTTTCTTTTTGTCTTCTTCTTCTGGGACTCCTATGATTTGAATGTTTGGGCATTTAACATTGTCCTAGAGGTTTCTGAGATTGTCCTTATTTCTTTTAATTCATTTTTCTTTCTTCCTCTCTGTTTCATTTATTTCCACCATTCTATCTTCTACTTACTTATCCTATCTTCTGCCTCCATTATTCTACTGTTGGTTCCCTCCAGAGTGTTTCTGATCTCATTTATTGCATTATTCATTATATACTGACTCTTTTTTATTTCTTCTAGGTCCTTGTTAAACCTTTCTTGCATCTTCTCAATCCTTGTCTCCAGGCTATATATCTGTAACTCCATTTTGTTTTCAAGATACTGGATCATTTTCACTATCATTATTCTGAATTCTTTATCAGGTAGATTCCCTATCTCTTCCTCTTTTGTTTGGTTTGGTGGGCATTTATCCTGTTCCTTTACCTTCTGGTATTTCTCTACCTTTTCATCTTGTTTATATTTCTGTGTTTGGGGTGGGCTTTCCGTATTCTCACAGTTTCTAGAGTTCTCTTTATTGTGGAGTTTCCTCACTATGGGTGGGGTTGGACCCGTGGCTTGTCAAGGTTTCCTGGTTAGGGAAGCTTGTGTCAGTGTTCTTGTGGGTGGAGCTGGATTTCTTCTCTCTGGAGTGCAATGAAGTGACTAGTAATGAGTTATGAGATGTCAGTGGGTGGTGTGACTTTGGGCAGCCTGTATATTGAAGCCCAGGGCTATGTTCTTGTGTTGCTGGAGAATTTGCGTGGTATGTCTGCTCTGGATCTTGTTGGCCCTTGGGTGATGCTTGGTTTCAGTGTCAGCATGGAGGCGTTTGATGAGCTCCTATTGATTAATGTTCCCTGGAGTCAGGAGTTCTCTGGGGTTCTCAGGATTTGGACTTAAGCCTCCTGCCTCTGGTTTTCAGTCTTATTCTTACAGTAGCTTCAGGACTTCTCCATCTATACAGCACTGATGATAAAACATCTTGGTTAAAGATGAAAAGTTTCTCCACAGTGAGGGACACCCAGAGAGGTTCACAGAGTTACATGAAGAAGAGAAGAGGGAGGAGGGAGATAGAGGTGACCAGGAGAAGATGGGGAATCAAAAGGGGCAAGAGCAAGCTAGCTAGTAATCAATTCCGTATGTGCTCTCCACAGTGTGGATCCCTCAGAGATGTTCATGGAGTTACACAGAGAAGAGAAGAGGGAGGAAGGAGACAGAGGTGGCCAGGAGGATAAAAGGGGGAATCAAAGGGTGAGAGACAGGTCCAGGCAGTAATCAGTTCCCTAAGTGTTCTCCACTACCCAGAACACACAAAGAGATTCAAAGTTGAGTAGAGAAGAGAAGGGGGAGGGAGGAGATAGAGGTGACCTGATGGAGAAAAAGGAGAGTCAAAAGAGGGAGAGAGCAGTCAAGCCAGTAATCTCACTCCCAAGTCAAAATGGGTACTGAAGATTGGGTTCTTAAAGGTGCAAAATTGATAACCAATACCAATAAGCAAAGATTAAAAATCTAGAGTAGAGGTTCAGTTCAGTTCAGTTCAGTTGCTCAGTCATGTCTGACCCTGAGACCCCATGAATTGCAGCACGCCAGGCCTCCCTGTCCATCACCAAAATCCCAGAGTTCACCCAGACTCACGTCCATTGAGTCAGTGATGCCATCCAGCCATCTCATCCTCTGTCGTCCCCTTCTCCTCTTGCCCCCAATCCCTCCCAGCATCAGAGTCTTTTCCAATGAGTCAACTCTTCGCATGAGATGGCCAAAGTACTGGAGTTTCAGCTTTAGCATTATTCCTTCCAAAAAAATCCCAGGGCTGATCTCCTTCAGAATGGACTGGTTGAATCTCCTTGCAGTCCAAAGGACTTTCAAGAGTCTTCTCCAACACCACAGTTCAAAAGCATCAATTCTTCAGTGCTCAGCCTTCTTCACAGTCCAACTCTCACATCCATACATGACCACAGGAAAAACCATAGCCTTGACTAGACAAAGCTTTGTTGGCAAAGTAAATGTCTCTGCTTTTGAATATGCTATCTAGGTTGGTCATAACTTTCCTTCCAAGGAGTAAGCGTCTTTTAATTTCATGGCTGCAGTCACCATCTGCAGTGATTTTGGAGCCCAGAAAAATAAAGTCTGACACTGTTTCCACTGTTTCCCCATCTATTTCCCATGATGTGATGGGACCGGATGCCATGATCTTCGTTTTCTGAATGTTGAGCTTTAAGCCAACTTTTTCACTCTCCACTTTAGATTCTCATAAATACAATATTAAAGAAAAAAAAACAAAGCCACAAAAATTATAATATATATATATATATATGAGGTTTGCTTTAAAAAATAGGGTCTTTTTGTGCAAAGTAATAGTAGGTTATAAAATGAAAATTAAAAGAGTAATAGAGGACTTAAAAATAATTTTATATTTAATTTAAAGAATGATAATAGTAAAGATATATCTAAGACTTTCTCTGGTGTTGTTGTGAACAGTGTGGGGTCAGTTCATTTTCAGATAGTTCCTTGATCTGGCTTATACTTCTCAAGATCTATAGGCCCCTTCCTATGTAGCTGGTGCTAACTACAGGGTTTTAATCTATTGCACCTGTCACTTCCAAGGTGGTTCCCTCTGTTTTATTTAGCTTCTTCTGTTTACTGGTCTCTTCAGTGCCTAATTTCTGCCCTGACACAAGGTGGCGGTGGTGGACACTTTTTTAGGCTCATTCCGTTGTGCTGTGGGGAGCGAGGAACACTGCAAACAAATAACACTGTCGTGTGCTCGCAGTGTCTCAGCCACACTGGGTTTGCCCCAGCTCCCAGCATTTGTGCTTTCCCTGTCTGCACTGCTTAGGCTCTAGGTTGCTCTGCCGGGAACTGTCTGAGGCTGGCCCTGGGTTGTATGCACTTCCCAGGTCTAAGCTGCTCAGGTTCAGGTACTCAGGTGCTCCAGAAAGGTGCAGGCTTGTTTTAGCCTGCATTTTGTGTCTTCCCAGGTCCAAGCAGCTAAGGTACCAGGTGCCTGGCAAGCAGGGTCGCTGCAACTTATCACCTCCCCCGCCCCTGCCACTTGGTTTTCTGGGTGTACAACTAGCGCACCTTCTCAGGTGTGCTGTGTGTCTCTTCTGGGAAGCTGATCTCTGGCTGTGACCCTCCCGGCGGATGTCGACCATCCAGAATATCAAGAAATCTTGGTTAGCAACGAAGCCTGCTTGCAGTTGGTAGATGATGCCTCTCTGGGGCCACGATAGCTCCCTTCCGGCTCTGGCTGCCCTCACCTGCCTGTCTCCAGTGGGGGGTGGGCCAGTCCACAGCCGGCTAGCTCTGCTCAGTCCTTTGTTCTGTGAGTGGGCCTGGTGGTGTCTTAGGTTAGGGCTTTTCGTGGGATAGCTATCCCACAGTCTGGTTTGCTATCTCAAGTTAGTTCCTTCAGATTGCCCTCAGAGCATTCAGGCCTGGTCTTTACCCTAAGCAATGCAGCCCTTGCCTCCCTGCCAAGCCCCTGCTTGCTAGTGGCGGATGCGGGTGTCTGTGCTGCTTGTTCACTGGGGTTACCACTGGGCACATAATCTGTGGCTTTTGATTATTTATTTATTTTTCCTCCCAGTTATGCTGCCCTCTGAGGTTCCAAGGCTTGCCACAGACTTGCCAGTGAGAGTGTTTCCTGGTGTTTGGAAACTTCTCTCTTTTTACAGACTCCCTTCCCAGGATGGATCTCTGTCCCTACCTCTTTTGTCTCTCTTTTTATCTTTTATATATATTTTCCTACCTCCTTTTGAAGACAATGGGCTGCTTTTCTGGGTGCCTGATGTCCTCTGCCAGCATTCAGAAGTGGTTTTGTGGAACTTACTCAGCATTCAAATGTTCTTTTGATGAATTTGTGGGGGAGAAAGTGGTCTCCCTGTCCTATTCCTCCACCATCTTAGGACCCTTCTCCCACTTCTGGAGATATCCTTTTAGGTAGGTAGAATTGCTTGGAAAGTGAAGTTGCTCAGTCGTGTCTGACTCTTTGTGACCCCGTGGACTGTAGCCCACCAGGCTCCTCTGTCCATGGGATTCTCCAGGCAAGAATACTGGAGTGGGTTGCCATTTCCTTCTCCAGGGGATCTTCCCAACCTAGGAATCAAACCCAGGTCTCCTGCATTGCAGGCAGATGTTTTAACCTCTGAGCCACCAGGGAAGCCCTTGATAAAAACTAGCAGGCTAAAATGAGCAAAGTGTGTGCAATAGTGAGGAGACACCTTGGAAATAAGTTTAGAGGAGTGGGCTTAAAACCTTCTGAAACCAAACAAAAAGGATAGGAAATTTATTCTGAGGTTTCCAGAGAGCCAAGGAAGATATTTGAGCACACGAAGGTCATGGTCAAAGTTGAGCTTTGAAGATGTCCAAGAGATCACTTGTCAGATGACTCAAGACCAACTGTGATAGGCACAACACCATTCAACTGTGTTGACACGGGAAGTAAGGAGAGTAAGGAAGCTGTTATCCTCATTGATCAGCTGGGCAAGGTTAAGGTTCTGAATTGAGTGAACACTGTGGGGAAGGAATGGGGAACAGAAACTGGGTGAGAAAGGAGAGAAGCCTGATGTCTAAGCTGTACTCTGGGTGCCTGGGGAATGGAGGCAGCTCACGGAGATGGGATGTGGGTTGAGAAGAGTTTGAAGAGCCACATCTCCTGGCTCATCCCCACACTGTATCTATGAACCATCTGTTTCTGGAGCCTCAGCTTCCTGAAGGGAGGTAGCCCCCAGCTTCTGGGCTTCTGGTATTTTAAGTGGTGGCTTCCCTTCATGCTCTCATCCTTCAGGAAGCCCAATGAATATATTGCCAGCATCTTGGAGCTCAGTGCGCTTGTGGCAAAGCGGAACCAGCAGATCTTCTTGCACATGGACTTTCTGTACTTCCTCACCCCAGACTGGCGGCGCTTCCGCAGGGCCTGCCGCCTGGTACATGACTTCACAGATGCAGTCATTCAGGAGCGGCGCCACACCCTTCCCAGTGAGGGTACTGATGACTTCCTCAAGGCCAAGGTGAAGACCAAGACTTTGGACTTCATCGATGTGCTTCTGTTGACCAAGGTGGGTTCCTCTGGGATCTGAGTTTAGGAAGTAGAATGGACTTTTATCTGATCAGAGAACTTAAATAAGATACAGAGGGTACTGGAGAGTCATGGAAGGTGCTTGAGGAAGGGAAGTATGGGTCAGAGAAAAGTTTTAAAGATGATTGTGTGGAATACTGTCTGCAGGGACTGCTATTTCTGAAACTGTCAAGGGCCTGAGACTTTAGTCTACTTCCAAGTTGATAAGTTAGTCTCTGTGTGTGTGTGTGTTGTATGTATGCAGAACCTTGGATCAGAGCAGAGCATTAATTTCAGTAGTCATAGTAGAATTTAGCTCTGGTTCTCCATTTGTAAATTCTTTTGAGGGCACCATGATACTTGTACTTGTACATGCAGCCATGCTAGCATCACAGCAGAATTACCTCCAGATTTTGAGATTTGGAACCCATACAGGACAGCTAATACTTCTGCCCCTTCTTCCCTAAAGTGGGTAGGGAAAGGTATATGGATAGGCATAGGAAGACGGAGAGAGAGAGGGAGAGAGGAGAGAAGAAAAGAGAGATTGTTTGGAGCTTAAATAAATCATCTTTGGTGAGAAAGCAGTCTATGATTCTATAGGTTTAATACCCATTCCCTATCTCCAGGATAAAAAGATCTTTGAATTTACTCACCAAGCCTGTGAGCAGATGTCTTTGGGGACAAGGCTCAATCTCTAGCTTCCAAAACAAGTTGCTAGTTGAGTTGATCATCCTGTAACCCAGGTGGACATTAACTTTTTTCCTCCAAAATCCCTCATCATATCAAAACATAAAAATATGAATGGATCACTGATTCCTATCACCAGGCACAACATAGGAGGCAAAGAAATAGAGACATTTGGAGTGGGCATAAGAGGTCTAGGAGTTCCGGGTGGGCTTGGGTTTCTGGATCGATGATGGAGATTCAGAGGTTTTTGCAGTTTAGGCTCAGGGACTATGAGCTAGTGTGATTCTGGGGATCTTGCTTTCTCTCCAGGATGAAGATGGGAAGGGATTATCAGATGAAGATATCCGGGCTGAAGCTGACACCTTCATGTTTGAGGGTGAGAGTCCCAGTGTGGGACTACTTAGAAGGCTGGGTCTCTACTCCAGGATGTTGCCAAGGGGACCTTGGACCACTCAACCCCTCCCCATCCTCCCCATGGGAGGGTACTGTCCACCCTCTGGTGCTGAAGTAGCCCAGAGATCCAAACCTCTCTTGATACTCCTCAGGCCATGACACCACAGCTAGTGGCCTCTCCTGGGTCCTGTACAACCTTGCAAAGCACCCAGAATACCAGGAACGCTGCCGGCAAGAAGTGCAAGACCTTCTGAGGGACCGTGAGTCTAAAGAGATTGAGTGGTGAGTGCAGGTCCTCATGGTGTGCTCCTGAACCCCTCTCACTGACTCTGTTTCCTGGCTGGGGATAAGGGAAATTTTGTGTGGATTTTGTCATTATTACTTAGTGGGAATAGTAGCAAAGCTCAGAAGGTGGATCTGTTACTCAGTATGGATAGCAGGGTAAAATTTTCTGGCTTTGAGGACAGAAACTTGGATTTCTGAGATAACTGGTGACAATGTGGGAGGGCAGATGTTGCTACTTAGCACGTATTCACTATGTGAACTTCCCCTTCACTCTGTTACCTTTCTAAAAATCACGTTTTCAAACATCTTCATTCCATGAGTGTTTGCTGATCTCCTGACCCCTATATCCTCATATTATTTAGTCCAGGATTCACATGGAACTCTTAGGGACTAAAGTCATTCACCACCTGTCCAGGGATACCCGCATCTTCCTCCATCCAGTCCCCATTCAACAAACACTGGTACACTGCCTCCTTCTTCTCAGTTCTATGACATCTCCAATTCTTCTAAGTCCCATTCTGTGTCCTGGAGACTCGGGAAGGACCAGACCCAGTCTTGCCTTCCAGGAGCTCTTAGCCTGGTGAGGAATAGTCCCAGGTCAGAACATTACCAGTGTAGATGGCCAGGGTGGGGTTTTTATTTAGAGAGGAAAATCGAGGTTGGAAAAAATGTCCTCAACTTAGATCTTCCAAGATGAGCAGTAGCTATTTTGAGGTGCATTTTAGGTGCTCTGTGGTCAAGAAATAGCAGGGCCAAAATGAAGAGATGGAGAGTAAGAAGGTGTAGGGGAGAAGGGGAGTGAGAGGCAGGAGGGAGGGAGGGGTTCGATTTGTACATGTGACTGACTGTGTAAGGTAGATTAATTCCTAATATCAACACACACTACTCCAGAGTGTGGAGTGGATAACCAATTTTGGATATTAAAATAATGTAGTTTAAATATAGTCTGAGATTTTAGTATGGAGACCGTATGCACATTTTGTTAAATTAACCCTTAAATACTCTCGTTGTTATGGTAAATCATATATTCTACCTGAATAGAGAAACATCTATATGTTCATGTGGCATACAGACACTAACATTTCTTGCTAAATTTAAACCAAATAGTCGATGTCATCATCATCTTTTTTCATCATCTTTTCTATTATTTCTCACAGGAAAGCTAACAATGTATGGATATAAATTTCTTGCCCAGTGAACATGGTAACACTAAAAATATGGAGTGTCATATCAATAGGAAAAATAAAGCCTGTTTAATAAAAGCTCTTGTAACAACTGGAGAGTTAGATGGAAAAAATGAATCCAACTTCTTTCTCAGGTCTTACATGAACGTAACATCGACATGAATCAAAGGCATAAAATATAAAATAAATGTATCTTAAAGGCTCTAGAGGGCTTCCCAGGTGGCAGAGTGGTGAAGAATCCACCTGCCAATTCAAGAGACACAGGAGACATGGGTTCTGTCTCTGGGTTGGGAAGATCCCCTGGAGCAGAAAATGGCAACCCACTCTAGCATTCCTGCCTGGAGAACCCCATGGACAGAGGAACCTGGCGGGCTACAGTCCATGGGGTAGCAAAGAGTCGGACACAACTGAGTGACTGAGGAAGGCTCTAGAGGAAGCCATGGGAAATTATTTGTAGTTCCGCAGAAGAGAAGGCCCTATTCTTGACACAAGTCTAGGAGCTGTACAAGAAGACACTGATATACTGTTACATGAAAAAGATACAGACCAGGGTGTACATTATACAGCATGCTATTAATACTATATAACTTTTAAAATGCAATACACTCTCCTTGGAAGGATACATAAAACAAAGTTACCTAGGGAAACAGTGAGGAGGGGAAATGAGTGTTGGGCCATAGGAGTGTGTAGTTTTCTAATTTTGAACTAGTTAACTGTACCATTTATTAAGAATTTAAATCACCACACAAAATGAAGAGGATTAGGGAAAAAACTCAGTCCCCTTACTGGATCTTATCTTCAAAGTTTATAGAAATTTTCTAGTGAATTCTCTTGTTTTCTAAATATAAAATCATTATCTGCCAAAAATGACACATTTACCCCCACATTCAAATGATATTTCTCTCCTCCCCACCCCCATCTAATTGCATTAACTAGTGTCTGTAGTGCAGTAATAAATAAGAGTAAACATCATTTAATCTGTTTCTTTTGCTTCTTACTCATCTGCCTTTTGATTTCGTTCTTGCTGTAAAGAATAATATATTTCTATACAAATTTTTGAATATTTTTATGGCTAGATTTTGGGTATGTTGCTCAGAAAAGCTGAAAACATCAGACTCAATTTTGTCTGGTTCTTCTGTGATACTGCTTTTCTTTCTATCTTTTTAAAAACCATTTAATTGAGGTACAAGGGATAAAGAAAAAGCTGTATAATTTATGTATATGACTTACTGAGTTTGGAGATATTTGATCCATCTGTGATTTTGTTCTGGGCAGAGAGGATCTTATGGGGCACCAGGAGGGCTGGTGGTGTGTCTCTGTTTTTGCTCCCTGGATAGTTGTCGTGGGGCTTCCTTAGGGACGACCTGGCCCAGTTGCCCTTCCTGACCATGTGCATCAAGGAGAGTCTGCGATTGCACCCCCCGGTCTCGGTCATCTCCCGCCGCTATGCCCAGGACACTTTGCTTCCAGATGGCCGGGTCATCCCCAAAGGTACTCACAATGACTAAGGGAGGAGTTTCCTGGTGAGAAAGAGGGGTCAATGAGGCAGTGAGGACCTAGCCCTGCTGCCCTCTCTTGTTCCACAGGTGTTATCTGCCTCATCAATATTATTGGGACCCACCACAACCCATCTGTGTGGCCAGACCCTGAGGTGATTCCTCCCCCACGTCATACCTCCATCATCCCTGTCCATTCCCCTTGGGAGGCCCAGGGGAGACTACAGAATTCTGATTGGCAAATCAGACATCACCTCCCTCCCATTATACACACATCTGCTTCTCCAAGGATGGATGTCCTGGGAGATCCCATCCAGTAGCCTTGTCTTGTTTTGCCCCCAGGTCTATGACCCCTTCCGCTTCGAGCCAGAAAACATCAAGGGGAGGTCACCTCTGGCTTTTATTCCCTTCTCAGTGGGTCCCAGGTGAGGGTAGTGGGCATCTGAGGTAGGGATGGGGTGGTGTGTTGGAGGTTCTGGGACTGAGATTCCAGACTTGACTCTCTGGTAGGGGAGTGGGGAAAATGAAGATGGTCAGAGTTTTGGTTCTCCTTCCCTCCCCTCCCCTGGAAGTTATAGGAGTGTTTGGGGAATGATAGTGGGTCCAGAAGGGGTCTACATTGTGCTGGGAGTCCTGTTTCCCTGCCTGCTGGTCTGTGTCCCTGAATGGGTTTTCGGTCAGGCTTAGATATTCAAGCCTATGTGGGGGTCCCAGGCAAGTTTCGTATTCTCTATCACTGTGGGTGGGGGTGGGAGTTGTGAGCTAGATTCTAGGAGCGATGGGGCCTGGATGAAGTTTCCCAGCACAGTCAAAGACCTCACTCCGGCCCACAGGAACTGCATCGGGCAGACATTTGCCATGACGGAGATGAAGGTGGTCCTGGCGCTCACGCTACTGCGCTTCCGCGTCCTGCCTGGTGAGGAGCCTCGCCGGAAGCCAGAGCTGATCCTGCGAGCGGAGGGCGGACTTTGGCTGCGGGTGGAGCCGCTGAGCGCAGACCAGCAATGACACAGCAGCCCTTTCTCTCCTGGAATCCTCCCCTGGTCTAGCCACCTCCCTGAAAATTTCCAGGAATAAAAACTATGTGGTCACTTCTGCGCTAGTCTCATCAACAGCCAGCAGGGGGCGCTTGGTACTTTCTAGGTTCAACAGGACCGGAGTGGCTGTGAACTTGGGTGATAGGAGGAATGTGTGCGGGAGGGAACGCTGATGTGGTAGCTGGAGCGCCAACCTGAGTCATGAGGGTAAGACTACTCGTTAGGGAAGGTTGACCAGAGAGCTTGATGTAGCCAGGATCAGATTCACTCCCTGCTATTGTACTGCCAAGGTCACCATCCCTGTCTGCCATTTACTAGCTGTTTTGTTTGGGGGAAATCGTTTCTCTCTCAAAGCCTCATTTTATATTACATAATAGTAGCCATGTCATTGCGCTGTTGCGGAGACTGTATAAACAAGTGTGTGCAAAGTGACTGACTCGATATCTGGTAAGCATCAGTACTCAATAAGAGTTCATTTCCTCCTTTCTTTATGTATCACTTTCTCAAATTTAAAATGCTTCAAAGTCATACAATTCATATTTAAGTTTTGAGACAGGTGGAAACCTGCTGTTGAAGAAAACTATCAGTAGAAGAGTCAGAAAGTAAAAAAATCCCCATAGTTACATCTATTACACAGTTGCCAGGAGCTTTAATGTGAAGCTGACCTGAAGTTAGGTACTGAAAAAACCAACTTTTTCCCTTCACAGAGACGTGACCCAGGATTTCATTTTTGTCTTGCTGTTCTAGGAAGTGGAGGTTAAGCAGGTTCACATTAGTCAGAGAAGATGGAGGTGGCAGGAATGGGACCACTTCCTTCAGCACCTGGGACAGTAGCTGCCCCAGGACTAGGCACACCTTGCCCCACGACTCAGGCCGCAGGGGTTTCTGGGGCAGAGTCCTAGTCTCAGACCCTTTCAGGAGTCTACAAGTTGAGGGACAGAAAACTTAATGGTTAACTAATAAGAAAGAAGCCCTGTAACATAAAAGAGCAAGTATTTAATATATTCTAAGCTGAAAATCACATTTGTTTTTCTTTGCCTTCAGAGTTCTTATTTAAAATGTTTGTCTTGTACCCTAAATGATACCTTATCATAGAAGAAAAATGTGAATAAAAAAATAAGAAGTAAAAATCATGTCCATAGCCCAAACATATCAAAGTAATCACTGTTCATATCCTTTCACACAAATTGCCACGTTTTAAATGTATATGTAATCCTTATATCAGTAAAAATTTGGCTTTACATCTGAATGTATTACAATTACATCATGTAATCGCCTTTAAAAATGCTGTTTTACTGACTACCAAGCACATGAAAGGATGCACAACATCATTAGAGGTTATTGAAATGCAAATCAATGCCAGAGTGTGATACTGAGAGGGTAACAGGCAGGAGGGCCAGGGGTCTCCAAACGGAGGAAATAGGCTGCAAGTGTCAGACATTTTTATCTCTCTTAAGCAGCCGGAGAAAACAAACTAGCGATATTTTTTTCTTCTCTATACAAATTTAAAAGGAGGTTTCTCTTAAAATACTGTGTTGCCATAATGACATCTGGTTTCACCTGAAGGTAACTCTTCTCAAACCTTGAGTTAACCAATGCGTTTGTCTTATGGAAATGTTTGTTTTAAGCTATGTTAATGTACTATTCATTTACCCCAAACTCTGTCTTCAAGCCGGTTCCACCTAATGGCTCAGAACCTACTTGACAAACCAGTATGTTATACACAGATATTGTTCCCCTAATCTATGTAAATGAAACTATTTGTATGGTAATCTGTCCTTCTACAAGATTCAAGTCAATCGTTTTATGGCCCATCTGGTGCCAAGATTATCCCAAAATAAATCTTATGGATGAGGGTTCTGGTGCCATTCTGAGTTTTAAGACACTCTTTTCTTTCGTTAACAGACTGCTAGTGACTATATAACATCCAGCTGAAGACTAGCAGTGGGGGTACTCTTTCTGCCCCCTTTTGATGCCTATGTTAGAAGCTCTCTCTATCTCCTTTATACTTTAATAACACTTTATCACATAAAACCTCTGAGCGATCAAGCCTTGTTTCTGGCCCCAGATTGAATTCTTCTCCTCCAGATGGCAAGAATCCTGGCATCTTTTCGTTCACCAACAACCTTTCAATACCATTTCACACCCACTAGGATCACAAGAATATGAAACAATGGAAAATAAAAAGTTTTGGTGAGGATGTGAGATAATTGAAATCCTTATACACTGTGTTGGGAATGTAAAATGGTACAGCCACTGTGGAAAATAGTCAGTAAGTCAAACCTCGAATTATTATATGATCCAGCCATCTCATGCTTAGGTATATACCCAAAAGAATTGAAAACAGATACTTGTACATGATTCTTTGTAGTGACACTGTCCATAATTGCCAGAAGTTGAATATTTGGGAAACAATCCAAATATCTATTAACAGATGAATGGGTAAACAAAATGAGGTATCATAATAAGGAATATTGTTGGGTCATAAAAACAAATGAAGCACTGATATATACTCCAACATGAATGAACTTTGAAAACATGCTAAATGAAGGGAGCTGGACACAAAGCATCCATATTATATATTTTCATTTATATGAAATGTGCAGAATAGGTAAATCCATAGAGAGAGATTCACGAGATGGAGGGTGGAGTGGGAAATAGAGAGTGACTGCTATTGGGTACCTTACTCCTTTCAGATGATGAAAATATCTTGAAAGCAGAAAGAGGAGATGTGGTGGCTGTACAGTATTGTGAATGTACTAGATGCATGGAATTGAACCTTTTATAGTGGTCAAAATAGTGAATTTTATCTTAAGTGAATTTTGCATCAAGAAAAAAATGCTATTTTATCCTATTTTTTTTCTTGCTAATCTGGGTTTTCATAT
Source organism: Bos taurus (assembly GCF_002263795.3). Classification (NCBI taxonomy): domain Eukaryota; kingdom Metazoa; phylum Chordata; class Mammalia; order Artiodactyla; family Bovidae; genus Bos; species Bos taurus. The sequence goes on along the minus strand of NC_037334.1, from coordinate 7,440,805 downwards.
AATAATATATTATGAACATCCTCCCACAACATACAATCATCATCTGGGGGTCTTTAAAAATCTTTAAGTGTTAAGTATTCAAGTCACTCTTTATTTTTGTAAATGGCACTGTGTTAGGAAAAAGCTTAGTAAGGATTCTCTTTATGCACTTTTTATATCACAAGTTACAAATTGAGTTACTCTTAATTGCATACCTTTGGGTGTAGAAATTTCATTTATATGTAGTAGATACACATACATGAAACACTTTTCATACAGCATGTGGTACCTGGTGACTCTAGACACTGTTCACTTGGTCCTAGTAACAGAGGTAACTAAGACTCATGTAGGTTCACTCCTCCAGTCCCCAAGGGCCTGTGTTTATTACCTTTTTTACTGAGAAAGAATGTGAAGTTCAGAGAGGGCACATCAGCTGGAGAATGGCAAAGACCAGCTTTGACCATGAGCCCTCTGACCCAAAGCCCAGTGTTTGCCCAAGTCCTCATTCTGTTATGAAATCAGGAAACAATGGTAGTTATTCATGCTTGGTGCTGACTCTGAGCCTGGGAGTGTTGTTATAACCATTTAACTCATTTAAATTCATTTAAGAAGAGCATGCCCAAATTTAGTCTGGTGGTCCTGATTTGAATCCTGGAACCTGGAGTCCTTGTATTTTTCTTTTTTTAACGAGCATGCATCTGGCTTTTCATAGTTTGTATATGTTGTATCCTGCTGCATGGAAGGCAGGGCATTAAGTATGCAATAAGCATATTACTACCATAAAACTAAGCATTTTTCTTTTTAATTTTAAAAATTTTGAAAATTAAAAATTTTATAATTTTCAAATTATTTTTTAAATTTATAATCACATAGATTAGCAATTACAATGAAAAACATTTTGCAAGATTCATCTAAGGAAAGAAACAATTGGTTACACATAGACTACTTGTAGTCAAAGGCCAAAGCCTTTGACTGTGTGGATCACAACAACCTGTGGAAAATTCTTAAAGAGATGGGAATACTAGACCACCTTACCTGCCTCCTGAGAAATCTGTATGCAGGTCAGAAAGCAATAGTTAGATCTGGACATGAAACAACAGACTGGTTCCAAATAGGGAAAGGAGAATGTCAAGGCTGTACATTGTCACCCTGCTTATTTAACTTCTATGCAGAGTACATCATGAGAAATGCTGGGTTGGAGGAAGCACAAGCTGGAATCAAGATTGCCGGGAGAAATATCAATAACCTCAGATATGCAGATGACACCACCCTTATGGCAGAAAGCGAAGAACTAAAGAGCCTCTTGATGAAAGTGAAAGAGGAGAGTGAAAAAGTTGGCTTAAAACACAACATTCAGAAAACTAAGATCATGGCATCAGGTCCCATCACTTCATGGCAAATAGATGGGGAAGCAATGGAAACAGTGAGAGACTTTATTTTTTGGGGTTCCAAAACCACTGCAGATGGTGAATGCAGCCAAGAAATTAAAAGATACTTGCTCCTTGAAAGAAAAGTTATGACCAACCTAGATAGCATATTAAAAAGCAGAGACATTACTTTGCCAACAAAGGTCCATCTAGACAAAGCTATGGCTTTTCCAGTAGTCATGTATGGGTGTGAGAGTTGGACTATAAAGAAAGTTGAGCACTGAAGAATTGATGCTTTTGTACTGTGGTGTTGGAGAAGACTCTTGAGAGTCCCTTGGACAGCAAGGAGATCAAACCAGTCCATCCTAAAGGAAATCAGTCCTGAATATTCAATGGAAGGACTGATGCTGAAACTGAAACTCCAATGCTTTGGCCACCTGATGCAAAGAACTGACTCATTTGAAAAGACCCTGATGCTGGGAAAGATCTGGGAGGAGAAGGGGATGACAGATGGTTGGATGGCATCACCAACTCAATGGACATGAATTTGAGTAGGCTCTGGGAGTTGGTCATGGACAGGGAAGCCTGGCGTGCTGCAGTCCATGGGGTCACAAACAGTTGGACACGACTGAGCAACTGAACTGAACTGAACTGAGACACTTAACAGAACCATTGTTCCTTCTACTCCGCCCTCCCATTCCAGGTGTTGGGTGTAATATTTCAATTTTTCTGTGCCTACACAATCAAGGACACTGTCATGGCTGGATTGCTGAGGTGTTCCATCTCTTTGGGGAATGTAATAGTTGGTCCTGATAGGGACCTCAGATGGGCTACTTTGTCGGGTTTAGGTAGGGGCTGTTTACAAAATATGAGCTGTGTAAGCAAGAAATACTTCTCGCTATCTGGTTCTATAAGGATTAAATCATTAGCCACTGCAGTCACTATTCAGCACAGAGAACAGGATGGGGTACTCTGTACATTGGGAAAAGAGGCAAAAAATGCCTTTAGATACTTATACATATATATATATATTTCAGGAAAAAATTTTTATGAGCCTGAATTTTGCATCTTGCCATACTTAGAAAAGTACTTCAATGATTAACTGAGAAATCTGTTCCCTGTGACTGGCAATAACCTTATCCCAAGGTGTATATTGGATTGTCTGTACCCCTTAGCCAAAATCACATGTATGCTGACCTCCCCTCTTACCTCTTTGGAGCAGTTTCTCAGAGCTATGTGAGAGGCTGTATTCTGGGCTACAGTCCCCAGTAGGGTCTCTGAATTAAACTGAAACTCGCTACTCTTACACTGTGTGTTTTTCATTTCAGTTGACAACAGGACCAAGGGGAACCATCAAGTGTAGCACTCTGGGAGCTAGCATCAGTTGAGAGCTGACACAACCCCCAGGACAGGGAGTAGCTGGTCCTGGAATACAGAGAGATGAGCTGAAACTGCAAGCAGGTGGCCACTGGAAAGGATAGATGTCAATCCTCTAACGCTGTCTGATTGCCTGAAGATGCCTTCCACTACCAAATGTCATCTCCTTTCTCGACCCAGAGAGGCTGTAGGTAGATGGCTAAAAACTCCTGTTGTAGCAGGGAAGAACAAACGTGACTTCACATCAGATCTATTCCTTTATCTCTAACCTTTGGTGCTGTGTTGCCAGTGCTTAGGCATGCTGACTCTGCACCTTTGTAAAAGAACATTGCCTATAGCCTGAAATATACATGATATCCCTTTCTCAAGACTTTGCCTCCCAGGATTGACCTTTAAAGCCATAACACTTTTTGTTCACTGGTGTTGTTGTTCAGTCCATAAGTCACTTCTGACTCTTTGCAACCCCATGGACTGCAGCACACCAGGCTCCTCTGCCCTCCACTATCTCCCAGAGTTTGCTTAAATTCAGGTCCATTGAGTTGGTGATGCTATTTAACCATCTCACCCTCTGCCTCTCCCTTCTTTTTTCGCCTTCAGTCTTTCCCAGCATCAGGGTCTTTTCCAGTGAGTGAGCTCTTTGCATCGGGGGCCAAAGTATTGGAGCTTCAGCTTCAGCAACAGTCCTCCCAATGAATATTTAGGGTTGAATCTTTAACTGATTTCTTTTAGGAGTAACTCCTTGCATCCCAAGGGACTCTAAAGAGTCTTCTCCAGCACCACAATTCAAAAGCATCAATTCCTTGGAGCTCAGCCTTCTTTATGGTCCATCTCTCACATCCACACATGACTACTGGGAAAACCATAGCTTTGACTATGTGGACCTTTGCTGGCAAATTGGTGTCTCTGCTTTTTAATACACTGTTTACCTTTGTCATAACTTTCCTTCCAAGGAGCAAGCATCTTTTACTTTCATGGCTACAAGCACCATTTGCAGTGATTTCAGAACCTAAGAAAAGAACGTATGTCCACTTTTCTCTCTTCTATTTGCTGTGAAGTGATGGGACTGGATGCCATGATCTCATTTTTATTTTAAATGCTGTGTTTTAGGGCAGCCTTTTCACTCTTCTTTTTTACCCTTTTCATTCATATACAGATAAAATGCTGCAAAACAGAAAATGCTTGTCTTCTTGTAGGTTTACATAAATATCTTGACAACAGCTGCATGGAGAGCTTTAAGAACAAGGGATTATCACACCTCCTCCAGTGTCTGGCTGGACCCAAGAAGTCTACAACAACCAACCACATTACCTCCCTTTCTAGTGTAAAAGAAGCCTGACTTCTAACTCCAGTAAGATGTTTCTTTGGGTCAGTTGCCCATCTTCTCGGTCTGCTAGCTTTCCAAAAAAGTTACTATTCCGTGCCCCAGCACCTTGTTCTTTGCCTGTCTTGTGGTGAGCAGTAGAAATCTGTACTCAGTAATGCTACTGTAGTCCATTTTCTCAACCTGGGTCAGTTTCAACTCCACATGTCACTACAGATGGGAGTTCACTCACCTCCTGTGTACCTGGCCAGTACCTCTGCCCCCTGACTAAGCAGACACCTGAATGGAGAGCAAAATATTGCCTCTCTCCCTATAGGCACTTTCTTCTCCCTTTGAGTGATGTTTTTGGGGGCTGTCTCCATTGGTTTTTGGGTGAGAAACCCCTCTTTCCCCCTCCACAGGGATGTTCTCTATTGCCCAGCCCCCCCCCCCCCCCCCCCCCCCACCCAGTGAGTGCCTCCACTTCTGAGTGGTTGGAGTGGTCAGAACTAGCATCACCCAATAAATTCCAACCAAGGGAAGTGAATGCAATTTACAATGGGTCTTTTGGACCTTCCTGAAGTTTTCCTTGTGCCTTACCTTTTCCAAAACCAGCTCATTTGTTCTTCTGGTATGTATGCCAAGAAGTTGGCAGCCCCAGTCTACAGATTTGGTCAGCTCAGGCTCCGTGTGCCCTCAGGGGCTGGTTAGGTTTCCTGATCTTTATTATGGTAAGTGAGATGCAATAGTTGCTTCCTGCTTGAGTCTCTGGCCAGATTTCTTCATCAATGTGCCTGTCCAGTACACCTTGTGTGCATGAATTAGTTGTTCAGTCATGTCTGAATTTTTGTGACCCCATTTTCTGTGTAGCCTTTCAGGCTCTTCTGTCCATGGAATTCTCCAGGCAAGTGTTCTGGAGTGTAGCCATTCCCTTCTCCAGGGGATCTTCCTGACCCATGGATTGAACCCAGATCTCCTGCATTGTGGGCAGATTTCTTACCATCTGAACCACCAGGCAAGGCTAATACTTGCTTTTCCCACATAATGACATGGGATGAAACTGCCTCCCTTTCTCTGTGTATTTCAGTGTGTTTGAGGAAGTAAGCAATAATGATACCTTTTTAAAAAGTCTATTTGATTACCCCAACTTGTGCTGGGTCTTTACAGTCCTAGCAAGGCTTTAGGGGGCATGGGTGGTGATCTTTATTCAAGACCCACTACTCCGTGTCTTCAAAGGCTGTGTGCTCATGGAGGACTTCCCTGATTGTCCAGTCTACAGCAGCCCCCTTGGTCACTTTCTAGCACATCTCATGCTGTTGATTTCACTCATTATTGCCACCATCTGACTTGTTCTTATTTCCTGTTGGCCTCCTCCATCAGACAAGAAAGCCATAATCCAGAGATCTTGTCTATCTTGTTTATTCCATGTCGTGAGTTCTAGCAGAGTGTGTGGTACACAGTAGGTGGTCAAGCACAGTTTTGTTGTTGTTGTTGAACAATCAACTACCTGGGAAAATAAACCTACCTTTTGATTTACAGAGGAGGATATGAGACTCAGAGAAGGCAACTGAACTGCCCAAGGTCACACGGTCACTGAGGCAGAGCTGAGACTTTGAACTCAGTGAGTTCTGTTGAAGGCAGAAGTTGTACTTTCCCAAGAGATGAGTGTTGAGTTTAAAAAAAGCAAACAAAAGATGCACAATGTTAGAGCTGTGTGTGAAGGTTTTTGTTTGTTTTTTTTTTGGGGGGGTGTGGAAAAATGAGAACTGCAGCCCTGGAGAGAGCATCTCAGATAGGTCTGAGGAATTTCTCCAAAGAGGTAGTGGGGGAATGAGAATATATGTGATTTTGGTGAAGGGAGAGTTCATGCAATCAAGCGCTTATCTTACAAAAGGTTTTGTGCTAGTCACAAGGAGCTGATGTCACCATGGAGGGTTTAATGCTTTTCTGGATATGAAGAAATACAGGGATTGGGATTATGAAGTCAGTTCCTGAAAATATTTAATTATCTAAGGACCCGTTCCACCAGTTTTCCTGGGGCACAAAGTGCCTCATTCTCCACCGTGAACTCCCTTCAGGGCGTATTGAAGGTCAGCGGTTGTGGCAGCACAGGGTTCAATCTCCACAGAGGCAGCACATTTGCCCTTGGCAAGCCCATTTGCCTTTGACACAAAGAAATGAAATGCTGAGGGCCTGAGGAGAAGGGGGCAACAGAGAGTGAGATAGTTCGGTGGTGTCACCAACTCAATAGACTTGAATTTGAGCAAACTCTGGGAGATAGTGAAGGACAGGGAAGCCTGGCGTGCCACAGTCCATGGGGTCACAAAGAGTCAGACACAATGAGTGACTGAACAGCAACAACATGAGGTAAGAAATGGTGAAATTTCAGGTAGCAGGCAGCCTGCATGCTTGTTCTGATCCTGGGTAGATGGCAGCTGGTGGTACTGAAGCAGAGTTTTAGTTTCTTGCACAGGAATTGAACTTGGATAGCCTGGACAACTTCCCTGGTGGCTCAGATGGTAAAGAATCTGCCTGCAATGCAGGAGACTGGGTTCAGTCCCTGGGTAGAGAAGATCCCCTGGAGGAGGGCATGACAACCCACTCCAGTATTCTTGCCTGGAGAATCCCACGGACAGAGGAGTCTGGCAGGCTACAGTCCATAGGGTCACAAACAGTTGAACACAACTGAGCGACTAACACACATGCAGCCTGGGGGTGGGGAGGCAAAAAAAAAACCCTGGGAATTCTAGCTTCTATACCATCAAGTCTTAGAGACTAAGAAGGAAGATGCCCTATTGTCTCTTGCCCCATTTGAAAAATGAATTTCTCTAAGGCAAGCCTGTAAAACACAGGTACAAAATTTATTATCAGAGACACAGAATAACATGTGGAAAATCACACAGGGAAAGTTTGTTTATTTAGGACAGAAGCAAGGCAGAAGTACACACCCAGAGAGAAACAGTGCAGGTGTCCCCTCTAAAGAGGAAGAGCATGGAAAAGAGGCAGTTAAATCATATTTATGAGCTCCCCTGGTGGCTCAGATGGTAAAGAATCTGCCTGTAATGCAGGAGACTTGGATTCGCTCCCTGAGTCAGGAAAATCCCCTGGAGGAGGGAATGGCTTCCCACACCAGTAAGGCAGTTCTTCCAGGTCTTTATTTACCTTTGGTCCTTTATCTCATTTCTTTGTTTACACCTGACCTTCCCTGTGGTTTTGTCACTCAGTGTCAGACTCTTTGCAACCACATGGACTGTAGCTCACCAGTCTTCTCTGTCCATGGGATTCTCCATGAGTGGATTGCCATTCCATTCTCCAGAGGATCTTCCTGACCTAAGGATTGAACCCTGGTCTCCTGCATTGTAGGCAGATTCTTTACCATTTGAGCTACAGGTAAGTCCTTCCTACAGGGAAGACCTTCACTAGGACCCTCCTCTACACACTTGCACATCTTTTTGTCCGAATGGATACCAGTGCAGAGGCCTGGGGGAGGTTCAACAATACCTATTATGGGGCGGCAACCCCTCCCTTATTGACTCTGTGCGTGTGCAGTGGGGGAGACTTCCTTGACCTCAGGAGCGATAGATTTGCTCATCTTATCTCTTTGTTCTAGCAGAGCTAGTTCCTGCCATTAACTTTGTCCTTGGGGTGTTAGGGAAAACAAAGTTACAATTTATTCTGCTTGACAAAGTCCAGCTGCTCTGCCCAGGGCCCATCTATCTCTTGCCTAAGCTCTAGAGAGATGCCAGGCCGGTTCCTGGGAGACGTGTCTTCATGGCAAGATGAAATAAGAACTGCTCATCCGTTTTATGTGCCAACTGTGTCTTCTCAGGTGGCTCGGTGGTAAAGAATCTGCCTGCTGATGCAGGGGATGTGAGTTTGATCGCTGGCTTGGAAAGATCCCCTGGAGAAGGAAATGTCACCCCACTGCAGTACTCTTGCCTGGAAAAATCCCATGGACAGAGGAACCTGGTAGGCTACAGTCTATTGGGTCCCAAAAAGTTGGACATAACTTAGTGACTAGACAACAATGTGCTCCTCACCATTCCAGATTCCTATTTCTTTTAAAAATTGTGTCTTACTGTTGGTGGGAATGCAAACTAGTACAAGCCATTATGGAGAACAGTGTGGAGATTCCTTTAAAACTGGAAATAGAACTGCCATATGACCCAGCAATCCCATTGCTGGCATACACACCTGGGAAACCAGAATTGAAAGAGACACATGCACCCCAATGTTCATCACAGCACTGTTTACAATAGCCAGGACATGGAAGCAACCTAGATGTTCATCAGCAGACAAATGGATAAGAAAGCTGTAGTATATATACACAATGGAATATTACTCAGCCATTAAAAAGAATACATTTGAATCAGTTCTAATGAGGTGGATGAAACTGGAGCCTATTATACACAGTGAAGTAAGTCAGAAAGAAAAACACCAATACAGTATACTAACGCATATATGTGGAATTTAGAAAGACAATAACGATGACATTATATGCGAGACAGCAAAAGCGACACAGATGTATAAAACAGTCTTTTGGACTCTGTGGGAGAAGGAGAGGGTGGGATGATTTGAGAGAATGGCATTGAAACATGTATATTATCATATGTGAAATAGATCGCCAGTCCAGGTTTGATGCACAATACAAGATGCTCGGGGCTGGTGCACTGGGATGACCCAGAGGGATGGGATGGGGAGGGAGGTGGGATGGGGGTTCAGGATGGGGAACACATGTATACCCATGGCTGATTCATGTCAATGTATGGCAAAACCAATACAATATTGTAAAGTAATTAGCCTCCAATTAAAATAAATAAATTAAAAAAAAATAAAAATCGTGTCTTAGAAATTATAGCAGCTCAGTGTGGGTTATCAATGCATTAGAGTAGGGGGTCCCCAACCCTTTTGGCACCAGGGACCAGTTTTACAAAAGGTAAATTTCGACTGACGAGGTGGCACAAGGGATGGTTTCAGATGATTCATTCGCATGACGTTTTTTGTATACTTTATATGTCCGTTATTATTACATTGTGGAATATAATGAAATAATTACACAACTTACCATAATACAGATTCAGTGAGAGCTCTGAGGTTGTTTTCCTGCAAGTAGATGGTCCCATCTAGGGGTGATGGGATAGCCATGAAAGTGAAAGTGAAAGCAGCTCAGTCGTGTCCGACTCTGTGACCCCACGGACTATATGGTCCATGGCATTCTCCAGGCCAGAAAACTGGAGTGGGTAGCCTTTTCCCTCTCCAGGGGGTCTTCCCAACCCAGGGATTGAACCCAGGTCTCCCGCATTGTAGGTGGGTTCTTCACCAGCTGAGCCACCAGCTGGGAATGCCACGAGGCGTGACTAAATAAAGATGAAGCATCGCTGGCTTGCTCTCCCACCGCTCACATCCTGCTGTGTGGCCCAGTTCCTAACAGGCCAGGAACCAGTACTTGTCCATGGCCAGGGGACTGAGACTACAATTCTACTTCCTCCAATTCCCCCACAGTGAGTGGATTCCTTTGGTTTTTTTCCCAATACATGCGCAAAGTGTGCACACATACACACACGTTCCTGTTTCATTTATGAATGGAACCTTTACTCACATACCATTTTTGAAACATACTTTCCCCTACTCTGTCTTTGCTTAATACGATGTTTGCAACTCTCTGTGACATTCTATCAGCCTATTTAACACATATGAAGAAAGTGGTTCAGAGGGGTGACACCAAGTGACCAGAATAGCTGATGTGATACAAGCTTGCCCACTGAACCATTCTGGATGAGGGTGGAAGAACCCCTGGAGAAGGCACAGTGGGTGAAGTGTTTTCAACACAGGCTGGGGGACATTTCATAAGCCAGGCTTCTGTGATTTGGCAGCTGAGATGTTTGTGTTTGATGAAAAACCATTGGGGATGCTCCAGCCTCCTCAGGTTCTGCACAGAATTTCTTCTTCTGAGTGTGCCTGCCTCCTGTGCTGCCTCCCCTTTCCCTTCTACCACCTGATCCAGGAGTCAGGGGAGCCAGGCCAGTAGACCCTGTCCTTGTGTTGGCTACAGAGACCTGCTGTGGCTTGAGTATTTGGTCCTGGCTACAGAAAGTTAGATACCTGCTTAGAGCTTCAATATGGGGCTAGAATTTGCTCTGCATGTTGCCCTTCATAAGGATCAATTTATTGTTGTCCCATAGCTAAATCACATCTGAGTCCTTGCAGCCCCATGGATTACAGCATTCCAGGCTCCTCTGTCCTCCACTATCTCCCAGAGTTTGTTGAAATTCATGTCTCTTGAGTCAGTAATGCTATCTAATCATCTCATCCTGTGCAGTCTTCTTCTCCTTTTGCCTTCAATCTTTCCCAGCATCAGGGTCTTTTCCAACAAGTCGGATTATTGCATCAGGTGGCCAAAGTATTGGAGCCTCAGCAACAATTCTTCCAATGACTATTTAGGATTGATTTCCTCTAGGACTGACTGGTTTGATCTAGCTGTCCAAGGGAATCTCAAGAGTCTTCTCCAGCACCATAGTTTAAAAGCATCAATTTTTTGGTGCTCAGCCTTTTTTATGGTCCAATGCTTTATGGTCCATAAATGGCTACTGGAAAAAACCATAGCTTTGACTATACAAACCTTTGTCAGTAAAGTGGTATCTCTACTTTTTAATATGCTATCTAGGCTTGTAGATAATTTTAATTTTAGTTTCATGGCTGCAGTCACCATCTGCAGTGATTTTGGGGGCCAAGAAAATAAAATCTGTCATTGCTTCTACCTTTTCCCCATCTATTTGCCATGAAGTAATGGGACCAGATGCTAAAGGTCAATCACATGATCTCAACTTTTAGCACAGATGTCAAAGGACAACACCCACTTGCCATTTTGTGCAGCCTGGATGTTCTACCCAATGTCTGTTCTTGGAGGCTGTTGCTCCTCATTCAGGTCTCTGCCCATCCACACCCTTGGACTAAGGTAGGATGTTCTCTGGACACATCACTCACCACTCTCTGACACATCCTTGGTGATTCATTCAATCATTGCCCATCTCCTCACAAGATGTGAGCCCCTTGACAGCAGGGAAAATATCTGCAGTGCTCACTGCTGCATCCCTGTGCCTGAAATAGTAACAATCATGGTTGTAGGAACAGCTCCAAAGGTATAGATTTTTCTCTTTATAACTGAAAATTAGAATTAGCAGGATGAAGGAAGGCACTGTGCTCCCTGTGTCCTTTTCTGAATCCAGGCTCAGGAGTCTTATGGCAACACTTCCTAAAACTCGAAGCAGTGTACACAGTTCCCCTAGGTATCTATTTAGATGCAGTTTGGAGTCTGTTTCCACACGGGGGTTTCTGTATTTATTTGCAAACTCTCAGGTGATATGGTGGGATGGCAGTTTGAGGACCACACTTTCGGCAGCCTAGCCTTGGAACTGCCTGATGCAAACCTTTCTCTCCTTCCCAGTTTTACAATGAGTGTTATTATGTGTCAGGCTTTGCTATCACCTGTACAGTCTTATTTAACTAATTTGCTGGGGAGCTGCTGCAAGTTGCTTCACGTCTCTGAATTTCCAGCTCCTCCTCTGTAAAACTGGGCCAAGGCTGTTGGAAGATTACGTCAATAACAACGACAACAACAAACAATGACTTGCATTTACTGACCCCTTCCTCTGTCTTCTGTGTTCTGTAAGCATTGTCTCTTAGTGATCCCTCCCATTTTCCATGAGAGGTGATGCTAATGAAATGCCCACTTACACACAGGGAAGAAGGAGAGCTTCATGGTTCAGGCTACCCAGCGTGAGGCCTGGGTCACAGCCTGTTTCCATCACATATATGACTTTGGGTGAGTCACTCACATAGTTTTCAGTCTCAGTTTCCTCAACTCTAAAATGAAAAGCAAACAAAAAAGTTCATACATGAGAAGGCGTCAAACAGCTTCAGTGGCCCCTGTTGGCAAATGCTGGGTGGTGGTTGCCATTGCTGCTCTAGGCTTCCTGCTTATTCCTGGCCCATAGTTGGTCTGCAGTGAGTTGAACCCCTTCAGGCACTGGGGCTCCTTCTATGTGTATGTTGTCATTTCATGGTTTATCATATTCTGGCCTTGCCACTTTAACCCTGATGTGAATGAACTTGCCAGGAGGCAAAATCTACCCCTGTGGAGGAGAAGGTCATTCTTGGGGGAAGATGCACCCCACACCCCTGAGAACATTAGGATCCTCCACTTGAATCCCCCAGCCAGTGTTGAGGGGAAGGATGTTTGGAGTCTCTCTAGCATTCCACCAGTTTCAGGACAGTCCTCTCCCCACTCCCCTGCTCAGTTTCTTTGCCAGGAGCTCCATCCTTCAAGTTCTCTGTCACCTGAGACCACACCACAGGACAATTCTGGACAGGATCAAGGAAGGACCAGGAGGGGACACCAGATCCACTGGGTGGTTCATCCCAGATGTGGGAAGATGATCCACGTGATGATACGAGGACCTCAAGATATCTCTCCACTGGGGTGACCATATTGGCAGAGAATCCACCATTATAAATGCCCCCAGATTAGTAGAGTGTCATCCCTTATGAATGGGAGTGGAACAGTATAGCACAGGAGAAAGGCTTAGGCTTGGCGGTATGACAGACCTGGCTTCTTTCCAGCTTTGCAACTTAGGTTAGAGCTTTACCTCTATGAACTTCAGTTTACTCTTTTGTTAAATAGGTATCTTTCCTTCTGCCATCACTTGGGCCCGTCTGCCTGACCCCAGGGTGCTGGCCCAGAGCCCTGAGGGAAAGGTGATGCATTATCTTGCTGGAAGAACATCCTGCACACAGTGGGATTACTATATGTAGAGCACTGGACATACAGTAGGCATACTATACATGGAGCACTCAGCACACAACAGCTGTGTTTTACATAGATTATCAAAGACACGGTAGGTTTTCTTTACATACCACACCTAACACATAGTAGGTGTGCCTTGTGTAGGGACTCAGCACTTAGTAGGCACGCCTTGTGGAGAATCTTCAGTACACCCTGGCCATGTAGAACACCTCGCATACAGTAGACAGGATTTATGCAGAGTGCTTGGCACACAGTAGGTGCACTTTCAGTAGCCCATCCAGAACATAACAGGCACGCTTTATGCAGAGCTTCTGACACACTGTAGGCATGCTTTTTGAGGGACCCAGCACACAGTATGCACTTCTCATATACAGTTGTCACACAGAGTTGTTTCCTTTATGCAAATCTTATTTCAGGGTCTCATCCAACATCCCATTTCCCAGATAGGAAGGTTGAGATCAGAGAGGGTCTTCAAAGCCCACAGTATGAATGAGGGTGGGTCAGAACTCCACTCCCAGCTCTGCCTCTTCTGTGTGCATACGATTCTCTCTAGGTCCCTTGCAGCCTTACCCTTCATGTCTCAAGATGCCCTCTTCCGACTGAGTCCTTTATTCCTTTGTAATTCTCAGCCGGGGGTGTTTCTCTGCTCCTGCTCCCAGCAGTCATGTCTCAACCTGGGCCCTGGGCTGCTGAGAAGCAGGACTTGAATTCTTGTCAGGCTGTGTCACCAGGAGGTCAGAGAGTTCAGGTCTCCGAGCTCCCTGTTTCTGTACCCAGAAATGTTACATGACACCCTCCTGGCCCAGGCATGGAGAGGAGCCTTGGAAATGACTTCAGACAAGGCTGAGCTAGGCCCTGCTTGCATGATACCTGAATGTTCATGCTTTTATCTGCTACACTGTGCTTAGAGCAGCAGGTATGGCTGCACACCTGGGAGCCCAGAGTCATCTTTACCTGCCCCACGATTTTCCCATTTGGGATGTGATGAGTCCTGAGCATCCAGTGTACAAAATGTGACCCTGAACTTGTTCACAGGCCTCACCCTTTATTTGGACAGCCTCCAGATAGGGAGGAGGTAAGCAGGCAGTGAGGATTGGCTGGCTTAGTGTGGATCCTGGCAGTTTTTTCTTGGGTCAGGGTCAGACCACGCCGTCCCAGGAGGAGGAGGGGAGTTGTGCAGTACAAGCAGCTCTTGACAGAAGGTGAAAAGCTGGGGGTCATGGGGCTGGGGAGCCTGGCCTGGGGTGGGAAAGGCCACTGTTCTAGGCAGGGTGGCTCCAGGGAACAAGCTGGTCTGGGAGATGAGTGGATGTCAGTAGATAACTAACACACAAACATTCTGTGTGTGTGTCTTTCTATCTCTCTCTGTCTCTGATTCTCCCTCTTACCCTGACTTTCCTTTTTTGAGCCCATGTCTGCCCATTTCTGAGCCTGTCTTGCCCTGTCCCCAGCACTGACCCTGCCCTTTGCTCCCTTGCTCCTCCACTCTATCTCTGCTTCACAGCTCACCATCACTGCCTCTTCTTTCACCCTCAGGAGCTCAGCCTTCACCCTGTTTGCCCCACAGGATGCTGGAGCTGAGCCTATCTCGGCTGGGACTCGGGCCGCTGGCAGCCTCCCCGTGGCTGCTGCCGCTCCTGGCTGGGGTCTCCTGGATCCTGGCCCGCGTCCTGGCCTGGACCTACACCTTCTACAACAACTCTCGCCGCCTCCGATGTTTCCTGCAGCCCCCAAAACCGAACTGGTTCTTGGGTCACATGAACCTGGTGAGTATGGGCAGCAGAATGGGTCTGGGGGATCAGGGTGGATAGACTTTCTGAGGGTCAGGAATGGGGCTCAGGTTGGGGGTGGGGTCTAAGACAGCAGACAAGCAAGGGAAGCCAGGGAGCCCCCTCTTCCTCACTCACTCATTCCTCTGCTCTGCCATAGAGACCTTCCCCACATCCTGTCCTTCCAGCCCTAGTCTGTTTTGAGGTCCATTTCCCGCCTGACTTCCATACATTAGTGCACGGAGAAGGCAATGGCACCCCACTCCAGTACTTTTGCCTAGAAAATCCCATGGACGGAGGAGCCTGGTAGACTGTAGTCCATGGGGTCGCAAAGAGTCGGACACGACTGAGAGACTTCACTTTCCCTTTTCACTTTCATGCATTGGAGAAGGAAATGGCAACCCACTCCAGTGTTCTTGCCTGGAGAATCCCAGGGACGGGGAAGCGTGGTGGGCTGCCGTCTATGGGGTCGCACAGAGTCGGACACGACTGAAGCGACTTAGCAGCAGCAGCAGCAGCAGCACATTAGTTCAGGCTGTACAGAGCCTGGTCTCCTGGCCTCTCCAGTCTCCATGGTGACTTTGAGGTCTCCTCAAGGGTGCTGTCCAGGGTCTGCTCTGCTTGTGGTCCATTTCCTGTGTCTTTTCATTCTGGGTTACAGCTGTCCCACAGGAATTGGCTATCAACTCCCCACCCCCACCTATAGGACCACAGCTCCCCATACCCTCTCCCAGGATCCCTTCCTCTAATCTTACCTTCTCTCCTCCCAAGATATCCCAATGGGCTCATTGCCCAACCTGGATAAAGTTCACTTCTTCTTTAAGAAGCCCTCTGTACTTGCCAACTTTGTGCCCAGACTTTGATCTTTGAATTGGTTCTGCTTATGATTAATAAACAGTCAATTGTCCAATTATATATTAATCGCCTTCCAGTGGGGTCACACAGAGTCAGACACGACTGAAGTGACTTAGCAGCAGCAGTTTGATGCTAGTTCTAGGGAGCAGTCACTACAATGTGTACTCCAGGGCTGGCATACTGTAAGCACGCAAAATAAATGTTTGGTTATCTAGGTGACGAACTTGCCATTACCCTCTTCTGTCAAGGTCAAAGGAATGAGTACCCAGCCCTTCCCATCTAACAGCCCGGCTGAGAGATGAGAACATTTTTTCTTTCCTGTCTGGGATGAGAACTACAACTTGAGGGAGGACTTGACTACAATTTTCCTGTTTATTATGGCAAAGTTCAGAAGCCCAGAACAGGGGGCACTCCAAAGCTTGCTGTGTAGATTTCCTGAGAGTCTGGGTCTAGAAATGGTCTCTGCAAGCCCTGGAGGTGACAGGAATGTTATAAAATTACTGCAGTTCTGCTCTTCCCTCCAAGGGCTTGGCTGTGTGGTCTGGTCTGGACTTTTCCTTCCTGCGGCCCCTCTTGCTGTGTGACCTTGGCTGAGTCACTCTCTCTCTCTGGACCAGTTCTCAAAGTGCACTGAACCCTCACCTGAGGTCCTTGGGGAGAGGGGAACAAAGCCCCAAAGTAAAAGTGACGTATGTTCACCTGCCTAGAGCACCTGGAGCACCTTTGTCAAGCTTGAATGGAGCATCCTGATGGACCTGACGCTTCTCTAGGAGCATCATCTTCTTCCCGTTGGGCTGCATATGGTGTCAGTTTCTTCATCTATAAGTGGTGTGATTGAAAGTTGTATCCTGAGGTTGCAGAGGAATAGACAGACAGGATGCACTCTTCACAGAGCCTAGCCAACAGAGAAAGTTTGTAGGTCTGAGATGCTTTCTTGATTAATGTCTGTCCCTTGGGATCTGCCAGGGCTGGAAGGTCCCAGGTCTGCAGACCCTTTACCATGTAAGGAACTGGAGGCCATGTGAACCATCCAGATTATGAAAGGATGTGGGACCCAAACCTAGGGAGAAGTCCTGAGGCCACCCTGCATCCACAAACCTCCCCCATAGGGATCTCCTCCTGTAGGCACTCCTGGAACTGGGACCACTCCCAGGACATGAAAAATCTGACTTCTTAAGTCAAGGTCAACCTCCCTATGGGTAGAGAGCCTGTCTTTTCCCTGTGTCCTGGGGTACATCCTTGGGACTTGGAGATGCTCCATGTCCCTTCTGCCCCCAGAGAAGGAGGAAGCAGAGATTCTCTCCATCTGTACAGAATCTGACATACTGTCCACTGCTCCTTCTGGAAGTGATGGCTCTTCCCTTGCTTGCAGGTGCCCTCCACGGAGCAGGGCCTGATCTACTTCACTCAGATGGCGGCCAACTACCCCCGTGGATATTTGATCTGGTTTGGCCCCATTATCCCAATGGTCATCTTCTGCCACCCTGACATGCTCCGGAGCATCACCAACGCCTCAGGTACCCAGGCAGAGCTTGTGGTGGTGGGTGCCATGACACATTTGAGGGATTCCAGCTCCTCCTTGCCAACATTTGATGTGGCCCCTACAGGACCATGGCCCCTCCTCCCCTCTCTGGCTCAGCCGTTTCCTCCTTTCTTTCATATATTCATCAGCCCCCATTTCACTGTCTCCTTCTTCCTCACTCTGTTATCTATACCCCACTCTGGTGCCCTGTTGAAAGATGTCCCAATCTCAGGACTCAGAGATGGAACAGGATATCCCTGATCTGGTATGGTTGGTCAGGAATTGGCTGGACGGAGATAGGCTGTGGCGACCCAAAAAGAAGCAAGGTCCTCTGTCAGGGCATGTTGGAAGGCTTTCTGGAAGAGGAGGTGCTGGAACTGGATCTGGAACAATGAACAGATATATTTGAAAGCAGAGGGTAGAGTGATGCAGTGGGCATCCATAGCATCCCAGGCCCCCTGGCAGGTCTGCCCTCACTCATCCCCAGATCCCCAGCAATGAAAGTTTATGTCTGGTGCATGATCTGGGCTGCTATTTTTGTGACATCCACCTCTCCAGTGGGTCGGTTTCTTGACCGTATCCTGTGGCTCAGCCACTTCTAATTCTGGGCCTTCCTTCCCGGCTGATCCAGGGTATTCGAAGCGGGGACGGCGTCGGCGACCTATTTATTTATTTAAATATTTTATCAAAGATATAAAGAGTAATAGGATGAGGATAGCTCAGTAGGAAAATTCAGTGGAGAAAAGAGGCTGAGTGGCTTGGTTTACGCCGGAGACCAATAAAACTTCAAGACAAGAAGTTTGCACCACTTACGTAGGCCGCAGGCGTCCTTCCGTTCTCCCGAAGGAGAGGAGACACTGAGGCCTCCCCGGTCGGATCTTAGAAGCCCAGGCATAATTAGTAAGCATGGCGGGTTCCGCGCTCCAGATGGAGACTCAACCAGAGTGAGAGAGAGAGCGACATGGGGAGACCAGTATTTCGAGAAACTGATCCCAATTCTTTATTTTCCAGAGTCTGTTTTTATACACTGAGATGTTATACAAAAGTCACGTGGGGACAGCAGTCCTGACTTTTATTAAAGTCAGGTGCTTCACACAAATGTATACAGAGGTCTTAGGGATGTTACATCATCTTCTGGCCAGGGGGGCCTGCTGACAATTTACGACCCTCTCCTTGTGACAGCGGTCAGTCAGTCAGGACACTTATTTCTCCAGGGCTGATTAGTCTCAAAACAGACGCCACCCAAATAAGGTTACATTCCTACAGGGTGAGGGTGTAGTGGGTTTTAGTTAAGGAAAGAATTTACTTAGCCTAAGGTCTAACGTGATTAATATCAAAGGTTAATACTTATTCCTTCTATATATTCATTAATGTGTGTAAGGGCAGGGGATATGGAGACTTAGCAACAAACGTTGGCTCAACAAATGAAAAACCCTTCACCAACACAATTTCTAATTAGCCCACTATACTTATAGTTTTCTAACTTCTCTAAAGAACCTGTTTTTAGAGGGTTTAAAGCATCTCGTGCCTCTCACGGTTGGGAGGCTGTGAGCAATCACATGTGGCCCGACGAGCCTGTCAGGCAGGCTAGAGAACCTTCAGAGGAGTTTGTAGGTTAAAACACTCTTGTCACACCCAAGAGTTTTTATTGACTGGAGCTCTAGGTTAACTCCTTCTCCGAAAGAGGTGGTGGGGGACAGCCCCCCGTAAAGTCAGAGGTGTAGGTAAGAGCACAAAGTAGTAAAGTAGGCAGGCTCTGGTTATGGGGGTAGATGCTCGAGGAGTTCCAGGGGGACTCCTGAGGCTCGATCCCGCCTTTGCATATGTCGAGCCTCCTTCCTCATGACCTTTGTCACGGGCGGAGTACCTCACTCTGGCCCCCAACACAGTGCCCAGGAATCTCCCTGAGGAGACTCTACCTCATCCCACCCTGGCTCCCTAACTTTGTCCCCTGCCCCGCCCATCCACAGACAGACCAGGCAAGCAGGGGAATGGGCAGCTTCTGACAGAGACCTGGTTTCTGACACCAGAATGCTGAGTGACTCTGAGAAGGGCCCTAGCTCTCTCTGGCTGCTGAAGTTTCTTTCAGCTGTTAGTGGTGGAAACTCAACCCTGTATGATCTATACAAAGAAAGAGTATCAGTTGACTGTAAACTCCAAGGAAGATGTCTTCAGGACAGCTGGATCTGGGTCTTAAAATGTCATCAGAAATCTGTTTTCATCATTTAGTTCTGTGTTCATCTGTGATGGCTTCCCTCTTATCCTGGTAAGATTGAATCCTCCAAGCTAAACCTCCATAGAAAAGTGAACTCATTAAAAACAGTTTTAGAAAAAGTTGAAGGTTCCCTTTAATTTGCCTGGCTGGGGTCATAAGACCAATTCCCATGTTCCTGAGAGTCTGATTGCATGTCTTGGCAGGCACAGGGTTACCTGAGCTATTGTTTTAGGGCTCAGAGCAGTTCAGTGGTTAAGAACTCAGACCCTGGATTCAGGCATACCTGGCCTCATGTGTCAGGCATAGTATCTGTGTGACTGTGGGCAAGTCATTTCAATATTCAGAGCCTCAGTTTCCTTATCTGGAATATGGGGGTGGGAGAGAAGTGAGTTGAACGTGGTGTTTGGGTCCACACAGGGAAAGACCCTTTCTATCCCTGCACCTGAAGGGACATCCAGCTGTCCTTTATGGAGAGTGTGGGGAAGGAGCCTGAGAAAGCGTGAGGACAGAGGAGCAGCTGATGAAATTGATTCATGGCTTCAGGTGCGGCTCTCTGCCCTGCAGGTCCTTCCCTCTGGCAGCCTAGAAGAGCTTGAATTAGGTCCTAATTGTTCCTCTCCAGATTCAGAGCTGGAAGGAAGGTCTTCTGTACACACAGGGCCTGGCCGGCACCTATGGGGATGCTTGCTGCTGGTGGGTGGGGCCCTGGCACGTGGTCATCTACATCATCCACCCCACCTGCATCAAACCTGTGCTTTTTGCTCCAGGTAGATCCTTGGCCACAGCTTGTCCCCTGTCATGGTCTGTGTTGCTTCTAATTGGGCAGCTGATCATGATGCAGACAGTGGGGGGGGAGGGGGGGGCGGGGGGTGTGGCCAGGGTACCACTGTTTCTCAAGGCAGACTCCCACCTGCCTGACCTCCAGTCAAGTCTGTGCAGTGTCTGTTGCATGGCTACATCTGGTCACATTTATGTATCCACATGGATTCTGGTTACAATTGGTGTATGTTATACCTGGTGCCACCTAGTATATTTTATACCTGAGCTCAAAGATGTTCTCAGTCATGTCTGGAGCTCACCTGTGGCCAAGGACATTTGAGGCATCTAGGAGTCTCTCCGGTTCTTATCTGAAATGTCATTAGAGATTGTCTGGTTCTCCTGTTAATCACTCCTGGGCCACATGTGAGGTTTGCCTCAGGTCTGGGGCTCAGGGTCACTTTGAGAAATGCCTGAGACCTTGTGTGAATCCTGCCTGTTTTAGGTCTTAAGGTATGCCTGGATCACACATGGTTCATGTCTGTGAGGTCACTGGATTCAAGTCATGCCTGGAGCCTGCCTGGGGCACCCTGGGAACAGGTCAGATGGTCTTCAGGTCCATGGCAGCGCTGTTGCATCATTTCAGGTTGTGTCATGCATGTTGGGGCCATGTCAGGCCATGGTAACACATGGGGCCATGTCAGATGTCTCAGAAGAGGTCCCCGTGCTGGGGCAGGTGTGGTGTTCTTGGTCCCTGTAAAGGTGTTTTGTAGAGGGCTGGGTTTTGCTTCCGTGTCAGAATGTGTTGGACTCTGTAGGCTATGTCAAGGAATGTTGGGGCATGTTGTGTCACTCTGGGGTGTGTCTAAGCACACTGAGTTGTGTCTATGGGCTCTACCTTTGCTCTTCTCTGTGCTGCAGCCTGGTCTGGTCACTTCTCCCTTCCCAGCTTCCTGTGCTCTTGGTCCCATTCTGTTATATTGGTCTTGGAGAGGGAATGTAGATTCCTGGCTGGAAGCCTCCATCCCTCAGCAAAAGTCCCTCTCCTTCCCATCTACGTGGCCCCTGATTTTCTTTATTCATTTCAGCTGCCATTGCACCCAAAGACATGCAGTTCTATGGCACTCTAAAACCCTGGCTTGGTGAGTAACTGTGAGTGAAGGGGATTGGGGATGACTTTGGGGATCCAGGGGAAGGTTCCTTTGCTCACTCCCTGTGGCTGTCTCTGCTAGGGGATGGGCTCCTGCTGAGTGCCGGTGACAAGTGGAGCAGCCACCGTCGCATGCTGACACCCGCCTTCCACTTCAACATCTTGAAGCCCTATATCAAGATTTTCACCAAGAGTGCAGAGATCATGCACGTGAGTCTCTTGAACCCAGGATCCCAGCTGGAGCCTTGAGGATAACGGGGACTCAGGAACATCTTGTCTGGAATTCTGGATCTTCCAGTTGACCTTGAGGCCATTGTTCTTCCTTCTGAACCTTAGTTTCCTTGGCTGATAAATAAGTATAATGTGAGCCTTGCTTTGCAAAGTGGTCAACATAATGTAATGGAGCCATGTTCCTGGCACATAGTAGGTGCTCAGAACGTGTTAGTTTCTCTTTTTCTTCACAGAAGCCTTGGAATCTTGAGACATATTTTAGGAAAATAATGAATGTTGTATAGTAGTTATTCTGGAGTAACAAATCACTTACAAACAATAACACAAAAGTGAAAGTCACTCAGTTGTGTCTGACTCTTTGTGACTCCATACAGTCCATGGAGTTCTCCAGGCTCAAATACTGGAGTAGGTAGCCTTTCCCATCTCCAGGGGATCTTCCCAACCCAGGGATTGAACCCAGGTCTCCCACATTGCAGGCGGATTCTTTACCAGCTGAGCCACCAGGGAAGCCCAAGAATACTGGAGTGGGTAGCCTATCCCTTCTCAGATGATCTTGGATCGTTTCACTGAGGTGAAATGGACTTCCTTTTGTGTGATTCTCTCCCTAGAAGACATTTCAGGTTTGTTCACTGGCAGAAGCAATATTCCAACAGACTGAGAAGAAACTGCAATGCCCTTTTATTTTTATTTTAGTTTTTAGTTGGAGTTTAATTGCTTTACAATGTTGAGTCAGTTTCTGCCATACCACAATGCTAATTAGTCATATATAGCAGCTTCCCCGTAGCTATCTGTTTTACACATAATAGTAATATATGCATCAACACTACTTTCTCAATTTGCTCCACCCCCTCTTCTCCCTGTTGTGTTCAAGAGTCTGTTCTCTATATCTGAATCTCCATTCCTGCCCTGCAATTAGGTTTATCAGTGCCATTTTTCCAGATTCTATGAAAAGTGAAAGTGTTAGTCTCTCAGTTGTGTCCAATTCTTTATGACCCCATGGACTGTAGTCCACAGGCTCCTCTGTCCATGGAACTCTCCAGGCAAGAATACTGGAGTGGGTTGCCATTCCCTTCTCCAGGGGTCTCCCTGATCCAGGGATTGAACCTGAGTCTCCTTGCATTGCAAGTGGATTCTTTAATGTTTGAGCCACCAGGGACGCAAATTCCGTATATATATATATATAACAAAATATTTGTTTTTCTCTTGGTCAATATAAAACTTACTTCACTCGGTGTAACAAGCTCTAGATTCATCCACCTCAGTACGACTGATTCACATTTGTTCCTTTTGATGGCTAAGTACATTGTACCTATGTACCTATGTACAACAACTTCTTCATCCATTCATCCGTCAATGGGCATCTAGGTTGTTTCCATATCCTGGCTATTGTAAATAGTGCAGCAATGAACATTAGGGTATATGTGACTTTTTGAACTATGATTTTCTCAAGATAATTGCTTAGTATTCCTGGTTTTTAAAGAAATCTCCATACTGCTCTCCACAGTGGCTTGTATCAATTTATAGTCACACCGATAGTGCAAGAGGGTTTCCTTTTCTCCACATACTCTCCAGCATTTATTGCTTGAGACTTTTCGATGATGGAAGTTCTAAATGGGGTGAGGTAATACCTCACTTTAGTTTTGATTTGCATTTCTCTAACAATGAGCAAGACTGAGCACCTTTTTTGTGTGTTTATTGGCCACCTGTATGTCTTTGGAGAAATTTCTCTTGAGGGCCTCTGCCCATTTTTTGATTGTCTTGTTTGTTTTTCTGATTTTGAGCTGCATCGGCTGCTTGTATATTTTGGAGATTAATCCTTTGTCAGTTTCTTTATTTGCAATTATTTTCTGCCATTCTGAGGGTTGTGTTTTCACATTATTCCAGATGGACCTAATTGATATCTACAGGAAAACCCTTCCAAGAGCAACAGAATACATTTTTTTTGTCCTCAAGTGCACATGTGACCCAGGATAGATCACATCTTGGGTCACAAATCAAGCCTTGGTAAATTTAAGAAAATTGAAATTGTATCAAGCATTTTTTTCTGACCCCTATGCTATGTGGTTAGGTATCAATTATAGGAAAAAACTGCAAAAAACACAAACACAATTTAAAAATACCCAAAAACCAATGACACTGAAAACATGACAACTCGAAATCTATGGGATGCAGCAAAAATAGTTCTAAGAACTGCTTTTCAAGCCTACCTCAAAAAACAAGAAAAATATCAAATAAACAACCTAACATTACACCTAAGGCAAATAGAAAGGAAGAACAACAAACCCCCAAAGTTAGTGGAAGGAAAGGAATCAGAGAGATTGGAGCTGAAATAAAAAAGAAATGAAGAAAAAAGTACCAAAGAGCAACAAAATTAAGGTGTTTCTTTGAGAAGATAAATAAATTGATAAACCATTAGCCAGACTTCTCAGGAAAGAAGAGGGAAGACTCAAATTGATAAAATTAGAATTGAAAAAGAAGTTACAACAGACAATGCAGAAATGCAATGCCTTTTCGGGTCTTGGTTTGGGGTACCCTGAAAGTCAAAGTCACTCAGTTGTGCCCGACTCTTTGTGACCCCATGGACTATACAGTCCATGGAATTCTCTAGGGCAGAATACTGGAGTGGGTAGCCTTTTCCTTCTCCAGGGGATCTTCCCAACCCAGGTCTGCCACACTGCAGGCAGATTCTTTACCAGCTGAGCCACAAGGGAAGCCCAAGAATACAGTAGTTGGTAGCCTATCCCTTCTCCAGTGGATCTTCCCGACTCAGGAATCGAACTGGGGTCTCCTGCATTGCAGGTGGATTCTTTACCAAGTGAACTATCAGGGAAGCCTATGGGGCACACTAGTCATCATTTTTCTTAGGTTATTGGCCAAAGCAGGTCCAAGGTCAACTCAGAATCAAAGGATGGTGAAATAAGCTCCACACCCTATTATAATCTACTTAAAAATCACATTGCAAAGGGTTTGAAGATTTTGTGAAGTGCTTGGGATTTTTCTATACTTGCAAATGGACAAGTGAGCTTGTTACTGTTTCATGGATTCTGCCATTAGACATGAGAGTCCTGAGTCACAGACAAAGGATAATTTATGGCATATGCTTCCTGTTGGTTTGTATTCTTCTTCCAAATAATCAAATTCTATGAGGATGACACAGGTGCCTGCTCGTGTAGTATGTTGTATTACAGTGGGTAAAACTACTAGGTTTAGGGACTCTATGACTTTTAGAACTAGAAGCAAGCCTGATATTTTCCCAGGAGGACACATTACCTCACTCCTCAAGGTTGTTTACTACAAACACAACTCTGAGAAATGGCCCAGGTAAAGAACATCAGGGTCTTCCAATTTTTTTAGTATACCAAGCAAGAATATGCAGGGATACTCAAGGCCCATGGAGGACCTTGGCCTTTCTCAACATAGGGGACAGTTTCCAAATCAGCTTTTAACAATGAAGATGATGAAAGCAAGACTTATTGAGCATTGGATTAATGTCACAAATTGATAAAGAATATACAGAGAGCAGGAGGCTGAGTCAGGATTTAAATCCAGGTCTCTTGACTTCCAGCAATGAGAACTTCACGTTCTACAAGTAACAGCTTACACTTCCACTCAAGCCTGATGCTCCCTGGGGATGGTCCTGGAACCAAGAGGCAAGGTCTTAGGGTAGTCCACCCAGGTGGTTGTGAAGGGGCCCCAGCTCTGTCTCCTTCTCTGACCAGGCCAAGTGGGAGCACCTGATCACAGAGGGCCACACCCATCTGGACATGTTTGAACACATCAGCCTCCTGACCCTGGACAATCTGCAGAAATGTGTCTTCAGTTTTGACAGCAATTGCCAAGAGTGAGTTTCATCGCTGGGCCTGGGAACATGAGTCATAGACTCAAGGAAATAGATGGGGGAGGGAGGACTGAGCAGGGCAATTGGAAGGGCCTTCCTGGAGGACGTGGCTCAGAGACGGACAACCCAGGACAGGAAATGCAAAGAGAAGGAGCTATCCTTCCTGGTAGGTAGAATCCTTTGATAAATGCAAGGAGGGTAGGATGAGAAAAGTATGCGCAACTGTGAGGAGACACCACGAAAAAAAGGTTGGAGGAATGAGAAGGTAATATCTTAAGGGAATTCTGAAGTCAGGCTAAGAAGATATGAACTTTATTTGAGGTTTCCTGGAAGCTATGGAAGGTGTTTGAGCACATGAAGGTCTTGGTTAAAGTTGAGCTTGGACATCCGACTCAAGAGAATCCAATAGTCATTTAGACACTGGATGCTGTTGACACTGGATGTAAGGAGACTAAGGAAGGGGCTAGGCCATTGACCAGCTGGGAAAGGATAAGGGCTGAGACAAGTGGACAGTATGGAGAAGGAGAAGGGGGAGATACTGGGTGAGAGAGAAAGGAGAGAAGCATGGTATCTAAGCTATGCTCTGGGTGCCTGGGGCATGGAGGCAGCTCACTGAGATAGGATGTGGGTTGAGAAGAGTCTGAAGAGTCACATCTTCTGGCTCATCCCCACGCTGTATCTATGGGTTATTTGTTCTTGGAGCCTCAATTCCTGAAGGGAGGTAGATCCTAGCTTCTGGGCTTCAGGTTTTAAGTTGTTGCCTCCCTTATGCTCTCTTCCTCAGGAAGCCCAGTGAATATATCGCCGCCATCTTGGAGCTTAGTGCGCTTGTGTCAAAAAGAAACCAACAACTCTTCCTGTATATGGACTTCCTGTACTATCTCACCTCAGACGGGCAGCGCTTCCGCAATGCCTGCCGCCTAGTGCACGACTTCACAGATGCCGTCATTCAGGAGCGGCGCCGCACTCTCCCCAAGGAGAATATTGATGACTTCCTCAAGGCCAAGGCGAAGACCAAGACTTTGGACTTCATTGATGTGCTTCTGCTGACCAAGGTGAGTTCCTCCGGGATGTGAGTTCGAGAGGTAGAAAGGACTTTGATCTGATCAAATAATTTGAATGGGATGCAGAGGGTCCTGGGGAGCCGTGGAAGGTGCTTGTAGAAGGGAGGGATGGGTCAGGGATGTTTTAGAGATGATCATTTGCAGTATAGCCTGTAGGGGACTGCTGAGTCTGAAACTGTGAAGGGCCTGTGATTTGATTCTAATGCAAACTGATAAGTCAGTCTACCACTGCGATAGGCTCTACATGTAGGTACAGAATCTATCTATCTATCTATATATATATATACAGAATCCTGGAGCAGAGCAGCACATTTATTTCTCATGGCCATAATAGTAGCCTGAGTAGAATTGTAGCTCTGGGTCCCCATTCCCAAATGCCTATTAGGGCACCATGATGCTTTTTTTTGTATATCAGCCATGCTTGGATCTCAGTACAAGTACCTCTAGATTTTGACATTTGGAACTTATACAGGGCAATTGATACATCAGCCCCTTTATCCCTATGGAGAGAGGGAGAGAGGGACTGGAAGAAAGATTATTCTGGAGCTTAAACAAATACTCTGGTGAGAAGGCAAATTCTAAAGGTTCTATAGTTTATAACCCAGGTTGTAACCCAGATTGCCAGAAACTTTTTGCAGAAATCCCCTGTCATGTATAAACATGAAAATATTTACAGATCACTGATTCCTCTCACCAGGGACAACACAGTAGAGAAAGATGTTAAGGAGGAGGCCTATGGAATATGGCCTCTAGTTACAGGCTGAGCAAAGGATTTCTAGGGCTTCAGGTTGGGATTGGGTTCTTATATGCAGTTTTACAGATTGTTTCACATTAGACTCAGGGGCCCTCAGAACTAATGTGATTCTGGGGATCTTTCTTTCTCTGCAGGATGAGGATGGGAAGGGATTGTCAGATGAAGATATCCGCGCTGAAGCTGACACCTTCATGTTTGAGGGTGAGGGTCCCAGTTTGGGGCTAGAGGAAGGGAGGGAACTTGCTGAATTGACCCTGGACTACCCCATCCCTCCCCATGGGCCTTAATGCAAGGGAGCTGTCCATGCTCTAGTACTGAAGTAACCCAGAGACCCAAGCGGTTCTGGATGCCCCTCAGGCCATGATGCCACAGCCAGTGGCCTCTCCTGAGTCCTACACAGCCTTGCAAAACACATAGAATACAGGAAAGGGCAGAGTCTCTCTATCCCAGGGACTTGGTGTGTGGATCCTGGGCTACCTCATCCCTACCAATACCCCCATGGTCCTTACTGTGAGGGTGCTGTTCACCTTTGGTGCTGAAGTAGCCCAGAGATCCAAGTCTTTCTGGATGCTACTCAGGCCATGACACCACAGCCAGTGGTCTCTCCTGGATCCTGTACAACCTTGCAAAGCACCCAGAATACCAGGAGCGCTGCCGGCAAGAAGTGCAAGATCTTTTGAGGGACCGTGAGTCTAAAGAGATTGAATGGTGAGTTCAAGACCTCATGGCCTTTTTTTGAATCCCTCTCCTTGGCTCTGCTCCCTGGTTGGGGAAGAGAGAAAATCCTTTTGTCGATTCTTTCACTTAGTGGGAATAGGAACAGAACGCAGAGGCAAGATCTAGTACTCAGCATGCATAGCAAGGCAAGCTGGCTCTTGGGACAAAAATTTGGATTCTGAGATAATTTGCAACAATGTTTGAGGACAGATGATGACACTTGGCACATATTCAGTAAGTGAACTTCCCCTCCACTCCCTTAATTTTCTCTCTGAAATCACATGTTTTCAAACATCTTCACTCTGTGTTTCCTCATTTCCTTTCCCCTCTAGTTCCTCATATTATTTAGTCCAGGATTCAGAAGGATCATTGAGGGAATAAGGTATTCAACTCTTGTCCAGGGACACCCCCATCTTTCTCCACCCAGTCCCCATTTAGTAAACACTGCCACCCTGCCTCCCTATCCCCAGTTCTATACCATCTCCAATTCCTTCCAGCTTCTTTGTTGTCCTGGAGATTCAGGAAGGTCCCAGACGCCCCCAGTCTTTGCCTTCCAGGAGCTCCCAGCCTGGTGGAGGCATAGTTTCAAGTCAGGACACTTCCAGTGTACATGGGCAGGCCTGGAGTTTAGGCTAAGAGGGACAAAATCGAGGGTGGAAAAAAGTGCCTCAGATGAGACCCTGAGTATTGGTGAGTAGAGTAGATATTTGGGTGCATTTGAGATATAATTAGGTCAGGAAGACAGCAGGGAATAAATTAAGAACTAGGAGGAAAGGAGAAGAGAGAGAGAAAGGAAGGATGGAGAGAGGTGGTTGTTGTGAATATATAATTGACCTGTGGGAAGCATAATATTAATACACAGTATCCCAGAGCTTGAAGTGGATATCCATTTTTGGATATCCATGTAATCTCCAGGCTTTTAATGGAGCCTAAAATTTTAGCATGAAGATCATACTCAGATCAGATCAGATCAGTCACTCAGTCGTGTCCGACTCTTTGCGACCCCATGAATCGCAGCACGCCAGGCCTCCCTGTCCATCACCAACTCCCGGAGTTCACTCAGACTCACGTCCATCGAGTCAGTGATGCCATCCAGATATCTCATCCTCTGTCATCCCCTTCTCCTCTTGCCCCCAATCCCTCCCAGCATCAGAGTCTTTTCCAATGAGTCAACTCTTCGCATGAGGTGGCCAAAGTACTGGAGTTTCAGCTTTAGCATCATTCTTTCCAAAGAAATCCCAGGGCTGATCTCCTTCAGAATGGACTGGTTGGATCTCCTTGCAGTCCAAGGGACTCTCAAGAGTCTTCTCCAACACCACAGTTCAAAAGCATCAATTCTTCGGCACTCAGCCTTTTTCACAGTCCAACTCTCACATCCATACATGACCACAGGAAAAACCATAGCCTTGACTAGACGGACCTTTGTTGGCAAAGTAATGTCTCTGCTTTTCAATATGCTGTCTAGGTTGGTCATAACTTTCCTTCCAAGGAGTAAGCGTCTTTTAATTTCATGGCTGCAGTCACCATCTGTAGTGATTTTGGAGCCCAGAAAAATAAAGTCTGACACTGTTTCCACTGTTTCCCCATCTATTTCCCATGAAGTGATGGGACCAGATGCCATGATCTTCATTTTCTGAATGTTGAGCTTTAAGCCAACTTTTTCACGCTCCACTTTCACTTTCATCAAGAGGCTTTTTAGTCATCTGCATATCTGAGGTTATTGATATTTCTACCAGCAATCTTGATTCCAGCTTGTGCTTCTTCCAGCCCAGCGTTTCTCATGATGTACCTGCATATAAGTTAAATAAACAGGGTGACAATATACAGCCTTGATGAACTCCTTTTCCTATTTGGAACCAGTCTGTTGTTCCATGTCCAGTTCTAACTGTTGCTTCCTGACCTGCATGCAGATTTCTCAAGAGGCAGCTCAGGTGGTCTAGTATTCCCATCTCTTGAAGAATTTTCCACAGTTTATTGTGATCCACACAGTCAAAGGCTTTGGCATAGTCAATAAAGCAGAAATAGATGCTTTTCTGGAACTCTCTTGCTTTTTCCATGATCCAGCAGATGTTGTCAATTTGATCTCTGGTTCCTCTGCCTTTTCTAAAACCAGCTTGAACATCAGGAAGTTCACGGTTCACATATCACTGAAGCCTGGCTTGGAGAATTTTGAGCATTACTTTACTAGCGTGTGAGATGAGTGCAATTGTGCAGTAGTTTGAGCATTTTTTGGCATTGCCTTTCTTTGGGATTGGAATGAAAACTGACCTTTTCCAGTCTTGTGGCCACTGCTGAGTTTTCCAAATTTGCTGGCATATTGAGTGCAATTCACATGTTGTTAAATTAACCCTTAGATACCCTTGTTGCTATGGTAAACCATATAGTGTATCTGGATTGAAAAATATTTATAAGTTTATTTGGATAATACACATTCACATTTCTTGATAAGTTCAATTCAGATGCTTTATATCATGGAGATGGGAATGGCAACCCACTTCAGTATTCTTGCCCGGAGAATCCCATGGACAGAGGAGGCTGGCGAACTACAGTCCATGGATTCTCAGAGTCAGACATGACTAAGATACCAACACACACACACACTTTGTATCATCACCATCATCTTTTCTTTTATTATCTCTTCTAACTGACTGCTATTTCTAATAGAAAAACTAATAATTTAAGGATAAAGCTTTCTTGTCCACAGCAAGCAACAGCAAATGCTAAATATTTAGTCTCTTATCATTAGGGAAAATAAAGGTTGTTTAATAAAAGCTCTGGGTCAACTAGGGATGTATATGGAGAAAAGTTAATTCATCCTGCTTCTTGGGCATTGTAAGAAAATAACATCCACACGAATTAAAGATTTAAATGAAAAATAAAGAAGTCTTAAAGTCTGTAGGATAAACCATGAAACGTTATTTTCTAGCTCCAGAGTGTGGAAGGCTCTGTTTTTGACACAAATTCCAAGAGATGTATAAGACATTGGTATAAGTTCCTTGAAATGAACAGCAGTGTGTATGGTATTCAGTATGCTACTATATAATTTTTTTTTAATGCAAAAAGGTACCTCTGGAAGGATACATAAAAAATAATCACTAGGAAAACTGAGGAGGGGAAGTGAGTGCTGTTGGAACATAGGGGGTTTGTCTTGAAGTTTTCCAGTTTTGAGCTAGTTAACTGTGTCAGCTATGAAGAATTTAAATCACCACACAGATAGGGGGGGATTAAAAAAAAAGAATTCAGCCCCCCCTTACTGGATCTTGTCTTCAATGTTTATAAAAGTTTTCCAGTGAATTCACTTGTTTTCTAAATATAAAATCACTATCTGCAAAAAATGACACATTTGCCCCACATTTCAAATGGCATTACTCTCCCCCCCACCCCGACATAAGTGTATTAGCTAGCATCTCTAGTCCTGTAGTTAAGAATAAACACTGAATCTGTTTCTTAGTCATTTGTCTTCTGATTTTGTGGTCTTGCCATAAAAATGTTTTACATTTACAAAATTGTAAAAGTTTCTATGATTGACTTTTAGGTGAGTTGTTCAGAAAATCTAAAAATATCTGGCTAAGTTTCTTCTAGTACTTTTTTGATCCTGCATTTCTTCCTTCCTTCCTTCTTTCTTTCTTAAAACTTATACTGAGTCATGATGGTCAAAGAAAGAGCTATCTATATTTACGTATATGACAGTCAATTTGGAGATATTTTATCGATCTGGGATTTTGTTTTAGGAAGAAGGATCTTAAGGAACAGTCGAAGGGCTGAGGAGTGTCTCTGTTTTTGTTTCCTGGATAATTGTCATGAGGTTTCCATAGGGACGACCTGGCCCAGTTGCCCTTCCTGACCATGTGCATCAAGGAGAGTCTGCGGTTGCACCCCCCAGTCACCAGCATCTCCCGCCGCTGTACCCAGGACATTGTGCTCCCAGATGGCCGGGTCATCCCCAAAGGTGCCCACAATGATTAGGGGAGGAGGTTCCTGGTCAGAAAGAGGGGCCAATAAGGCAGGAAGCACCTAGTCCTGACTGGTCCCTCCTGTTCCACAGGTGTTGTCTGCCTCATTGATATTTTCGGGACCCACCACAACCCATCTGTGTGGCAAGACCCTGAGGTGATGCCTCCCCCACTCCCTGCCTCCATCATCTTTGTCCATTCCCTTTTGGAGACCCAAAGAGGGCACAGGGTTCTGGCAAATCAGACATCACTCTCCCTGTGATACACACATCTGCCTCTCCAAGGATGGACGTCCTGGGAGATACCACCCAGTAACCCTGTCTTGTCTTGCCCCCAGGTCTATGACCCCTTCCGCTTCGACCCAGAAAACATCAAAGGGAGGTCACCTCTGGCTTTTATTCCCTTCTCAGCAGGTCCCAGGTGAGGACATTGGACATTTGAGGTGGGAATGCGGTGGTGGGGGTGGCAGCATCAGGGACTGAGATTCCAGGCATGACTGTCAGGCAGGGAGGTGGGAAAAATGAAGATGGTCAGAGTTCTGGCTTTCCTTCTCTCCCCTGCCCTGGAGGTGACAGATAAACGTTTGGGGAATGGAGGTGGGCCCAAGGAGGGGCCTGCAGTGTGCTGAGAGCCCTTTTCCTCCCGCGTTCAGAACTGGAATCTGGACCAGGCCCAGGGGATATGCAAACCCATGTCCGCAGTCCCAGGCATTGTTCGACTTCTCTGTCTCTGCAGATGGGGATGGGGGTTGTGGGCCAGATTTCCGGCTTGGTGGGGCTGGGATGAAGGTTCAGGGAATAGTCAGAGACACCACTCCTGCCTGCAGGAACTGCATTGGGCAGACATTCGCCATGACTGAGATGAAAGTGATCTTGGCGCTCACCTTGCTGCGCTTCCGCGTTCTGCCGGACAAGGAACCGTGCCGGAAGCCAGAGCTGATCCTGCGCACCGAGGGAGGACTCTGGCTGCGGGTGGAGCCGCTGAGCGCAGGCCAGCAGTGACCCAGCACCTTCTCTCCTGAGATCCTCTCTGACCCTAAACACCTCACGTGCAGATTGGAAATCAAACTTCGTGGTCACCTCTGCCCTAGTCTCGTCTAGAAGACAGCAAGGAGCACATGGGATCTGCTAGGTTCCAGGCAGGTGGGGGTTGCTGTAAACCTGGTGGCCTTTAGCGGGGCGGCTCAGAAGGGAACTTGGATCCTAAGTGTAAGACTACTCATTAGGAAAGTCCAACTGCTTGATGCAGAGAGGGTCAGATGACCTTGGATTTGCTCCCTGACATGGTAATATAAAGGTCACCGTCCCAGTCTGCCACTTACTAGTTGTTTGGCTTAAGAAAATTGTTTACCTCTCAGTTCCTTTATTACATAATTGTAGCCACTTTACTGGGCTGTTGGGGAGATTGAATAAACAAGCATATGCAAAATGACTGACTCTGTGTAGTAAGCGTTAGTAATCGATAAGAGTTCATTTCCTCACTTCTTTCTGCATTGCTTTCGTAAATTTAAAATGTTTTAAAGTCCTCATAGGTATATTTAAATTTGGGGACATGTGGAAACCTGCTGCTTCAGAAGACTATCATTAAAAGATTCAGCAACTTCAAAATTCCCATATTTACATCTATAGCAGTTTCACAGGGCCTTGCTGTGATGCTGACCTGAAGTTGGGAACTGAAAAAAATTTTTTTTCCTATCACAGAGTCATGACCAGGACTTCATTTTCATCTGGATGTTTTAGGGAGTGGAGGACAAGTGGGTGGAAGTGGATGGGGCAGGAGTGGGGCCACTTCCTTCAGCACTCAGGACAGCAGCTACCCCAGGACTAGCTGCACCCAGGTTGCAAGGATAGAGTCTTAGTCTCAGACTTTCAGGAGCCAGAGGACTTAATGGTTGCAAAATAAGAAAGAAACCCTATATCATAAAATAAGTGAATATTTAACATATTCTAAGCTGGAATCAAGATTGCTGGGAGAAATATCAATAACCTCAGATATGCAGATGATACCACCCTTATGGCAGAAAGTGAAGAAGAACTAAAGAGCCTCTTGATGAAAGTAAAAGAGGAGAGTGAAAAAGTTGGCTTAAAACTCAAAATTCAGAAAACTAACATCATGGCATCCGGTCCCATCACTTCATGACAAATAGATGAAGAAACAGTGGAAACAGTGGTTGACTTTATTTTTGGGGGGGCTCCAAAATCACTGCAGATGGTGATTGCAGCAATGAAATTAAAAGACGCTAACTCCTTGGAAGGAAAGTTATGACCAACCTAGACAGCATATTAAAAAGCAGAGATGTTAATTTACCAACACGGGTCCGTCTAGTCAAGGCTATGGTTTTCCAGTAGTCATGTATGGATGTGAGAGTTGGACTATAAAGAAAGCTGAGTGCAGAAGAACTGATGCTTTTGAACTGTGGTGTTGGAGAAGACTCTTGAGAGTCCCTTGGACTGCAGGGAGATCCAAGCAGTTCATCCTAAAGGAGATCAGTCCTGAATGTTCATTGGAAGGACTGATGTTGAAGCTGAAACTCCAGTACTTTGGCCACCTGATGCAAAGAACTGACTCATTTGAAAAGGCCCTGATGCTGGGAAAGATTGAAGGCAGGGGCAGAAGGGGACAACAGAGGATGAGATGGTTGGATGGCATCACCAACTCAATGGAGATGAGCTGGAGTAGACTCTGGGAGTTGATGATGGACAGAGAGGCCTGGTGTGCTGCAGTCCATGGGATCTCAAAGAGTTGGACACGACTGAGCAACTGAACCAAAGCTGAAAATCACAGTTGTTTTTCTTTGCCTTCAGAGTTGTTATTGAAGATGTCTGTCTTTTACGATAAATGATACCTTGTCATAGAAGAAAATACAAATAAGAAAAAAAGAAATAAAAGTAATATCCTTAATCCAAACATGTTAAAGTAATCACCATTCATATTCTCTCACACATACTGCCAGGTTTTCATTATATTAATATTTGAAATCCTTATACCAGTAAAAATTTGACTTTTCATCTGAATGTATTACATTTACATCATGTAATCTCTTTTTTAAAAAAGTGTTATTTTACTGACTGCCAAGCACATTGAACCTGAAACTCCAATACTTTGGCCACCTGATGCAAAGAACTGACTCTTTGAAAAGACCCTAATGCTGGGAAAGATTGAAGGCAGGAGGAGAAGGGGACAACAGAGGTTGAGATGGTTGGATGACATCACCGACTCAATGGACATGAGTTTGTGTAAACTCCAGGAGTTGGTGATGGACAGGGAGGCCTGGCGTGCTGCAGTCCATGGAGTCGCAAAGAGTCAGACACGACTGAGCGACTGAACTGAACTGAACTGAATCCTATTGTATAATAGTTGTATAATCCTCATACATTGCTGTTGGGGATATAAAATAGTGCAGCCATTGTAGAAAATAATCTGATATTTTTCAGTAAAAAACCCTAGAATTATTATATGATCCAGCCATTCCATGCCTAGGTATCTACCCAAAAGAATTGGAAACAGGTACTTGTATGTAACTCTTTGTAGAGGCATTATCCACAATTGCCAGAAGTTGGATATTTGAGAAACAATCCAGATATCCATTAACAGATGAATGGATAAATAAAATGAGATATGTCCATAATAAAGAATATTATTGGGTCATGAAAAGGAATGAAACACTGATACATGCTGCAACATGAATGAACTTTGAAAGCATCATGCTAACTGAAAGGAGCAAGACACGAAAGGTCATATATTGTATGATTTCATTTATACAAAATGTCCAAAATAGGCAAATCCATAGAGATAGATCCCAGTAGCTGGAGGGTGGAGGAGGAAATGGACAGTGACTGCTAATAGTACAGATATCCTTTCAAGTGATGAAAATATCTTGAAACCAGAGGAGAAGTGGTGGTTTCACAATACTGTGAATGGTGAATTGGTCAAATGGTGAATTTTATCTTATGTGAATTTTGCCTCAAGAAAAAAATTATTCTTTTATCATACATTTTTTCCTTGTTCATCTGAGTTTTTCATATAATAATGTATGTTGTGAACATCCTTCCACAGCATACAATCAACATCTTAGGGATCTTTAAAATCTTTTGTGTCAAGTATTCAAGTCACTTTATTTTTGTGAATGGCATTATGCTTGGAAATAATTTAGTTTGGCTCACTTTGTAAGAATTCTCTTTATGAAATCACAACCAATTTCAAACTGAGTTACTCCTAATCACATTCTCTGGGTGTAGAAAATTCATTCCTGTAGCGATAGATACCTTCCCCTTGGTATATCTTAAGCTCTTAGAGATAGGAGTACCAGACCATCTTACCTGTCTCCCAGGAAACCTGTATGCCAGTGAAGAAGCAACATGACCGTTGCTTCTAACGAACCTTTTATGTAACAACTGACTGGTTCAGGATTGAGAAATGAGTACAACAAGGCTGTTTATTGTCACCTTGTTTATTTAACTTATATGTAGAGCACATCATGAGAAATGCTGGGCTAGATGAGTTACAAGCTGGAATCAACATTGGCAGGAGAAATATCAACAGCCTCAGATATGAGAATCAGATCAGATCAGATCAGTTGCTCAGTCATGTCCGATTCTTTGCTACCCCATGAATCACAGCACGCCAGGCCTCCCTGTCCATCACCAACTCCCGGAGTTCACTCAGACTCACGTCCATCGACTCAGTGATGCCATCCAGCCATCTCATCCTCTGTCGTCCCCTTCTCCTCCTGCCCCCAATCCCTCACAGCATCAGAGTCTTTTCCAATGAGTCAACTCTTCGCATGAGGTGGCCAAAGTACTGGAGTTTCAGCTTTAGTATCATTCCTTCCAAAGAAATCCCAGGGCTGATCTCCTTCAGAATGGACTGGTTGGATCTCCTTGCAGTCCAAGGGACTCTCAAGAGTCTTCTCCAACACCACAGTTCAAAAGCATCAATTCTTTGGCGCTCAGCCTTCTTCACAGTCCAACTCTCACATCCATACATGACCACATAGCCTTGACTAGACGAACCTTTGTTGGCAAAGTAATGTCTCTGCTTTTGAATATGCTATCTAGGTTGGTCATAACTTTCCTTCCAAGGAGTAAGCATCTTTTAATTTCATGGCTGCAGTCACCATCTGTAGTGATTTTGGAGCCCAGAAAAATAAAGTCTGACACTGTTTCCACTGTTTCCCCATCTATTTCCCATGAAGTGATGGGACCAGATGCCATGATCTTCATTTTCTGAATGTTGAGCTTTAAGCCAATTTTTTCACTCTCCACTTTCACTTTCATCAAGAGGCTTTTGAGTTCCTCTTCACTTTCTGCTATAAGGGTGGTGTCATCTGCATATCTGAGGTTATTGATATTTCTCCCAGCAATCTTGATTCCAGTTTGTGTTTCTTCCAGTCCAGCGTTTCTCATGATGTACTCTGCATATAAGTTAAATAAACAGGGTGACAATATACAGCCTTGACGAACTCCTTTTCCTATTTGGAACCAGTCTGTTGTTCCATGTCCAGTTCTAACTGTTGCTTCCTGACCTGCATACAGATTTCTCAAGAGGGAGATCAGGTGGTGTGGTATTCCCATCTCTTTCAGAATTTTCCACAGTTTTTGTGATCCACACAGTCAAAGGCTTTGGCATAGTCAATAAAGCAGA
Organism: Bos taurus; assembly: GCF_002263795.3. Taxonomy (NCBI): domain Eukaryota; kingdom Metazoa; phylum Chordata; class Mammalia; order Artiodactyla; family Bovidae; genus Bos; species Bos taurus. The sequence continues at coordinate 7,403,512 of NC_037334.1, read as the reverse complement.
AATCGATGTTTTTCTGGAACTCTCTTGCTTTTTCCATGATCCAGTGGATGTTGTCAATTTGATCTCTGGTTCCTCTGCCTTTTCTAAAACCAGCTTGAACATCAGGAAGTTCACAGTTCACATATTGCTGAAGCCTGGCTTGGAGAATTTTGAGCATTACTTTACTAGCGTGTGAGATGAGTGCAATTATGCAGTAGTTTGAGCATTCTTTGGCATTGCCTTTCTTTGGGATTGGAATGAAAACTGACCTTTTCCAGTCCTGTGGCCACTGCTGAGTTTTCCAAATTTGCTGGCATATTGAGTGCAGCACTTTCACAGCATCATCTTTCAGGATGTGGAATAGCTCAACTGGAATTCCATCACCTCCACTAGCTTTGTTCGTAGTGATGCTTTCTAAGGCCCACTTGACTTCACGTTCCAGGATGTCTGGCTCTAGGTCAGTGATCACACCATCGTGATTATCCGGGTCGTGAAGATCTTTTTTGTAGAGTTCTTCTGTGTGTTCTTGCTATCTCTTCTTAATATCTTCTGCTTCTGTTAGGTCCATACCATTTCTGTCCTTTATCGAGCCCATCTTTGCATGAAATGTTCCTTTGAGAATGATACCACTCTAATGGCAGAAAGCAAAGAGGAACTAAAGAACCTCTTGATGAAGGTGAAAGAGGAGAGTGAAAAATCTGGCTTAAAACTAAATATTAAAAAAGCTAAGATCATGGCATTCAGTCCCATCACTTTCTGCCAAATAGATGGGGAAAATGTGGAAGCAGTGACAGATTTCCTCTTCTTGGGTTCCTAAATCCCTGTGGATGGTGACTGCAGGCATGATATTGCAAGACGATTGCTTCTTGGCAGGAAAGCTATGACAAACCTAGACAGCATGTTGAGTTGCAAAGCAAAGACATTACTTTGCTAACAAAGGTATGTATAGTCAAGGCTATGGTTTTTCCAGTAGTAAAGTTGTGCAAATTAGATGATAAAGAAGAAAAAGTGCTGAAAAATTGATGTTTTCCAACTGTGCTGCTGGAGAAGACCCTTGAGAGTCTCTCGGATGGCAAGGATATGAAACTAGTCAATCCTAAAGGAAATAACCCTAAATACTCATTGACTCATGCTGAAGCTGAAGCTCCAATACTTTGACTACCTGATGCAATGAGCTGATTCATTGGAAAAGACACTGATGCTGGGGAAGATTGAAGAAGAGGGCAACAGAGAATGAGATGGCTGGGTGGCATCACTGATGCAATGGACATGAACTTTGGCAAACTCAGGGAGATGATGAGGGACAGGGAAGTCTGGCATGCTTGTAGTCCATGGGTTGTGAAGAATTGGACATGGCTTGGTAAGTGAACAACAACAAACAATAGATACACATGCATTCATGTAAGATGTGGGTGTAGTTAGACGCTTTTTATACAACACATAAGGCTTGGTGACTCCACAGACTGCCGGGGTCCAGCCCTGGCTGATCCAGGGAGTTCGAAGCGGGGATGGCGTCGGTGAGGATCGGGATACAATAGCTTCAATTAGATATTAATTAGAGATGTAAAGAGTAATATAATGAGGATAGCTCAGCAGGAAAGTTCAGTGGAGAAAAGAGGCTGAGTAGCTTGGTTTACACAGGAGACCAATAAAACTTCAAGACAAGAAGTTTGCACCACTTACGTAGGCCGCAGGTGTCCTTCCGTTCTCACGAAGGAGAGGAGACACTGAGGCCTCCCCGGTCAGATCTTAGAATCCCAGGCATAATTAGTAAGCATGGCAGGCTCCGCACTCCAGATGGAGACTCAGCCAGAGTTTGAGAGAGAGAGCGACATGGGGAGACCAGTCTTTCAAGGAACTGATCCCAATTTTTTATTTTCCATGGTCTACTTTTATACACTGAGATGTTATGCAAAAGTCACACGGGGTCAGCAGTCCTGACTTTTATCAAAGTCAGGTGCTTCATACAAATGTATACAGAGGTCTTAGGGATGTTACATCATCTTCTGGCCAGGGGGCCTGCTGACAATTTATGACCCTCTCCTTGTGACAGCGGTCAGTCAACTAGGACACTTATTTCTCCAGGGGTGATTATTCTTAAAACAGACGCCACCCAAATAAAGTTACATTCCTATAGGGTGAGGGTGTAGTGGGTTTTAATTAAGTAAAGAATTTACTTAGCCTAAGGTATAATGTGATTAATATCAAAGGTTAATACTTATTTCTTCTATATATTCATTAATGTGTGTAAGGGCAGGGGATGTGGAGACTTAGCAACAAACATTGGCTCAACAAATGAAAAACCTTTCACCAATACAATTTCTAATCAGCCCACTATACTTATACTAATGGTTTTCTAACTTTTCTAAGGAACCTGTTTTTAGAAGGTTTAAAGCATCTCGTGCCTCTCATGGTTGGGAGGCTGTGAGCAATCGCATGTGGCCGGACAAGCCTGTCAGGCAGGCCAGAGAACCTTCAGAGGAGTTTGTAGGTTAAAACACTCTTGTCACGCCCAGGAGTTTTTATTAACTGGAGCACTAAGTTAACTCCTTCTCCGAAAGAGGTGGTGGGGGACAGCCCTGCATAAAGTCAGAGGTGTAGGTGAGAGCACAAAGTAGCAAAGTAGGCAGGCTCTGGTTATGGGGGTAGATGCTCGAGGATTTCCAGGGGGACTCCTGGGGTTCGATCCCACCTTTGTGTATGTCGAGCCTCCTTCCTCATGACCTTTGCCACGGGTGGAGTGCCTCACACTGGCCCCCAACAACAGACACTGATGCTTTTGGTCCTGTTAACAGAGATAGACCACTGGAAGCAAGAAGATGATGACACTTCAGCTCCCCAAGGTAAAGACCAAATTTCATCCTCACACCAGTCTTATGGATTAGGAAGATTAACTCATTTACTCAAGGTCACTCAGTTGATGAGTGGTTGGAGTGGGGGTAAATTTGGTCAGCTTGTCTTCAGAAGTCATGCCTTGTCTTCGAAGGGAGTGATTTTTCAAGGTCTATCTCAGCCCTAGCTGCATCAGATCACCTGGAGAATCCCTGTAGGTTTACTAGATGAGAACCTTTGATGACTGATGCCTAAATCTTTAAATGTAATATTTTGACATGAAATACATCCACTCACGTAAAAAATGTACAGGGAAAAAATTGGTTCTCCATATGTCCTTGGTTTTCCCAGTTTTTTCATCTTTTAAAATATTTTTTATTTATCATTTCATATATATTTATGCAAATAATATATATGCTTAGCTACCCTCTGCTTCATCTTAAAATGGTATGTAAACTTATAAAATACAGATAGCAAAGTTTTCTGTACTTGGTGTACAGCCTTGAGTTTTGACAAATTCCTAGAGTAGTGTAACCATCACTGCTGTTGGTAAACAAAAGCCTTTCACCTCACCCCCTGAGAAACACTGATCTATTCTCTATCCCTAGAGTCTGGCTTCTTTCACTTAGCAATGTATTTACGATTCACCCATGTGGCATGTATCAATGCTTTGTTTCTTTTTATTGCAAGGTAACATTCCATAGTAAGGATGGGCCATGTTTTCTTTATCAGTTGGAGGACATGGGCATTGTTTTCAGCTTTCTGCTGTTATGAATAAAGCTACTATGAACACTCTCATACATGTGTTCATTGGACTTGGAGTGGGATACTAGGTCTTAACAAATGTGCATGTGTAACATTAGAAGACACAGTAAAACAATTTCCAAACTGTGCCATTTAAAATTCTTAAATAAATAAAAATTCTCAGGACTTCCCTGGTTAAGTCCTGTGGTTAAGTGGTTAAGATTTCATGTTCTAATTAAGGGGGTGTGGGTTCAATCCCAGGTTGGGTAGATAAGATCCCACATGCCTTGCAGCCAAAAAACCAAAACATTAAAGGTAAAAAGAAAATTGTAAGAAATTCAATAAAGTCTTTAAAGATAAATAAGATCCCCAGCTTTATTGAGATATGATTAACACGTAATACTGCATCAGTTTGAGGTGTACAACATAGTTGACTTGATACACTCATAACTTAGGAAACCATGATCACTATAGTATTAGGTTACCACCTCATCTCATAGTTGCCATTTTTTTTTTTCCTATGGTGAGAACATTTAAGATATACTCTCTAGGCAGCTTTCAAGTGTGTGATGCAGTACTATTAGCTCTAATCACCATACTGTATATTAGATCCTCAACTTGTTAATTTTATAACAACCATTTGACCAACATCTCCCATTTCTCCCATTGCTATATCTCATGATAACCACCACTGTATTCCTTTTCTTTTGAGTTTGTCATTTTTTGGATTCCACATATAAGTGATATCATACAGTAGAGTTTTCATCAATGTCTGTGTCAGGCATTGGTTCTAGGACTCCCTACAGACACCAAAATCTTGAGATGCTCAAATCCTTCATTGAAAATGGTGTCCTATTTGCATGTAACCTATTCATCTTCTCCTGTTTGGTTTAAATCATCTCTAGATTACTATAAACCCTAATACAATGTAAATACTATGTAAATAGTTGCTGGTGAGCAGCAAATTTAAGATTTGTTTCTTGGATTTTTCCATTGTGAATATTTTTTATTACGATTAATTGAATCTGAGGATACAAATCTGGAAACAGGGCCACCTACATATTTCTTTCTCTAAATTATTTCACTTAGCATAATGCTTTTGAGGTCTATCCTCCTTGTCACAAATGGGCAGGTTTTCCTTCTGAATAATGCTCCATTGTATATATACACGGAGAAGGCAATGGCACCTCACTCCAGCACTCTTGCCTGGAAAATCCCATGGACGGAGGAGCCTGGTGGGCCGCAGTCCATGGGGTTGCTAAGAGTCGGACAAAACTCAGCGACTTCACTTTCACTTTTCACTTTCATGCATTGGAGAAGGAAATGGCAACCCACTCCAGTGTTCTTGCCTGGAGAATCCCAGGGATGGGGGAGCCTCGTGGCTGCCATCTTTGGGATCGCACAGAGTCGGACACAACTGAAGCAACTTAGCAGCAGCAGTATATATACACACATCTTCTTCATCTACTGGTGGACAGTTAGATTGTTTCCATATCTTAGAATTGCAAATAATGCTGCAGTGAACATGAGAGTGTAGATCAGATTTCAATTTTGCTGGAGTGTATGTCAGTTTTAGGTTTTCTTGAGTGGTTCAGCAGTAAATAATCTGCCTGCAGTGCAGGAGACCTGGGTACAATACCTGGGTTAGGAAGATCCCCTAGAGGAAGGCATGGAAATACAGTCCAGTACTAGAAGAGAATTCCATGGACAGAGAAGCCTGGAAGGTCACACAGAATTGGACACAACTAAGCAGCAGCAGCATGTTAGTTTTAAAAATTTGAGGACTTTCCATACTGTTTTCCATTGATGTCCGTATCATTTAAGATTTCTGTCTTTGGTGGGGGGTGGCCCCAAGATGGCAGAGGAATAGGATGGGGAGACCACTTTCTCCCCCACAAATTCATCGAAAGAACATTTGAGTGCTGAGCAAATTTCACAAAACAACTTCTGAATGCCGGCAGAAGACGTCAGGCACCCAGAAAGGCAGCCCACTGTCTTCAAAAGAGATGGAGATGTCTTGAGGCCAATGTAAGAACAAGACTGAAAACCAGAGGCAGGAGGCTTAAGTCCAAAAACCTGAGAACACCAGAGAACTCCTGACTCCAGGGAACATTAATCAATAAAAGATCATCAAAAGCCTCCATACCTACACTGACACCAAACACCACCCAAGAGCCAACAAGTTCCAGAGCAAGACATACCACACAAATTCTCCAGCAACACAGGAACAAAGCCCTGAGCCTTAATATACAGGCTGCCCAAAGTCACACCAAACCCATCGACATCTCAAAACTCACTACTGGACACTCCATTGCACTTCAGAGAGAAGCAATCCAGCTCCACCTACCAGAACACTGACACAAGCTTCCCTAACCAGGAAACCTTGACAAGCCACCTGTCCAACCCCACCCACAGTGAGGAACCTCCACAATAAAGAGGAACCACAAACTTCAAGAATACGGAAAGGCCACCCCAAACCCAGAAATATAAACAAGATGAAAAGGCAGAGAAATACCCAGCAGGTAAAGGAACAGGATGAATGCCCACCAAACCAAACAAAAGAGGAAGAGATAGGGAATCTACCTGATAAAGAATTCCAAATAATGATAGTGAAAATGATCCAAAATCTTGAAAACAAAATGGAGTTACAAATAAATAGCCTGTAGACAAGGACTGAGGAGATGCAAGAAAGGTTTAACAAGAACCCAGAAGAAATTAAAAAGAGTCAATATATAATGAATAATGCAACAAATGAGATAAAAAAACACTCTGGAGGAAACCAATGGTAGAATAACGAAGACAAAAGATAGGATAAGTGAGGTAGAAGATAAAAGGGTAGAAATAAATGAAGCAGAGAGGAAAAAAGAATTAAAAGAAATGAGGAAAACCTCAGAGACCTCTGGGACAGTGTCAAACGCCCCAACATTCTAATCATAGGAGTCCCAGAAGAGGAAGACAAAAAGAAAGACCATGAGAAAATACTTGAGGAGATAATAGTTGAAAACTTCCCTAAAATGGGGAAGGAAATAGTCACACAAGTCCAAGAAACCCAGAGAGTCCCAAACAGGATAAACCCAAGGCAAAACACCCCAAGACACATATTAATCAAATTAACAAAGATCAAACACAAAGAATGAATATTAAAAGCAGCAAGGGAAAAGCAATAAATAGCACACAAGGGGATTCCCATAAGGATAACAGCTGATCTTTCAAGAGAAACTCTTCAGGCCAGAAGGATCAGCAGGACATACTTAAAGTGATGAAAGACAAAGACATACAACCCAGATTACTGTACCCAGCAAGGATCTCATTCAAATATGAAGGAGAAATCAAAAGCTTTACAGACAAGCAAAAGCTGATAGACTTCAGCACCACCAAACCAGCTCTCCAACAAATGCTAAAGTATCTTCTCTAGACAGGAAACACAGAAAGGGTGTATAAACTCAAACCCAAAACAACAAAGTAAATGGCAGTGGGATCATACTTATCAATAATTACCTTAAATGTAAATGGGTTGAATGCCCCAATCAAGAGACAAAGACTTGCTGATTGGATACAAAAACAAGACCCCTATATATGTTGTCTATAAGAGACCCACTTCAAAACAAGACACATACAGACTGAAAAGGAAGGGCTGGAAAAAGATATTCCATGCAAATAGAGACCAAAAGAAAGCAGGAGTAGCAATACTCATATCAGATAAAATAGACCTTAAAATAAAGGCTGTGAAAAGAGACAAAGAAAGACACTCCATAATGATCAAAGGATAAATCCAAGAAGAGGATATAGCAATTATAAATATATATGCACCCAACATAGGAGCACTGCAATATGTAAGGTAAATGCTAACAAGTATGAAAGGGGAAATTAACAATAACACAATTATATTGGGATACTTTAATACACCATTCACACCTATGGATAGATCAACTAAACAAAAAATTAACAAGGAAACACAAACTTTAAATGATACAATGGGCCAGTTAGATCTAATTGATATCTATAGGGCCATTTCACCCCAAAATAATGAATTTCACCTTTTTCTCAAGTGCACATGGAACTTTCTCCAGGATAGATCACAGCCCGGGACATAAATCTAGCCTTGGTAAATTCAAAAAAATTTAAATCATTCCAACCATCTTTTCTGACCACAGTGCAGAAAGATTAGATGTCAATCACACGAGAAAAACTCTTAAAAATTCAAATATATGGAGGCTGAACAAGATGCTGCTGAATAACCAACAAATCACAGAAGAAATCAAAAAAGAAATAAAAATATGCATAGAAATGAATGAAAATGAAAACACAACAACCCCAAACCTATGGGACACTGTAAAAACAATGTTAAGGGGAAGGATCATAGGAATACATGATTACCTTAAGAAACAAGAAAAAAGTCAAATAAATAACCTAACTCTACAATCAAATCAACAAAATTAGAAATGAAAATGGAGAAATCACAACAGATGACACAGAAATACAAAGGATCATAAGAGACTACTATCAGCAACTATATGCCAATAAAATTGACAACTTGGAAGAAATGGATGAATTCTTAGAAAAGTATAACTTTCCAAAACTGAACCAGGAAGAAATAGGAAATCTTAACAGACCCATCACAAGCATGGAAATCAAAACTGTAATCAAAAATCTTCCAACAAACAAAAGTCCAGAACCAGATGGCTTCACAGGTGAATTCTACCAAAAATTTAGAGAAAAGCTAACACCTACCCTACTCAAACTCTTCCAGAAAGTTACAGAGGAAGGTGGGCTGCCAAACTCATTCTATGAGGCCACCATCACCCTAATACCAAAGCCAGACAAAGATGCCACATAAAAAAAGAAATCTACAGGCCAATATCACTGATGAACATAGATGCAAATATCCTTAACAAAATCCTAGCAAAGAGAATCCAGCAACATATTGAAAAAAATCATACATCATGACCAAGTGGGCTTTATCCAAAGGATGCAAGAATTTTTTAATATTCAAAAATCAATCAATGTAATACACCATATAAACAAACTGAGATAAAAAACACATGACTATCTCAATAGATGCAGAGAAAGCCTTTGACAAAATTCAACATCCATTTATGATAAAAACCCTCCAGAAAGCAAGCATAGAAGAAATATACTTCAATGTAATAAAAGCCATATATGATAAACCCACAGCAAACATTATCCTCAATGGTGAAAAATTGAAAGCATTTCCCCTAAAGTCAGGAACAAGACAAGGGTGCCCACTCTCACCAGTCCTACTCAACATAGTTTTGAAAGTTTTAGCCACAGCAATCAGAGAAAGAAAAGAAATAAAAAGAATCCAGGTTGGAAAAGAAGAAGTAAAACTCTCACTGTTTGCAGATGGCATGATCCTCTTTATTGAAAACCCTAAAGACACCAGCAGAAATTTGCTAGAGCTAATCAATGAATATAGTAAAGTTGCAGGATATAAAATTAGCACACAGAAATCCCTTGCATTCCTATACATTAACAAAGAGAAAACAGAAAGAGAAATTAAGGAAAAAATTCCATTCACCATTGTGATGAAAAGAATAAAATACTTGGGAATAAATCTACCTAAAGAAGCAAAAGACCTATATATAGAAAACTATAAAACACTGGTGAAAGAAATCAAAGAGGACACAAATAGATGGAGAAATATACCGTGTTCATGGATCAGAAGAATCAATATAGTGAAAATGAGTATACTACCCAAAGCAATCTATAGATTCAATGCAATCCCTATCAAGTTACCAATAGTATCTTTCAGAGAACTAGGACAAATAATTTCACCATTTGTATGGAAATACAAAAAACCTCGAATAGCCAAAGCAATTTTGAGAAAAAAGAATGGAACTGGAGGAATCAACCTGCCTGACTTCAGACTATACTACCAAGCTACAGTCATGAAGACAGTATGGTACTTGCACAAAGACAGAAATATAGATCAATGGAACAAACTAGAAAGTCCAGAGATAAAGCCATGCACCTATGGACACCTTATCTTTGACAATGGAGGCAAAAATTACAATGGAGAAAGGACAATCTCTTTAACAAGTGGTGCTGGGAAAACTGGTCAACCACTTGTAAAAGAATGAAACTAGAACACTTTCTAATACCATACACAAAAATAAACTCAAAATGGATTAAAAATCTAAACGTAAGACCAGAAACTATAAAACTCCTAAAGAAAAACATAGGCAAAACACTTTCTGACATAAATCACAGCAGGAGCCTCAGTGACCCACCTCCCAGAGTAATGGAAATAAAAGCAAAAAAAAAAAAAAAAAACACACACAAAAAAACCAAAAAACAAAACAAATGAGACCTAATTAAAAGCTTTTGCCCAGTGAAAAAGGTGAAAAGAAAGCTGAAAAGATAGCCTTCAGAATGGGAGAAAATATTCAGTTCAGTTCAGTTCAGTTGCTCAGTCGTGTCCGACTCTGAATAAACTGACAAAGAATTAATCTCAAAAATATACAAGCAACTCCTACAGCTGAATTCCAGAAAAATAAACGACCTAATAAAAAAATGGGCCAAAGAACTAAACAGACATTTCTCCAAAGAAGACATACAGATGGCTAACAGACACATGAAAAGATGCTCAACATCACTCATTATCAGAGAAGTGAAAATTAAAACCACAATGATGTACCATCTCATGCTGGTTAGAATGGCTGCTATCAAAAAGTCTACAAACATTAAGTGCTGGACAAGGTGTGGAGAAAAGGGAACCCTCTTACACTGTTGGTGGGAATGCAAACTCATACAGCCACTATGGAGACCAATGTGGAGATTCCTTAAAAAAAACTGGAAATAGAAAGGCCATATGACCCAGCAATCCACTGCTGGGCATACACACTGAGGAATCCAGAATTGAAAGAGACATGTGTACTCCAATGTTCATCGCAGCTCTGTTTACAATAGCTAGGACACAGAAGCAACCTAGATGTCCATTGGCAGATGAATGGATAAGAAAGCTGTGGTATATGTACACAATGGAATATTACTCAGCTATTTAAAAGAATACATTTGAATCAGTTCTAATGAGGTGGATGAAATTAGAGCCTATTATACAGAGTGAAGTAAGTCAGAAAGAAAAACACCAATATAGTATATTAGTGCATATATATGGAATTTAGAAAGATGGTAATGATAACCCTATATGCAAGACAGCAAAAGAGACACAGATGTTAAGAACAGATTTTGGACACTGTGGGAGCAGGCGAGGGTGGGAAGATTTGAGAGAATAGCATTAAAACATGTATATTACCATATGTTAAATAGATCGCCAGTCCAGATTCGATGCATGAGACAGGGTGCTCAGTGCTGGTGCATTGGGATGACCCTGAGGGATGGGATGGGGAGGGAGGTGGGGAGGGGTTCAGGATGGGGGACACATGTACACCCATGACTGATTCATGTCAATGTATGGCAAAAACAACTACAATATTGTAAAGTAATTCAGTTCAGTTCAGCTGCTAGTCATGTCTGACTCTTTCCAACCCAATGAACCACAGCACGCCAGGCCTCCCTGTCCCAACTGCCGAGTTTACCCAAACTCATGTTTACTGAGTCAGTGATGCCATCCAACCATCTCATCCTCTGTCATCCCCTTCTCCTCCTGCCCTCAATCTTTCCCAGCATCAGGGTCTTTTCAAATGAGTCAGTTCTTCATATCAGCTGGCCAAAGTACTAGAGTTTCAGTTTCAGCATCAATCTTTCCAATGAATATTCAGGACTGATCTTTAGGATGGACTGGTTGGATCTCCTTGCTGTCCAAGGGACTCTCAAGAGTCTTCTCCAACACCACACTTCAAAAGCATCAATTCTTCAGTGCTCAGCTTTCTTTACAGTCCAACTCTCACATCCATACATGACCACTGGAAAAACCAAAGCTTTGACTAGGTGGATCTTTGCTGGCAAAGTAATGTCTCTGCTTTTTAATATGCTGTCTAGGTTGGTCATAACTTTTCTTCCAAGGAGCAATCGTCTTTTAATTTCATGGCTGAAATCACCATCTGCAGTGATTTTGGAGCCCCCCAAAATAAAGTCTGACACTGTTTCCACTGTTTCCCCATCTATTTCCCGTGGAGTTATGGGACTGGATGCCATGATCTTAGTTTTCTGAATGTTGAGCTTTAAGCCAACTTTTTCACTTTCCTCTTTCACTTTCATCAAGAGGCTCTTTAGTTCCTCTTCACTTTCTGCCTTAAGGGTGGTGTCATCTGCATATCTGAGGTTATAGATATTTCTCCCAGCAATCTTGATTCCAGCTTGTGTTTCTTCCAGCCCAGCGTTTCTCGTGATGTACTCTGCATATAAGTTAAATAAGCAGGGTGACAATATACAGTCATGACAAACTCCTTTCCCTATTTAGAACCAGTCTGTTGTTCCATGTCCAGTTCTAACTGTTGCTTCCTGACCTGCATACAGGTTTCTCAGGAGGCAGATCAGGTGGTCTAGTATTCCCATCTCTTTAAGAATTTCCCACAGTTTATTGTGATCCATACAGTCAAAGGCTTTGGCATAGTCAATATAGCAGAAACAGATGTTTTTCTGGAACTCTCTTGCTTTTTTCATGATCCAGCAGATGTTGGCAATTTGATCTCTGGTTCCTCTGCCTTAGCCTCCAATTAAAATAAAAAATTAATTAAAAAAAGAAGACCTAGAAGACCTCCTAGTAGTAAAACCTAAAAAAGATGTTTTATTCATTCATATTTGGGGATTGGAATGCAAAAGCAGAAAGCTAAGATATACTTGAAGTAACAGGCAAGTTTGGCTTTGGAGAACAAAATGAAGCAGGGCAAAGGTTAACTGAATTCTACTAGGAAAATTCACTAGTCATAGCAAATAACCCCTTTCAACAACACAGAAGATGACTTTACACATGGACATCACCAAAATGGTCAATATTGAAATTAAATTGATTGCTTTCTTTTTAGCTGAAGATGGAGAAGCTGTTTCACTGTTGTTTCAGTCAGTGAAAGCAAAACCTGGAGCTGACTTTGGCTAAGATCATCATCTTCTCATAGCAAAATTCAGGTTTAAGCTAAAGAAAATCAGGAAAAACACTAGGCCAGACAAGTATGACTCAAATTAAATTCCGTATGAATTTGTGGTAGAAGTAATAAATAGATTCAAGGGACTAGATCTAGGTAACAGTGTGCCTGAAGAATAATGGACAGAGGTTCATAATATTGTACAAGAGGTGGCAAACAAAACCATCCCAAAGAAATAGAAAAGCAAGAAGATAAAGTGGTTATCTGAGAAGGCTTTACAAATAGCAGAATGAAGAGAAGTGAAAAGCAAGGGATGGGAAGGTACGTCCAATAAAACGCAGAGTTTCAAAGAATAGCTAGGAGACATAAGAAGGCCTTCTTCAATGAACAATGCTTAATAATAGAAGAAAACAACAAAAGGAGAAAGACTAGAAATCTCTTCAGGAAAATTGGAAACATCAAAAGAGCATTTTGCCCAAAGATAAGCACAATAAAGGATAAAAATGGTAGAGACCTAGTAGACACTGAATAGATCAAGAAGAGACAGAAAGAATACACGGAAGAACTGTATAAAAAAGACCTTAATGATCTGGATTACTACGATGGTGTGGTTAGTCACCCAGAGCCAGACATTCTGGAGTGTGAAGTCAAGTGGGTCTTAAGAAGCACAGCTGTTAATAAAGCTAATGGATGTGATGAAATTCAAGCAGAACTATTCAAATCCCTAAAGAATGATGCCATCAATGTTTTGCATTCAATATGTCAGCAAATCTGGAAGACCCAGCAGTGGCCACAAAACTGGAAAAGGTCAATTCTCATCACAATTTCCAAGAAGGGTAGTATCAAAGAATGTGCTAACCATTGGAGAACTTCACTCATCTCCCCTGCTAGTAAGGTCATGCTTAAAATCTTGCATGCTAGGCTTCAGCATTATGTGAACCAAGAACTACCAGATGTCCAAGCTGCATTTAAGAAAGGAAGAGGAACTAGGGATAAAGTTGCCAACATCTGCTAGATTATAGAGAAAGCAAGGGAATTCAGAAAAACACCTCTGTTTCATTGACTATGCTAAGCCTTTGACTGTGTGGATCATGACAAATTGTGCAAAGCTCTTAGAGAGATGGGAATACCAGACCACCTTACCTGTCTCCTGAGAAACCTGTATGCAGGTCAAGAAGCAAGAGTTCGAACCCTGTATGGAACAACTGATTGGTTCAAGATTGAGAAAGGAGTGCAACGGGGCTGTCTGCTGTCACCCTGTTTGTGTAACCTATACACTGAGCACATCATGAGAAATGCTAGGCTGGAGGAATTACAAGCTGGAATCAAGATAGGCAGGAGAAACATCAACAACCTCAGATATGCAGATGATACCAGTCTAAGGACAGAAATTGAAGAGGAACTAAAGAGCCTCTTGAGGGTGAATGAGGAGAGTGAAAGAGCAGGCTTAGAATTGATGCCTTCAAACTGTGCTGCTGGAGACTTCTGAAAGTCCCTTGGACAGCAAGGAGATCAAACCAGTCAATCCTAAAGGAAATCAACACTGAATAATCACTGGAAGGACTGATGCTGAAACTGAAGCTCCAGTATTTTGGTCATCTGATGCGAACAGATGATTCATTAGAAAACTTCCTGAGGCTAGGAAAGATTGAGGGCAGAAGGAGAAGAGGCTGAGATGACTGGAAGGCATCACTGATGCAATGAGCATGAACTTGGGCAAACTTCAGGAGACGGTAAGGGACAGGGAGGCCTGGCGTGCTGCAGTCCATGGGGTCACAAAGAGTTGGACACTACTGGGTGACTGAACAACAACAAATTTCACTTTTTATGATGCATGATAGTTGAAAATGACATTTGAAAACATTTTCCAATTGTTTATTACTAGTGTACAGCAGGGTTGGCATACCTTTTCTATAAAGACTCATATAGTAAATATTTCAGGCTTTAATACAGTCCATATTTAAAATTTTCTCCTCTTCCCCCCACTCCCTTAGAATCCTTTTAAAATATAAAACAATTTTTGTGTGTGTATTTATCTTAGAAAGATAGGCCATAGCACAGATTTGGTCCATAGACCATGGTTTGCTGACATGTAGAATATAGAAATAGTGAAAGTGAAAGTCACTCAGTCGTGTCCGACTCTTTGCGATTCCATGGGCTGTACAGTCCATGGAATTCTCCAGGCCAAAATACTGGATTGAGTAGCCTTTCCCTTCTCCAGGGGATCTTTCCAATCCAGGGATTGAACCCAGGTCTCCTGCATTACAGGCGGATTCTTTACTAGCTGAGCCACCAGGGAAGCCCAAGAATATTGGAATGGGTAGCCTATCCCTTCTTCAGTGAATCTTCCCTAGCCAGTAATCTAACCGGGGTCTCCTGCATTGCAGGCAGATTCTTTACCAACTGAGCTATCAGGGAAGCCTAAGAAATAGACTAAAATTTTTTTGGTACACTGACCATGAATCATTCCATGGATATTCCAGGTATATTGACAATGGATCATTCCTGTTGGAATACAAATAATGTTGCTATTACCTCAACTTTAAAGAAAAAATCCCTTTCCTTGATGCAGTTTTCCCACCAGTTAATGCATTATTTCTTTCTGCCACCATGGAGCTAACCCCTTCAAAGGGTTATCTATACTTGGGGGGTCAAATGTTTCCTTCCCACTTAAAAGCTTTCTCTTTTCACTAAGGGCTGTGATATGAATGAATGCGAGGAGGAGGAGAGAGGCCTGGGGGCCATAGAGTTGCAGATGGTGCTGCACCTGTGAGTTTATTGTTGGTACACACCCAGCCCTGATCCAGCCCACTGGCTGCTGTGGGGGTTGGGGGAAGTATCCTTTCCTCTTCTGAGTGTGTTGGAGGCTCCCTCTGCTGGAGGACATGGAAATAACAAGTTCTAAGACATCCGGTCTCCATTCATCGACCGTGTTGAGTGGCTGTGTGATTCTGTGTGTGATTGTGAGTAAGTGTATGTGTGGCTCTGCGCACACATGTGTTATGGTATGTGTATATGAGTGTATGCATTTAATTGTCTGCATGGGTAGATGCATATGTGTATGTGTACATATGAAATGTGTGTTGTTGTACATAGCTTTTTGGTGTGCCTAAGTGTATGCAACTGTAAGGGCACGTGGGTGTATGTAGTCCTGGTTTTGTGTGTCTTTATGCATATGTGACTGTGCATGTAATTGTGTTGCAAGTGTGGGTGTACATGTGTGTAAAGGTGTGAATGTGTGTGTCTTGAAGTAACCGAACTATATGTAACCATGTGTGCACCAATCAGGCTGTATTCCTGACCACAACTGCTGTGGGTGGCCTCTTCCTCTGTCCCCAGACCTCAGCTGTGCGGTGTATGCAGGATATCTGGAAAAATAATGCTTTTGAAGGAAGGAGCCCCGTCTAAGAACTGGTGGGTGCATGTTCTCTGCTGTCCCCCAGAGGAACTGAGCCCCATGTGCCCAGAGTGTGAGCTTCTTGATGAAGCAGACTTTTCCTTCTGCCTTCCCTTCCCAGCCTCACTTGTACAGTGCCTTACTGGCCTTTCCTGGCATCACTTTTCAAAGAAACAAATCACATTAACCCTTGCCTAGGGTCATTAGCAAATAAAGTAGTTGCATTTCAATCCTTGAATCAAGGTCTGCTTTCAAAGGATGCAAACTAAGAAACACACAGACTTACTTTTCCAATTGCCAAGGGTCTGTTGAAAAGTGAAAGTGTTAGTGACTTAGTCATGTCTGATTCTTTGAAACTCCATGGACTGTAGCCCACCAGGCTTCTCTGTCCATGGAATTCTCCAGGCAAGAATACTGGAATGGATAACTATTCCCGTCTCCAGGGAATCTTCCAGACCCAAGGATTGAATATGGGTATCCTGCATTGCAGACAGATTCTTTATCTTCTGAATCAACAGGGAAGCCCCAAGGGCTTGTTATTATTCCTTTTTTAATGAGGAGGAATGTGAAGTTCAGAGGGCACATCAGTTGCCCAAGGTCATATAGCTGGAAAATGGCAAACCTAGCTTTGATCTAGAGCCCTCTGACCCCAACCCCAATGCTTGATCTTCTCCTAGGAGCTTCTACCCTGCTAAGGTCAGAGGGAATGAACAGGGGATGTTCATAGTCTGCAAAATAACTGATGTCTGTACAAGGGGGACCTATGGCTCATGGCTGGTGCCCAAATCCTCATTCTGTTGTGAAATCAGGAAACAGTGGCAGTTTTTCAAGCTTGGTGCTGACTGTGAGTCTGGGAGTGTTGTTATAAGCACTTAACTCTTTTAAATTAGTTTGATTTTCACAACTAACTTGAAAATACCCTCAGTTTTCAGGCAAGAAAATCGAGACACAGAAAGGTAGAGAGCTACCCAGATTAACTTAGCTGGTCCTGATTTGAACTTTGGCACTTGGAGTCCTTTTTCTGAATTGGGTTACTTTCTGGCTTTTCACAGTTTGTATATATTAAGTCCTGCTGCATGCCAGGCACGGCACTAAGCATTTACTCAGTATGGTACTATGCATGACATTAAGCTTTCTCCTTTTAAAAATACAGTTTTTGTAATTACATGGATTAGTAATTGTGGTGAAAAGTGCTTTGCAGGTTTCATCTAAGGAAAGAAAACAGTTGGTTAAATGTAGACATTTAACAGAACCAAGGAGCTCAAACCAGTCAATCCTAAAGGTAATCAGTGCTGAGTATTCACTGGAAGGACTGATGCTGAAGCTGAAGCTCCAATACTTTGGCCACCTGATGCACAGAGCCAACTCATTAGAAAAGACCCTGATGCTGGGAAGGATTGAGGGCAGGAAAAGGGAATGACAGAGGGTGAGAGGGTTGGATGGCATCATGGACTCAGTGGACCTGAATTTGAGCAAGCTCTGGGAGACAGTGAAGGTAAGGGAAGTCTGGTGTGCCACAGTTCATGGGGTCACAGAGAGTCAGACACCACTTACTGACTGAACAACAGAAATATTGATCCTTCTACTTCACCCTCCTGTTCCAGGATGTGGGTATAATACTTTATTTTTTGTGTGTGCCTACACAAACAGGGACACTCACATAACTGGTTTGCTGAGATCTCTGAGGTGTCGCATCCCTTTGGGGAACGGAACAGTTGGGTCCTTCCAGGGACCTCAGATGAACTACGTGAGAGTGGGTTTACGTAGGGGCTGTTTACAATGTACAGACTGTGTAAACAAGAAATGTTGCTCACCATCTGGTTCTACAAGGTAAAATCATTAGCCGCTGCAGTTGCCAACTCAGGACAGGGAAGAGGGTGAGGCCCTGCATACATGGAAAAATAGGAAAAATTGCCTTTAGATAGTTTCAGGTAAAATTTGCATGAGCCTGAATTTTTGTATCTTGCCATACTTAGAACAGTACTAAAATTATTAACTAAGAAATTTGTTCCTCATGACCTTCTCCCATGATGTGTACTGGATTGCATATTCCCTTATCCAGTCATATATATGCTGACCTCCCTCCTTAGCTCCTTGGAGCAGTTCCTCAGAGCTATGTGAGAAACTGTATCCTGGGCTATAGTCCTCAGTAGGGTCTCTGAATCAAACTGAAACTCACTGCTCTTACGTCATGTGTTTTTTATTTCAGTTGACAACAGGACAAGGGGAACCATCAGGTGTAGCACTCTGGGAGCTAGCAGCTGAGAGCTGACACCATCCCCAGGCCAGGGCGTAGCTGACCCTGAAACCCAGAGAGATGAGCTGAAGCTGAAAGCAGCAGTGGCCATTGGAGAGGAGGGATGTCAATCCTCTAACCTCTCTGATTGCCTGCAGGGCCTTCCACTGACCAAATGTCATCTCCCAGAGAGATGACATTTTCTCTACCCAGAGAGGCTGCAAGTAGGTGGCTAAAAACTCCTGTTGTAACAAGGAAGAACAAATGTGACTCGACATTGGATCTGTTCCTCTAACATTTGTGCTAGGTTGGTGTGCTTACTCATGCTGGCTCTGCATCTTTGTCAAATATGTTGCCTAGAGTCTGAAATATATGGGCTTCCCAGGTGGTTCAGAACTAAAGAACCCACCTGCCAGTGCAGGAGATGTGGGCTTAATCCCTGGCTTAGGAAAATTCCCTGGTGAAGGAAATGGCAACCCATTCCACTATTCTTGCCTGGGAAATCCCATGGACAGAGAAGCCTGGCCGGCTATGGTCCATGGGGTGGTAAAAGAATCAGACACGACTTAGAGACTAAGCAACAACAACAACAAATAGCCTGAAATATGCATGATCGCACTTTCTCAAGACTCTGCCTCTCAGCTTGACTTTTAAAGTCATAACACTTCACATTCATATAGCAATGAAAAGTTGCAGAACAGAAAATAACACCATACTGGGGGCTTTAGGATCCTCCACCTGAGTCTCCCAGCCAGTGTTGAGGAGAAGGAGGTTTGGGGTCTCCCCAGCATCCTACCAGTGTCAGGACACTACCCCCACTCTCCTGCTCAGAAATTCTGCCAGAAGCCCCATCCCTCAAGTTCTCTTACACCTTCGAACACCCCCATAAGGCAGTTCTGGACAGGATCAAGTAAGGGCCAGGAGGGAAGCACCAGATCCTTTGGGTGGTTTATCCTGGATGTGGTAAGATGATCCACCTGATGATGAAAGGACCTCCAGGTATCCCTCCACTGGTGTCACCATATTGCCTGAAATTCCACCTGTGTAATTGGATTAATAGGGCATTGTCCCTTATGAGTGGGGGGTGGAAGAGCATGGCAGAGGGAGAAGACGTAGGCTTGGTGGTTTGATACACCCGAGTGCCTTTCAGAAGGGCAACTTAGGCTAGAGGCTTGTTCTCTTTGAACCTCAGTTTGCTCTTCTCTTAAATAGTATCTTCCTTCCTGCCCTCATGTGGGAACCTCTGCCTGATCCCAGGGTGCTGGCCCAGAACCCTGAGGGGAAGGTGATGTATTATCTTGCTGGCAGAACATCCTGAACACAGTGTGATTACCTTATGTACAGCACGTGACTCACAGTAGGTGTGCTTTATGTAGGACACCTGATGCACACTAGGCATATATACATACAGCACTCCGCATACAAAAGCAGTGCTTTACACAGAGTGCCCAACACACCGTATGTGTCCTTTGCGCAGCGTACCACACACATAGTAGGTGTTCCTTATGTAGACACCCTGGCATGTCATAGGCATGACTTGTGGAGAGTTCCCAGCACTTGGTAGGTGTGCTTTATGTACAACCTCTGGCATACAGTAGGCAGAATTTATGTAGAGTCCTTGGCATGCAGTAAATGCACTTTCTGTAGCCCACCTGGAACGTAGCAGGCACACTTTATGCAGAGTTTCTGACACACTGTAGGCTGCTTCTTCAGGTACCAGCACATACAAGGCACTCTTCAAATATAGCCTTGTCTGCACTGAGTAGGCTTGCTCTAGGCGGACCACTGGCACACACTAACACGAGCACTGGTAGCCATCACTTTGCTTTCATTCCATCTCTTTTGAGGACTCCAGATTCTTCCAATTTTCCTGTGAGATCCTCTTTGGCCCCTCATCTCAAGGTCTCATTCAACATCCCACTGAGGATGGTCCGCACAGCCCACAGTCAGAGCGAGGGCGGGGCAGACCTCCACTCCCAGTTCCTTCCCCCCACCCCAGCCTGGCCCCTCACACCTCCAGGTGCCCTCTTCTGATTGGCTCCTTTATCCCTGGACTCAGTCCAGTTCAGCCGCTCAGTCGTGTCCAACTCTTTGTGACCCCATGGACTGTAGGATGCCAAGCCTCCCTGTCCATCACCACTTCCCAGACTCAGATAAAGGTAATTTCTACTCAGACTGGTTTCTCTGCTCCTGTTCCTGGAAGACATGTTTCAACACAGGCTCTGGGCTGCGTGGAGGTGGGAGTGTGTGTGCCCTGGAGGCCAGGGGCCTCAGGGTTCTGAGTTTCCAGGGCCTCAGAAATTTCTGAGAAATGGTCCATGATGTCTCCCTGGTCCACCTGGGGAAGGGAGCCTTGGAGATGACTTGGGACAAGGCTGACCCTCTGTCTGTCCTGAGAATCCAGCGTCTGTTATACTGAACTGGTTCCCAGGCCTCACTTCATGTTTGGGCAGTGTCCAGGTGGGGAGGAAGTAAGCATGCTGGGTGAATCAGCTGACTTAGTCTGGAGCCTGGCAGTATTTTCTAGGGGAGGGGCTGGGTAAAGGCTTTGCACAAAAAGGGGAGAGGTAGTTGTGTGAGAGACAAGCTGCTCTAGAAAGAAGGTGCCAGGCTGAGGGTCAAGGGGCTTGGGGTTTTGATCTGGTGTGGGGAAGACCACTGCCCATGGCAGGGTGGCTCTAGGGAATGAGCTGGCTTGGGAGAGGAGTGGATACCAGTGGGTAACACACACACACACACACACACACACACACACACACACTGTGTGTATCTTTCTGTCTCTTTGTCTCTATCATTCCCTCTTCCTTTGAATTTCTCTGGTCTCCATCCCCTCACTCAGCCTGTGTCTGTCTGTCTCTGAGCCCTTCTTGCCCGTCCCCAGCACTCACCCTGCCTCTCACTCCCTTGCTCCTCTCGCTCTTTCCTTCTCTGCCTCACAGCTCACCATCACTGCCTCTTCCTTCATCCTCAGGATTCACCCTGCACCCCATCTGACCACAGGATGCTGGAGCTGAGCATGTCCCGGCTGGGGCTCGGGCTGGTGGCAGCCTCCCCATGGCTGCTGCTGCTGGTGGTCGGGGCCTCCTGGCTCCTGGCCCACATCCTGGCCTGGACCTACACCTTCTTCAACAACTGTCGCCTCCTCCAGTGTTTTCCACAGCCCCCAAAACTGAACTGGTTCTTTGCTCACCTGTACCTGGTGAGTTTCCTGGGAGATCCTGGGAGATCAGGAATGGGGCTCAGGGTTTGGGCTGGGGTCTAGGATAGCAGAGAAGCCAGGGAAGCCTGGGAGGCCCCTCTTCCCTCCCTCTATCATTCCTCTGCTCTGCTGCCGAGACCTTCCCCATATACTGTCTTTCTGGCCCTAGCCTGCTTTGGGGTCCATTTCCTGCCTGTCTTGCACACATTAGTGCACCCCTGAGGCCGGACTGCACAGAACCTGGTCCCCTGGCCTCTCCAGTCTCCATGGTGGCCTTGAGGTCCTCTCAAGAGTGCTGTCCTGGGTCTGCTCTGCATGTGGTCCTTATCCTTGTGACTTTTCACTCTGGGCTACAGCTTCCCCACAGGAATTATCTATCACTGCCCACCACACCTCCTCTTTCCAGGATCCCTCCTCTTATCTAATTCCCCTCCCTCTACCAAGATGCTCATAGCCCAACCTGGATAAAGTTGGCTAATGACCACCCATTCCAAGAAGCCTTCTTAGACCTCTCTCTCCTCCACGCCTGCCCACCTTATGCCTCAGATCTTGACTCTGGCTTGGCCTTGCTCTTGATTAATCAAACAGCTCAACTGTCGAATTGCTTAATAAGCAACTCCCAGTTTGACAATGGTTCTGGGAAGCAGACTACAGTCCTTGGCTGGCTAATATTAGAATGCAAAATAAAGGTGTGATGACCTAAGTGATGAGCATGCCATCCCTTCCCTCTGTTAGGGTCAAAGGGATGGGTAACCAGCTCCTCCCATCTAACAGCCTAGCTAAGAGAGGTGTCCATCTTTTCTTTCTTATCTTGGACAAGAGCTACCACTTGGTGGAGGATTTACTGAAATTTTACTGTTTATTATGGCAAAATTCAGAAGGCAGGGGAATTACATATCTTCATGTGAAGATTTCCTAAGATTCTGGGTCTTGAAAGCATCTCAGCGAGTCTTTCCAGATGGCCCTGGTGGTCAAGAACCCTGCCTGCCAATGCAGGTTAGATGGAAGAGAGGCGGGCTTGATCCCTGGGTTGGGAAGGTGCCCTAGTGGAGGGCACAGCAACCGACTTCAGTATTCTTGCCCAGAGAATCCCATGGACAGAGGAGCCTAACGGGCTGCAGTCCATGGGGTCGCCAAGTCGAACACGACTGAAGTGGCTTAGCACACAAGGCACAGTGAGTATTGGAGGCAGCAGGAATGTTGCAAAGTTACTGCATTTCTGCCCTCCCCTCTAAGGGCTTGGTCATGGAGTATGGTCTTGGTCATTTTTCCTTCCTGTGGTCCCTCTTGCTGTGTGACCCCGGCTGAGTCACTCTCCCTCTCTGGACCAATCTCACAAAGTGCTTTGAACCCTCAATTTGGTACTTGAGGAGAAGGGAGTGAAAGGTTATTGCTGAACTATGAAAAAACGCCTGGATTCTTGGCCTCCGGAGGAGAAGAATTCAATCCGGGGCCAGAGACGAGGCTTGATTGCTCAGAGCTTTTGTGTAAAGCTTTATTAAAGTATAAAGGAGATAGAGAAAGCTTCTGACATAGGCATCGGAAGGGGGCAGAAAGAGTACCCCCCCCCCCCCCCCGCTAGTCTTCAGCGGGATGTTATATAGTCACTAGCAGCTTGTTAATGAAAGAAAAAGTGAAGTGAAGTCGCTCAGTCGTGTCTGCCTCTTTGTGACCCCATGGATAGCCTGCACCAAGCTCCTCCGTTCATGGGATTTTCAAGGCAAGATGTACTGGAGTGGGTTGCCATTTCCTTCTCCAATGAAAGAAAGGAATGTCTTAAAACTCAGAATGGCACCAGGCCCCTCATCCATAAGACGTAGTTTGGGATAATCTCAACACCAGACAATTCATCCCCGGCCTTGAAATGATTGACCTGAATCTTGTAGAAGGGCAGATTACCATACAAATAGTTTCATTTACATAGATTGGGGGAACAATGTCTGAGTAAAAATACTTGTTTGTCAAGTCAGTTCTGAGCCATTAGGTGGAACCGACTTGAAGACAGAGTCTGGGGTAAATGCATAGCACATTAACATAGCTTAAGACAAACATTTCCATAAGAAAAAGGCATAGGTTAACTCAAGGTTTGAGAATAGTTAACTTCAGGTGGAACCAGGTGTTGTTACAGCAACACAATATTTTAAGAGAAACCTTTTAAAATTTGTATAGAGAAGGGAAAAAAAATATGTATGTGTATGTATATATATATATATATATATATATATATATATATCTCACTAGTTTGTTTCCTCCTGCCGCTTAAGAGAGATAAAAAATGTCTGACGCTTGAGCCTATTTCCTCCATTTGGAGACCCCTGGCCTTCCTGCCTGTTACCCTCTCAGGATCAGGTCACAAAGGTGAACGTGACTTATGTTCACCTGCCAAGAGCCCCTGGGGGTATTTGTCAGGTTTGAACGAGGCATCCTTAGGGAGAGGATACTTTACCAGGAGGCAACCCACCCTTCTTTTCCTTTGGGTGCATAAGGTGTCAGCTTCTTCATTTATAGATGGCATAACTGAAAGTCATGTCCATAGGTCGCAGAGAAATAGGCAGGACGTACTCTGCATGGAGCCAGTTGGAGGAGGGGGTTTCATGGGTCAGAGCTGCTGTCATGAGTGAGGGGCAGAAGTCACATCTGTCCTTTGGGATTGGCCAGGGATGGAAGGCCCCAGGTGTGCAAGTGATTTATTACAAGGGACTGCAGGCTGCATGGACCAGCCAGAATAGGAGAGGATGTGGGACCAAAACCCAGGGACAAGCACTGAGGCCGCCCTGCTACCTGCAAACCTCTCCAGTGGGGATCTCTTTCTGTGGCCACCCCTGGGGCTGAGACCATTCCCAGAACAAGAAAAAGTTTGGCTTCTCAAGATAAAGTCACCACACCTGTGGGCAAAGAGCCTGTCTTCTCCCTGTGCTCTGGGGTATCTCCTTGGGACTTGGAGATGCTTCAGGGCCACTCCTCCACATGAGGGAAGGAGCAGGAGGAAGCAGAGACTCCTCCATCTGTGCGGGGTCTGACACACTGTCCACCGCAGTGGTTTCTTCTTGGGAGTGATGTCCTTGCATGCTTTCAGGTCCCCATGACAGAGCAGGGCTTGAGAAAATTAACCCAGCTGGCAGCTAACTACTCCCATGGATATATGATCTGGTTTGGCCCCATCACTCTCATGATCGTTTTCTGCCACCCTGACATGCTCCGGAGCATCACCAATGCCTCAGGTACCCATGCAGAGCTTGTGGTGGTGGGTGTCATGACACATTTGAGGGATTCTAGCCCCTCCTTGCCAACTCTTTATGCGGCCCCTACAGGACCCTGGTCCCCCTTCCTTTCTTCTCTCTCAGCCACTTCCTCTTTGCTTCATGCATTTATCAAGCTCCATCTCACTGACTCCTGTTTCTTCCCATGGCCGTTTGGACCCCAACCTTGTACCCTGCTGAAGTTCATCCCCAATCTCAAGATCTCATATCTGGACAGAGAGATCCTTGACCTGGTATGGTTGGTCAGGAACTGGCCAGCAAGAGATGGGCTGTGGCAATCCAGAGAAGAAACAAAATTCTCTGCTGGGGTGTGCTGGAAGGCTTCCTAGAAGAAGAGGTGCTGGAACTAGGTCTCGAACAATGAGAAGAAAATATTTCAAACCAGAGGGCAGAGTGACGCAGTGGGCATCCGTAGTATCCCAGGCCCCCTGCCAGGCCAGCCCTCAGTCTCACTCATCTGCAGACCCAGAGCAATGAAGGCTTCTGGCTGGTGCAGGATTGGGGGCTGCTCTTCCTGTGACATCCACCTCTCTGGTGGGCCCATTTCATTTATCCTATCCTGTGGCTCAGCCACTCTAGTTCAGTGCTCTCCTTCTCCAGTCCCCAGGAATCTCCCTGAGGAGACTCCACCCCACCCTGTCTCCCTTCCCTTGCTCTCTGCCCCTCCCATCCGAGACAGACCAGGGGAATGGGCAGCTTCTGATGGAGACCTGTGTTCAGACACCAGAATGCTGAGTGACTCTGGGAAGGGTCCTGGCTCTCTCTGGTTGCTGAAGTCTCTTTCAGCTGTTAGTAGTGGAAATGCCACCCTGTATGGTCTAAGCAAAGGAAGGAAATAAACTGACTGTAAACTCCAAGGAGGGCTGCCTTCAGGCCCAGCTGGATCCAGGTCTTAAACAATGTTATCAGAAATCTGTTTTCATCATTTAGTGTTCATCTGTGATGGCTTTACTCTCATCCTGGTAAAACTGAATCTCAGACACTCAAACTCCATGGGAAAGGGAGTTCATTTACAACAGTTCTAGGAAAAGTTGAGGATTCCTTTTAATTTGTCTGATTTGGGTCATAGGACCAATTCCTGCAAACCTAAGATTCTGAGCATCCAGTCTTGGCACCATAGGGTCCACTGAGCTATTGTTTTGGGGCTCGGAGCAGTTGGATAATTAATAATTCAGGCCATGGATTAAAGAGTCTTGGGCTGGTGTCTCAGGTTTACTGTCTGGGAGAATGTTGCTCAAGGGACTCCATCATTGAGAGCCTCAGTTTCCTTATCTGCAATACAGGGATGAAAGAGAAGTCAGGTGAACATGGTGTTTGGAATCCAAACAGGGAAAGAACCTCTCTATCCCTGTACCGGAGGGACCACAAAGGTTGTATATGACCAATGTGGGGAGGGAGCCCAGGAGAAAGCTCAGGACAGACGAGGAGCTGCCAGAGGTGACTCATGGGCTCAGCTGTGGATCTCTGCCCTGAAAATCCTTGCTTCTTGCAGCCTAGAAGAGTGTGAATTGGGTCCTTTCTGTTGCTCTCCAGATTCAGAGCTGGGAGGAAGGTCTCCTGTACACACAGGGCCTGGCCAGCACCTATGGGGAAGTGTGCTGCTCGTGGGGCGTGGGGGGCTGGCATGTGGTCATCTGCATCTTCCACCCCACCACTCCAGGTAGACATGCTCTTGGCCATGGCTTGCCTGCTGCCACATCCTCCGTGTTGGGTGCAGATATGGGGGCTGTGGTAGAGATGCCTCTGCCTCTTTCTTACCTGGACTCTAACCTGCCTACTTCTGGTCATGTCTACTCACACCTAGGGCATATCTGTGTGCTGTCTGCTGTAGGCTATGTCTGGTCAGCTTTATGTTTCTACCTGGTTTTTGACTACAGCTGGTACCTGTTTCACCTGGAGACACCTGGTATATGATTAAACCTGGGCTCAAATAGACATGGTCTGGAGTTGCTTCAGCTGTGGCCAAGGACATCTGAAGCATTTTGGGGTCTGTCTTTTTCTTGCCTGAGATGCTGTTAGTGATTATCTGGTTCTCCTGCTTGTCACATCTGGGTCATGTTTCAGGTTTGTTTGAGGTCTGAGACTCAGGGTCACTTTCAGACATGCTAGTGACCTTATGTGATCTTGTTTGATGCCTGTCTTAGGGTATGTCTGAGTCCTGTCTGGGGCCCAGCCGGGGACACACCTGGTTCAGGTCTGTGACATCAGTGTATGTAAGCCCTGTGTGGGACTCGTGTGGGGCAAATTCAGGTCAAGTTAGATTGTCTTCAGGTCCATGCCAGAGCATGTTGTGTCATGCATGTTGGGGCCATGTCAGGACATGTTAACACATGAGGCCATGTCACATATCTCAGGAGAGGTCAGAGTGCAGGGGCAGACGTGGTGTTCTAGGTGCCCATAAAGATGTTTCGTAGAGTGCTGGGCTATGCCTGTGTCTTCATAACATGTTGGACCATGTAGGAGCCATGTCAGGGAATGTTGGGGCATGTTGTATCTTGTTGGAGTGTTTCTGAGCACCTGAGTTGTGTCTATGGGCTCTGCCTTTGCTCTCTGGGGGAGAACCAGACCCCCACTCCTGTCACCTCTCCACCTGGCTTCTGGCTTCCAGTTCTCTTGGCCCCATTCCTGCTATGTAGGGCTCAGAGCGGGAATGCAGATTCCTGGCTGGGATACTCTATTCCACACAAAATTTCCTCCTTTCCCCATCTCCCTGGCCCGATGGTCCTTCTTCATGTCAGCTGCTGTCGCACCCAAGGACATGGATTTTTACAACTTTCTGAAGCCCTGGCTGGGTGAGTAACTGTGTGTGAAGGGGATTGGGGACAACCCTGGGGGCCCAGGGGAAAGTTCTGCCCTTTGCCCACTCCCCGTGGCTATCTCTGCTAGGGGATGGGCTCCTGCTGAGTGCTGGTGACAAGTGGAGCAGGCACCGTTGCATGCTGACACCCACCTTCCACTTCAACATCCTGAAGCCCTATATGAAGATTTTCACCAAGAGCACAGACATCATGCACATGAGTCTCTTGAACCCAGGGTCCCATCTGGAGTCTTGGGGATAACAGGGACTCAGAGACACCTTGTCTGGAACCTGGCTCTTGTGGGTGGCTTTAAGGCCATGGGCTCTTCCTTTCTGAACCGTGGTTTCTACAGTTGAAAAATAAGGATTATGTGATCCCTGCTTTGTAGGGTGGCCAAGATGACCTAATGGAATCATGTCTCTGGCACATAAGAGATGCTCAGAAGGTGTTAGTTTCTACATTTTCCTCAAAGAGGCCTTGGAAGCTTGAGACATGTTTGGTAAAAATGATGGATATTTTGTAGTAGTTATTCTAGAGTAACAAGTCACTTAAAAACAGTAAGTGCTTGGTATTGAGAAGTCTGTGAGTCAGTTGGCTGGTTCTTCTGGATGTAGATTGGGCCACTGGTGTATCTGTGATCAGCTAGGAAGTTTTGCTGATCTAGGGTCATTCTTCTCACATATTTTGGGCTTGGCTGGTTGCAGGCTGATCTCAGATGGCCTTACTCCGGGCAAAGGACTTCCTTTCATGTGATTCTCTCCCTTTAGAATGCACCTCAGGTTTGTTCACATGGCAGAAGCAGGGTTCCAACAGCCTGACAGGAAGGTGCAATGCTGCTTGGGAGCTTGGTTTAGGACGATCTACTCATCATTTTCACCAGAGTTTATTGGGAAAAGCAGGACTTACCCTGGTGGTTCAGTGGTAAAGAATTTGCCAGCAATGTAGGAGACATGGGTTTGATCCCTGGGTTGGGAACATCCCCTGGAGGAGGGCATGGAAACCCATTCCGGTATTCTTGCTGGGAGAATCTCATGGACAGAGGAGCTTAGAGGGCTGTGTTCCATGAGTTCTCTAAGAGCTGGACAGGACCGATCAACTAAGTATAGCACACTTTGGTGAAAGTAGATTGAAGGCCAGCTCAGAATCAAAGTAGGCTCCACCTACTAATAGAAGTTACTGAAAAAGCACATTGCAAAGGGTTTGGATATATATACATGGGGAAGGTCAGGAATTTGTGACGTGGTTGTGTCTTTTCCATACTTGCAAGCTGACAAGGGAGCTTGTTATTGTTTTGTGGATTCTGTCAGAAGACATGAGAGTCTTGGGTCACTGACAAAGGATAGTTTTTTACTCTTGGCATAGCAAATGGCACCTTCTTCTTGCTGGTTTGCATTCTTCCTTCAAGTCAACAAATCCCATGTGGATGACAAATTTGGACTTTGGTACCTACTCAAGTAGTATGTTTTATTATAGGGTGGAAGAATTCTAGATTTAGGGTGTCTGTGGCTTTTAGAACTAGAAGCAAGCCTGATATTTTAGGTTGTTTGCTGCAAACACAACTCTGAGAAATAGTCCAGATAAAGAACATCATGGACTGACAATTTTTTGGCATACCCAGCAAGATTATGCAAGAGTATTCAGGGCCCATGGAGAACTACATCTCTACACATAGGAACAGTTTATTCATCAGTTTCCATCAGTGAAGGTGATGAAAGCTAAAATTTGCTTAGCACTTAACTTTATGCAGTAAGTTGACCAAGGGTACAGAGAGAGCCAGAGGGTGAGCCAAGATTTAAAACCAGGTCACCTGATTCCCAGTCATGAGAACTTCATGTCCTAGCAGTACAGTAACAGCTTCCACTCCCACTCAAGCCTCATACTCTCTGGAGATTGTTTCCTGGGGCCAAGAGGCAGGATCTGGGGGAGCCCACCCAGGTGGTTTGGAATGGGCCCTAACTCTGTCTCCTTCTCTGTCCAGACCAATTGGGAGTGCCTGGTCACCCAAGGCCACACCCGTCTGGACATGTTTGAACATGTCAGCCTCCTGACCCTGGACAGTCTGCAGAAATGTGTCTTCAGTTTTGACAGCAATTGCCAGGAGTGAGTCTTGGCCAAGAGCCTGGGAATATGAGTCATAGACCCAGGGTAGTAGACGGAGGAGGGAGGACTGGCCAGAGCAATCAGGAGGGCCTTCCTGAAGGAGGTGGCCCAGGGCAGGACAACCCGGGACAGGAACAGGGAAAGAGAAGGAGCTATCCTTTCAGGTAGGTAGACCTGTTTGATAAAGAACAGAAGGCTAGAATGAGAAAAGTATGTGCAATAGTGAGGAGAGACATTGGAAATAAGGTTGAAGGAGTGGGCAGATAATACCTTAAGGACATTCTGAAGCCAGGCAAAGCGAATCTGACTAAAAGAATCCAACTGTCATATAGACATTGGATGTAAAAAGACTAGAGAAGGGACTGGGCCACTGACCAGCTGGGAGAGGATAAGGTATGAACTGGGTGGACGGTTCTGGAAAGGAGACGGGGGTGGTGAGAGAGACAGGAGAGAAACATGATATCTAAGCTGTGCTCCAGGTGCCTGGGGCATGGAGTCAGCTTATGGAGATGGGATGTGGGTTGAGAAGAGTCTGAAGAGTCACATCTTCTGGCTCATCCCCACGCTGTATCTGTGAACCATTTGTTCTTGGAGCCTCAATTCCTGAAGGGAGGTAGCCGCTGGCTTCTGGGCTTCAGGTGTTTTAAGTTGTTGCCTCCCTTCATGCTCTCATCCTGTAGGAAGCCCAGTGAATATATCACCACCATCTTTGAGCTCTGTGAGCTTGCGGCAAAGCGGAACAAGCAGATCTGCCTGCACACCGACTTCCTGTACTTCCTCACCCTGGATGGGTGGCACTTCCGCAGGGCCTGCCGCCTGGTGCACAACTTTACAGATTCCATCATCCAGGAGCAGCGCTGCACTCTCCCCAGTGAGAATATTGATGACTTCTTTAAGGCCAAGGTGAAGACCAAGACTTTGGACTTCATTGATGTGCTTCTGCTGAGCAAGGTAGGTTCCTCTGGGATCTGAGTTCAAGAGGTAGAATGGACTTTGATCTCATCAGAGAATTTGAATGGGATGTAGAGGGTCCTGGGGAGCTATGGAAGGTGCTTGTGGAAGGGAGGGATGGGTCAGGGATAAGTTTTAGAGATGGCCATGTGGAATATTGCCTGTGGGGGACTACTAAGTCTGAAACTGTGAAGGGCCTGAGATTTCACTCAAATGGGAAACTAATAAGTCAGTCTACCACAGAGATAGACTGTGTACATATGTATGTGTATGTA
This sequence comes from Bos taurus, assembly GCF_002263795.3. NCBI lineage: Eukaryota > Metazoa > Chordata > Mammalia > Artiodactyla > Bovidae > Bos > Bos taurus. Next base: position 7,372,736 of record NC_037334.1, on the reverse strand, counting down.
CAGTATACACACAGAATCCTGGATCAGAGCAGCCCATTTGTTATTCATGGCAAAAACAGTAACCAGAGTAGAACTGTAGCTCTGCTACCCCATTCCTAAATTCCTTTGATGGCTCAAGTATGCTATTACCTGTACATGCCATCATACTTGCATCACATACCTCCAGATTTTTAAATTTGGAACTTATACAAGTCAGCTGATACATTTTCCCCTTTCTCCCTATGGAGAGAGGGAGAGAGAGAGACACAGGGAGAGAGATTATTCTGGAGCTTAAACAAATTCTTTTTGTTAAGAAGGCAAAGTCTAAAGTTTTTATATTTTTAAAACCCAGGTTCTAACCCAGGTTGCCAGGAACTTTTTATTTCCTTTCAGAAATCCCTCATTATTTTGAAATATAAAAATATTTATGGGTGACTGATTATTTTTTCACCATGGACAACATAGGAGACAAAGAGGTCAAGGAGGAAGTCTCTGGGGTGGGGCCTCTGGTGACAGAGTGCACAGGCGGTTTAAAATTTCAGGGTTGGCTTGGGTCTCTGGATGGATAACGGGGCTTCAGAGATTGTCTCAGTTTAGCCTCAGAAACCCTCTGAGCTAGAGCAATTCTAGGGATCTTGCTTTCTCTCCAGGATGAAGATGGGAAGGGATTGTCAGACGAAGAATCCGGGCTGAAGCTGACACCTTTATGTTTGAGGGTGAGGCCCCAGTGTGAGAAAACGCAGGGATAGGGTGTCTCTAAGCCCAGGAACTAGCCCAGTGGACCCTGGACCACCCCATCCCTCTCCATCCTCCTCATGGGCTTTACTATGGGGGTGTTGTCCACCCTGTGGTACTGAAGTAGTCCAGAGACACAAGTCTTTCTGGATGCCCCCAGGCCATGATACTACAGCCAGTGGCCTCTCCTGGATTCTGTACAACCTTGCAAAGCACCCAGAATACCAGGAGCGCTGCGGGCAGGAGGTGAAAGAGCTCCTGAGGGACTGTGAGTCTAAAGAGATTGAATGGTGAGTGCAAGTCTTCATGGCCTTTTTCTGAGCCTTTTTCATTGCCTCTGCTCCCTGGCTGGGGAAGAGAGAAATTTTTTTTTGCATTCTGTCACTTAGTGGAAATAGGAACAGAGCCCAGAGGCAGGATCTCATACCCAGCATGTGTGTGTATGTGTGTGTGTGTGTGTGTGTGTGCACGCGCGCGTGTGCGCTAAGTTACCTCAGTTGTGTCCGACTCTGTGCGACCATATGGACTATAGCCCCACCAGGCTCCTCTGTCCATAGGCTTCTCCAGGCAAGAATACTGGAGTGGATTGCCATGCCCTCCTTCAGGGGATCTTCCCAACCCAGGGAATGAATCTGCGTCTCTTATGTCTCCTGCACTGGCAGGCAGGTTCTTTACCACTAGTGCCACCTGGGAAGCCCCCTCAGCATGGATAGGAGGACAAAATTTGCTGGCTTTTGGCAGAGAAACCTGGATTTCTGAGATAATTAACAACAATATGTGAGGACAGATGATGCCACTTAGCACATATTCAGTAAGTGAACTTCGCCTCCACTCCCTGACTGTTTTCTCTGAAATTACATGTTTTCAAACATCTTCACATCCTCAGTATTTGCTGATCTCCTGCCCCTTAATTCCTCATATTGTTGAGTCTAGGGTCCACTAGGATCACCTGCGTGTTAAAGTCACCCAACTCCTTTCTTGGAACATCTGCAGCTTCATCCATCTAATCCCTACTTAGGAAACACTGCCGTACTGCCTCTCTGTCCCCAGTTCTATGCCATCTCCAATTCTTCCCAGCCCAATTCCATATGCTGGAGACTCAGGAAGGACCAGATCCAGTCTTTGCTTTTTAGGAGCTCCTAACCTGCTGTAGAAATAGTCCCAGGTCAGGACACTCCCAGTGTACATGGGCAGGGCTGGGATTTGGAACAAGAAGGGCCAAGTTGAGGGTGGAAAGAAGTGCCTCAGCAGAGACTCTGAGATATAGGCAGTAGATTTTTGGGTGCATTTGAGGTACATTTAGGTCAAGAAGACAGCTGGGAGAAAATGAAGAACTTGGGGGAAGGGATGAGAAAGAGGGAAAGTGAGAGAGAGAAAGGAAGGAGGGAGGGAGGAATTTGACTTGAATATATAACTGACCTGTGGAAAGCAGATTACCTCATAATATTAATACACAGTATCCCAGAGTGTGAAGTGGATATCTATTTTTGGATATTCAAGGAATCTTTAGGCTTTTAATTGAGCCTAAAATTTTAGCAAAGAGATTGTATTCACATGTTGTTAACTTAACCTTAAATACTCTTGTTGCTATGGTAAACTATATATTCTATCTGGATTGAGAAATATTAGAAGTTTAATTGGAAAATATGCATTCACATTTCTTGGTAAGTTTAATTCAGGTATTTTATATCATCACCATCATTTTTTCTTTTATTATTTTTCTAATTGTTATTTCTAATAGAAAAACTGATAATTTATGAATATAAATTTCTTGCCCAGTGAACATAGGAAATGCTAAATATTGAGTCTCATATCCATAAGAAAAAAAAAGATTGTTTCCTAAAATCTCTGGAACAACTGGGAAGCTACATGTAAAAAAGCTAATTCATCCTGCTTCTCATGTCTTATAAGACAGTAACATCCACATGAATCAAAGATTTAAAAAATGATGGTGTCTTAAAGGATCTAGAAGAAACCATGGGAGGTTATAGCTCCAGAGTAGGGAAGACTCTATTTTTGAGACAAATCCTAAGAGACATACAAGAAAAGATTGATATACTATTTCATGAAATAGATAAAGAGCAGTGTGTATGGTTTTCAGTATGCTAGTACATAATTTTTTAATGCAAAAAATACCTCTGGAAGCATACATAATCACTAGACAAACTATAAGAAAGGGAGAGGAGTGCTATTGGTCCATAGATTTGGTGTTTTGTAGTTTTCCAATTTTGAGCTAGTTAACTGTATTTCAGTTCAGTTCAGTTCAGTCACTCAGTCATATCCGACTCTTTGTGACCCCATGGACTGCAGCACGCCAGGTTTCCCTGTCCATCACCAACACCTGGAGTTTACTGAAACTCATGAACATCGAGTCAGTGATGCCATCCAAACATCTCATCCTCTGTCATCCCCTTCTCCTCCTGCCTTCAATCTTTCCCAGCATCAGGGTCTTTTCCAATGAGTCAGTTCTTCGCATCAGGTGGCCAAAGTATTGGAGTTTCAGCTTTAGCATCAGTCCTTCCAATGAATATTCAGGACTGATTTCCTTTAGGATGGACTGGTTGGATCTCCCTGCAGTCCAAGGGACTCTCAAGAGTCTTCTCCAACACCACAGTTCAAAAGCATCAATTCTTCGGTGCTCAGCTTCCTTTACGGTCCAACTCTCACATCCATACATGACTCTGGAAAAAACATAGCTTTGACTAGACAGACATTTGTTGGCAAAGTAATGTCTCTGCTTTTTAATATGCTGTCTAGATTGGTCATAGTTTTTCTTTTTTTTTTTAATTTTATTTTATTTTTAAACTTTACATAATTGTATTAGTTTTGCCAAATATCAAAATGAATCCGCCACAGGTATACATGTGTTCCCCATCCTGAACCCTCCTTCCTCCTCCCTCCCCATACCATCCCTTTGGGTCGTCCCAGTGCACTAGCCCTAAGCATCCAGTATAGTGCATCGAACCTGGACTGGCATCTCGTCACATGTAAAATATCATGTAAGAAATGAGTTGGTCATAGTTTTTCTTCCAAGGAGTAAGTGTCTTTTAATTTCATGGCTGCAGTCACCATCTGCAGTGATTTTGGAGCCCAAGAAAATAAAGTCTGTCACTGGTTACCCCATCTATTTGCCATGAAGTAGTAGGACTGGATACTTAGTTTTCTGAATATTGAGTTTTAAGCCAGCATTTTCACTTTCCTCTTTCACTTTCATCAAGAGGCTCTTTAGTTCTTTGCCTTGGCTTCCCTGGTGGCTCAGAGGGTAACTGTATTTAATTATTTTTAATTGGAGAATAATTGCTTTACAATGTTGTGTTGGTTTCTGCCATACAACAACATGAACTGGTCATAACTACAGACACACACACACACACACACACCCTCCCTCTTGAGCCTGCCTCCTATCAGATCCTTATCCCACCACTCTAGGTCATCACAGAGTGCTAGGCTGGGCTCCTCATGTTATATAGCAGCTTCCTCTAGCTATCTATTTTACACACAGTAGTGTATATTTCGGAGAAGGCAATGGCACCCCACGCCAGTACTCTTGCCTGGCAAATCCCATGGACGGAGGAGCCTGGAAGGCTGCAGTCCATGGGGTCGCTGAGGGTCGGACATGACTGAGTGACTTCACTTTCACTTTTCACTTTCATGCATTGGAGAAGGAAATGGCAGCCCACTCCAGTGTTCTTGCCTGGAGAATCCCAGGGACGGGGGAGCCTGGTGGGCTGCCGGCTATGGGGTCACACAGAGTCGGACACGACTGAAGCCACTTAGCAGCAGCAGTGTATATTTGTCAATGCTACTTTCTAGAGTCTGTTGGATCTTATCTTCAATGCTTATAAAAACTTTTCCAGTGAATTCTCTTTCACTGTCTGCCAAAATGATGCATTTACTCCCACATTTCAAATGGCATTACCCTCCTTTTTTTCTCCTGTTTAATTGCATTAGCTAGTATCTCTAGTCCTGTAATAAATAAGATAAACATTGAATCTGTTTCTTGCTTTACCTTTTGATTTTGCAATCTTGCCATAAAGAATGTTCCACATTCATACAAATTTGTAAATATTTCTATGGTTCACTTTTTGTTGATTTATTCAGAAAAGCTTCTAAAAATATCTGACTAAATTTTGTCTAGTACTTCTGTGATATTGCTTTTCTTTCTCTCTTTTTAAAAACCATTTTATTGAGGTATGATGATCAAAGGAAAAGCTGTATATATTTATGTATATGACTTCATGAGTTTGGAGATATTTGATCCATCTGTGATTTTGTTCTAGGCAGAGAGAATCTTATAGGGCACTAGGAGGGCTGGTGTGGTGTCTCTCTTTTTTCACCCTAGATAATTGGCATGGGGTTTACTTAGGGATGACCTGGCCCATTTGCCCTTCCTGACCATGTGCATCAAGGAGAGTCCGCGGTTGCACCCTCCAGTCACGTTCATCTTTCGCTACTGTACCCAGGACATTGTGCTCCCAGACGGCCGGGTCATCCCCAAAGGTGACCATAATGATTAGGGGAGGAGGTTCCTGGTAGGAAGAGGGGCCCATCAGGTAGGTTGGACCTAGTTCTGACTGGTCCCTCCTCTTCCACAGGTGTTGTCTGCCTCATTGATATTTTCGGGACCCACCACAACCCATCTGTGTGGCCAGACCCTGAGGTGATGCCTCCTCCATGCCATACTTCCATCATCCCTGTCCATTCCCTTTGGGGGACCTGAGGGTGACTACAGAATTCTGACTGACAAATCAGACATCACCTCCTTCCCACACATCTGCCTCTCCAAGGATGGACGTCCTGGGAGATACCATCCAGTAACCCTGTCTTGTCTTGCCCCCAGGTCTATGACCCCTTCCGCTTCGACCCAGAAAACATCAAAGGGAGGTCACCTCTGGCTTTTATTCCCTTCTCAGCAGGTTCAAGGTGAGGGCATTGGGCATTTGAGGTGAGGATGGAGTAGTGGGGGCGGGGGTCTGGGGCTGAGATTCCAGGCGTGACTGTGGGGGCAGGGAAGGGGCAAAACTGAAGATGGTCAGAGTTCTGGCACTCCTTCTCTCCCATCCCCCTGGGAATGGTAGTGGGCGCAAAGCAGAGTCTGCAGTATGCTGAGAGCGGGGTTCCTTTGCCTGCTGGTCTGCATTCTAGACTGTGGTCTGGGCTAGGCTCAGGGGATATGCAAGTCCACGAAGGGGGGTCCCAGGCATGGTTAGCTTTCTCTATCTCTGCCAGTCAGATTTCAGGCCCTTTGGGGCCGAGATGAGGGTTCCCCTGACTCTGAGTGTAGTCAGAGCCCTGACTCCTTCCACAGGAACTGCATTGGACAGACGTTTGCCATGACTGAGATGAACGTGGTCCTCGCTCTCACCCTGCTGCGCTTCCGTTTTCGGCCAGACAAGGAGGAGCCACGCAGGAAGCCGGAGCTGATTCTGCGCGCGGAGGGTGGACTTTGGCTCCAGGTGGAGCTGCTGAGCGCAGGCCCTCAGTGACTGAATGATCCACTACCACCCTGCCTGGGACTTTCTATCGTCAAAAGGGTCCAGAGCTCCCCTTGCTGGCTCTCGGTGAGACTCAGGCAAACGTGACGACAGCATTTTATTCCTGGGAATCTGCCACGGCCTCACCCAAGTTCCGTTCACGTTAGCTTGAGTCTCACCGAGAACCAACAGGGGGCGCTCTGGGCGCTTTTGAAGATACAGAGGGTGGGCGTGGTTGATTGGAGGCGGGACCAGTTGCCATGTGCCCCATATTTTCTCTTTAGCTGGCTGCCAGACTCGCATGGTGGTAGAGAATCTACCTGCCAATGCTGGAGATGCAACAGATGGATCCCTGGGTTGGATCCCTGGGTCGGGAGTGTCCCCTGGAGAAGGAAATGGCAACCCACTCCAGTATTCTGCACTGTAAAATTCCATGGGCAGAGGAGCCTGGAGGGTTACAGTTCATGGGGTCACCCTGAGGACGCATGGCTGACTACAGGACCCTATACTGATGGCTGATTCTCCCAGAACCCAAACATGGGCAATAGGAAGCCACATGAGGTGTTTGAGCAGAAGAGGGACCAGGGTTAAGGGTGGACTTAAGAGGTGGTGAGTGCTCTTCAATATATGTTGGAGTCTGGGAGGAGTCCAATATATATGAGTACATCAAATCTGTGGTTACTCCAGATCTCCAATGAACACGGAAGAAATAAAACAAAGACACGCATGCTGAAACTCTAGGCTCCCCAGGTACTCTCTCTAAATAACTGGGAAGTGGTTTTCAGACTCCCTGTCAGCATCCCCACTCATGTACCACCCCCTCCTCCTGCCCCCCATCTTCCATGTTCAGAGCCTTCAGCATCATGCATCAGAGTGGTGCATTTGTAACAAATGACTAACTTACATTGACATAACATTGTCAAACTTCCCAAAGTCCATAGTTTGCATTAGAGTTCACTTTTGGTGTTGTCCATTCTATGGATTTTGGCACAGATAATGGCATGTATCCATTATTATAGTACCACACAGAATATTTCACTGCCTTCCAACCCTCCCAGTGGTCGGGCGATTTCATCTATACCTCTCCCCAACTCCTGGTAACCAGCAATCTTTTTACCGTCTCCATAGTTTTGCCTTTTCCAGAATGTCAAATAGTTGAAATCACATGATATGTAACCTTTTCAAGCTAGCTTATAGCATTTAGTAATATGCATTTAAGTTTCCTCTATGTGTTTTCATGGCTTGATAGCTCATTTCTTTTTAGTGCTGAATAATATTCCATTGTCTGGATGTACCAGAGGTTGTCTATCTATTCATCTACTCCAATTTCTTTTTAATCACGTTCATATATTACTAAACACAAATAAATATTTTAATGAAACAATATAAAATACAAAAAAATGAGAAAAAGGAAACCAAATAAAAACAAACCCTAAGAACACCCAGAAAGTTAGTAAATCTAAATTATTTCCTCATGAAACAAAAACTTATGTGTAACTAACAGAGTATAATAGTAGAATGTCTAACATTTCCACCATTCTTTGGGACAGAGAGAAGAGGGATGTTGATTCATCCAATAAAAGCCTGGTCAATAGGAAAAATAGCCCTTCTTTCAATGATCATCTTTATTTGGAAGTCTGATAGCTGTCTCAGACTTGTTATGTCCAAACTAGATTCTTAATTTTTCACCCCCAGACCTCTGGGGAATCCTTTAATGATTCCAAAAGTGGTTTTGTTGACTCTGTTTCCAAACATGTGCATTTTAAAGATTTTTTTGTGTGTGATTTAATTTTAGTGCAATTCAGTGAACACATAGACAATAGATGGCTTTGGGATTCATTAAGTGGTTTGGGGCCAAATACATGGTTAATTTCTTGTAAATATTCCATGTGTGCTGGAGAGTGAGTTGCTTTTCTCTTGGATATACATTTCTCTCTCTACATAGTAGGTCAAACTTTTAAGTTGTGTTTAGATAATATATTCTTTAGTCTAAGTCTTGTCTTCTTGGTTTGTCAAATTTTAAGAGGATTGGGATAAAAGCTCCAAGTACTGGTATTGATGTAGTTATGGATTTTCATTTACTGATTTATCTATATTGGGTTTGCATCTATTCACAATCTGTTTGGACCCTTTAAAAATGTAGAACATTATTTGTAACATAAGATGATTTTCCTTTAATTTTTATCAGATGTAAATATTGAGGTTGCTACCCTGAGGTTACCTCTATCTACTTCCAGAACGTTTTCATCACTCCGGAGGGAAATCCTGTACCTAATAAGCAGTCACTCCCCTGTTCCCTCCTCTTTTCTAAAACTTTCTGTATTCTTATACTTTAAATGAGTGTTTTGTATACACCATCCTGTGAGACATTTCTTTCTTATTTAATCAAATCCATGAACTCTTTCTTTTAATTAGTGACTTTAACCCAATTGCATTCTCTCACGTATGAGGAGTTACTTTTACACGAGGAGTTTAATTGCTGTCTACTTTTCATTTGCAAATATTTTCCCCCATTCAGTAGGTTGTCTTTTTATTTTGCTGGTAGATTTCTTTTGCTGTGCAAAGTTTTAAGTTCAATATTTTTTACCTACTGTGATTAAAATTTTAAATTTCTCCCATTGACGTATTTTTTTTGGTAGATCACAGGGGAGCTGGGTTCCATTGGACAGCCTTGGGGGGCACTTCATGTGATCCATCAGCTGATGCGAGAGCAGGAACTGACAGGCATGACATTTTCTCTAAACAAGCAACCAGGTGTGAACAGGATCAGAACGCTGGGATATTCTGGAGGCAGGTTAGCAGGGTGGTGAGAACTCAGACTCTGAGGTCAGGCAGAGCTGGTTCAGATCCTGGCTCTGTTCCTTACGAGATGAATATCCTTCACTGAGACTCAGCTCCATCATTTGTGTAAAGGGAGTTTTAATTGCATTTATTTCGAAGCAGTTAATGAGATGACCCAAGGACATGTTGAGCTCAGGGACTGGTACATAGTAAATTATTAGTGAATAGCAATGACATTCTTATTCATATTGTCATGGTCACCTCCAGGAGGAGGGGCATCAGGTGTATGGAAGATGGGTTTTGGGCTTGGGAAAGTGGCTGAAAGGGGTGATGAAAGAGGATGAGAGGAGGAAAGGAGAACTTCCAAAAACAGAGGAAGCAAGTATTATTACAAGAGCCACCCACAGAGCTGAATCCAGTCCAGGCACTGGCTGCAGTGCCTTCCCCCTTCCTCTGAGGCTGGCCTGACACCCTCCTCCCTTTCACCCCATGTCAGCCACTGTCAGTGCAGCTGAGTTCATTGGAGGAGCTCCTGGCATCCTGAACAGGGGACTGTAGGGCCAGATGATAAGGTTTAAAAGAGTTGGTCCTAGGGGAAGGAGGGGTAGGGGCTGGACAAATTTCCCAGTCTTTGGGGATTATATATATATAGGCTGGAAGGAAGGGGCAGACCATGGACCTGAGTGGAGGTCCTAGGTTCAGAGCATCCTGGAGTTGGGCTGGGGGCTGAGGATCATGCATTTGGTCCCTGTTTCCTCATCTCCCTTCACTTTCTAGTCTCCAAGATGCTGACATAATACAGAATGAGCTGAACAACAAAAGTGAACAAAAGGAGTCAGTGGTCACATTCTCAGGGCTCTGAGGTCACCCCTGTGGGGCTCTGAAAGTACTTCCCTTGGGTCTCCTGGTGACCCAGGGTCTGGCCTATGTGAGCACAACTTAGGCTTCATTATGACCCAGGTATTCTGGGAAGTGGAGACTTGGTGTGATTCCAAAAGAGTCATCTGTGTGGGTAAGCAGTAACAGGAGCCCTCAAGGACCAGCAAAGGTATTGAGCTGGACTCCTGAGTGGATTCTGGAGGAAGAGTTCAACTCTTTCTGGGGTTGGGAGCTGGGCAGTCCATGAAGTCCAGCCTCCCTGCATCCCTGACAGTGTTTGCCCCCATACAAGGAGACCTCCTTCTCCCCCGCATGACTGATTCCTTTCCAGAACAGTATCAGAAGATACTTCTGTTGCTCTTTATTCTTGGTGAGATGGGTAGGCCATTGGGGATGGGTGATCAGAAGGAAACAGGCCCAGAGTCTATAGTCTACAGCCATGGGTCTAGTGTAGAGAAGTAGTCAGGATGGATGGGTTGCTTCCTGGCCAGTAGGATTTTAGAAGGAAACTGTTTTCCTCCTCTCATCCTGAAGGATTTTTAGGGTGGGGGGAAGAACCAAGAAGTGGTCCAAAGATCTGGAGCATATCACTTTGCTGCCCCCAATCTTGCTGTGTATACCAGATGCAGGATAAACTGAAGCAACTGGACGTCAAATGGGAGTGCTGATAGGGATGATAGCATTTCTCCCCAACATATCAACCTTTCCTGGTTCTTGACCAGGTTTTCTTCATGAATCTGTTAGTCTTAGAAGAACTGACAGATGCTGAAGGCAAATGGGACATTGTCTGAGGAGAAACATTTCAACAAATAGAGTATGTGTGGGCAGGCAACAGTAAGGAGTCAGGGGACAGGGCTGGATAATGGTGAATAAAGGTTGAATTTTTTCTCAGCATACTTAATCATACCAGTTCTTGTAGCATTAGTTCATGATGGTCATTTTCACTAACACCTTTGTTATAGATACAAAATTTGAGGCACATTGCATCGCATTATGCTACCTTCTGATAATGTCCATCTCTGGAATGGATAGATGGAAAGCTAGTATACTCCCTGTTGCAAAATGTCAAGGATGCAGGAGGTGGGTTATATTCACATCATTTGCTTGGTTGAAGGCTCAAATCAGTGGCCAGTACAGCCACCAGTTCCAGCACAGCCGAGCTGTCTCCCATCCTCAAGGATCCTCCTGAGAGTCCTGTCCCAAGGACTTGCTTGAGTATGGTGTCTTCTGATATAACTTTTCTATAAGCAAAGACTTCTGGGTCAAAGCTGAGGATCACTGTGCTGGTCACTATCTGTCCATTATCAAGGACACCTATGGCAATGTCATATCCTTGGCCCCTGCATAATCTAGTGCAAATCTTTTATTCATAATACACACTCACTGTATTGACATGAAGAGTTGGTCACAATTCATTCATGTTCTGTTTCAGGGCAATCATTCATTATGGCTCCTCTGTCTGGAATGCTCTTTCTTCTTTATCTACATGGAGGACTCCTATGCCTACTTCACAACCCAGAACATACACCCTCAGTGTTCTTCCCCAACTCTGTTTCCATCACATTACACAAATCTGGAAAATGTTGCCATATTATGGGGGCATCACTCTACAAGTGAGGGCTATTCTAGGATAAGAGCTGAATCTAACACACTTATCAGTCCATGGTTCCTGGAAGCTGACTGGACACACAGCAGATCTCCATATTTGTCAGGAGATTCCAAGTGAGTACCAGAATCATGTCGACTGGGTGGAATCTGAACTTCTCACCCCATCATCAGTACCCTTTAGTTACTGTTACTAAAGAGTATACTAACAGTATTACTCATCAGTACTCTTAGTTACTATTTATCTGGTGCTCAGCTAAGCATCACAGTGTGCTCTTATTCTTTCATTGAATCTGCGAGGCAGCTGCCTTTGTTGTCTCTGTTTTACAGATGAGTGGCCTGTGCATCATAGGTGACCATAATTTGACTGACCATACAGGCCATACTATTGGATATGGCAGTCAATAGAGACCTTTTTGCCTGCTTACTGATATTCTATCTTGCGCAGTGTCACCTGTCTGGGGGACCCCTTTGTCTTACTTACTTGAACCATCTGTGGCTCAATGAGCCCACTTCCACCTATGGTCCCACATACTTTTTGACTGAATCTGCCTTCTCCCTAGGCAGAATTTATTCAATCCAAATAAAAGATGAGTAATATTGGATTGGTCTCAAGAAAACAGTACTCAAAATGCATCTACACGTGATGAGATGGATCAGCCCTCATCTTCACATTAGTCTCTATTTGTGGATTCCAAGCTCCTCTACCCCAGGTAGCACCCACCCCTGGAACTTGGGACAGCCTTTCCAATATATGCTTTCTCAAATACCACAAGGATCTGACTTTGGCATCAATCAAACTGTCCCCTTATCTCCTGTTGTCTTGCTAGTCACAAATGTATGTATGTATCTAAGTTATGGATTGTTGTTGTTGTTCAGTCCTGTCTGACTCTCTGTGACCCCATGAACTCATGTATTAAATAACAAGAAAGAAATGAAAAATTTTTAATCACAGGAAGCCATAGTACTTTGAATATATTAAAGAGAATTGTGCCCATTCTGAAGAGAAATAGACAATGTGTCATTTGTCAAGCTTAGTAAGTTTCAGTGAAGTAAAAGGCACTCAGTCATGTCTGACTCTTTTGCGACCCCATGTAGTATATAATACATGGAATTCTCCAGGCCAAAATACTGGAGTGGGTAGCCATTCCCTTTTTCAGGGGGTCTTCCCAACCCAGGGACCAAACCCAGGTCTCCCACATTGCGGGCAGATTTTTTACCAGCTGAGCTACCAGGGAATCTGAAATATTTGGAGGCTTTAGCATCCCACAGACAACACTGGAAGAACCACTACTGGAGGAGTCCTTCCTAATTCCTCATCATGTCTTTCAATAACCCTCAGATTCAGGTCCTCACCTATCTTTGAACATTCCTTGATTTCCACTCACTTTACCAAAACTTTGCTTTAATTTACATTTCTGTCACTGACAACTGCAACAGTTCCCACTAAATCAGAAAGGAAGGGGACTTTCCTGGCAGTCCAGTGGTTAAGACTTTGCCTTCTGATGCAGGGGTGTGGGTTTAATCCCTGGTCAGGGAGCTAAAATCCCACATGCCTCATGGCCAAAATGCCAAAACCATAAAACAATATTGTAGACTTCACAGATATGATCCCTGGTCCATGAAGATCCCACGTACTGCGGAGCAACTAAGCCAGTGAGCCACAACTACTGAACCTGTGCTCTAGAGCCCAGGAGCTGAAACTACTGAGCTCACACCTTGCACTACTGAAGCCGGTGGGCCTAGAGCCTGTGCACTGCAACAAGAGAAGTCACCACAGTGCAAAGCCCCTGAACCGCAACTAGAGATAGTCCCTACTCTCCACAACTAGAGAAAACCCACACAGCAATGAAGACCTAGTGCAGTCAAAAATAACTCATTAAATAAATAAACTTTTAAAAATCTTAAAAAATATTGTAACGAATTCAATATTGCAATATGCCATACCATAACAAATTCAATATTTACTGAATATCCATATCAAAAAATCTTTTTTAAAAATAAAAAAGGAATTTGAGAGTGTCATACTTCTACATCCAATGTGGATGTCTTCTCACTCATGTGATGCTCCCAGTCTCTGAAGCCTCTCTGCCTTGCTAGGTGGGGCATTTCCCCTTCGGATACCTTTAGTCAGGAGAAAATCCATCTTATGGAGCATTCGCGTCTCCAATAGTCACTTATACAGGTGTGTAGTGCAGCAATCTCATAATTATGGGAGGTATTCAGTTCAATGTCTAGAATGCACTATTTTAAAATCACAGCATGCTTTTTATTTCCTTTAAGACATTAATGGGCTTCCCTCATAGCTCAGTCAGTAAAGAATCTGCTTGCAATGCAGAAGACCTGGGTTTGATCCCTGGGTCAGGAAGATCCCCTGGAGAAGGGAATGGCTATCTACTCCAGTATTCTTGCCTGGGAAATCCCATGGACAGAGGAGCCTGGTGGGCTACAGTCCAGGGGGTCGCAAGAGTTGGACATGACTTAGTGACTAAACCACCACCAAGACAATATGAATGTATCACTCTTTGACTCATTTACTCATATTCTTGTGAAATATTTTCTCTCTACTATGAGATGAACACCCAGAGATCAGGGGACTTCATCTGACTTGCTCTGTGCTTGAATTCCCAGAAGCTGGGACTTGCCCGGAGGTGCTTTCTATAGTGGTCAAAATATTGGGAGACTGGGGCTAACATATACGCACTATTGATGATACATATAAAACAGATAACTGAGGAGAGCCTCCTATATAGCACAGGGAGCTCTACTCAATGTTCCGCGGTGACCTAAATGGGAAGGAAATCCCAAAAGAGGGGATATACGTATGAGTGTGTGCTAAGTTGCTTCAGTTGTTTCTGACTCTGCAACCATATGGACTGTAGCCCACCAAGGTCCTCTATTCATGGGATTTTCAGGCAAGAATGCTAGAGTGGGTTGCCATGCCCCCCTTCAGGGGATCTTCTTGACCCAAGGACCGAACCCGGGTCTCCTGCACTGCAGGCAGATTCTTTACCACTAGCGCCACCTGGGAAGCCCAGATATATGTATAGCTGATTCACTTTGGTGTACATAGTAACTAATGCAGCATCATAAGGCAACTCTATACTCCAACATTTAAAGAATGTTGGTTGAATAAATGAATGGATACGTCCTTAAGGCATGGGGTAAGGTAAATGAAGTAGTTGACTGGTTCAGACACCTACAGGACTGTACGGAGCGATGAAACAATGCTACCTAGCATTTATTGAACATTTCCCAAGTGCCAGCAAGTTTACATGCAGCACACCACGAGGCAGGTGCTGTTACTAATTAGTTTCCTCATTTGCAGACAGAGACTTAGAGATGTCAAGTTATGTCACCACATTTGCACAGACAGTAAGGGATAGCATCGGGATTTGAACCCACATCTAATGGACATGTGTTCAAGTAGGCTCTGGGAGTTGGTAATGGACAGGGAAGCCTGGGGTGTTGCGGTCCAGGGGTCCAACTCACAAAGAGTCAGACACAACTGAGTAACTGAACTGAACTGAACTATGCATGCTACTACATATCTTCCAAGCAGGAAGCTATCCTTGCTACTACATATCTCCTCTTGCCTATTAATCTATGTTTTAGACACTGAAGAGAAGTGAACAATTCACTCTGGTGGCCAGCTCATCTCTGTTTAATAGATGAAAACCTTACATCAAAAAAAAAAAAAAAAAAGTAAGAAAGAAAGAAAGAAAACAAGTCCCCAGAGAACTGATTTTTATAGGATCTCCTTAGCAGACAATTAATAGACTTTACCAGAACCTGTCACCTCCAGCCCCACCCCAGTTCTCTCTGTGCCCATCAATTAAGACCTCTGGGAAATCTTCCTTGAGAACACAATAGTTTAGAGATATTATAGACCTGACTGGTGTTAAAGAGCCCAATGGGACATGCACCTGGCACAGTCTGCCAAACTCCACTGGCATGGTAACCCCTAGAAGCCAATCTCAAGTTTTCTTAGTGAACAGGTCATGGGAATTTTCAGTGACACCTGGGGCTCGTTAAAAGTTGACTTGCAATTTCCTCCCTCCACTTAATTTGTGTGAATGAAAGAGTCCCTAAGGATCAGAGCTGCAGGCAGACGAGGTATGATGAATACCTCAGGGATAAGGTGCAGAAAGAGCCACAGTTTCCCCCTACTCTGGAGGAATGGTCTCAGATAATTTTCCCACCAGGCTCAAGCCCAAACTTGGGCATTTGATTAGCATAAAGAGACTTAAGTGGGAATTGGAGGTGGCATTCTCTTCCTTTAAGCCATGAAACCCCTGGAGCTCCAAACAGCCAAATGCTACAGCATTCCCTATGGTGCTCTGGTCAGAGGAACTGAAAGCATGCTAAGCCCCTGGTGCTCACATGGTCACTGTGAGCACTCCAGGCTGCTGGGTTTGTACGGAAGTGAAGGTGTCCAGAGCTTTGAGGGCAGCTGATGCTTCTGCTTCCATTGTAGTGCTTACTGTGCTCTGTTGTATAAATTACTGATCAACACCTCCCCACCTCCCCCACTAGACTGGCAGCCCTGAGAGGGTAGCACCACTCTGAACTTGTTCACCAGTATGTTCCCACAGGTTGGTACCTAATAAGGGCTCATTAAACACTTGCTGAGAAAACAAAAAACTTTATGTGAAAGTCTGGGAACTGCAAAATCCTTCTGAAATGTGATTGGCTATTCCTTTATTTATCTGAAATTCACTTTTCAGGTGCAGTGGCCATCACCAGAATCCACTTCCCCTTGTGTCTGTATCATGGCCAGAATCCTGTGTGTAAATGAGTGTCATCTCATGCCTGTTGAGATTATGGGATAATGTTCTTTGTAACGGGCTTCCAGGTGGCTCAGATGGTAAGGAATTCACCTGTCAATGCAGAAGTCGCAGGGGATGTGGGTTCGATCCCTGGGTTGGGAAGATCCCCTGGAGGAGGACATGGCAACCCACTCCAGTATACGTGCCTGGAGAATCCCATGGACGGAGGAGCCTGGCGGGCTACAGTCCATTAGCATCACAAAGAGTCAGACACAACTGAAGTGACTTAGCAAGCATGTTCTTTGCAATTTCATCCATGTCATCTCTCCATGTCCTTCCTTGCTGCCCAGGTGCCCTGTCATATTGGCTTTCTTCTGTTCCTTGGATGGGCCATCATTCTTCCACTTTAGGTCCTTTGTATATGCTGCCCCTTCTACCTGCTGCAACGTCTCCTCTCCCTCGGCCCCTGGAGTGGATTGCCTCAGCTGAAATGCCAACTTCTCTGTGAACCACCTCTCCAAACCACCCCCAGCCCTCCTTACTCTCAATGGATTCTTTTTTTTTTTAAGTTTTTTTTTTTTTTTTTTGATGTGGACCATTTTTAAAGCATTGAACTTGTGACCATATTGCTTCAGCTTTATGTTTTGGCTTTTTGGCCCCAAGGCATGTGGGATCTTAGCCCCCTGACCAGAGATCAAACCCGCATCCCCTGCATTGGAAGGTGAAGTCTTAGCTACTGGAACACCAGGGTAGTCCCTCTACTATGAATTATCTTGTTGGGCTCTCATAGATAATAATTGCCTTATCATCCTAAAACACTTCACTCTCTTGACTAATTTCAGTTATTTATCATCTGCTTCTTCTGTTCTACTGTAATTTCCATGAGAGCGGGTATTGTGTTAGCTATAGTCATGGTGTTCTCCCCAGAGATGGGCTCATATGTCCCATATATATCATTTGAACACATGGTTGTTGGGGCTGAACTTCCTCTGTGCTGGAGCTAAGAGTTATTTCATGTACAGCCTTTAAATACCAAGGCTGGTCATGCTTATCAAACTAACCAGTGACTGTGGTGAGTTCTGACTTCCCCCACTTGTCAGAGAACAGTTCAAGCATGAGATTTCCTTCCTTTTATCAGTCACTTGCCCCAGAGAAAGAGGGGCCCCTTGAGCAAAATGTTGACCAAGACTTTGAAGAACTCTTTCCTATGCAATCCTTAGTTGGTATTTTATTTTATAAATATTTAATGGTACACATCAGTTCAGTTCAGTTGCTCAGTCATGTCTGACTCTTTGTGACCCCATGGACTGCAGCACGCCAGGCTTCTCTGTCCATCACCAACTCCCAGAGCTTGCTCAAACTCATGTCCATTGAGTCAGTGATGCCAACCAATCATCTCATTTTTGTCATCCCCTTCTCCCACAGAAATAAAGATTGTGCTGGAGATGAAAGATGACAGGGAGCCAAATTTCCCTTCTAAAAGGCAAGAACATTAGTTATTCAGATGCTGGAGATAAATGCAATGAAAATGTGACAGACTCCTGGGGAGTTACCAGCTCCTTTAACTTCCCTGAAACACATCAAGGTGGAGATCCAAAAAGGAAATTCTTTGACAATTAACCACAGACACTAAAGATTATCTACCAAGTTCATATGTCTGAGATCAGATTGAAGATCCATGGGACATGGATCCATGTCCCATGCTTCCTAAGTCAAGGGCACTGAGGAAAGTAGATAGAGGACATTTTTCTTTTGGTTAAATTTTTTAAAAATTGGAATATAATTGCTTTACAATGTTGTGTTAGTTTCTGCCGTACAACAAAATGAATCAGCTATATTTATATGGGTATCTTGTCCCTCTTGAACCTCCCTCTCCATTGCCATCCCACCCATCTAGGTCATCACAGAGCGCCGAGCTGAACTCCCTGTGCTACACAGCAACCTCCTTCTAGCTGTCTGTTTTATACCTGGTAGTGTATATGTGCTACTCTCCCAATTCGCCTCACCCTCTCCTTCCCCCACTGTGTCGACATTTTTCTTAAGGGTGAGAAGAGGGTCTGACCCATCTTTTCATCTGTAGCTGTGAGCATAGATTCTGGCAGGGGCTCATGAATGTTTGGGAAGTGAAATGACTTGAACCAATATTTATTGGTCAACCCAATGGAGAGATCCAGAAATGCATGGGTCTTGCCTAGTTGAGCAAAGCTACAAGGTTGTGGTCCCAAGAGACTTAAGTTATTCAACACGGTTTCTCCACACACTGCTCAGCACATAGTAGGTGCTCAACAAATATCTATGAGACAAGTGTAAGAATAGCACCTAAGGCGCATGAAAAAATTTGAAATGGGAGTACAGGCGGGGGGTTCACCTTTACCAAGCACCAACTCTGTGCCAGTCTCCTTACATGCATTGTGTCTCTTATCTGTATAATTCAGCTCCATTTTACACAGAAAGAAAATGAAGCTCAGAGAGGTCAAGTCACTCATCCAAAGTCACAGACCCCCCACAAGGCAAGGTTGCAAGATGAAGCTGGACTCTGACCTTGATCTCCTCTACTCTGTCCCCAGTCTTTGTACTGACTCCTTTCTGTGACCCTACCATATTTCCTGACCTCCCTGGGCATTTAGGAACAGTAAGAAAGCATCTTTCTCCTTGGTCTTAGATTCATTTCTTGGTTGATCATCTATTCCTCTGATGTCCTTTCCCATTCTGAGTTGTGCCAAGAAAAATTCACCAAGACTTCCCCCCACACTCTGAATCTTCTGCTGTTTCAGTGGGAAAGAGCTTGGTGGAAAGTGTTGGCTGGCCCCCTGGTCCAGGCTGGCATCTGCCAGTGCCAAGTTGGCTGCCGTAGTCCCTTCCTGTTCTTTGCTTCCAGCCCATCATTTCCTTTGGCCTTAGAGTGACGGTTCTAAGGTGCCTTCAAGCCCCTTCACAATTTGGTCCTGGTCTGAACTCCTAGTCTCCGCTAACCCTGTTCTGGGCCTTTCTGTACATTTTCCCTCATCCTGGTTCCTCCATCTGGAATGCCCTGCCTACACTGTGCTCAAGGACTCTTGTTCATCCTTTAAAGTCCAGTTCAGATGACATCTCCTCATTCTCCTCCCTGTCTCATAGGGTCTTATGGCACCACGTATGTCCTTCATTAATTATTTTCTTCAACATATGTATTTATTAAATATTTTATGCATGTACATGCTCAGTTGCTTCAGTCTTGTCTGACTCTTTTGTGACCCCATGGACTGTAGCCTGCCAGGCTCCTCTGTCCATGGGATTCTCCAGGAAAGAATACTGGGGTGGGGTGCCATGCCCTCCTCCAGGGGATCTTCTCAGTGCAGGGATCGAACCCGCATCTCCTGCATTGCAGGCAGACTCTACTGCTGAATCACCAAGGAAGCCCATTAAATATTTACTGTTCTATTTAGTATTTATCATTTTAGATGCTGGGAACACATGCAGCTAGTGAGATGCCCTCTCTGCACCAAGGAGGGCTGTAGGAGTCTAGCAGGACACACAGACACATAACTGGGTGATGGCAACACTATGTTATGGGGAGTTTTGGGGGAGCTGGGAAGCAGAGAGGCACCTCATCCAGTCAGGGGTGTGGGGGGCAAGGTTGGCGTCCTGGAAGAGGTGACATGTGACCTGAGACTGGTTGGTTGGGGCAGATGGGAATGAGGAGTTGGGCATGTAGTGGCACCTGGGTTAAGAGAGAGGCTGGCACATTCAAGAAACTGCAAATGTCCCTGTCGCATTTTAGCTTCGAGATATAAAAGTGGGAGCAGGTATCAGAACTGGAGGAAACATACCCAACTCCCCACCCTGGAGGAGCCCGCCACTTCCCCTAGAATCCACCTGTGAGTCCAGCTCGATGCCTGGCAGGTGTTTGAGGGCTCCTGTCACTACGTCTCCACAGATGACCCCTCTGGATTCGGGCTGGGAGGATGCTCACCTAAGTCACTATCAACAGCCACACAGAACAGGTGAGGGCAGGCAGGATGCTTAGAGTTCTTCTCCAAGACAATGTGTGATCATGTCCCTGTCCTTGCAGATCCTTCCCAAGCCCCATAGCCCAGGGGACCCCAACCTCCGGAATCTAATGCCTGATGATCTGAGACGGAGCTGATATAATAAAACTAGAAATAAAGTGCAGAGTTAATGCAATGTGCTTATCATCCCCAAACCTGCCCCCTTTCCCAGCCTGTAGAAAAACTGTCTTCCATGAAACTGATCCCTGGTGCCAAAAAGGTTGGGGACTGCTATCATAGGCCAGCATATGGAAATGATCCAATGGCGCATCTTCTTATACTATAGTTGTATTGATTTCAGTTGCTGTGGCATGAATCCCTTTCCCCTGCTATCAGCTGAGAAAATGGCTGTGTCTGTCCTTGTGCTCAGTTGTGTCTGACTCTTTGTGACCCCCTTGGACTGTAGCTTGCCAGGCTCCTCTGTCGAATAGATTTCCCAGGCAAAAATACTGGGGTGGGTTGCCATTTCCTTCTCCAGGGAATCTTTCCACACCAGGGACTGAACCCATATCTCCTGCATTGGCAGGCGAACTCTTTACTACTGAGTCACCTGAGAAGCCTTCAGTTCAGTTCAGTTGCTTGGTTGTGTCTGACTCTTTCTGACTCCATGGGCTGCAGCACACCAGGCTGCCCTGTCCATCACCAACTCCCAGAGATTACTCAAACTCATGTCCATTGAGTCGGTGATGCCATCCAACCATCTAGTCCTCTGTCATCCCCTTCTCCTCCTGCCCTCAATTTTTCCCAACATCAGGGTCTTTTCCAATGAGTCAGCTCTTCGCATCAGGTGGCCAAAGTATTGGAGTTTCAGCTTCAGCATCAGTCCTTTCAATGAACATTCAGGACTGATTTCCTTTAGGATGGACTGATTGGATCTCCCTGCAGTCCAAGCGACCCTCATGAGTCTTCTCCAACACCACAGTTCAAAAGCATCAATTCTTCAGCGCTCAGTTTTCCTTATAGTCCAGCTTTCACATCCAAAAGTGACTACTGGGAAAACCATAGCCTTGACTAGATGGACCTTTATTGGCAAAGTAATGTCTCAGCTTCTTAATATGCTGTCTAGGTTGGTCATAGCTTTTCTTCCAAGGAGTAAGCATCTTTTAATTTCATGGCTGCAGTCACCATCTACAGCGATTTTGGAGCCCAGAAAAATAAAGTCTGTCACTGTTTCCACTGTTTCCCCACCTATTTCCCATGAAGTGATGGGACCAGATGCCATGATCTTCGTTTTCTGAATGTTGAGCTTTAAGCCAACTTTTTCACTCTCCTCTTCCACTTTCATCAAGAGGCTCTTTAGTTCTTCTTCACTTTCTGCCATAAGGGTGGTGTCATCTGCATATCTGAGGTTACTGATGTTTCTCCCGGCAATCTTGATTCCAGCTTGTGCTTAATCCAGCCTGGCATTTCTCATGATGTACTCTGCATATAAGGTAAATAAGCAGGGTGACAATATACAGCCTTGACGTACTCCTTTTCCTATTTGGAACCAGTCTGTTGTTCCATGTCTAGTTTTAACTGTTGCTTCCTGACCTGCATACAGGTTTCTCAAGAGGCAGGTCAGGTGGTCTGGTATTCCCATCTCTTTCAGAATTTTCCAGTTTATTGTGATCCACACAGTCAAAGGCTTTGGCATAGTCGATAAAGCAGAAATAGATGTTTTGTTTTTTTTTCCTGGAACTCTCTTACTTTTTCTATGATCCAGCGGATGTTGGCAATTTGATCTCTAGTTCCTCTGCCTTTTCTAAAACCAGCTTGAACATCTGGAAGTTCATGGTTCATATATTGTTGAAGCCTGGCTTGGAGAATTTTGAGCATTACTTTACTAGCATGTGAGATGAGTGCAATTGTGCAGTAGTATGAGCATTCTTTGCATTGTCTTTCTTTGGGATTGGAATGAAAACTGATCTATTCCAGTCCTGTGGCCACTGCTGAGTTTTCCAAATTTGCTGGCATATAGAGTGCAGCACTTTCACAGCATCATCTTTTAGGATTTGAAATAGCTCAACTGGAATTCCATCACCTCCACTAGCTTTGTTTATAGTGATGCTTCCTAAGGCCCACTTGACTTCACATTCC
This sequence comes from Bos taurus, assembly GCF_002263795.3. Taxonomy (NCBI): domain Eukaryota; kingdom Metazoa; phylum Chordata; class Mammalia; order Artiodactyla; family Bovidae; genus Bos; species Bos taurus. The sequence continues at coordinate 7,350,407 of NC_037334.1, read as the reverse complement.
AGGATGTCTGGCTCTAGGTGAGTGATCACACCATCGTGATTATCTTGGTCGTGAAGATCTTTTTTGTAGAGTTCTTCTGTGTATTCTTGCCACCTCTTCTTAATATCTTCTGCTTCTGTTAAGTCCATACCATTTCTGTCCTTTATTGAGCCCATCTTTGGGTGAAATGTTCCCTTGGTCCCAGAGAAAACATTCCTTTCTCCACATTATCCCACAGTGAGCAGCAGGTGTCTCCCTCACAGCTCCATACATTGTGCTGTGAATCTTGGGGTCATGAGTGTGAAACTAGATGCATTTCAGTTATGGGTTTCCAGGACTTATAACAGTGCTGGCACACAGTAGAAAGATTGTTACTGTGTGCCTCTTGTACAAAGTTCAATGGCAGAGCCACTCCTGCTCCCCAGACCCCAAACTCTCAAGCCTGGAGTTAAAGGTCCTGTAATAAAACTCACAGATGCAATGTTTCCATGGCCATAGTGAGTATACATGTTCAAATGGACACGACTAATCATTAGATCTACTCTGGCAAGAAAGTGCTGTTTTTACTCCCAGTCTGCAGATGCGGAGACTGAGGTTCAGAGGTTTATGCTAATTTATCTGAAGTTAAAAGACTTATTAGTGATGAAGCTGGGGATCAAACTCAGGGCTCTCAAGAGGGCATCAATTGGAAGGGACTGATGGCATTATAGAGCAACAGTTTCAAATACATTGGGAAGACCAAGTCTTGTCCATCCTTGGTGGATGGCTAGAGATGTGGTGTAGAGCCTGTGGCTGACCTGTGGGAGACCATACTGGGGTGGGGGGGGGAAGTGGGGTTAGCATCTGAGAATGTACAGGGGAAAGGACTCCTGCCACCATCCCTGCCTGCTTTGAAAAATATAGACCAGAGACCGCATCCAGAGAATGAACACACAAGCAGATGCATAGGACCACAAGCAACTCAGGCTCCAGGGCTGGTGTTGACCCATCTGTAGACTAGATCTCTGAATTCATCCTAGGTCCATGGTGAGTGTCTTCCATAACCAGTGTGTTACCACCATCAGACTGCCACCATACCTATGAAAGAAATAGGGTACTAAGAGGTATGAGTACAAATCTCAGAGCAGCTTCAGGCTTCCGGTCAACCCCATGTGTGGGCTTGTGGGTTGAGTGCCCTCTCTAAAGAGAGAAATGGTGATAAGGGTTGTTCTTGCAGATGACAAGTACCGGAGGAGAGTGATACTTTTGAGACAATTCTTTCCTGTGACTGGGACCCACGCAAAACCCAGTATGACCCTGAAGGCTTTGAGTGCTTCTCCTAGAAGGCACTGACAGTTTTGTCTGGTCCCAGAGAGCAGAGAAGTACTGCCTCAGGAAGATACTTGAAACTGAAGATCCTCAGATATTCAGGATGCAGGTAGGTGTCCTGCTTGGTCAATTCTAAGAGTATAATTGTACTTTTAAAAAGATCTATAGAGGTGCTTATCAGGGGCTTGTGAACCACAAGATTGTTGTTGTTCTTTTAGTTGCTAAGTCGTGTCTGACTCTTTTGTGACCCCATGGACTGTAGCCTGCCATTCTCCTCTGTCCATGGGATTTCCCAGGCAAGAATACTGGAGTGGGTTACCATTTCCTTCTCCAGGGGATCTTCCCAATCCAGGGATTGAGCCCACTTCTCCTGCATCTCCTGCACTGGCAGGTGGATTCTTTACCGCTGAGCCACCAGGGAAGCCTGAACCACCAAATACCATGTTCTCAATGCAGATAGGCAGGTATTCTAGTTATTTCCATTTTACAAATAAGAAAACAGTTTGAGAATTTAGGTGGCATATCTCAGATTATAGTAAATAAATAAGAGATATGGGGCTCAGAATTCTGAGAATTTTATAAAAATTATGAAAGATAATCAAAAGACAGATTGAAGGAACTCAGAGAATCCCAAGCTGGGTAGATTCCAAAAATAATGTACACACACACACACACACACACACACATACACACACAAAGCCTGCACTTCAACAAAGACCCAGAACAACCATAAATAAATAAATAACCAATTAAAAAAGACTTCCTCTTAAAAAAAATGACACGGTATGAAAGTTCCCTAAAAATGGGTTTGACAAACAGAAGCCTCTCCATCAACATTCACTTGCTTCTCTTCCTTATTGCATCATGTTCTCCATTAAAATGTAAAGTTATAAAACATCAATATGTGGGGAATGATCAGCCACATGCTCTGAGAGAAGAGTCATAAAAAGAACGCCAATGTTGAAATTAACACAATTTTATCTCTGAGAAAATGCAATGTCTTTTGAAACAACTGTGACCTGAAGCCTTAAGACACAAATGCACCAGAGCCCTCGGGGCAGATTTCTGGGGCAGCAGAAATGAAAGCTGTAGAGAATATACTGGGAGCAGAATACCTTCTCCAAGGTGCCAGTATCATTTTCCCATGATATGAATGATGATAAGCCATCTAGAGAACTCAGGGGCTTTGCTGAACCAGATAGGAAATATCTGATGGTTTACATGGGGGTGGCATTTCCCCACATAGCAAGGGCGTGTCTTCAGTTAAACCAGAAGGGCTGTGGGTGGCTAGAGCAGAAGGAGCTGCAGCTACAGCTGGATATAGGCACAGAGAGCAGCAGCCTGCAGGACTGCACACCAATGGGGGGAAAATCTCTGCCCCGTCCCAGGGACCCAGGTGAGGCAGGAGTAGACACCTTCCGCAATACCAGTGATCACTTACCACTTCCTACTCCAGTGAGTGATACAGTCTCAGCCCTCCACAGCCTTGCACTATATCGGCACTTTTCCTGACTCTGAGTGCTGTGCTCAGTCGCTTCAGTCGTGTCCGACTCTTTGTGACCCCATAAACTGTAGCTCTGCCAGGCTCCTCTGTCCATGGGACTTCCCAAAGAAGAATACTGGAGTGAGTTGCCATTTCTTCCTCCAGGGGATCTTCCTGACCCAGGGATCTAACCTGCATCTCTTACGTCTCCTACATTGGCAGGCAAGTTCTTTATCACTATCGCCACCTGGGAAGCCCTTTCTCGCACTGTGTGCGGGATATCCTGCTGATTCACTCTTGCTCCTGTCTGTACAGCACAGCAGGATCAAAAGCCTCCCCAGGATGATCCCTGGAAATTTTTCTGCCTGACAGTGACCCTGATGCTGCTTCTGTTAGTTCTGATCCTTGGTGCAGTTCCAGCTGAAGGTAAGTTGGCAGGACCAGTGGGAAAGGTGATCCGATAGACTGGGACCTCAAATCTCGTCTTGAGAAGAGGGTTTTATGGGGCTGTGAGGAAGATGGAGCAGTAAGGGGTGGCTGGACTCTGTTCCTGAACCTATGACTTCAGCAAGAAACTGCCCTCCCCATCTCAGCCTGGAGAATTTGGGGGGATGTGAAAAAACTGTGTCTAAAGCTCTAGAGTATATCGCTTTTATCTCCTTAGTCTTACAGTTCATAAACCAGATGCAGGAAGAACTGAAGCAACTGGACATCAAATGTGAGTGCTGATCAGAATGGTGGGCTTCTTTGGAAACCATGTATACCACTAGGTTTCGATCAGCCTTTCTCTATGGGTCTCTCAGTTCTACAGGGTCTGGCAGATGCTGGACACAAATGAGACATCATTCGGGGAGAAATCTTCTGGTAAATGGAGGCTGTGAGGGCGGGCAATGGTAAGGAGATAGGGTGGTTTGAGTGGTGAAAATCAGAGTTTGGAGAGGGAGGTTGCTCTTTCCAGCACTGTTGATGGCAGCAGTTCTTGTAGCATAGGAGTGTGTCATGTGGGTTATTTCAATCAAACCCCTGTCACGGTTGAAGTTAACACAAAGTCTGAGGCAACCCTGCTTTGCATTCTACCTCTGATAAGGTCCATCCCTTCAGTGGACAACTAGCAAGCCAGTGTGTTTCACTTTTGCATAGTGTCAAGGATGCACAGGTGGGTCAAATTCAAGTCATTTCATTGGTGTCTGCATTCAGTGACCAGAGCAGCTACCAGCCCCAGCTGACCTGACCTCTTTACCCTTTCCCAGACTCCTCCTGTGAGTCCTGCCCAAAGACCTGGAAGGCATTCCAGGGATCCTGCTACAATTTTTCCACTGATGAACCCCCTGGCTCAAAGCCATGGGTCACTGTGCTGAGGAGGATGCTCACCTGGTCATCATCAACAGCCAAGCAGAGCAGGTGAGAAGGAGGAAGGGATGCCTTGGGGGTCCTTGTGGCCAATGCAAACTGATGTCTTTGTCCCCTGTAGAATCTAATGCAGATCTTCATTCTGTGCTTCATATAACATATCCAGTCTGTTGGCAAGTAGAGTTGGCCAGCCTTCTTTTGTGACCTGCTTCTGACCAATTCTACTTCCTGGCCCTTCTGTCTGAAATGCCCTCCCTCCCTTAATCTGTGTGGATAATTCCTACTCCTTCTTCACTATCAGATCTAACATTGTTCCTCAGCATTCTTTCCACTCTCTGTTCTTCAACACTGGGATGTGCTGCCAGATCATGGGTCCCTGTCCCCACATGTGCTGCTGCCCCCAGAAAAAGGAGGTGGATCTGACTCACCCTTGAGTCCCTAATGCTGGAACCAGGTTGGACACACACCAGAACTCAGTGTTGGTCAGCGGAATCCAACTGATGGCCAGAACCATTTCTATGGGGTAGTGTCCAAACTCTTTATCCTGTCCATGGCTGTATGCCCTTAAGTAACACTCCCAAGTAGTTCCTACCCAATGCTCAATGAGGAAACACACTAAGCTCTTATTCCCTCACTGGACCTTCCAGAAAAATCCTAGAAGGCACCTGCCATTGTTATGTCCAGTTTACAGATGAGGAGCCTAAGGATCACAAGTGTTGGTAATGTGCTGACTGCATCGGCTGTAATAATGGTGGATGTGGAGGTCAACTCAGAGCTCTCGGTTAGCGTGTTCAGCTGTGACATGGGGTGACATCCCTATCCATGGAGTCTCATAGGTTAGCCCAGTTCTTAGAGTGCATCTACCACCATCCCCACCTCTGGCTGTAGTATTGCTTGACTTAAACTGCCCTCTCCCCACACAGACATTCTTGAGTCTACAAGGAGATTTCCCATACTGGATTGCCCTCAGGAAACAGTACTCAAAAGGCATTTACAAGTGGCAAGATGGCTTAGTGCCTACCTTCACGCGAGTGTCTCTGTTGCAGTCTGTCCCATGGCTCAGTCCCTATCTTCATGTGAGTGCCCCTGTTGTAGTCTTTCTCATTGGAAGATGGATCTTGGAACCATCTTCCCGTAGATCCTCAATTCCCTCAAGGATCTGATTTTGACCTAAACCAAACTGCCAGTCATATTTCCAATTGTCATGCTTAATGTTACTTTGTTAGTGTCATTTGTTTGTGTGCAAACCATAATTAACAGCCTTAAACAGGTATACATATATCCTATCTAATGTTGTTTGATTATGGTTTGCATGCGCACACACACACTTGACACTAACAAAATAACATTATGCGTGACAATGGAAAATGTGACAGGCAGTTTGGTTTAGGCCAACAAGATCTATTAAGATTTAAAATGTATATATTATTCCCAGAATTTTCACCTCTTGGTATCTATTCCAGAGAAACATCTGCATATGTGTATAAGGATGTGCAGTTCAGCATTGTCTGCAGTGGTCACAGATTATTGATTCTTAAATGTCTCTTGAGGAGTGACAAAACAAATGTGGCATATTCACACAAAGTAACTTAAAAAAATTAAGTTAGACCCATGTTTGAACAATAAATATGTTCAGTTCAGTTCAGTTGCTCAGTCGTGTCCAACTCTTTGTGACCCCATGAATTGCAGCATGCCAAACCTCCCTGTCCATCACCAACTCCCAGAGTTCACTCAAACTCACGTCCATCGAGTCAGTGATGCCATCCAGCCATCTCATCCTCTGTCGTCCCCTTCTCCTCCTGCCCCCAATCCTTCCCAGCATCAGAGTCTTTTCCAATGAGTCAACTCTTCACATGAGGTGGCCAAAGTACTGGAGTTTCAGCTTTAGCATCATTCCTTCCAAAGAAATCCCAGGGCTGATCTCCTTCAGAATGCACTGGTTGGATCTCCTTGCAATCCAAGGGACTCTCTAGAGTCTTCTCCAACACCACAGTTCAAAAGCATCAATTCTTGGGCAATCAGCTTTCTTCACAGTCCAACTCTCACATCCATACATGACCACAGGAAAAACCATAGCCTTGACTAGATGAACCCTTGTTGGCAAAGTAATGTCTCTGCTTTTGAATATGCTATCTAGGTTGGTCATAACTTTCTTTCCAAGGAGTAGGCGTTTTTAATTTCATGGCTGCAGTCACCATCTGCAGTGATTTTGGAGCCCAGAAAAATAAAGTCTGACACTGTTTCCACTGTTTCCCCATCTATTTCCCATGAAGTGATGGGACCAGATGCCATGATCTTCGTTTTCTGAATGTTGAGCTTTAAGCCAACTTTTTCACTCTCCTCTTTCACTTTCATCAAGAGGCTTTTTAGTTCCTCTTCACTTTCTGCCATAAGGGTGGTGTCATCTGCATATCTGAGGTTATTGATATTTCTCCCAGCAATCTTGATTCCAGCTTGTGTTTCTTCCAGTCCAGCATTTCTCATGATGTACTCTGCATATAAGTTAAATAAGCAGGATAACAATATACAGCCTTGATGTACTCCTTTTCCTATTTGGAACCAGTCTGTTGTTCCATGTCCAGTTCTAACTGTTGCTTCCTGACCTGCATACAGATTTCTCAAGAGGCAGATCAGGTGGTCTGGTATTCCCATCTGTTTCAGAATTTTCCACAGTTTATTGTGATCTGCACAGTCAAAGGCTTTGGCATAGTCAATAAAGCAGAAATAGATGTTTTTCTGGAACTCTCTTGCCTTTTCCATGATCCAGCGGATGTTGGCAATTTGATCTCTGGTTCCTCTGCCTTTTCTAAAACCAGCTTGAACATCAAGAAGTTCACGGTTCACATATTGCTGAAGTCTGGCTTGGAGAATTTTGAACGTTACTTTACTAGCGTGTGAGATGAGTGCAATTGTGCGGTAGTTTGAGCATTTTTTGGCATTGCTTTTCTTAGGGATTGGAATGAAAACTGACCTTTTCCTGAGGGATGATGCTGTGAAAGTGCTGCACTCAATATGCCAGCAAGGTTGGAAAACTCAGCAGTGGCCACAGGACTGGAAAAGGAATAAATATGTTACAAAGTGAAAAAAGCAGGTTTTGGGAAAATATGTATCAAAATGTGTATCAATTTGATTTCCCTGAAAATTATATTTTTTGTAAAAAAAAAAATATGTATCTATTTACATAGAAATTTCCAGAAATATAGGACCAAACTGGAAACGATCATTGTTCTGGAAGGGGACTGGAATGAGTTTGGAATAAGGATGAGTGGTTGGTAAAAATGGATTTTTACTTTCATCTGTATTACATGGATTGTTTTGCAATAATATATGGCTAAACCAATACAATATTGTAAAGTTAAAAAATTAAAAAAAAAAAAAAGACTGAGAAAAAAAAAAAAGAGTGAAAATGAAAGTCACTCAGTTGTGTCTGACTCTTTGCGACCCCATGGACTATACAGTCCATGAAATTCTCCAGGCCAGAATACTGGAGTGGGTAGCCTTTCCTTTCTCCAGAGGATCTTCCCAACTCAGGGATCAAACCCATGTCTCCAGCATTGCAGGCAGATTCTTTACCAGCTGAGCCACAAGGGAAGTGTATATAAAAAGGAAACACTAAACAGGAAGTTCCTTATTATAGGACTTCTGCTACATTAAAAGGAATTGAGCACTTTAAGGAGAAGAGTAGGCAATGTGTGACGTGCCAAGCTTATTAAGAGCTCATCTGGTCCTATCTAGACTCTCTAGGGACTTCTCTGGTGGCTCAGATGGTAAAGAATCTGCCTGCCAATGCAGGAGCTACAGGAGACACAGATTTGATCCCTGGGTCAGGAAGATCCCCTGGAGTAGGAAATGGCAAACCACTCCAGTATTCTTGCCTGGAAAATCCCATGGACAGAGGAGCCTGGCCAACTACAGTCCATGGGGTCACAAAGAGTTGGACAAGACTGAGCAACTAACACTTTCACTTTCAGAGTCTCTAGTGTCCTATAGAACAGAATTTAGGAGAGGCAAGAGAGGAGAGTGACTACCCAGGGGATCTAGTCCTAACTCCTCAGCATATCATTCAGTGACCTCATGTTCTGATCATCACCTGTGTTTGAACTTTCCTTCACTTCCAAAGGTCTTCCCAGAACTGCACCCCAAGCCTCCTGGACCGTCTTGTGTACATTTATTTTCTTGTATCCCTTCTGCTTCCACCTCAGCTCAGGTCTCAAGACAATTATTATATTTCCTACATGTAGTCTTACCTTCAGCAAATCATGCCGTAGTCAAGTCCAGGGTGCCAGCTTTCTAAAATATGTCTTTGATATAGTTTTAGAAAACATTTAACTCCTCAGTTGCACACTCATAGTCCAGAATCTTTATGATGGCACCTTTCCGTGCCCACAAATTGGGTGCCACTTATCTTCACCATCTCATTTCCTGTACTCCCAAGTGCTCTCCAGTTCCTTGCCACAGCTACGTGCCTAATAATTCATGGACCTTGTCTTGCAGTTAAAATTTTTATTTATTTTTAATTGGAGGATAATTGCTTTGCAATAATATCATATTGGCCTCTGCTGTAGATCAACATGAATCAGCCATTGGTATGCATATATCCCCTCCCTCTTGAAGCCCCCTCCCACCTCCCACCCCATCCCATCCCTCTAGGTTGTCACAGAGCCCTGGTTTTGGCTTCCCTGATTTGTACAGCAAACTCCCACTGGCTATCTGTTTTACATAGGGTAATGTATATGTTTCCATGCTACTCTCTCAATTCATCCCACCCTCTCCATCTCCCACTATTTTCACAAGTCTGTTCTCTATGTCTGTATCTCCATTCATGCATGCTAAGTCGCTTCACTTGTGTCTGACTCTTTGTGACCCTATGGACTGTAGCCCACCAGGCTCTTCTGTCCATGGGATTCTCTAGGCAAGAATATTAGAGTGGGTTGCATGCCCACCTCCAGGGGATCTTCCCCACCCAGGGATCAGACCTGCATTTCATGCAACTCCTGCATTGCAGGTGGATTCTTTACCACTGAGCCACCAGGGAAGCCCCCCTCTAGATTCTGTGTATATGTGTTGATATATGAAATTTGTTTTTCTTTTTCTGACTTAACTTCACTGTATTATAGGCTGTAGGGTCATCCACATCATTAGTATTGACTCAAATGTGTTCTTTTTATGGCTGAGTAATATTCCATTGTATATATGTACCACAGCTTCTTTATCCATCAGTCTGTCAATGGACTTCTAGATTGCTTCCATGTCCTAGCTATTGTAAATAGTGCTGCAATGAACATTGGGGTATATGCATCTCTCTCAGTTATTGTTTTCTCAAGGTATATGCCTAGTAGTGGGATTATTGTGTCATAGGATAGTTCTGTTCCTACTTTTTAAAGGAATGTCTTGCATATTTATGTATCTTTATCCTTCTATTCTTGTTCCTGCTGTATCATTTGACTAGAACACATTCTGTTGATTTGGTGAATTGCATTACGCCTGCAGAGCCCTGTGCTCAACAGGGCTCCATACAGATACTGTGCCCCATACAGCAATCTATCCCGTGCCCAGCATGAATTAATTCAACTCCCTTAATATCCCAGCCACACACTATGCAGAGTTTTGTGCCTGTGTTTAATACGATCTTCCTTTCCTTATACACATATAATCCATCAGGTGAGCTGCTTCTTTAGAGTAAGTAGGCAGGCATCCCACACATCTATGTGACTCCAATATCTGGTACAAGGCTTGGTACACAGCAGGTGCACAACACAGTTTTGGAATGAATGAATGAGGGTTGCAAACATTTTAAGAAACATTTATAAAGGAGGATATGGATCACTTGGCAGACATAATACCTATTATATGCCAGACACTCAAATGCATCATGTTGTCAAACTTAATCTCCTAGATCTAGAGATTTTAAGTCACCTGCCCACCTGAGCCTCATTTATTTTATTTATAATGCAAGATCTTGCATCAGATGCTTGTGATGTCCCCCCCTCCCCCGACTAGATATTTGGCACTGTCTGGGATATTTTTGGTTGCCATGATAGAGTGGCTGCTACTGGCACCTAGTGGGCAGGGACCACAGATGCTGCTCAGTATCCTATAATGTACAGGATAATCCCTCACAGCAGGTAATGATATGTCTTCAATGCCAGTAGTTCCCTACTGTATGAGGTATGGCTTGTTACAAGATATGGTTATTTCTTAGATTTCGTGTATCTTTAGGGATAGACTCTCACCCAGTGGCTCAATCCTCTTCTGGGACTTTGTTGGTAAGAGTTCCAGCTGGGCATGGCTAGAGTGCCAACACTGTGGTTAAGGGACTCAGCTGATGCTTTGTGTGTTTTCACAGCAACTGGCCTTCTAATGAATCTTTTTGCCATGACTGTCTACATGAAGAAGTCTGAGTTCTGGTTGTCTGATGAATGTAATACATATTGGTACAGTTATTCCTGGATCTGCAAGAAGCCACAGGTCTGCTGAGCCTGCTGCCTTTCCTCTATCTCCAGGCTTGGGAGAGATTATTAGGCATAACCTCAGAACAATTTCCTAACTTCACTGCAGAAAAGGGAGTCTTCTTGCAAGCCCCAGTTCTTTTGGTAGCATCTTTCTCCTCTCTTGTTTCTCTGTCTAAATTATGTTGGGGTTCAGTTAAAATGACACCAAGATGGAACAATGAGAAAAATGTATCATGCAGGACATGATACTAACATGTATCATATAGAACATGATATGTGATATGTATCATGTAGGACTTTCTACAGGGCAAAGAATCTGATTTTTATGCCCAAAATAATACAAATAAAGGAAAAAGTAGGATTGTTAGAAAGTAAAAGAAACTTAAAGACATAGCTAAATAAACATGTGTAACATGTTTGGATTTTTATTTCAAACAGTCATTTTTGAAGAAATCACAGTATTTAAACATCATTTGTATCAGGAAATATGAGGCATTTTTATTTGCTTGTTAGATGTCCTAATGGCATGATAGGTAGGTAAATAGATAGAGTAGCAATACATAATAAGTAATTATGGGTAAATTTATGTATAGTGTGGGATTTTCTTTAAAATAATATATCAAGTAATTGAAAACCTTGGCCAAGTGTTGTAATTATTAAAAGTGAGACACAGGAGCTAGTTATATATTTCTTCTAATTTATGTCTATAGGAATAATATACATAAAATTTTAAATTAATCAATGCAATTTAAAATAACTCATATAAGGTAAACACGATTCAAAAAGAAACTCAGAGACTTCCTTGGTGGTCCAGTGGTTATGAATCTGCCTTCCAATGCAGGGGATACAGGTTCAATCCCCGGTCGGAGAATTAAGATTCCACATGCTGTGGGGCAAGTAAACTGATGTGCTACAATGAAGAAACCACACACTGCAATGAAAGATCCCATATGCCACAACTAAGACCCAACAGCCAAATAAATATTAAAAATAAACTCAGCAAACTGGTAGTAGAAGGGAAACACTTTAACCAAAATGCTGTTTACACAAAACTGGCCTGTAAGTATCATATTTAACAGTTTAGTGTTGAGAGCATTGCATTTTTGCTCAGGAACAATATATGGGTTTGTTAGACGTGCTAACGGCATGAGTTTTCTTCCACATTCTAATGGTTGTCCTGGATGAAGCAGTAAGGCACAACAAAACAAAAGCCAAGAAATGAATAAAGAAGTCATGGTACATATATACAATAGAATATTACTCAGCTATAAAAAGGAACACATTTGGGTCAGTTCAAATGAGGTGGATGAACCTAGAGCCTATTATACAGACTGAAGTAAGTCAGGGAGAGAAAAACAAATATCATACATTAATGCACAGATATGGAATCTAGAAAGTTGGTACTGATGAACCTATTTGCAGGGCAGCAGTGGAGATGCAGACACAGAGAACAGTCTTGTGGACACAGCGGGGGAAGGAGAGGGTGGGACAAATCGAATGAGTAGCACTGAAATATATCCATTGCCATATTCAGAATAGAAGGCCAGTGGGAATTTGCTGTGTGATGCAGGGAGCTCAAATCAAGTGCTCAGTGACAACATAGAGGGGTGGAATGGGGTGGGAGGTGAGAGGGAGGCTCAAGAGGGAGGGGACATATGTATATCTATGGCTGTTGTATGGCAGAAACCAAATGATTTGACAGAATCGCACAGAAATATATACATTACCATATGTCAAATAGAGAGCCTTTGGGAGTTTAATGTATGCTTTTGGGCAAACAAAGCCAATGCTCTGTGACAACTTGGAGGGATGGGGTGGGGAGGGAGGTGGGAGGTGGGTATAGAATGGAGGGGACAAATATATGCCTATGGTTGATTCATATTGATGTATGGAAAAAACTGTTAAAAAAAAGTAAAGTAATTATCCTCCTATTAAAATAAATAAATTTAAGAAAATAAAAAATAAATTAATTAAGATAAAACAAAACTTTATTAATAAAACCAATAAACAAAAGTATGAAAATTTGGAAAGGAAAATACAAAACCATAATTTTTCGCTGGTGTATCACTTGTATTTACAGAAACACGAATCTACCTTCACCTTTAGTGTTTATTAGCATGTACCATGGAGAAGGAAATGGCAACCCACTCCAGTGTTCTTGCCTGGAGAATCCCATGGACAGAGAAGCCTGGTAGGCTGCAGTCCATGGGGTTGCACAGAGTCAGACACGACTGAAGCGACTTAGCAGCAGTAGCAGCAGCAGCAGCATGTACCAAGTTTTCTGCGTTCAGAGTCAATAGAGTGATTAATTGCATTTTTATAAACCAAGAACAAACTGAGAGACACAGAAATATTTAGAAAAGATCACATTTACTATTGCACCCAAATATTAAGTGGCTTTAATAATTACAGTGCCGGAGTCCAACTCCAGCAACCAGGGATTCAACCTGAAGAGGTGAACGGTGTCGGCGATGAGGCAGCCTCTCAGTTTTCTTTTGGGCTGCCTCTTTATTACAAGTTTAAGATTCTCTTTTATACTTTTACAAAAACATTAGGCCAGAGGTTTGACATTTTCAGTTCCCCCTCTCCCAGATTTATTATCTCCATAAATCATTGTTGCTTTTCAAACAGAGTTCCTGTTTCAGTGATTCTCTGGGAATCAGTCTTATCATCTATTATCTACCTCCTCTAATGTGTCCTAATGTTAACTTGTGATTACATGGTAACTCATGCTACATTCCTTAGTTTACTACTTATCTTTCTAAATCCTGTTTGCCCCTAACATCCTGAGCTCACTATCTCTTAAAAAGTCTTCTAGCTATAGTATCTCTAAAAATTCCTAACTTCTATAAGCTATAGTAAAATATGCTAACTTTACAACATTCCTTAAATCTTTAACTTCTATTTTAATTATTTCTAAGCCCTAAATTCAGTAAACTCCTTTGCCATAAACATTCTCCTCACAAATAGGCTTCAGATAGCAATCCCTCCCATGGCCTCAAGCTACGGCCTATGTTCTCATACTGAAACACTCTTTTGTAAAAGTCCTTGAACAAATGTCAGTGATTAACTTTATGAATTATTTTCTGAGCACAGCTGCAGAAGGCTTTGTGCCTTCTCATGCTTCTCTCAAGAAAAATAAGCACCTTAATATTCCTTTTCAGTCAACTCAGCCGAGGAGAGGAAAAGACAAGTCAGAATTACAAGGCCTAACTCCTTAATCCCGGGTCTGTGCCTGCGGAATGAGGAGAGGGGGCTGGGGGCCATGCCTCCATTTTGTCAATAATGCCTAATGCAGCTCCCGACACTACAGGTATTCCAGTGTCTTTAAGTGAAACATTTTAAAGCCTGTGTGAAGATATCTAAGTACGGATTGGGTTGTCTTGAAGGCACCATCTTCCATTTCTCATATTCTGCACTTTTTTCTAAATTCAGTTATCATCTGCCTTTTCCCCTTCACTGTATGTCCCATCAAGGCAGATATCATGTTTGTTCTGGTCACTAGTAGTCTCCCCAATGATGGGCTCAGATATTTCACACACACATCTGTCGAATGCATAGTGGTTGGGGCTTGACGTTCTCTGAGCTGGAGATAAGTGCTAGCTCAAGGCTGGTCATGCTTACCAACCAACTAGCTAGTGTAGCTGTTCTGACTCCTCCAAGTTATCAAAGAGTAGATCAAACATGGTTCCCTTCCTCTAATGACTGGCAACCATTTGTCTCAGAAATAGGATGTCTCTTCAGCAAGATGCTGATGAAGAAACGAAAGAGCACTTCAACTCAACTTACCCTTCTATTCCTTGGCTGGAAATTTATCTTAGAAACAAGTATGGCACGCCTTCTGTGTGCTAGAGAGGAAAGATGACTGAAATCTGATTCTACTAAGAGCTTTTAGATAAGAGAGGGAAACAGATCAGAGCACAAGTCATTCAGCTGCTGGGAGATAAATGCAGTTAAGATGTGACAGACTCCTCGGAGGGTTACTGTCCCTTTCCATTTCCTGAAAACTTTTGAGGTAAAAAGACTGAAAAAGGAAACCATCTACAATTGTTGTTTAGTCACTAAGTCATGTCTGGCTTTTTTGCAACCCCATGGACTGTAGCCTGCAAAGTCTCTGTCCATGGAATTTCCCAGGCAAGAATACTGGAGTGTGTTGTCATTTCCTTCTCCAGGGGATCTTTCCAACCCAGGGATTGAACTCATTTCTCCTGCATTGGCAGATGGGTTCTTTACAACTGAGCCACCAGGGAAGCCCCCACCTACAATTAAACAGCCACAAACACTAGAGTGTCCACTAGATTTCATGTGTGTGTGCTAAGTCACTTCAGTCATATCTGACACTGTGCAACCTTATGGACTGTAGCCCACCAGGCTCCTCTGTCCATGAGATGCTCCAGGCAAGAATACTAGAGTGGGTTGCCATGCCCTCCTCCAGGGGATCTGCCCAAACCAGGGATCGAACTTGCCTCTCTCATGTCTCCTGCATTGACAGGTGGGTTCTTTACCACTAGTGCCACCCACATTTGGTATCAAATTAAAAAGAAGGAAAACTGCCACACACTCCCTAACTCAAGAGCATGGTACAGTGGAAGGAGGAGGTAGAGAACAATATTCTTCAGGGAAGGATGAAGATGACCCATCTCTTTGTCTGAAGCTGTGAGCAGCAGCCTGGCACTCAGCAGGGAATGGATAAATGTTTAGGAGAATGAAACAACATGAACTAATAATCACTGATTATCGCCCATGTTAAACCCAGTGGAGGAATCCAGAAACGCACATGTTCTGCCTGTGAGAAAAGCTTTGCAAAGCTGTGAGGCTGTGGCTTAAAGAGACTTTGGTTATTTGTTATTGTTTCTCCAGTGACCACACAGTGCTCTGCACATAGTCAGTGCCTCCTTAGCTGACTATATTCAGATTTTCCTGGTGGCTCGCTGGTGAAAAATCTGCTTTCAATGCAGGAGACCTGGGTTCAGTCCCTGAGCCTGGCAGATCCCCTGAGAATGGAATGGCTACCCACTCCAGTATTCTTGCCTGGAGAATACCATGGACGGAAGGGTCTGGTGTGCTACTGTCCATGGGGTCGCAAAGAGTTGGACACAACTGAGTGACTTACCTCACTGTATTACAGACATATCTGAATTGATGCTCAAGGCAGTCCCAGGATGAGCAAAAAAGTTGAGCTGGGGGCAGGACCTACCACGACTTGCATGGAAACAACCCTCTTTTCTTTTTTCTTAACTTAAAAAAATATTATTTTTAATTGGAAGATGTGAATCAACCATAAATATACATATATCCTCTCCCTCTTAAACTTCTCTCTCACCTCCCACCCAACCCACCCCTCTAGGTAGTTACAGAGCACCAGGATGAGATCCTTGTGTCATACAGCCACTTCCTTCTAGCTATCTATTTTACACATGGTAATGTATATGTTTCAAACTATGTTTTTTTTTTTCCAGTTCAGTTCAGTTTAGTTGCTCAGTTGTGTCCAACTCTTTGGGACCCCATGAACCGCAGCATGCCAGGCCTCCCTGTCCATCACCAACTCCCGGAATTTACCCAAACTCATGTCCCTTGAGTCGGTGATGCCATCCAACCATCTCATCCTCTGTCGTCCCCTTCTCCTTCTGCCTTCAATCTTTCCCAACATCAGGGTCTTTTCAAATAAGTCAGCTCTTCACATCAGGTGGCCAAAGTGCTGGAATTTCAGCTTCAGCATCAGTCCTACCAATGAACACCCAGGACTGATCCCCTTTAGGATGGACTGGTTGGATCTCCTTACAGACCAAGGGACTCTCAAGAGTCTTCTCTAACACCACAGTTCAAAAGCATCAATTTTTCGGTGCTCAGCTTTCTTTATGGTCCAACTCTCACATCCATACATGACTACTGGAAAAACCATAGCCTTGACTAGTAGGACCTTTGTTGACAAAAGTAATGTCTCTGCTTTTTAATATGCTGTCTATGTTGGTCATAACTTTCCTTCCAAGGAATAAGTGTTTTTTTAATTTCATGGCTGCAATCACCATGTGCAGTGATTTTGGAGCCCCCCAAAATAAAGTCAGCCACTGTTTCCCATCTATTTGCCATGAAGTGATGGGACCCGATGCCATGATCTTAGTTTTCTGAATGTTGAGCTTGAAGCCAACTTTTTCACTCTCCTCTTTCACCTCCATCAAGAGGCTCTTTAGTTCTTCTTCACTTCTGCCATAAGGGTGGTGTCATCTGCATATCTGAGGTTATTGATATTTCTTCTGACAATCTTGATTTCAGCTTGTGCTTCCTCCAGCCCAATGTTTCTCATGATGTATTCTGCATATAAGTTAAATAAGCAGGGTGACAATATACAGCCTTGACATACTCCTTTTCCCATTTGGAACCAGTCTGTTGTTCATGTCCAGTTCTAACTCAGATAACCATTATATCTACAACTGTGGGCAGAAATCCCTCGGAAGAAATGGAGTAGCCATCATAGTCAACAAAAGAGTCCGAAATCCAGTACCTGGATGCAACCTCAAAAAAGACAGAATGATCTCTCTTCATTTCCAAGGCAAACCATTCAATATCATGGTAATCTAAGTCTGTGCCCTGACCAGTAATGCTGAAGAAGGTGAAGCTGAACAGTTCTATGAAGACCTTCAAGAACTTTTAGAACTAACACCCCCAAAAGATGTCCTTTTCATTATAGGGGACTGGAATGCAAAAGTAGAAAGTCAAGAAACACCTGGAGTAACAGGCAAATTTGGCCATGGAGTACAGAATGAAGTAGGGCAACCGGCTAATAGGGTTCTGCCAAGAGAATGTACTGGTTATAGCAAACACCCTCTTCCAACAACACAAGAGAAGACTCTACACATGGACATCACCAGATGGCCATGGTCATCACCAGATGGCCAAACTGAAATCAGATTGATTATATTCTTTGCAGCCAAGGATGGAGAAGCTCTATACAGTCAGCAAAAACAAGACGGGGAGCTGACTGTGGCTCAGATCATGAACCCATATTGCCAAATTCAGACTGAAATTGAAGGAAGTGGGGAAAACCACTAGACCTATCAAATCCCTTACGATTATACAGTGGAAGTGAGAAATAGATTTAAGGGACTAGATCTGATAGACAGAGTGCCTGATGATCTATGGATGGAGGTTCATGACATTGTATAGGAGACAAGGATCAAGACCATCCCCCCCCCCCCGCAAAACGAAATGCAAAAAAGCAAAACGGCTATCTGAGGAGGCCTTACAAATAGCTGTGAAAAGAAGAGAAGCAAAAAACAGAGGAGAAAAGGAAAGATATACCCATTTGAATGCAGAGTTCCCAAGAATGGCAAGGAGAGATAAGAAAGCCTTCCTCAGTGATCAATGCAAAGAAATAGAGGAAAACAATAGAATGAAATGGGAAAGTCTAGAGATCTCTTCAAGAAAATTAGAGATAGCAAGGGAACATTTCACACAAAGATAGGCTCAATAAAGGACAGAAATTGTATGGACCTAACAGAAGCAGAAGATATTAAGAAGTGGCAAGAATACACAGAACTGTACAAAAAAGATCTTCATGACTCAGATAATCATGATGGTGTGATCCCTCGCCTAGAGCCAGACATCCTGGAATGTGAAGTCAAGTGGGCCTTAGGAAGCATCACTACGAACTAAGCTAAGGGAGGTGATGGAATTCCAGTTGAACTATTTCAAATCCTAAAAGATGATGCTGTGAAAGTGCTGCACTCAATATGCCAGCAAATTTGGAAAACTCAGCAATGGCCACAGGACTGGAAAAGGTCTGTTTTCATTCCAATCCCAAAGAAAGGCAATGCCAAAGAATGCTCAAACTACCACACAATTGCACTCATCTCACATGCTAGTAAAGTAATGCTTAAAGTTCTCCAAGCCAGGCTTCAGCAGTACATGAACTGTGAACTTCCAGATGTTCAAGCTGAGTTTAGAAAAGGCAGAGGAACCAGAGATCAAATTGCCAACATCCATTGGATCATCAAAAAAGCAAGAGAGTTCCAGAAAAAAGCATCTATTTCTGCTTTATTTTTTCCAGTAGTCATGTACAGATGTGAGAGTTGGACCATAAAGAAGGCTGAGTGCTGGAGAATTGATGTTTTTAAACTGTGGTGCTGAAGAAGATTCTTGAGAGTCCCTTGGACAGCAAAGAGAGTAAACCAATCAATTCTAAAGGAAATCAACCCTGGACATTCATTGAAAGAACTGTTGCTGAAACTGAAGCTCCAATACTTTGACCACCTGATGCGAAGAGCCAACTCATTAGAAAAGACCCTGATGCTGGGGAAAGACTGAAGGAAAAAGGAGAAAGGGATGGCAGAGGATGAGATGCTTAGATAGCATCACTGACTTGATGGACATGAGTTTGAATAAACTCTGGGAGATAGTGAAAGACAGGGAAACCTGCTGTGCTGCAGTCCATGGGGTGGGTCATAAGGAGTCGGACACGACTGAGCAATTGAACAACAAAAATGTATATGTTTCAGTGCTTCTCTCTCAATTCATCCCACGCTCTCCTTTCCTGCTGTGAGACACAACCCTCTTGACTCATCCTGTTGTTGGGTTTGCCTGGGAAGATGCCCAGCAAGAGGGGACACTTATTTAAAAAAATATTTATTTGCTCTAGGATATGTCAAGAGATCTTATGATGCAACAAGAAGACCTAAAATCCAACTTCAAAAGTGGGCAAAGACTTAAATTAACATTTCTCCACAGGAGGTGTATTAATGGCCTAGAAGTGCATGAAGAGATGCTCAGCATCGTTAATCACTAGGGAAGTGCAAATCAAAATCACAATGACACACCACTTCACATACATCAAGATGGCTATAATAAAAAAAAAAAAAAGAGGAGGGGAGCAGAAAGAGAACAAATGTTTGTGAGGATTAGAGAGATATTCTCCTTGTACATAGCTCATAGGAATGTCAAATTGTTTAGTGATGTGGTTTGGTGGGTCCCCCAAAACTTAAGCATAGAGTTAGCATAAGACCCAGTAACCATTTTTAGATTATACTTCCAAAGACTGAAATCAGAGACTCAAACAAATATATATACATGCATGTTCACAGCAGCACTATTTTTAATAGCCAAAAGGCAACATTTAGAAACAACCCATATAGATGAATGTTCAACAAGTCAAACTCCACCTATCAGTTGCCCTCCCCAAAGGGTTGTGGCAATTTACACTCCCTCTAGCAGTACATGAGCCACGCTCACTTCCTCATATACTTGCCAACACTGAATGTTGTCCATACTGTGCATTTCTCCAGGCCAAAAGTTATATTTTGTTGTTTTTGTTGTAATTTCCTAAATCATGATGGAAGCTGAACATCTTTCTTTTTGTACTGAGGTGAAATTCATAAAACATAATTGCTTTTCTCATTGGGCTTTTGTAAAAATCATAGGATGTCCAATCACATAAAAAAGAATACATTGCAGCCATTTTTAGGAATAACATTTTAAAAACATTTTAAATTCCATTTAAAATTACTCTCTGATTCTTTTGTTGTTATTTATTTGTTTTTGGCTGTATTGGATCTTTGTTGCTGCATGAGCTTCTCATTGTGGTGGCTTCCCTTGTGAGCACAGGCTTCCGTAGTCGGGACGCATGGGCTTAATTGCTCTGTGGCATATGGGATCTTCCTGGACTAGGGGTAGAACCCATGTCTCCTGCACTGGCAGGCAGATTTTTTACCATTGAGCATTCATATTCATTTAAATATGAATAACATATTTAAGAGCTCCTTCATGGGAAATATTGAGTACCACGCTATCCCTCTGTTAACCAAGAAAGACAGGTCTGAAGAAAGGCAATGCTTTTTGGGATAAAAACTTTTTTCCACAGGGTGCTAGATTCAAGAGCACCACTAAGGAAGATAAGCTGATTGTATTTGATCTAACAAGGTTCTTGGGGGATCATGCTCAGAGGACAAAGAGCCAGTTATAAACCTGTTGGTGTGGTTCTGCTGAGTGCTCCCTGAGAAAGCATGCTCTTCCTTCACAGCTGCAAGACAAAGTTGAGGCTGCAGCAGCCCCAAATTCCTGGAAACACGACACCTGGGGGCTGAGAGGTCCTGGAATCCAACAGAGGTACAGTAGTCATTAGGGCTTTCCAGGTGGTACTAGTGGTAAAGAACCCATCTGCCAAATCAGGAGACATAAGAGACATGGGTTTGATTCCTGGGTTGGGAAGACCCCCTTGAAGAGGACATGGCAACGCACTCTAGTATTCTTGCCTGGAGAATGCCATGGACAGAGGAGCCTGGTGGGCTACAATCCATGGGGTTGCAAAGAGTCAGACATTACTGAATCGACTTAGCACGTAGAGTAGTCATTGATGGTAAGTGAATCCAGAAGACGAGCTGCAGCATGGCTGGTTTCAGGGAAGGACTCCCCATCTGAAACTTCCCTTCAGAGGCTGGGAGGATTCTGATCGGTTTCATCCACAAGGATTTAGGGTGCTTGTCATCACAGCCGCATGGGTGGGTAGTGTTATTGTGATGCAGAAGTTAGGTTTGGAGCCTCAGCTCCCTGCTCATGGTGTTGTTGAGGATTAAATAGAATGATGGGCTTCCCTGATGGCTTAGACAGTAGAGAATCTGCCTGCAATGCAGGAGACACAGGCTGATCCCTGAATTGGGAAGATTCCCTGGAGAAGGAAATGGCAACCCACTCCAGTGTTCTTGCCTGGAGAATTCTTTGGACAGAGGAGACTGGTGGGTTACAGTCCATGGGATCGTAAAGAATTGGAGATGACTTAGCGACTGAGATGACACATGTGACAAGCAGCTAGTTCCAAGTGGAGTGCCTGGAATAAATGTCAACTCTCTTGCTCAAGGTTAGTCTATTTGTGCAGGTGCTTTAGAGAAGAGACACTTCAGGTGTGTCTAACCTAAATCAGTAACCTTTAACTGAGAACAATTTCTACCCCTCCAAAGGGTCCTTGCTCTCAACCACTGAAAGATGTTAACTCTCAGAAAAATACATAAGGTTCAGCATTTTACATGCTAACTAATCACATTTTCACAACAACTCTATGGAGCAGGTACTATTATTATCCTCATTTTACAGGTGAGAAAACTAAGGCACAGAGAGGTTAAGTAGCTTGCCTAATATCACACAGCTAGTAAATGGTAGAACTGAACTTTAAACCCAGTCTGTCTGGCTTCAGGGTTGATCCTGAATCACTTTTTATTACTTATTTTTATTTATAAAGTCAAATCCTTGAAATATTTAGACTATTTATTTTGCTTTTATTTCTTATCTGTCTATCCTTATTGAAGAATAACTGGCAGATAAAAAATGTGTTTAATTAAGGTATACAGCTTGATATTTTAATGTATGTATACACTGTGGAATAATAGTGACATTCAAGCTAATTAACACACTGCTGTTTTGATTGCATCACTGTGAGTTCCCACTAATAAAATAGTTTACATGTTGTGTATGGATTTAAACTTCTAATATATATTCTTCTCATTTAATCCTTATAGTGATCCTAAGAGGTTAGAATTATCAATCCCATGTAACAGATGAGGAAACAGAGGCTCAGCGAGGTTAAGTGAGAAGCATCTTGAAAGATGAGTGTGAAAAGGCAATGAGGTCATCTGTTTTCACTCCAGGAGCCCACGTACTGTTGACGCCCTGTTTCTGGCTTTAGCTCTGCCTGGACATGGACAATCAGACCCAAGTCTCTGAATTCATCCTCCTTGGCCTCCCCCAGAAGCCCCTGCAGAGGCAAGTGCTCTTCAGCCTGTCCTGCATTCTGTATTTGAGTGGGTGCCTGGGGAATCTTCTCACCATCCTGGCCATCATCTTGGACCCTCACCTCCACAGCCCCATGTATTTCTTCCTCAGTAACTTGTCTCTTCTTGACATCTGCTTTACCTCCACCACCATCCCCAAGATGCTGGTGAACCATCTGTGTGGGCTCACCACCATCTCCTTCTCAGCTTGCCTGGCCCAGATGTATTTCTTCATCGCCTTTGCAGAAGCTGACAGCATGCTTCTCTCAGCCATGGCTTATGATCACTACCTGGCCATCTGCAGCCCACTGCACTACATGACAATCATGAGTGTCTTTCGGTGTACTTTGCTGGTAATGATACCCTGGATCTCAGCCAACCTCATCTCCATGGTCCATGCTATCCTGATGTCCTGCTTGTCCTTTTGCACCAATAGGATCCCACACTTCTTCTGTGACCTCAATGCTTTGATCAAGCTCTCCTGCTCTGACACCCAAGTCAATGAGATGCTGGTGTTGGTCCTTGGGGGCTCAGTGATTCTCATCCCTTTTGTGTGCATCATGGCCTCTTACTCATCTATTACTGTGGCTGTGTGGAAGGTGCTCTCAGTCCAGGGGAAATGAAAGCGTTCTCCATGTATGGCTCTCACCTTTGTGTTGTCTGTCTCTTCTATGGGACTATCACTGGGGTCTACTTCAACCCTACATCCACACACACCACCCAGAGGGACATGGCAGCCACAGTGATGTACACCATGGTCACCCACATGCTGAACCCCTTCATCTACAGCCTGAGGAACTGAGATCTGAAGGGGGCCCTCAGGAAACTTTTCATTGGGAACCCCTTTGCTAAGCCTTTATGAGGATGCTTTTTAGACTCAATTAATTTTGAAAAAAACTAATGTCTCCCAGTGTTAGAACTCAGGGTGGTTTTCTATTTTTTTTTTTTTTTTAGGGTAGAAGAAAAAGTTTTATTTTTCATTTAAGTACTTTATTTTTTACACAGAAGTAGAAATATAATGTTGTATACATGAAACTTATATGATGCTATAAACCCAGGTTATCTCAATAAACATAAATTAAAAAAAGAAAGGAGACATAAACATTGTTTTAAAACAGAAAAAATCCACTCCTTGCCTGATTATCTTGGTCAAGTTATTTAAACTCATTTTGTCTTTGTTTCTTAAATTTGTGAAATAGGGATGCAGAAAGTACCTAGCTCATACAGTTATTGTGAAAATTAATGACTCACACATATTCTTGTTTTTATAATCTTAGAAGACTACCAGGGGAAGTGTAAGTACTGACTAAATCTTAATCATTATTTGTTGTTGCTTAGTTGCTCAGTCGTGTCCGACTCTTTGCAACCACATGGACTGCAGCACACCAGGCTTCCCTGTCCTTCACTGTCTCCTGGAGCTTGCTCAAACTCATTGTCCATTGAGTCAGAGATGCCATCCATCTTGACCTCTGTCGTCCCCTTCACTTCCTGCCTTTAATCTCTCCCAGCATCAGGGTCTTTTCTAATGAGTTGACTTTTCACATCAGGTAGCCAAAGTACTGGAGCTTCAGCTTCAGCATCATTCCTTCCAATGAATATTAAGGATTGATTTCCTTTAGGATTGACAGGTTTGATCTCCTTGCAGTCCAAGGGACTCTGAAGAGTCTTCTCCAACACCACAGTTCAAAAGCATCAATTCTTCAGCATTCAGCCTTCTTTATGGTCCAACTCTTACATTCACACATGACTACTGGAAAAACCATAGCTTGACTATATGAACTTTTGTTGGCAAAGTAATCTCTGCTTTTTAATATGCTGCCTAGGTTGGTCAAAGCTTTTCTTCCAAGGAGCAAGCATCTTTTAATTTCATGGCTGGCTGCAATCACCATCTGCAGTGATTTTGGAACCCAAGAAAATTAAGTTTCTCTTTGTTTCCCCATCTATTTGCCATGAAGTGATGGGACCAGATCCCATGATCTTAGTTTTTTGAATGTTGAGTGTTAAGCCAGCTTTTCCACTCTCCTCTTTCATCAAGAGGCTCTCTAGTTTCCCTTTACTTTCTGCCGTAAGGGTGGTGTCATCTGCGTATCTGAGGTTACTGATATTTCTCCCAGAAATCTTGATTCCAGTTTATGCTCATCCAGCCTGGAATTTTGCATGATGTACTCTGCATATAAATTAAATAAGCAGGGTGACAATATACAGCCTTGACATACTCCTTTCCTAATTTGGAACCAGTCCATTGTTACATGTCTGGTTGCTTCTTGACTTGCATGAGAATTTCTCAGGAGGCAGGTAAGGTGGTCTGGTATTCCCATCTCTTTAAGAATTTTCCACAGTTTGTTGTGGTCCACACAGTCAAAGGCTTTGGCATAGTCAATGCAGCAGAAGTTTTTCTGAAATTCTCTTGCTTTTTCTATGATCCAGCAGATGTTGGCAATTTGATCTCTGGCTCCTCTGCCTTTTTAAAATCCAGCCTGAACATCTGGAGTTTCTCAGGTCACCTACTATTGAAGCTTAGCTTGAAGAATTTTTGAAAACTACCTTGCCAGCATGTGAAATGAGTGGAATTGTGTGGTAGTTTGAACATTTTTTGGCATTGCCTCGCTTTGGGATTGGAATGAAAATTGACCTTTTCCAGTCATTTCCAAAACTGACCTTTTAGTCATTATAAACTACTTCTAATATAACTACTATTATTATAATGTTAAATAACATGCTCTAAATATTTTACTACCACTAACACTAATTTAGAAAACTAAAATAATTTTTATTTTTATTGGAGTGTAGTTGCTTTACAATATTGTAGTAGTTTTTGCTGTACAGTAAGGTGAATCACCTAGGTGCATACATATATCCACTCCTTTTTGGAATTTCCTTCCCATTTAGGTCACCACAGAACATTGAGTAGAGTTCTTTGTGCTATACAGCAGGTTCTCATTAGTCATGTGTTTTATTCACGTGTTTTTAAGGATTCACTTTGGCTGTTGTGTGAAGCATGGATTGTAAGGAGGCAGTGGTAAAAGCTGGGTCACCATTCAGGAAGCAGCTGCAGTAGCCTGGGAGAGAATTAAGGATGGTTGCATGTTCCCTCTTTCTTCAGAACTCAAAACAGATTCTGGCACCTCTGTCAGGGCTCTTCTAACTCACCCAAGCTGAGTCTAAGGCTCCCATAACACCACTGCACATGACGACAGCTCTTTGCATATGTGTCTGTCTTCTCCATCAGACTTTGAACTTTCCAAGTCTAGGGCCATGTTTTACTGATTTCTGTGTCCCTGTCATTTCCTGTGGTGCCCATTGCTTGGTTAAAAATAATGAGCACCATTAACTGTTCTATTATTTGTAACAGGCATTTTACTAACCAGGATCTCCAAGTCCCAAGTCTGCAAAATTTCTCATAATCTTGTGAAATGTATAATATTAAGAACATTGCAAGTAGTGGGGGAAAAGCCATGATTCAAATACTTCTAATATATCCCTTTTAAGAACGTTTATCTCTTAGGATCCTAAATAAAATCTGATGGAGAAGGAAAAACATATTGGTCCTTTAGGATGCATGTCACTTAAATTGTCAGGAATATGCCCAACTCAATAGCCATGAGGCCCACTAAGAGTCTGGAAGTAATAGTCAACTATACTAGGTCAGCAGGCTTTCAGCAGAATATTTTTCCAAAATAAATTTTTTTGAAAAACAACATTATATTGTACAGGAATAGAAATATAAAACAGTGGAACAGAGTAAGAGTCATGGAACAGACCCATGTATAAACAAACTTATTATATGCAAATCAGCAGGTTATTCATTAAATTGTATTGGTAGAACTAGTTAGCCCTTAAAAAATAAATTTTATCACAATGTGTCTATTACAATGACTAAAATCCAGAATTGTGATGTTGGAGAAGACTCTTGAGAGTCTCTTGGACTGTAAGGAGATCAAACCAGTCAATCCTAAAGGAAATCAATCCTGAATATTCATTGGAAGGACTGATGCTGAAGCTCAAGGTCCAATAATATGGCCACCTGAATCAAAGAGCTGACTCATTGGAAAGGACCCTGATGCTGGGAAAGATTGAAGGTAGGAGGAGAAGGGGACGACAGAAGACAAGATGGTTGGATGGCATCACTGACTGAATGGACATGAGTTTGAGCAAGCTCCAGGAGATAGTGAAGGACAGGGAAGCCTGGTGTGCTTCAGTCCTTGTGGTCACAAAGAGTCAGACACAATTGAATGACTGAACAACAAAATACAGAACATTGACAAACCAAATGCTGGCAAGGATTTGGAACCACAGAAATTCTCATTCACTTCTGATAGTGCAAAATGGTATAGCCACTTTAGAGGATAGTTTGGTGGTGTATTACAAAACTAAACATATTCTTACTATATAATCTAGTGATCACAATCAGTGAAGAGCCGACTCATGGGAAAAGACCCTGATTCTGGGAAAGATTGAAGGCAAAAGGCGAAGATGGAGGCAGAGGATGAGATGGTTAGCATCACCGACTCAATGGACATGAGTCTGAGCAAACTCCGGGAGATAGTGGAGGACAGAGGAGCCTGGCGTGTTATAGTCCATAGGGTCATAAAGATTCGGACATGACTTAGCAACTGAACAAGAAGAACAACAATCACACTTCTTGGCATTTACCCAAGAGAATTGAAAACAGGTTCACACAAAAACCTGCAGATATTAATTGTAGCTATATCCACAATTGCCAAGACATGAAAGAACCAAGATGTCCTTGAATAGATAAGTGGATAAATAAAATGGGATACATCCAGACAACAGTATGTCATTCAGTGCCAAAAAGTAGAGTTATCAAGCCATGAAAAGGCATTGAGGAAACTTCCATGCACATTATTAAGTGCAAGAAGAACATCTAAAGAAGTCACATAATGTATAATTCAAACCACATGACAGGGCTTCTCTGGTGGTCCAGTGGTTAAGAATCTGCCTTGCAGTGTAGGAGACACTGGTTCAATCCCTGGTCCTGGCATATGCCATGGGACAACTAAGCCTGTGTGCCACAACTACTGAGCCCATGCTCTAGGGCCCGTGAGCCACAACTACTGAAGCCCTAGCACTTGTGCTCCATGACATGAGAAGCCATCGCAATGAGAAGCTGCTTGCGCCTCAACTAGAGAGTAGTCCCCACTCGCTGCAACTAGAGAAAGCTCACGTACAGCAACAAAGATCCAGCTCAGCAAAAAATATAAAAATAAATAATAAGAAAACCCACATTACATTTTGGAAAAGGCAAAACAATGGAGAGAGTAAAAAGATCAGTGGTTGCCAGGGAAGGACAGAATTTATCAGAGGGAGCAGGAAGGCGGAGCACCAATGGCTGGAAGCTCCAATAAAGAAACACTTTCATTTTTTGGAGGCAACTTGGGATGAAAGTGTATTGTCTTTGGGGACAGTCAGCAATGGGTTCAAGTCTTAACTCTGCCATTTTGACGGCTTCACCTTGAACAAGATGCTTGGCTTCTCTGCACCACAATGTTATCAATGAGCATTCTCAAGTTACACAAAATGAGTTGATAAAAGCAGGACATCTCTCATTATACTGATGAGAGGATTAAATCGTAGGAGGCACAGAGTAGGAAGACAATCAAATCTATATGTCATTTATCAGGAGCGCTGCTTGGGCAGGGCTAGGAATGATGAAAACTGATGACTTCCTTCCGTCCAGTAGCTGACCTCTCTATGTCTCACCTCACTTCAGGCACAGCTTCCATGCAGGGAGCCAGTTTCTCATCAGCGACTGAATTCATCCTCACTGGCTTCTCGAACTTCCTTCAGCATCTCCTGCCCACCTCCTTCCTGCTGTACCTGCTGATGTACCTGTTCACACTGCTGGGGAACCAGCTTATCATGGCCACCATCTGGAAGGAGCTCAGCCTCCACACCCTCACGTACCTTTTTCTGTGTGCCCTCTCCACTTCCAAGGTCCTCTACATCTTTGCCTCCATCCCACGCATGCTGGCTGATCTGCTCTCCACCTCACTGTTGTGGTCGTGCACTACGGCTTTGCTTCTGTCATCTACCTCAAGCCCAAGGGTCCCCAGTCTCTGGAAGGAGACACACTGAAGGGCATCACCTACGTGGTCTTCACTCTCTTCCTCAACCCCATCATCTTTAGTCTCAGGAACAAGGAGCTGAAGATCGCTGTGAAGAAGACCTTCCTTGGCAAACTCCACCCAGAAAAAAAAGTGATTATGTGGGAGGAATTCCTTGGAAAAACTAAACTGGCTTATCAGATGCTAACAGTAGAAATGGCACCCTGCAAACATGTAATAGTAGATGTTTGTCTAATGCCTTAAGACCTTTAAGAACCCTTATAGGCAACATGCAAATGTATCCAAAATGGTGAAACAGAATTAGGGTGGGAAGATGGATGAGATGATAGCACAGAGAAAGTCGGCTTCACTGAGTCCTATCTGTTGCAAGACCCTTTTTCAGGGAGCATTAAACCTGGAATCTGGGGGATTTCCCTGGTGGTCCAGTGGTTAAGAATTCACCTTGCAATGCAGGGGACATGAGTTCAATCCCTGGTCAGGGAACAAAGATTCCACATGCTTTGGAGTAACTAAGCCCGTACCCCATACCTACTGAGTTTGTGTGCTCTGGAGACCATGTGCCACACTACAGAGTCTGTGCACTGCAACAAAAGATCCTGTAGGAAGCAGCAAAGATCACCTAAGCCACAACTAAAACCCAATTCAGTTAAATAAGTAAATATTAAAAATTTGGAATCTGTTCTCCTACCAGAAACAGTGGTCTAATTACTCCCATCAACATAAACACATATGGTAAAAGGAAATGGAAAAGTTCAAGCCTCCACCCTCCCTTGGGCAGCAACAGGTATCTACAACCCAACTTTTGTGAGGCTACAGAAGACTAAGCCAGATCAAAGAGTCCTAAATTTCAGCTTTGTGCATATTGAAATAAGCAGACTCAGAAAAAGTCAAGGAAATCTCCATATTTCAAGTGTGAATCTTGAGCAAGTGCAGAGAGACTGGGAAGTCTCTGTAGCTAATGCAAAGAAAGAAATCCCACCATGAGAGATCACCTGTTGTGTTAGATAGTGACATGGCACATGGGCCAGTGTGCAACGCTTTGGAGGAGCACAGTAACGAGTGCAGAGCCCAGGCTGAAAGTGTATCCCAAGGCAATGCTGGGTTAATGATTCCCCATGAACACGAGGGAGGATTTAAGGTTGATCATACTTCACAGTTTCTAGCAAATAGTAGAGGAAAAAGTGGAAGCAGTGACATATTTTATTTTCTTGGGCTCCACATCACTGTGGACAGTGTCTACAGCCATGAAATTAAAAGATGTTTGCTTCTTGGAATGAAAGCTATGACAAACCTAGACAGCATATTAAAAAGCAAAGACATCACTTCGCCAACAAATATCTGTATAGTCAACCTTTTGGTTTTTCCAGTAGTCATGTATGGATGTCAGAGCTGGACTATAAGGAAAGCTGAGCGCTAAAGAATGGATGCTTTTGAACTATGGTGCTGGAGAAGACTCTTGAGAGTTCCTTGGACAGCAAGGAAATCAAACCAGTAAATTCTAAAGGAAATCAAACCTGAATATTCATTGGAAGTACTGTTGCTTCAGGAGACAGTGGAGGACAGAGGAGGCTACAGTCCATGGGGTTGCAAAGAGTCGGACACAACTTAGTGACTGAACAACAGCAGCAATACTTTGTAGTACTTATAATTTGCTGAAAATATGTGCATTTAAGAGAATGACATATCATACTGTATGACATCCCTTACAAGAGGAATTGTAAAAAGGTATTCACAAAAATAGAGAGTTGAATGGTGGTTTTCAGGGTTTGAAGGGAGAAAGACTTTGTACAATGTTGTTTAGGGGCCCAAATTTGAAACCAGTCAATCAACCAGAAGATCAACAAGATTACAAATACAGCATTGTGAGTATAGACAATAATCACGTATTATCAACTTCAAAGTTGCTGAGAGACTAGATCTTAATTGTTCCCACACCCCAAAAACAATGTGATAATTATGTGACATGACAGAGCTTTTAGCTAACACTGCAGTGGTAATCATATTGCAGTATACAAATATATGCCCAATGTACACTCTAAACTTACACATTATTATGTATCAACTTTATGTCAATTTTTAAAATGTCCCTTGACAAACTTATAGCATTTCAGAGTGTGAATTGATGCATTAAAAATGGAAATTTATAGTATTTTAATGGACACTCATTTATGATGGTACCATTTTGTACAACAATAAATGCAATTAAAATATGTAAGTAATGGTCAAATTAGCTAATGTTTTAAGAAAGTAAATGTGCATGAAAGTGAAAGTATAAATCACTATGTCCATGTATAAATTGAATAGTAAACTATACCTCATTTTCCTAAAGTTGAATTCAATCTTTCTCTACAACTTGAGCAGTAAGAACACCCCATGTTACCATGCAGCAGGAAGATGTGGAGAAAATTTCACTGTAACTTAGGATCTCCAAGCGTCCTCCTTTGTATAATATACTGCATGCTTCATGTTACACCTCAAATACATTATCTCATTACCACCTCACAATGGGGCATCAGGGGAGATAAATTCCCATCTACTTGACAGAGGGGAAAACTGAGCCTCAAAACTGTTGCATGACTCACCAAGATCACACACATCAGTAGAGTCAGACTTCCAATGGAGGACTTTTCTATCCCCACACCTCTCCACCCAATGCTTCACACACCAATTTCCTCCAGTGGGTTTTTTGTTTCCCCATCCAAGGAGAACCAGGCCATTTTCAGATCAAATGTACCAGCATCATAAGCCTTTTAAACCACAGGTGGGCAATTGAAGCCAACCATACCCTGGAGTGGGCACCTCAGACAGGAAAGAATCTGCCTGCAGTGCAGGAGATTCCTGGGTTGGGATGATCCCCTGGAGAAGGGCATGGCAACCCACTCCAGTATTCTTGCCTGGAAAATTCCATGGACAGAGGAGCCTGGCAGGCTACAGTCTATGGGGTCACAAAGAGTCGGACATGACTGAGTGACTGACACTTTCACTTTCACTTTTATACATTGGAGTGTGCATTGGGACACTGAGGGAATATTTCTATAGACTCAGCAGTTTAAAGGTCTGGTCTTGTAGAAATTCCTGAGTAACTCTTTTCATAGTGATGCTGAGATGCTCCCCTCCCCTGGCACCTGGACAAGAATACAAGCTAGGCTCTTTCATTTTCTTCATTAAAGGCCAACTTGACCTCTAATCTTATTAATACTAACATCTGCATGGAAAGAAATCCTGGAATGTGATTGGGTATCCACACTGAGTCAGGCACCCAATGTCTGACTACAATTTTTTAGGCTATCAGCTTCTTGAGGTCAGGAAGTTTGTGCATTTTGCTCACCATCACACCCAACATCAACACGGCACTTGGAAGATATGGTCAATTAACATATATTTCTTGGTTGGACCAGTGCAATCCCCAGAACACTAAATAAAGCAGAATGTTGGCTTACAATTTTTACCATGTGAAAGATCTCATTGCCATCCAAAGCAGTGGGAAACAGTGTCTGAGAAGCTGTGTTTGAGGTCAGGATGACCTGGCTTAAATCCTGCCTCTCATTTCCCCACTGAATTAATGGACATTTTATAGACATATTCCACATATGTGTACATAATAGGATGTTCAGAGCCATGACATGTATATGTCACATTAGGTATATCCATTAATAAAGAACTGCTAAACAAATCTTGATTCATTCATACATGGAACACAGGCAGCCATTACGTTCATTTAATCCTTGGACTTCATTAGCATCCTCTGTCCCTGGGGATCCTCTCTAATATCACAGCTTTATGTACCTTGTGTACACAGATGATCCTCAATTTCTTATATTTATCCCTATCTGCTTGCCTACTCAGCATCTCCAAGTGGATATTTAGGAGGCATCTTGAACTTAACGTGTCCAAATTCTTCATGTTCTTGTTGCCTTTATCATCCTTTCTCTTTCTTTCTTCTCTGTCTCTCCCCTGCTCCCCAACTCCTTCCCTCCCTTATCTTCTTTCTCTTCTTTTCCATGTCTCTTTTCCTCTCTCACTCTCTCCCTCTTTTCCTCCCCTTTCCCCTTCTCCTCCCCATCCCACCCCTCCTTGTTTCTCTTCTTCTTCTCCTTCTTCTCCCTTTGTCCTCCTCTACTTTTGGGGGGTGATGAAAATGGTCTAAAACTAGATACACATGGTGGTTGAATAATACTGTAAGCATGCTAAATGTCACCAAATTATTCACTTTAAAGTGGTTAAAGTTGTATGAATTTCACCTCAAAAATAAAACAAAGCCCCTCCCCCCAACACAGTGAAATCCCACAATACTACCCTTATTTTATGGGTTTGTGTTTGTCCACATGCCCCATGCACATAGAGGTCTGTAAGGATGCCCATCAAATCTATTATCCTGATCACACAGCTGGCCATTGAATGACTTTTAGCCTTATCTATAGCATCTCCATTATTTAATAGAAGAATCACAGTTTTGTATTTCTTTTAAAATTTTGAAGGACATTTGATTAGGCTAATGATATGAATGGGGAAGAAAAACAATAGAGAGGCACATGAAGCAGCTTCCTCAGCCCTAGTGAGCAATGGCAGGGCTGCTCTCTTGCCAATGTCAGCAGCCAGAGCCCTAAAACCCAAATTTGAGAGCATTAGACTCTGCTCAAGGCCCTGAGATAATTGACTCACACCTGACCAGCAGGGAGACAGGGAAAGTGAGGACAGTCTCCCTGAGGTTGCCCAATGCTTCCTGGAGTCCCCAGGGGTCCCAGCATCCCTGTACCAGAGGACAGATGCAGAGTCAGTGGGACCACAGAGGGAGATGGTGGCAGGCAGGAGCAGAGGCAGCATAAATAATAGAGGTGAGGCTCAGTAAACCACCCCCACCTGCTTGGCATGATCAGGGTGGCAGGCTCCTTGCCTTGCAGCCCTCACCTGTAAGGTCCTCGTCTACAGGGAAACACCAAACCAGGACCTTCAGTTGGAGTGAGGCAGAACCAGATACAGAGCTTGGAACCCAGGTGAGTCATATTCCAACGCTTCCAGTTGACCAGGAGAGAACTGGGGAACCTGTTGCTGCTTGGAGAACCCACACTATTTATAAAACTCTTTGTCTAATTTGAATCCATGAGTAGGTGTAGAGGTCAGGGCTCCACTTCTTGGCTTCAGAGTAACATGGTGGTTACTTTGCCAGACAAGTGAGGAAACTGAGGTGCCAAGAGAAGAGCTACCTCTCTATCTTACCCAGAACAGCTGTCCAGCTATATTCTCTCTGAATCAGCCAAAAACCAATGGTAAAATGATTGTGAGGAGGCAGGGAAGAGAAACAGGAAGATTTAGGATTGAGAGGCTGCAATCATCCCCTGAGGGTATAAAATTTTAATATCAGGAAGGCACCAGGGTGGACAGGTGCTGTGATGGTAAGGAGTCAAGGATGAAAATAGGGAGGATAAAGGGAGGCAGCAGGTGGCTGAGATGGGAAGGAGGGGATACAGAGAGGGGAACACAAACAGCTTCATGAGAAGAGAGAGCCAGGATGGGGGCAGACAGGTAAGGCAAGTTGGAGACAACACAGACCTACCACCAGGGGTGGTTCTCCTCCACAGGGGACACTGTGCAATACCTGAGATACCTCTGATTGTCACAGTTGGAGATGTTACTGGCATCTAGAGAGTGACAAGGATGCTGCTCAACATCTAATGCCCAGGGCAGCCCCCAACCATAGAAAATGATCAGCCCCTAATGTTTCTGATGCTAAGATGGAAAACCCTTCTGCAGTGGTATGTGTAGACAGCGTTTGTCCATAGGTGGGTTTGACCTCTGAGTTCTGAGTGGGGACTTGTCCCTCTGTGAGTTCTTTTAAGTGCCACATAGCCCAGTCACACTCCTTCTCTGGGGCTGTTCAGTTTAATTGCAGAGGAACCCCTAAGTGTTCTCCTGGTGAATCAATGACAAAAGACATCAGTTCACCTCTCTACCATCCTGAACTCACACGCATCTTGGTTCTAATGCTTCTTTTTACTTTAAAAAATTAGGAGACTTTACTTCTTGGAGCAGTTTTAGGTTTACAGAACACTGAACAGATAGTGTAGAGGATTTCCACATACCCTTTCTCTTCCTGCACACAGCTTTCCCTATTATTATTCTTTAAAAAAAAATTTGGAAGATAATTGCTTTACAGTATTGTGCTAGTTTCTGCCATGCATCAACATGAATCAGCCACAGCTATGCGTATGTCTCCTCGCTCTTGAACCTCTCTCCCAGCTCCCACCACATCCCACTCTCAAGGCAGCAGTGGAGATGCAGACAGAGAGAACAGGTTTTGTGGATGTAGTGTGGGAGGGAGAGGATGGGACAAACTGAGACAGTACCATGGAAATATATACATTACCATATGTAAAACAGATAGCCAGTGGGAATTTGCTGTGTAGCACAAGGAACTCAACTCTATTATTAATATCATGCATAAGTGAGGTACATGTGTTACAGTTGCTGAACCAACACTGGCACAGTATTATTAAATAAAGCCCACAGTTTATGTTAGGATTCACTCTTGGTGCTGTATATCCTAAGAGTTTTGAGTAATGTACAATGTTATGTATCCACCATTATAGTGTGATATGGAGTTGTTTCACCACCTTAAAAAAAAATTCCACCTATTCATCTCTCTCTCTCTTCCTGAGTACTGAAAACCATAGTTTTGCCTTTTCCCAGAATGAACAGAAACCAATCTCAGCTGTATTCTGCATCCCCATCATCCCAAAATGTATATACGCAGCCCTGAACCAACTCCCCAGGACATAGTGAGCTCTTGTCTTCTTATAGTTCCTATCTATTTATTCCTGGCCGTGGACTCTTGTCATCTGAATTAATATAAGGAGGTAGTGGGTGGATGGTCTGGTACGGTGAAGCTAACAATTTCCTTGTCTTGGAAGTGGCTCTGACATTCATTAACAGCTAGAAATAAGTGGTGAATATAATAGAGAAGTTAGGAGAAGATAGACTTTGGGGTCATTCAGATATAGGTCAGATCCTGGCTCCCTTACTCAAGAGTCATGGTCCCTTTGACAAGTGATGTGTCCTCTGTGGAATGCAGCCACCACTTCTGGAAAACAGGGATCAATAGCCGGTGCCTCACAATACTGGGGTAAAGATTTCATAAGAAACACGTGGGTACAGGTGCCAACATCCAGTAAATGGTAGTTATTCTTATCAAGAACCCCAAACCCAGTGCCAGAGAGAGTTGCATCTCCAAGATGACACATTATAACAGCAGTCATAAAAAAGTTAGAAGCAAGGACTTGAGACCCACTCAGGAGTTGTTTCAGAAGCACACAGGAATGAATGACGAAATCGGTTTTGGGAATAGATGTCCAGGAAGGCTATGTAGGGAAGATGACACTTAAACTGAGTCTTAAAAATGAACAGGTAGAGTAGCATTGACAAGTATACAGTACCATGTTTAAAACAGATAGCTAGTGGGAAGCTGCTGTATAGCACAGGGAGCTCAACTTGATGCTCTGTCATGACCTAGAGGAGTGGGATGGGGGAGTGGGAGGGAGGTTCAGGATGGAAGGGATATATGTATACATATAGCTGATTTCCTGGTGGCTCAGATGATAAAGAATCTGTTCACAATGTGGGAGACTCAAGTTCAGTCTTTGGAACAGGAAGGTCCCCTGGAGAGGGGAATAGCTACCCACTCCAGCATTCTTGCCTGGAGAATTCCATAGACAGAAGAACCTGGTGGGCTATAGTCCATGGGGTCACAAAGAGTTGGACATGACTAAGCAACTAACACTTTCACTTTTTCTTTTCATAGCTGATTCATGTTATTGTACAGCAGAGCCTAACACAACTGTTGTAAAGCAATTAAAATTTAATTAAGCTTTTTATTTTGTGTTGGGATAGAGTTGATTAGCAATATTGTGATAGTTTCAGGTGGACAGCAAAGGGACTCAGCTGTACATATACATGTCTCCATTCTTCTCCAAATCCATCTCCCATCCAGCCCGGCACATAACATTGAGCAGAGTTCCTTGTGCTATACAGTAGGTCCTTACTGGTTATTCATTTTAAATAAAGCAGTGTACATGCTGATTCCAGACTCCCTAACTATCCCTTCCCTTTATCCTAAAAATACACCCCCCCAAAAAAAATTAATGAATAGATATTTGCCAGTTGGAAAAGGGGAGGGACGAACATTTGGGTAAAATGAGCAGCTTAGGGATTACAACTGTTCTCTGTATATCATTGGTTCTTAACTGGGGGTGACTTTGCCCCCCCCCCCCACCTTGGGGACATTGACAGTGTCAGGAGACATTTTTGGCTGTCACTACTGAGCAGGGGCTACTGGCATCTGGGTAGTAGAGGGCAGGGATGCTGCTAAGCACCTCACAGTGCACAGCATGGCCACTACCCCCAACAGCAAAGAATGATCTTGCCCCAAATATTACAAAAGCTTGCACTGGATGTTGGAGAGCTAGAGAAAGCACAGCCCACAGGATCTTGATCTCATCCATTCAGACTCCTCTTGTAGGCTCTTGTTCCCAAGTTGTTGGCTTTGACTTACCCCATCTAGGATCTCAGAGTATTAGGACTGAGTGGGGCCATCCTGGGGATCTGTAAACAAATGCTTACCCAGAAGTGAGAAAAAGAAGCAAGTGACTCCAAGGGAGGGAGGCTAAGAAACTGTGGAAACTGATGATATTTGGGGAATGCAGCCTCCAGTCACCAAAGTTTTGTTCTCAACCTGTTGAGACTTGATCTAAAATGTGAGTCCATTTGATCAGGCATTCATTACATTGTTGTATAATGCACAAAACAAAATTTACCATTTTCTCCATTTTATAACATACAATTAATTCAGTTGCAGTAAATATATTCATGATGTGCAACTTCCATCTGTATCTATTTCCAGAACTTTCTCAGCATCCACAAAGGAAACTCCATACCCATTAGTGGTCACTCCCCTTTCTTCCCTTCCCCAGCCCCTGGCAACCACTGATATGTTTTAAATTCCTACATGAATGCAAACTCTACTCACATGAGTGCAAACATGGAAACAACCTGAATGTTCGTTAGGGAATTTGGGACGGACAGGTACACACTGTTATATTTAAAGTGGATCATCAACAAGGACCTACTGTATAGCTCAGGGAACTCTGCTCAATGTTATGTGGGAGCCTGGATGACGGGAGAGTCTGGGGGAGAATGCATATATGTATATGCATGACTGAATCCCTTTGCTGTCCACCTGAAGCTACAATACTGTTAATCAACTATAATCCAAACTAAAATTATATAGTTATAACAGCTGTAATGCAAAATAAAAGTTTAATTAAAAAATACTCACTCATATGGATAGATCAGCCAAACAGAAAATTAGCAAGGAAACACAAACTTTAAATGATACAGTGGATCAGTTAGACCTAACTGATATCTATAGGACATTTCACCCCAAAATAATACATTTCACCTTTTCTCAAGTGCACACAGAACATTCTCCAGGACAGATCACATCCTGGGCCATAAATATAGCCTTAGTAAATTTTAAAAAATTGAAATTATTTCAAGCATCTTTTCTGATTATAATGCAGTAAGATTAGATGTCAAGTACAGGGAAAAAACGATTAAAACATATGGAGGCTAAACAACACGCTTCTGAATAACCAACAAATCACAGAAGAAATCAAAAAAAGAACTCAAAATATGCATAGAAACAAATGAAAATGAAAAAAAAGGACAATCCAAAACCTATGGGATTCAGTAAAAGCAGTGCTAAGGGGAAGGTTCATAGCAATACAAGCTTACCTCAAGAAACAACAGAAAAATCAAATAAATAATCTAACTCTACACCTGAAGCAACTAGAAAAAGAAGAAATTAAGAACCCAAGGGTCAGTACAAGGAAACAAATCATAAAAATTAGGGCAGAAATAAATGAAAAAGAAACAAAGGTGACTATAGCAAAAATCAACAAAACTGAAAGCTGGTTCTTTGAGAAGATAAATAAAATATACAAACCATTAGCCAGACTCATCAAGAAAAAAAAGGGAGAAGAATCAAATCAACAAAATCAGAAATGTAAATGGAGAAATCACAACAGACAACACAGAAATATGAAGGATCATAAGAGACTACTATCAGCAATGATATGCCAATAAAATGGACAACTTGGAAGAAATGGACAAATTCTTAGAAAAGTATAACCTTCCAAAACTGTACAAGGAAGAAATAGAAAATCTTAACGGACCCATCACAAGCACAGAAATCGAAACTATAATCAAAAATCTTCCAACAAACAAAAGCCCAGGACCAGATGGCTTCACAGGTGAATTCTACCAAAAATTTAGAGAAGAGCTAACACCTATCCAACTCTTCCAGAAAATTGCAGAGGAAGGTGGGCTGCCAAACTCATTCTATGAGGACAACATCACCCTAATACCAAAACCAGACAAAGACACCACAAAAAAAGAAAACTACAGGCTAATATCACTGATGAACATAGAGGCAAAAATCCTCAACAAAATTCTAGCAAACAGAATCCAACAACATATTTAAAAGATCATGACTAAGTGGGCTTTATCCCAGGGATGCAAGGATTCTTCAGCATTCACAAATCAATCAATGTGATACACCACATTAACAAATTGAAAGATAAAAACCATATAATTATCTCAATAGATGCAGAGAACGCCTTTGACAAAGTTCAATATCCATTTATGATAAAAACCTCTCCATAAAGCAGGCATAGAAGGAACATACCTCAACATAATAAAATCCATATATGATAAACCCACAGCAAACATTATCTTCAATGGTGAAAAACTGAAAGCATTTTCCTAAAGTCAGGAACAAGACAAGAGTGCCCACTCTCACCAATACTATTCAACATAGTATTGAATAAAATACTTAGGCATAAATCTACCTAAAGAAACAAAAGACCTATATATAGAAAACTATAAAACACTGATGAAAGAAATCAAGGATGACACAAATAGATGGAGAAATATACTATGTTCGTGGATCAGAAGAATCAATATAGCGAAAATGAGTATACTACCCAAAGCAATCTATAGATTCAATTTAATCCTTATCAAGCTACCAATGGTATTTTTCAGAGAACTAGAACAAACAATTTCACAATTTGTATGGAAATACAAAAAACCTCTAGTAGCCAAAGCAATCTTGAGAAAGAAGAATGGAACTGAAGGAATCAACCTGCCTGACTTCAGACTCTATTACAAAGCTGCAGTCATCAAGACAGTAAAGTACTGGCACAAAGACAGAAATATAGATCAATGGAACAAATAGAAAGCCAAGAGATAAATCCACAGACCTATGGACACCTTATCTTTGACAAAGGAGGCAAGAATATACAATGGAAAAAAGACAATCTCTAACAAGTGGTGCTAGTAAAACTGGTCAACCACTTGTAAAAGAATGAAACTAGAACACTTTCTAACACCATACACAAAAATAAACTCAAAATGGATTAAAGATCTAAACATAAGACCAGAAACTATAAAACTCCTAGAGGAAAACATAGGCAAAACACTCTCTGACTTAAATCACAGCAGGATCCACCTGCTGATCCACCTCCCAGAGTATTGGAAATAAAAGCAAAAATAAACAAATGGGACCTAATTAACCTTAAAAGTTTTTGCACAATGAAGGAAACTATAAGCAAGGTGAAAAGACAGCCTTCAGAATGGGAGAAAATAATAGCAAATGAAGAAACTGACAAAGAATTAATCTCAAAAATATACAAGGAAATCCTGCAGCTCAATTCCAGAAAAATAAACGACCTAATAAAAAAATGGGCCAAAGAACTAAACAGACATTTATCCAAAGAAGACATACAGATGGCTAACAAACATAGGAAAAGATGCTCAACATCACTCATTATCAGAGAAATGCAAATCAAAACCACTATGAGGTACCATCTCACTCTGGTCAGAATGGCTGCTATCAACAAGTCTACAAACAATAAATGCTGGAAAGGTTGTGGAGAAAAGGGAACACTCTTACACTGTTGGTGGGAATGCAAACTAGTACAGCCTCTGTAGAAAACAGTGTGGAGATTCCTTAAAAACCTGGAAATAGAACTGCCATACAACCCAGCAATCCCACTTCTAGGCATACACACTGAGGAAACCAGAATTGAAAGAGACACGTGTACCCCAATGTTCATTGCAGCACTGTTTACAATAGCTAGGACATGGAAGCAACCTAGATGTCCATCAGCAGATGAATGGATAAGAAAGCTGTGGTACATATACACAATGGAGTATTATTCAGTTATTAAAAAGAATGCATTTGAATCAGTTCTAATGAGGTGGATGAAACTGGAGCCTATGATAGAGAGTGAAGTAAGTCAGAAAGAAAAACACCAATATAGTATATTAACACATATATATGGAATTTAGAAAGATGGTAACAATGACCTTATATGTGAGACAGCAAAAGAGACACAGATATAAAGAACAGACTTTTGGACTCTGTGGGAGAAGGTGAGGGTGGGATGATTTGAGAATAGCATTGAAACATGTATATTACCTTATGTGAAATAGATCACCAGTCCAAGTTTGATGCATGAAACAGGGCACTCAAAGCCGGTACACTGGGACAACTCTGAGGAATTGGATAGGGAGCGAATTGGGAGAGGAGTTCAGGATGGGGAACACATGTACACTCATGGCTGATTCATGTCAATGTATGGCAAAAACCACAACAATATTGCAAAGTATTAGCCTCCAATTAAAATTAATTAATTAATTTAAAAAATTTTTAAAGAAAAAAAATAGATGATTGGGTAAAAAAAAATTGGTCTATCCATAAAGGGATATTGTTTGGCTATGAAAAGGTGTGAAGGTCTTCATATATGAATTCAAATGCATTCTTCAATGTGGATGAACCTCAGAAATACTATGTCGAGTGAAAGAAGCCAGACCTCAAAAGCTACATAGTGTATGAGTCCATATTGCCCAGAGCAGGCCAAACCACAGAGGTGGAAAATAGACTGGTATTTTTGTGCCTTTACACTTGACATTGCCTAATAATAAAGATCACATAAAAATTGGTACTTTATTTATAAAAAGATATTGAAATCTCATTAAACTGAAGTTACTGAGCACAGAAAATATACATGTACTCATTTAGTGTATGGATTTAATTATCATAGATAGCACCTATTGTTTTCCAGGTCATAGTCCAAGAATAATTCATTAACTTCTCAAAAACTTCTTTGAGACAGGTATAGAGAAACAGAGGCACAGAGAGGTGAACAAATTGCTCAGTTTCACACAGTGGGAAGAGCAGGGATTTGAAGTCTG
Organism: Bos taurus; assembly: GCF_002263795.3. Taxonomy (NCBI): domain Eukaryota; kingdom Metazoa; phylum Chordata; class Mammalia; order Artiodactyla; family Bovidae; genus Bos; species Bos taurus. The sequence goes on along the minus strand of NC_037334.1, from coordinate 7,308,688 downwards.
TCAGCTGACTCTCTCATCCTTTTGTCAGATGGCTGTGTTGCATTGCCTCAGAACACACAGATAGGCTCATGGGATCTGGAAAACAACTAGAACATTATTTTTACACAGTGTCTTGCCTCAGATTCATTGCATGAATAACTCAACCCCAGAGGAGAAATCTGATTGATGAATGTTAAGTTAGAGATGTGCACAGGTCCAAATGACCATAGCCATGGAATAGGGATGTCTCATGGTATATGACATCCAGGCAAATCCCAAACCAGTCCATCCTGAAGGAAATCAATCCTAAATATTCATTGGAAGGACCGATGCTGAAGCTGAAGCTCCAATACTTTAGCCACCTGATGCAAAGAGCTGACTCATTAGAAAAGACCCTGATGCTGGGAAAGATTGAAGGCAGGAGAAGGGGATGACAGAGGATGAGATGGTTTGGTGGCATCACTGACTCAATGGACATGAGTTTGAGCAAGCTCCAGGAGATGGTGACAGACAGAGAAGCCTGGCGTGCTGCAGCCCATAGGGTTGCAAAGAGTCGGACACAACTGAGCAACTGAACGACAACAACAGCAACATGGTATTTGAAGCTCTGAAAAAAACAAGACTTATCAGAAGGGAGTAGAAGGGCAGAGCAGCAATGGTTGGAAGCTTTTTCCATTTTTGGAAGATGTAGAAGTGATAGAAAGGTAGAGTCTTTGGGGACAGCTAGGCATGGGTTCTGCCATTTTGACAGCTGCACCATAAACAAGTTGCTTAGACTCTCAAATATTTTCAATGTGTATTCTCAAGATACTTTGTGCTTAGTCACTCAGCTGTGTCTGACTCTTTGTCACCCCATGGACTGTAGCCCACCTGGTTCCTCTGTCCATGGGGATTCTCCAGGCAAGAACACTGGAGTGGGTTGCCATGCTCTCCTCCAGGGTATCTTCCCAAACCAGGAACTGAACCCAGGTCTCCTGCATTGCAGGCAGATTCTTTACCATCTGAGTAACCAGAAAAGCCCAAGAATACTGGAGTGGGTAGCTTAACCCTTCTTTGCTGCTGCTGCTAAGTCGCTTCAGTCGTGTCCGACGCTGTGCGACCCCATAGACGGCAGCCCACCAGACTTCCCCATCCCTGCGGTTCTCCAGGCAAGAACACTGGAGTGAGTTGCCATTTCCTTCTCCAATGTATGAAAGTGAAAAGGGAAAGTGAAGTCGCTCAGTCATGTCCGACTCTTAGCAACCCCATGGACTGCAGCCCACCAGGCTCCTCCACCCATGGGATTTTCCCAGCAAGCATACTGGAGTGGGATGCCATTTAGACAGTGATAAAAACAGCACACACACACCCTCCTCCCCCACAATATTGATGAGAAGATTAAATCATACGAGGCACAGCCTAGGAATTCAGCCAAGGTCACCTGTCATTTATTAGGATCAGGAGCAGCCCCTGGGGCAGAGCCAGGAATTATGGAAGCTGAAGACTTCCTTCCATCCACTAGCTGACCTCTCCATGTCACACCTCACTTCAGGAACAGCCGCCATGCAGGGAGGCAACTTCTCATCAGCAGCTGAATTCATCCTCATCGGCTTCTCCACCTTCCCCCACCTTCAGCTGATGTTCTTCCTGCTCTTCCTGCTGATGTACTTGTTCACGCTGCTGGGGAACCTGCTCATCATGGCCACCGTCTGGAGGGAGCACAGCCTCCACACCCCCATGTACCTCTTCCTGTGTGCCCTTTCCATCTCCGAGATCCTCTACACCTTTGCTGTCATTCCACGCATGCTGGCTGACCTGCTCTCCACTGACCACTCCATTGCTTTGAGAGCCTGTGCCAGCCAGATGTTCTTCTCCTTCACATTTGGCTTCACCCACTCCTTCCTGCTCACCATCATGGGCTATGACCGGTACGTGGCCATCTGCCACCCCCTGCGCTACAACGTGCTCATGAGCCCCCGAGGCTGCGCCTGCCTGGTGGCCTGGTCCTGGGCTGGAGGATCAGTCATTGGCTTGGTCGTGACAGTAGCCATTTTCCAACTAACGTTCTGTGGATCGAATGAGATCCATCATTTTGTTTGCCATGTGCAGGCTCTTTTGAAGTTGGCCTGTGGAGAAAATGTCTCCATTCTGGCCATGGGCTTAGGACTTGTGTGTATCGCTGCCCTGCTGGGCTGCTGTCTCCTCATCCTCTTGTCTTACGCCTTCATCGTGGCCACCATATTGAAGATCCCTTCAGCCGAGGGCCGGCACAAAGCCTTCTCCACATGCGTGTCCCACCTCACTGTGGTGATAGAGCACTATGGCTTTGCCTCTGTCATCTACCTCAAGCCCAAGGGTCCCCAGTCTCTGGAAATAGACACCTTGATGGGCATCACCTACACGGTCCTCACTCCCTTCCTGAGCCCCATCATCTTCAGTCTCAGGAACAAGGAGCTGAAGATTGCCATGAAGAAGACCTTCCTCAGCAAACTTTAGCTGGGGGGGGGGGGGGGGGAGTGATTATCTGGGAGGAATTCCTTGGAAATAGTTAAATCGGGTTACCAGAGGCTACTATTAGAGATGGCACCCTGTAAGCACGTAATAGCCTATATTTGCCTAATGCTGTATGGTTTATAAAGACGCTTGTAGGCAACATTCAAATGTTTGCAAAACTGTTAAACATCATTCTCCATATATTCTTGGTGGAAAGATGTATGTGATGATAACACTGAGAAAGTCAGATTCATTGATTCTGATTTCTTGCACAACACATTGTCAGGTAGCATTAAACCTGGAATTTGTTCTTCTGCCAGAAACCAGGGTGATCTAATTACTCCCATCACCATAAACCCAATTGCTAAGAGAAAAGTGATAGCTTACAGTGAATGATGTTGGATTCATGATCTCTGAAGAAGATAAAGCTTCGGGGACGAGGCTTGATCACTCAGAGTTTTTGTGTGGCAGAAGTTTTATTACAGTGAAAAGGGACAGAGAACACTTCTGACATAGACATCAGAAGGGGAATGGAGAGTGTCTCACTTGCTAGTCTTATCAAGGCTTTATATACTTTTATTAGAGCCACTCCCACAACATAAGTTATCTTGTCATTTTAAGATAACAAGATTAGTCACAAGGTTCTTGTTAGAAAGGAGAAACATGTCCTCCAATAGTTGTCCATTGTTGTTATATAATCATTAGTACAGAGCATAAGGAAAAAGATACTTTTGAGCAAGATGTGTTATTTTGTTTTTGTAATCATTGGCTCTGGGCTTAAAGAAAGTTAATCTTAAAGATTATTGTCATAACAACTCAGAGTTTAAGAAGAAATGTCTTATGTGACTAAGACAAAGCAATGTAGAAAAAACAGTTTGTCCCTTTTCTCTTCTCAAGAGCCCCATATCCCTTTCTCCTCCCTGGGGACTCTAGACTTCTTATCAACCTACCCTGGACTTCTTATCAACTCTGTCAAAAGGAATAGATCAAGCCTCCACCCTCCTCTGGGCAACAACATTGCCACAGCACAAATTTTGTGAGGCTACAAAAGCTTAAGCCAGATTACAGTAGAGGAAAGCAAAACACCCCTGAATTTTAACATTGCATGGATCTGTGCAGTAGCAGTTAGAAACAGTAATAAGCAGCCTCAGAAAAAGTCAGGGAAACCACCACATTTCAAATGTGAGTCTTGAGCAGCTGTAGAGAGATGTCTCCAGAGTTGAGTTAAGGAAAAAAAGTCCCACCATAAGAAATCACTTTCTCTGTGAGAGAGTGACATTGCACACAAGTCAATGTGAAACTGTTTGTTGAACAGTGACGAGTGCAGAGCCCAGGATTAAATTTATTCCTTAGTCACAATGTGTAATGATATCCGTTGGGTATGAGGGGAGGATTTAAAGTTGACCACACATAATAGTACTTAGAATTTGTTGAAAGCATGTGTATTCAAGAGAATGACAAATACAACATAATATCTCTTATAAATGGAATCTGAAAAAGATGAACTCATAAAAAACAGAGAGTGGAATGTTGATTACCAGGGAATGAGAGGTGGGGGAAGTGGGGAGATGTTGTCTAAGGACACAAACTTGCATCCAGTAGATCAACCAGAAGATAAATAAGTTCTGGGGGTCTAAAGTACACCACAGTGATCATAGACAATAATAATGTATTAGAAATTTCAACACCCCACTCCAGTACTCTTGCCTGGAAAATCCAGGGATGGAGGAGCCTGGTGGGCTGCAGTCCATGGGATCGCTAAGAGTCGGACACAACTGAGCGACTTCACTTTCACTTTTCACTTTCATGCATTGGAGAAGGAAATGGCAACCCACTCCAGTGTTCTTGCCTAGAGAATCCCAGGGATGGTGGAGCCTGGCGGGCTGCTGTCTATGGGGTCGCACAGAGTCGGACACGACTGAAGTGACTTAGCAGTTGCAGTAGAATTTTCAAAGTTGCTAAGGCTCTAGATCTTAATTGTTCCACCACAAAAAGTTATGATAATTATGTGATATGATAGGTGTGTTGGTTAACACTGCAGGGATAATCATATTGTGATAAATAAATGTATCAAATCATACTGCATACCATAGACTTACATGATGTTATCTGTCAATCATATCTCAATGTTTAAAAAAGTTTCATTTACAAAGTTAAATTGTTTTGGAATATGAATTTTTACAGCTATTTAAAATAACAATTTATAACACTTAATGGACACTAAGTTATGGTGATACTGCTATACACAACAACAACCATGAAACCACGAATGTGTGGTCAGTCATGTCCAACTCCTTGTGAGTCCACAGGCTGTAGCCCATAGGCTCTTCTGTCCATGGAATTTTCCAGGCAAGAATGCTTGAGTGTTTTGCCATTTTCTACTTCAGGGGATCTTCCTGACGCAGGAATCGAACTCACATTTCCTGTGTCTCCTGCATTGGCAGGCACATTCTTTACCATTGTGCCATCTGGGAAGTCCATGTATACAATAACAAAATATAGTTGAAATGCACAAGCAATAAATTAATCAAATTAGACAAAGTTTAAAAAAATGAGTATTCATGTTTAAGTTGAATAGTAACTCTACGTCATTTATCTCAAATCTACATTCAGTCTTTCTCCATATGTTGAACCTCTGTTTAATAATTATTTGAAGCCTCCTGTGTGCCAAACCCTGTGCTAGTTTTGGGAGAATAGTGATGGGTCTATTGCTAGCCCCTGTCTTTGAAAAGTTCCCATGATCCATGGTGGAAAGACACACAGAGAAATGTCAGGGCTCTCACAAAGATATGGACCAGATACTAAGAACCACCAAAAGGAGCATGACTGTGCAGCTTGGGAGCATCATCCAGGTCTTCCCTCATTCCTGTACTCCAGCGGCTCTCACTAGTGCTTCCGGAGGACACTTGGTTCTGTAGGGAAAGTTCTGTAGACATTTTTGGTTGTTACAACCAAAGGAGGAGGAGATGTGCTATAATATCTAGTGGGCAAAGGTAAGGGATGCTGCTCAATGCCCTACAATGCACAAAACAGATCCCACTGCAAAGAATGAGCCAGCCCCAAATGTCAGTAGTGCCAAGTAATAAACCCTGATGTATATACTTAACAAACATTTATTGAGCACCTACTATGGGTGTTAAACACTTTTTTAGATGTTACAGGGGATCCATCATTGAAGTATTTAGATGTGACCCTGATTCCAGTGTTCAAGAAAGCAAACAAACAGTAGTGGAGAGATAAAGATGTGACTATTTTAAAAAATCACACTAATTAATATACATGATCTATTGTGATTAAAAGGCACAAGGAAAAGAAAGAAGTCACTATGAGGGCTTATAATAGGAGTGATGACTTAGTATGCAAAAATTAAGGAAGGCTTTCCTGAGGAGGTGACATTTAAGGTCAGACTCAAGGACATGTAGAATATGCCAGAGGAAGGGTATTCCAGGTAGAATCAACAGCATGTGCAAAGTCCCTGATGTCTGAGCATGCTTGGTTTTTTCCAGAAACAGCCAGAAAGTTAGAAAAGCTGGAGAGCTGGGGAGGGCTGGGATGCAATATTGAAGATGAAGCATGATCTCTTGACCACAGGAGAGTATACTATGTCCCAAGGGTATAAGCAGACAGGTCTTTTTTCAAGTGTTCCCTTCTCTTCAACCTTTTGGAGTAGTTTGAGAAGGATAGGTATTAGCTCTTCTTTATATGTTTGATTGAATTTTCCTGTGAAGCTGTCCAGTCCTAGACTTTTGTTTGCTGAGCAACCATTAGGTCAATAACGAAATCTTAACAGATAAAAAAATGGATATGCAACATACCAAAACTTGGGATACAGCAAAAGTAGTTCTAAGAGGGAAGTTTATTTTGATAAACATCTACATTACGAAGGAAACAGAGACCCCCACAAATAAAGAAGTTAATTTTCAATCTCAAGGAATTAGAAAAAGAAGAACAAACAAAGGCTAAAGTTAGTAGAAAGAAGGAAATAAAAGCTGATTCTTTGGAAAGATAAGCAAAATGGACAAACCTTTAGGTAGACTAAATAGAAAAAAAGGAAGAGGATGCAAATGAAATCAGAAATGAAAAGGGGAATATTGCAACTAATATCACAAAAATGAAAAAGATCATAAGAGACTATAATGAACAATTATACACAACAAAATGGACAACCTAGAAGAAGAAATGATTAATTCCTCAAAATCCAAAGACTGACTCATAAAGAAATAGAAAATGTGAACATATCAAAACAAGTAAAGAAATTGAATCAATAATCAAAAACCTTGAATCAAGTTTTTGTTTAGGTGTTAACCTTTCTCTAAATGTTTCATAGAATTAGAAAAGAAAAGCCCAGAACCAGCTGTTTTACAGAGGAATTCTACCAAACTCTTAAAGAATCAATTCCAGTCATTTTCAAACTCTTCTAAAAAATTGAAGAAAATGAACACTTAGAAACTCAGTTTAAATGAGTGCTTTGCCCTGACACCACAAGATAACAAAACTACAAGATTAAAAAATGGCAGGCCAATATCCTTGATGAATGTAGGTACAAATAGTCTCAACAAAATACTAGGAAATCAAATTTAAGAGTCCATTAAAAGCTTTTCTGCATCTATTGAGATGATCATATGGTTTTTATTCTTCAATTTGTTAATGTGATGTATCACATTGATTGATTTGTGTATATTGAAGAATCATTGCATCCCTGGCATAACATGGTGTAGGATCCTTTTAATGTGCTGTTTGCTAGTATCTTGTTAAGAATTTTTGTGTGTATATTCATCAGAGATATTGGCCTGTATTTTGCTTTTTTGTAATATCTTCGACTTGTTTTGGTATCAGGGTGACGCTGATTCATAGAATGAGCTTGGAAGTGTTCTTTCCTCTACAATTTTTTGGGACAGTTTCATAAGGGTAGATGTTAACTATTCTCTAGATGTCTCATAGAATTAGCCTTTGAAGCCATCTGGTCCTGGAATTCTGTCTGTTGGGTGTTTTAAAATCACAGTTTCAGTTTCAAATCTTGTGGTTGGTCTGTTTACATATCCTATTTCTCCTGGTGCAGTCTTGAAACGTTGTACCTTTTTAAGCTCATGCAGCTCAATATATAAAACAACAACAACAAACAACTCAATCCAAAAACTAAGTGGAAGATCTAAGTAGACATTTTTTTCAAAGAAGACATACAGATGGTGAAAAAGCACATGAAAAGATGCTCAACATGAGAGAGTAACAGGCAGGAAGGCCAGGGGTCTCCAAACAGAGGAAATAGGCTGCAAGTGTCAGACATTTTTATCTCTCTTAAGCAGCAGGAGGAAACAAACTAGTGATATTTTTTTCCTTTTCTATACAAATTTAAAAGGAGGTTTCTCTTAAAATACTGTGTTGCCATAATGACACCTGGTTTCACCTGAAGTTAAGTATTCTCAAACCTTGAGTTAACCAATGCACTTTTCTTATGGAAGTGTTTGTCTTAAGCTATGTTAATGTACTATGCATTTACCCCAGATTCTGTCTTCACCTAATGTCTCCGAACTGACTTGACAAACCAGGATGTTATACTCAGACATTGTTCCCCTAATCTATGTAAACAAAACTATTTGTATGGTAATCTGCCCTTCTACAATATTCAAGTCAATAGTTTTATGGCCCGGGATGAATCATCTGATGCCAAGATTATCCCAAAATACATCTTATGGGTGGGGGGCCTGGTGCCACTCTGAGTTTTAAGACATTCCTTTCTTTCATTAACAGACTCCTAGTGACTATATAACATCCAGCTGAAGACTAGCAGGTGGGTACTCTTTCTGCCCCCTTCTGATGCCTATGTCAGAAGCTTCCTCTATCTTGTTTATACTTTAACAAAACTTTATTACACAAAGGTGCTGAGCGATCAAGCCTCGTCTCTGGCCCTGGATTGAATTCTTCTCCTCCAGAGGCCAAGAATCCCGGTGCCTTTTTGTGAGTCAACAACAACCTTTCAAACACTGGTAATTATTGGAGAAATACAAATAAAAACTATAATGAGGCATCACCTTATGCCAGTCAGAATGGCCATCATCAAAAAGGCTATAAACAATAAATACTGGAGAGAGTGTGGAGAAAAGGGATCCCTCCTACATTGTTGGCAGGAATGTAATTTGGTACAGCCACTATGAAAATTTCTTTAAAAATTAAAATAGAGCTACCATCTGATACAGCAATCCCACTCAGGCATATACATGGAGAAAACCATAATTAGAAAATGTATATGCACCCCAATGTTCACTGTTTGCAATAGCCAGGATATGGAAGCAACCTAAATGTCCATTGACAGAGGAGTGGATAAAGAAGATTTGTATATATTCATATATATACACATATATATATGTATATATATAAAGGAATATTGCTCTACCATAAAAAAAGAATGAAATAATGCCATTTGCAGAAACATGGATGGAACTAGAGATTATCATAGTAAATGAAGTAAGTCAGACAGAGAAAGATAAATATTCATGATAATATTTATATGTAGAATCTAATTTTAAAAGTGATATAAATGAACTTATTTAGAAAACAGAAACAGACTCTGAGGCTTTGAAAACAAGCTACATTTACCAAAGGAGAAACATAAGGGGGAGGGATAAACTATGAATTTAGGAGTAACATATACACAATACTATATGTAAAATAGATAACTTACAAGGACCTATTGTATAGCACAGGGAATTCTCTCTACTCAATATTCTGTAATAACCTATATATGAAAAGAATCTGAAAAGGAATGAATATATGTACATGTTATAACTGAATCAATATGCTGTACACTTGAAACTAATGCAACACTGTAAATCAACTATATACCAATAAAAATAAAAATAAAAAAAAGACAAAAGTAACAAAACACTAGGCACAGTGCTTCATATATGAAAAAGGCAGAGTCCTGGTAGCATTTCTTATTATCTTCAGGTTATTCTAATTTTTTTTTTAATTTGGGAGGATGGGGAAATAAAATCTTCTTTTACTAATCCATTCAAGAAGAATCAGCTGCATCAGGGTCCTGACACATCCATGTGGGGCTCTCCACCTGCCTATAGATAAATAAGACATTCTTAGGCAAAAATAATGGGATGGAGTTCATCTCATTGGGCACAAAGATATATGCACCCCAATATTCACTGCAACACTATTTACAGTAGCCAGGACATGGAAGTAACCTAGATATCCATTAACAGATGACTGGATAAAGAAGATGTGGTGCATATCTACAATGGAATATTACTCAGCCATAAAAAGGAACAAAAGTGAGTCAGTTGAACTGAGGATGAACCTAGAGTCCGTCTTTTATCTTAAAAATTTTTTTTTATTTGTGTATAGTTGATTTACAGTGCTGCATTAGCTTCAAGTGTACAGCATATTGATTCAGTTATACATGTACATATATTCATTCCTTTTCAGGCACAGACTGGAGTAAGTCAGAAAGAGAAAAACAAAGGTCATATGTTAACACATAAATGAGGAATCTAAAAAAATGGTACAGATGAACCTATTTTCAGGGCAGGAATAGAGACACAGACATAGAGAACTGACATGTGGACATAGTTGGGGGGAGGGGAGATTGGGATGAAATGGGAGATTAGGATTGATATACACTATCATGTGTAAAATACTTGACTAGTGGGAACCTGCTGTTATAGCATAGGGAGCTCAGCTGGGTGCTGCATGATAACCCAGAGGGGTAGGATGTGGAGTGGGTGGGACAGAGGTTTAAAAGGAAAGGATATATGTATACATACAGTTGATTTGTTTTGTTATGAAGCATAAACTAACACAACACTGTAAAGCCATTATACTCCAGTTAAAATAAAGAGATTGTGATGATAGAGTCTATGGCAGAAGGGGGAAAATTGGAGAAAAACTAATAGCTAGTGTGCATCCAACTCCTATGGAGTGTGGGTATTTTACAGACCTGAATCACTGCAGGAGTTCTATAGAGATAGAAATTACTAAACCCAAACCATCTGTCACCTTCCATACCACCAAACTGGCCATTAGGAGCTTAGGGGATGGAAAGTTCTGTGGAAGCTTCTCTGTATGGCGTTCTTCAGCTCCTTATTCCTGAGGCTAAAAATGATGGGGCTAAGAAAGGGGGTAAAGACTGTGTAGGTTGTGGCCAGCAGAGTGTTACTGTCCATAGAATGAGGGCCCTTGGGTTTGAGGTAGATGATGGAGGCAAAACCGTAGTGCACGACCACTATGGTGAGGTGGGAGACACAGGTGGAGAAGGTCTTGTGCCGGCCCTCAGTGGAGGGGATCCTCAGGATGGCAGCCACGATGAAGACATAGGAGAGGACGATGAAGAATAAGCACCCCATCAGGGCTGTGACACAGACCATGATCACACCCATGGTGACAGAGGCTGTGTCCTTACCACAGGCCAACTTCAAGAGGGAAAGCACATGGCAGACAAAATGATGTATCTCCTTAGATCCACAGAAGGTGAGATGAAAAACTATCAATGTCAACATCATCCCCATGACTGAGCCACCAGCCCAACACCAGGACACAAGACGGGCACAGTCGCGGGTGCTCATGAGCACGTTGTAGCGCAGGGGGTGGCAGATGGCCACGTAGCGGTCGTAGCCCATGATCATGAGCAGGAAGGAGTGGGTGAAGCCAAATGTAAAGGAGAAGAACATCTGGCTGGCACAGGCCACAAAGGTGATGGAGCGGTGGGTGGAGAGCATGTCCGCCAGCATGCGAGGGGTGACTGCAACAGTGAACAGGATCTCGGAGATGGAGAGGGTGCACAGGAAGAGGTACATGGGGGTGTGGAGGCTGTGCTCCCTCCAGATAGTGCCCATGATGAGCAGGTTCCCCAGCAGCGTGAACAGGTACATCAGCAGGTATAGCAGGAAGAAAGTGGGCAGGAGCTGCTGAGGGAAGTTGGAGAAGCCGATGAGGATGAATTCAGACACTGTGCTGTCGTTCTGACCAGACGAGGATGCTGCATCTGGGGAGATCAGAAACAAGATGAAGACCCAGTGGTTAAAACAGAGGCTCTAACATAGGTTAAATGGCAATCAAAGACATCTATACTAGTCTCACAATCTTCACCAGTAAGATGTAGTAAATCATAATAGTACTTTGTGCTCATGCTCATGGTCAGTCACTCAGTCATGTCTGACTCTTTGTGACCCCATCAACTGTAGCCTGCCAGACTCCTCTGTCCATGGGATATCCCAGGAAGAATACTGGAGCAGGTTGCCATTTTCTCCTCCAGAGGATCTTTCTGACCCAGGGATGGAACCCATGTCTCCTGCATTGGCATGCAGATTGTTTACCACTGAGCCACCTGGGAGCCCATAATAGTACTTACCATTTATTAATGTGATATTGGTAAACTAAGATCAGCTCCATAAGTGCTTAAGATATTGTTTGGCTACTGGGTTATTTTTATGAACAATGATGGAAAGAAATAAAAGGATCTAGAATTGTAATCATTAAAACAGACATGGATGATCTGGGTCATATTCTCTTGATTAGTGCTCCTGTTCTAGAAAACATATATTTGGTTATTAGCATTCTGAAAAATCTTTCCTCTCTGATAATCTTTGTCCTTTTATTGAGTAACCCATTCTTCTTTATTTTCAAACTATTTTATTGGTACTCACTTCTGGCATCCTATCTCACATTTTGTACTTGCTCTTCTAAAGAACCAAATTGAAAATTTGAAAATAAAAAAATGGACAAATATATGCCAGGAAAATGTGTACCAAAGGAAATACGAGGCAGCAATCTTGAACGCAGGAACAATGAAATTAATTGTAATAATAGCCATAAGATCTCTGTTACCATATGCCAGTAAAAAGAACCAAGTTCCCTGGAGAGGTGATCTGGTCATGGAAGGAAGCTTAAGAGACCTCTTCAACTGTAAAATGGAACTTTCACTGAAAATGTGTTAATGTTAAAGGATGCCAGAACCAGATTCAAAACATACCCACTGAGCATCAAAAAAGGTGATCACGTGCAAAGGATGAAAGAATAAGCTAAATGACACCATGAGGGATCAATCAGAAAATCTAGAAGGTGAAACCCTACAGAGGTCTGTTCTCATCAATAAGCCAGTATCAAGAAAAAATGAATAGACAAGCAAAGGCCATGATAACAATATACAATATGGGGTATTGATTTAGATAAGTAGCTGGAAAGTATTTTTAAGGAACTAGAGTCTCTTCTGGTGTGAATGAATGATAAAATACAAATAATAGGGATTATTCTTAATTTAGTTATTCATTTAAATGTGATTTTTGTTGTAAAAAGGCTGTGAAGGAAAATATAACCAGTTTAAAATCATATTGAAATATAAAAATTACACATATGCACACAGGATGGGCCTAAGAGGAATATTTTATGTTAGCTGAAAGAAAATTGTAGCAACCTGCATATATATGATTAACACATACAACAATATACACTTGAATATTAGGAAGAAATATTCAACATAACTTCAATGAAATAGTTATAGAAATACTAAATCAGTACTAGATAGATAGATTAAAAAAAATTGAAGTTGGAAGTTCAAACAGAGCTTAGAAATGCAATTTGGGAATTATTCATTGCAATTCTTTAATAATATTCAAACATTAGCTCCTAGGCATACTTAGGTTCTTCTCCAAACAAAATTAAACATTTTTTCAAGTATGCAGAGGGCCTTAACCAAATCTTGCACTGTTTTAGGACATAGAGAACTCGTTTATTCACTTGGAAGTATAAATAATAAATAGATTGAAATGCACTAAAAATGGAAATCAGTAGAGAACCAGTAGCTTTCCAAATTCCATAAGTGGGAAATAAGCAAATAATCATTTGTTTCAGTATTAAATAATATAATAAATGAAGAAATATTTATAATTAAATAATGTAAGCATCAAATGTCAAAGTTTTAACCTAAAACGTTACTATGAGGGGCGTACACATCTTTAAATATATTTATCAAGCTACTTTGTCCAATGTGAAATGAATCGCCAGTCCAGATTCGATGCATGATACAGGATGCTCGGGGCTGGTGCACTGGGATGACCCAGAAGGATGGTATGGGGAGGGACGTGGGAGGCGGGTTCAGGATGGGGAACAAGTATACACCCGTGGCGGACTCATGTTGATGTATGGCAAAACCAATACAATACTGTAAAGTAATTAGCTTCCAATTAAAATAAATTTATATTAAAAAAGAAGTTGAAACAAAAAACGAAATGAATGAATTTTCAGAAGCATATAAAATTGCAGAACTAGTACAAGAAAATAATAGAGACCCTAGATATTCAAAAAAGTTTTAAAGAAACTGAAATGGTTAAAGACTTTCTCTTCCTATAATCATTAGTCCCTGTTTACAAGTGAGTGCTCTTAAACCTTTGAGGAACACTTGATGAATATCTTACACATATGCTTAAAAAAAAAATGAAATCCGCTGAGCTCATTTCATCAGGTTAATGCAATCTGATTCTAAAGCCAGGTAAGAATGTTATAAGAAATGACAATTACAGGTCCACTTTACCTATCCTTCCAAATTTTATAATCCATTAAAAGATATTACTTAACAAAATAAAATGATGTATTAACATTAGTGTGTTATGATCAGGTGATAAATATGGATGACAAGAAGGTGCAACATCATTAATTTATCACATAAACAAACTGAAAAAGAAAAATGATAGAATTCTTTTGATCCAGGAAGGAACATATTTTCTAAAGTTAAACTACTATTTATGATTTTTAACTTTTTTATATAATTGACATATAACCTTGTATTAGTTTTACGTGTACAGCATAATGATTTGATATATGTATGTTTATTTGTGATTCTTTAAAAAACCTTTTTACAACACGAACTTGAAGGGGACTTTCTTGGCTAGATAAAGAATACATACTAGAAACCTAGCTAATATTATATACTAAGTGGGGACCTTTACATGCACCCAACATTCTATAGGAACAGGAATAAACCAAGGTTACTCACTGTCTCTGCTGTTCTTTAACATGGAACTGAAAGCCATGAGCAGTTCTACAAAGAAAGAAGATACATAAAGATAGGAAGGGAAGTGACCTTATCATCTACCCAGAAAAAAAAAATTAAAAAATCAAGATGTAAAATGTTAAAAATTAAGTAAACAAGAGAGATATACCCTCCCGGGTAGTGAGAAAATTATAGTCATAGCCACTTTTTAAAAGTGTGAACCTGGATTAGACATGTTCTTTGTTGTTTAGTCGCTAAGTCATGTATGACTCTTTTGCAACCTCATGGACTGTAGCCCGCCATTCTCCTCTGTCTATGGGATTTCCCAGGCAAGAATACTGGAGTGGGTTGCCATTTTCCTTCTCCAAGGGATCTTCCCGACCCAGAGATTGAACTCACATCTCCTGCATTGGCAGGGAGATTCTTTACCACTGAGCCACTAGGGAAGCACTGATTAAATCAATTTCATATCTCAGAAAATATCCCTTCATTATTCAAATCCTAATAAAGGTGGCAGCATAAATCAAAGAGAAAAGATAAGATTGTTTACTTCTTTTTGATGGGAAAACTGTTCACTTCATGAAGCAAAGTAAATCTGAATTTCTGCCCAAGAACAAATGCAAAAGTGGCATTCAGACAGATTCAAGACATAAATATGTAATATCAAAACATAAATATGTAATCTCAACCAAAGTTAATGGAAGAAAGGGCAAGAGAATTAGTTTGTTGGTATTCAAAGACACAAATGCTAAGGATATTTTAAAAAATGCAAACATCAACATTAAGGATTTTTATTCACAAAGGAAATCCTGGACGAAGTTATTAGGCAGATGGAATATTGGGAAAAATAATTGCATTGTGTAAAACTGACAATGAAATACTATCTAGAAAAATGAACACGAATTAGAAACCTTGGTACAGATATGAGCAGAGAAATTACAGGAATTTGTAAAGATGTGCCAAATGTAAAGATGCTCAGTAAAACAGGGAAGGGGAGTGGGCACACACACGTACACACACAGGGAAATTTCATTGTATAATTATTTAATTCCCCCAATTAGAAAATGCTTGGATTATGCGGAGAAAAGAATCCTCCTGCAATGCTGATGAGAATGTAGAATGATGGAAATTCAGAATAGGCTTGCTCTGTACTCCAGCAAATTTGGTCCTAAGTATATTTCAATTTCTCAAACCTATTTATAGGGGAGCAGGTAAGAGGATGTTCCTTTTATTAGTGGGGGACTTGGACAAGCCTGAAGAAGGCAGAAAGATGGGATGGAAGCAAACGCTGGAGCCCCAGCCAGGTGTACACAAAGCATTGTAAGTGGATTTTTAAAAATAAAATTGAGTGAATAAAGCAGAAAACAGAGTGAACTCTCTATAATTCCACATTAAAAATATAGCACATGAAACTACATGAAAGGGGAACAGTTGATACATGTCACTGCACATTTGTCAAAACCCATAGAATGTATCACAGAGAGCGAAGCTTAATGTAAACTTGGAGTCCGGTTAATTATTGTGTATCTATATAGGTCCCTCAATTAAAACAAATGTCTCATACTAATGCAACATGTAAATGACAGAAGAAACTATATAGCAAAGGAGGTAAGTGGGAACTCCCTATACTTTCTGATCAGTTTGTCTGTAAACCTAAAAGGTCTCTAATGAATTAAAGCCCATTAATTTGAGAATTAAAAAATTGAAAAGATATGCATATGGAAATCTAGATAAACGTGCAAGAACATAAACAGATCAGAGTACTCAGCTTCAGCTTCAGCATTCATGGTAATTTCGGGCCACATCATTCTTTGGCTGTCGTTTTCATTGTACAATGTTTAGCAGAAACACTGGCCTTTACTAACCAGATGCCAATAACATCCGCTTCTCACCACGAACTGTGACAACTAAAAAAATTCCTGTTTATGTCCAAATGTACACGGTGGACCAGAATCAGCCTGGGCTCAGAACCGCAGTCCTACACGTTGCCAGGGGCACATAGGCTAAGTGAGAACTAGGGACACACATTTCTTCCTACCCTCTCTCTCCTGGCCCTGCTCTGCTTGGTCTGTCTTTTCCAAGAAATGGCTAGCAAGGAAGGGCAGAAGAGAGTGTCCTGCTTGTTGCTGTCAGTGGCATCCACAGGCAGGCGTGGGGTCAGACCTAAGGGCTCCTCTCCCTGATACAGTGTGCTTTATCCCTGCTGAGTCTCCAGCAGACTGTTCCCCAAGAGTCTGTCCATGAAACCAGACCAAAAGGGCAGTCCCCTGGGTATGGAGAAACCAGGTGGGACCTCAGAGGACTCTTTGGCACCTGTACTCTCTGCTTCCTCTGCCAACTAGAGAGACTGCAGACCCTATTGGGGGCTGAGGAGCAACTAGCTGTGGGAGAGAAAAGGCTGAATACAAATGCCCAACCCCCTCAGGGTCAAGTCAGAGGGAAGGCAAGAGCTAGAGGAGTCCAGACTGAGAATCCACTGTGGTGCCCTCAGGGAAAGGGCAGTCGGAAGACTTCTCAGAAAAAGGGTGACTTGGAGCTGGGTCCTGGAGAATGACTTCTCTTGGGGGTGATGTAAGTGCTCAGTGTCTTCTAGCCAAACTGCAAAGCTTCACCTCTCTTCTCAGTCAAGTTCTACCCTGTTCCTGTTGTCCTGCTGATCTAAACCAGATGGTCTGACAATAGCATGTGTCCCTAGGATAAAATATAAATATTTGATCTCTCATTCTTCATCTTGTTCCTGACACTCAGTAGGTAAATGTGTTAGTATCTTAGGAGGGATAGGTTTCTTTTTTATGCTGATGAGATGACTGGAGGCTGGGGGCCTCTACGTAGCTTGGATGGGGGCTGGTCTCCAGAAAGACCAACCATGAGAAATTTTGTTCTATGTGTGCCTTGTCTCTACTGCTATATCCTGGTTTGGCCCAAAGTGGTTGCTGCTAACCTAGAAAGGAGGCTCTAGGGGAGACAGAGGTGTGAAATGGGTGCACTCCTGTGATGTGTATGTGTATTTGCTCAGCACTGGTGTGTGAATCATCTTCTATGAGACCAGAGGAGACAATTCAGTCCACCTGTCATAAGAGGTCGGAAAGCCCAGTCTCGAAAGGAAAGGCTGCTGTTGTTCAGTTGCTCGGTCATCTCTGACTATTTGTGATCCCATAGACTATAGCACGCCAGGCTTCCCTGTCCTTCACTCTTTCCCAAAGTTTGCTCAAACTCATGTCATTGAGTTGATGATGCCATCCAACCACCTTGTCCTCTGTCGTCCACTTCTTCTCATGCCTTCAATCTTTCCCAGCATCAGGGTCTTTTCCAGTGAGTTAGCTCTTTGAATCAAGTGGCCAGGGGCTATAGAATAAGTTAAACACCAATGGCCAATGATTTAATTAACCATGGCTCTGTGATGAAACCTTTATAAATGCTTCCCAAACAGCACAATTTGGAGAGTTACTAAGCTGGTGACCACATGGAGGTGCTGGTAGAGTGGTGCGTCCAGGGAGGGATGGAAGCTCCTTGCACCTTCCCCCACACCTTGCCTATGCCTCCCCTTCTATTTGGCTGTTCCTGAGCTGTGTCTTTGATAATAAACTGGTCATAGCCACTGAAGCACTTGCCTGAGTCCCATGAGTCATTCTATCAAAGTGTGAAATCTGAAAAGGGGGTGGGTTTTGGAAAGTTCAACTTTTTGGCCAATTCAGATGGAAGTGTGGGTCCCACAGGCACTCAGTACTTGCAACCAATGTCTGAAGCGAGCTCCTCACCTCTGAAGTCTCACAGTAATTTCAGGTAGTTAGTGTCTGAGTTGAAATGAATTGTAGTACACCCAATTGGTGTGCAGAGTTGGAGAACTATCCTTGGTGTGGAAAGAAGCCACACGGTTGGTGTCTTAAGTGTTGTGAGTAAAAACAATTGGCCTTTATCTCCTTCTGTCTAGTCAGCAACCCTGCCCACTCCACTCCTGTAATCAGCTTCAAATCTGGCCATTCAACAGTCCAGGGTGCCTGCACCTCCCTCCCTCTACCTCTCCCCATCTCTTTCTAGGTCTCATCTCACCCACCCCTGCTGTCAGCAGCATGCTCTCCTCACAACATCCAGAAAGAGCTCTCTATATCAAGAATCTAATGATGCTACTTGTTCTTGAAACCATCTCCTGTTACCACCACTTTGGAATGTATTAAAAGCTCTTGGAGCCTCACTCTCTTTGTTTGACAAATAGTTCTCACCTTGTTGGTGTTGGAGAAGACTCTTGAGAGTCCCTTGCACAGCAAAGAGATCCAACTAGTCAATTCTAAAGGAAGTCAGTCCTGAATATTCATTGGAAGGACTGATATTGAAGCTGCAACTCCAATACTCTGGCCACCTGATGTGGAGAGCTGACTCATTGGGAAAGACCCTGATGCTGGGAAAGATTGAAGGTGGGAGGAGGAGAAGGGGACGACAGAGGATGAGATAGTTGAATGGC
This sequence comes from Bos taurus, assembly GCF_002263795.3. NCBI lineage: Eukaryota > Metazoa > Chordata > Mammalia > Artiodactyla > Bovidae > Bos > Bos taurus. The sequence goes on along the minus strand of NC_037334.1, from coordinate 7,289,786 downwards.
ATCACCGACTTGATGAACATAAGTTTGAGCAAGCTCCAGAAGTTGGTGATGGACAGGGAAGCCTGGCATAATGCAGTCCATGGGGTTGCAGAGTCAGAAATGACTGAGCAACTAAACTGAACTGATGTAGGATGGGTGTGAAGAGTAAATGTGATAATGGATTTTGTGTGTTTTGCAGTCTGGAAAATAGAGGACATTCCAGATAAGTTAGTTCCTTTATCCCTCCTTGTTGGATCCTACACTTAAAATTAAAATAACATGTACTGCAGCTTCCTCATCCGTTCACCTGCCAATGGACATCTAGGTTTCTTCCATGTCCTAGCTATTGTAAATAGTGATGCAATGAACATTGGGTGCTTGTGTCTTTTTCAATTCTGGTTTCCTCAGGGTATATGCCCAGTAGTGGGATGGCTGGGTCATATTTAGGGTAGTTTTATTCCTAGTTTTTTAAGGAATCTCCTTATTTTTCTCCATAATGATGATATCAGTTTTCATTCCCACCAACAGTGCAAGAGGGATCCCTTTCTCCACACTATCTCCAGCATTTATTGTTTGTAGACTCTTTGATGATGGCCATTCTGACTAGAATATTGTAATTATCCTCCAATTAAAATAAATAAATAAAAATTAAAATAATGGTAAGAGAATAAAAGTGTAGGGGAATATCCATGACAACATACAGTTAAAGAGAGGAGCATTTAGAATCATTGCTTATTTTCCAATTTGGATTCCTTTTATTTCTTTTTCTGCTCTGATTGCTGTGGCCAAAACTTCCAAAACTATGTTGAATAGTAATGATGAAAGTGGGCACCCTTGTCTTGTTCCTGACTTTAGAGGAAATGCTTTCAATTTTTCACCATTGAGGATAATGTTTGCTGTGGGTTTGTCATATATAGCTTTTATTATGTTGAGGTATGTTCCTTCTATTCCTGCTTTCTGGAGAGTTTTTATCATAAATGGACGTTGAATTTTGTCAAAGGCTTTCTCTGCATCTATTGAGATAATCATATGGTTTTTATTTTTCAATTTGTTAATGTGGTGTATTACATTGATTGTTTTGTGGATATTGAAGAATCCTTGCATCCCTGGGATAAAGCCCACTTGGTCATGGTGTATGATCTTTTTAATGTGTTGTTGGATTCTGATTGCTAGAATTTTGTTAAGGATTTTTGCATCTATGTTCATCAGTGATATTGGCCTGTAGTTTTCTTTTTTTGTGGGATCTTTGTCAGGTTTTGGTATTAGGGTGATGGTGGCCTCATAGAATGAGTTTGGAAGTACAGTACTGTCACAAAGACAGAAATACTGATCAATGGAATAAAATAGAAAGCCCAGAGATAAATCCATGCACATATGGACACCTTATCTTTGACAAAGGAGGCAAGAATATACAATGGATTAAAGACAATCTCTTTAACAAGTGGTGCTGGGAAATCTGGTCAACCACTTGTAAAAGAATGAAACTAGGCCACTTTCTAACACCATACACAAAAATAAACTCAAAATGGATTAAAGATCTAAATGTAAGACCAGAAACTATAAAACTCCTAGAGGAGAACATAGGCAAAACACTCTCTGACATACATCACAGCAGGATCCTCTATGACCCACCTCCCAGAATATTGGAAATAAAAGCAAAAATAAACAAATGGGACCTAATTAACCTTAAAAGCTTCTGCACATCAAAGGAAACTATTAGCAAGGTGAAAAGACAGCCTTCAGAATGGGAAAAAATAATAGCAAATGAAGCAACCGACAAACAACTAATCTCAAAAATATACAAGCAACTCCTACAGCTCAACTCCAGAAAAATAAATGACCCAATCAAAAAATGGGCCAAAGAACTAAATAGACATTTCTCCAAAGAAGACATACAGATGGCTAACAAACACATGAAAAGATGCTCAACATCACTCATTATCAGAGAAATGCAAATCAAAACCACTATGAGGTACCATTTCACACCAGTCAGAATGGCTGCAATCCAAAAGTCTACAAATAATAAATGCTGGAGAGGTGTGGAGAAAAGGGAACCCTCTTACACTGTTGGTGGGAATGCAAACTAGTACAGCCACTATGGAGAACAGTGTGGAGATTCCTTAAAAAACTGGAAATAGAACTGCCTTATGATCCAGCAATCCCACTGCTGGGCATACACACTGAGGAAACCAGAATTGAAAGAGACACGTGTACCCCAATGTTCATCGCAGCACTGTTTATAATAGCCAGGACATGGAAGCAACCTAGATATCCATCAGCAGATGAATGGATAAGAAAGCTGTGGTACATATACACAATGGAGTATTACTCAGCCATTAAAAAGAATACATTTGAATCAGTTCTAATGAGGTGGATGAAACTGGAGCCTATTATACAGAGTGAAGTAAGCCAGAAGGAAAAACATAAATACAGTATACTAACGCATATATATGGAATTTAGAAAGATGGTAACAATAACCCGGTGTACAAGACAGCAAAAGAGACACTGATGTATAGAACAGTCTTGTGGACTCTGTGGGAGAGGGAGAGGGTGGGAAGATTTGGGAGAATGACATTGAAACATGTAAAATATCATGTATGAAACGAGTTGCCAGTCCAGGTTTGATGCACGATACTGGATGCTTGGGGCTAGTGCACCGGGACGACCCAGAGGGATGGTATGGGGAGGGAGGAGGGAGGAGGGGTCAGGATGGGGAACACATGTATACCTGTGGCGGATTCATTTTGATATTTGGCAAAACTAATACAATTATGTAAAGTTTAAAAATAAAATAAAATTAAAAAAAAAATAGAATGATTGCTTAACTTGAAATAGCCACCTTGGTTTCACTGAGAACTGGCAAGGACTTTACATGATAGAGCTGAGCAGAAGTCTAGAATCAGGTTCTTTCTCTAAATAAATCAACTGATGCTCATCTGTACGGATATCTTGTATCATGAGCCCAATGCTGAAATAGAAAGAATTATGGTGCACAGCAGTGGTCAAAGACAGAGGTGATCTGTTCCCTATGTTTCTTAGGGTCCAGTGGGGAAGCTGTCATGTAACCAAAGATGACAAAACAGAGGGGTCTGGGGTGTGATGAGGAAATCCTAAGGGTCTGCGGGAGCTGAGTGTCAATCAAAGACCAGCCTGGGGCTTAAAGAAAACTGCTAGAGAGGAATGATGTCTAAAATGAGACCCGGAGGGTAAGTAGATGTGATGCAGGTGAGGCAGGAAATAGGATCAGGGATTTCTACATAGAGGGGACAGAAAAGTGCAAAATATCAAGGTGACAAAATCATGGTGCATTCAGGGACAATGGTGTGTGTGGTGAGCCCTGGAGAGTTAGATGTGGTTCAGGGGTTTCTGGAATATGAAGGCATAGAGGTGGGAAGGGTAAGAGTAGGCAAGACTATGAAGGCCATTTGAAGTTTGTTCTAAGGGCAATGGGGGTACCATAAATATTTTAAATACACTTACAAAAAGTTTATAAGATATTCCATGATATGAACATATTCATAGGCATTTGGGTTGTTTCCACTTTAGGGATCCTATAAATGATATTCCTGTGAATAACTAGTACATGTCCTTTAGTAAATAATGCTTATTTGTGCTCCACTGGGTCTGCACCTAGGTGTGTAATTGCTGAATCACAGCAGAGATCTATGTTCACCTGGAATAGATGCTGCCAATCAACTTTCCAAAGCAGTGATACCACAGAGTTGGTTTCAAGCACAAGCAGCATCATTAGATTCCTGATGTAGAAAGCTCTTTGTGGATGCTGTGATGGGGAGTAGGCTGGGTGTGGTGAGACCTAGGAAGAGATGGGGAGAGGCGAGGGCAGATATGTGTAGGCACTCTGGACTGAGTTGAATAGCCAGATTTTAAGCTGATTATAGAGTGCCTGATGAAATATGGACGGAGGTTCGTGACATTGTACAGGAGACAGGGATCAAGACCATCCCCATGGAAAAGAAATGCAAAAAAGCAATGGCTGTCTGGGGAGGCCTTACAAATAACTGTGAAAAGAAGAGAAGTGAAGAGCAAAGGAGAAAAAGAAAGATATAAGCATCTGAATGCAGAGTTCCAAAGAATAGCAAGGAGAGATAAGAAAGCCTTCCTCAGTGATCAATGCAAAGAAATAGAGGAAAACAACAGAATGGGAAAGACTAGAGATCTCTTCAAGAAAATTAGAGATACCAAGGGAACATTTCATGCAAAGATGGGCTCGATAAAGGACAGAAATGGTATGGACCTAACAGAAGCAGAAGATATTAAGAAGAGGTGGCAAGACTACATAGAAGAGCTATACAAAAAAGATCTTCATGACCCAGATAATCATGATAGCGTGATCACTCACCTTGAGCCAGACATCCTGGAATGTGAATTCAAGTGGGCCTTAGAAAGCATCACTACAAACAAAGCTAGTGGAGGTGATGGAATTCCAGTTGAGCTATTTCAAATCCTGAAAGATGATGCTGTGAAAGTGCTGCACTCAATATGCCAACAAATTTAGGAAACTCAGCAGTGGCCACAGGCCTGGAAAAGGTCAGTTTTCATTCCAATCCCAAAGAAAGGCAATGCCAAAGAATGCTCAAACTACTGCACAATTGCACTCATCTCACATGCTAGTAAAATAATGCTCATAATTCTCCAAGCCAGGCTTCAACAATACTTGAACTGTGAACTTCTAGATGTTCAAGCTGGTTTTAGAAGAGGCAGAGGAACCAGAGATCAAATTGCCAACATCTGATGGATCATCGAAAAAGCAAGAGAGTTCCAGAAAAGCATCTATTTCTGCTTTATTGACTAGGCCAAAGCCTTTGACTGTGTGGATCACAATAAACTGTGGAAAATTCTGAAAGAGATGGGAATACCACACCACCTGGCCTGCCTCTTGAGAAATCTATATGCAGGTCAGGAAGCAACAGTTAGAACTGGACATGGAACAACAGACTGGTTCCAAATAGGAAAAGGAGTATGTCAAGGCTGTATATTGTCACCCTGCTTATTTAAACTATATGCAGAGTACATCATGAGAAACGCTGGGCTGGAGGAAACACAAGCTGGAATCAAGATTGCCGGGAGAAATATCAATAACCTCAGATATGCAGATGACACCAGCCTTATGGCAGAAAGTGAAGAGGAACTCAAAAGCCTCTTGATGAAAGTGAAAGTGGAGAGTGAAAAAGTTGGCTTAAAGCTCAACATTCAGAAAACGAAGATTATGGCATCTGGTCCCATTACTTCATGGGAGATAGATGGGGAAACGGTGGAAACAGTGTCAGACTTTATTTTTCTGGGCTCCAAAATATGCAGATGGTGACTGCAGCCATGAAATTAAAAGACGCTTACTCCTTGGAAGGAAAGTTATGACCAACCTAGAAAGCATATTAAAAAGCAGAGACATTACTTTGCCAACAAAGTTCCGTCTAGTCAAGGCTATGGTTTTTCCAGTGGTCACGTATGGATGTGAGTTGGACTGTGAAGAAAGCTGAGCACCGAAGAATTGATGCTTTTGAACTGTGGTGTTGGAGAAGACTCTTGAGAGTCCCTTGGACTGCAAGGGGATCCAACCAGTCCATTCTGAAGGAGATCAGTCCTGAATATTCATTAGATGGACTGATGCTGAAGCTGAAACTCCAATACTTTGGCCACCTCATGCAAAGAGTTGACTCATTGGAAAAGACTCTGATGCTGGGAGGGACTGGGGGCATGAGGAGAAGGAGACGACAGAGGATGAGATGGCTGGATGGCATCGCCGACTCGATGGACATGAGTTTGGGTGAACATTGGGAGATGGTGATGGACAGGGAGGCCTGGCATGCTGCGATTCATGGGGTCCCAAAGACTCGGACACGACTGAGCAACTGAACTGAACTGAACAGGAGTGAAGTGGACAGTGTTGCTGACAAGACAGAAGGAGAAAGGAGTCAATTGTTTTTACTCATAACACTTATGACACCAACTCTGTGGCTTCTTTCCATATAAAGGATAGATCTCCAACTCTGGACATTAACTCAGTGTCCTACAATTCAATTCAATTTTGACACCAGATACCTGGAGTTACTGTCAGGCTTCAGAGGTGATGGGCCCAAGCCCACAAAACTGTTCCCACTTCAGACATCAGTTGCAAGTACTGGGTGCCTGTGGGACTCACACTTCCATTCGAATTGGCCAAAAGTTGGAACTTTCCACAACACACCCCTTTTTCAGGTTCCACACTTTGATAGAAAGACTCATGGAACTCAGGCAAGTGCTTTGATTGCTATTCAGTTCAGTTCAGTTCAGTCTCTCAGTCGTGTCCAACTCTTTGTGACCCCATGGACTGCAGCACACCAGGCCTCTCTGTCCATCACCAATGCCCGGAGTTTACTCAAACTCATGTCCATAGAGTTGGCAATGCCATCCAACCATCTCATCCTCTGTCATCCCCTTCTCCTCTCGCCTTAAATCTTTCCCAGCATCAGGGTCTTTTATTTTCTTTTTTTTTAAGTAAATTTATTATTTTAATTGGAGGCTAATGAGTCAGCTCTTCACATCAGGTGGCCAAAGTATTGGAGTTTCAGCTTCAACATCAGCCCTTCCAATGAACATTCAGTACTGATTTCTTTTAGGATGGACTGGTTGGATCTCCTTGCAGTCCAAGGGACTCTCAAGAGTCTTCTCCAACACCACAGTTCAAAAGCATCAATTCTTTGGTGCTCAGCTTTTTTTATAGTCCAACACTCACATCCATACATGGCTACTGGAAAAACCATAGCCTTGACTAGACGGACCTTTGTTGGCAAAGTAATGTCTCTGCTTTTTAATATGCTGTTTAAGTTGTTCACAACTTTTCTTCCAAGGAGCAAGTGTCTTTTTATTTCACTGCAGTCACCATCTTCAATGATTTTGGAGCCCCCCAAAAGAGTCTGCCACTGTTTCCACTGTTTCTCCATCTATTTGCCATGAAGTGATGGGACCAGATGCCATGATCTTCGTTTTGTGAATGTTGAGCTTTAAGCCAACTTTTTCACTCTCCTCTTTCACTTTCATCAAGAGGTTTTTTAGTTCTTCTTCACCTTCTGCTATAAGGCTGGTGTCATCTGCATATCTGAGGTTATTGATGTTTCTCCCGGCAATCTTGATTCCAGCTTGTGCTTCCTCCACCCCAGCGTTTCTCATGATGTACTCTGCATATAAGTTAAATAAGCAGGGTGACAATATACAGCCTTCAGTTCAGTTCAGTTCAGTCGCTCAGTCATGTCCGACTCTTTGCGACCCCATGAATAGCACCACGCCAGGCCTCCTTGTCCATCACCAACTCCCAGAGTTTACTCAAACTCATGTCCATCGAGTTGGCGATGCCATCCAGTCATCTCATCCTCTGTTGTCCCCTTCTCCTCCTGGCCCCAATCCCTCCAAGCATCAGAGTCTTTTCCAATGAGTCAACTCTTCGCATGAGGTGGCCAAAGTACTGGAGTTTCAGCTTTAGCATCATTCCTTCCAAAGAAATACCAGGGCTGATCTCCTTCAGAATGAACTGGTTGGATCTCCTTGCAGTCCAAGGGACTCTCAAGAGTCTTCTCCAACACCACAGTTCAAAAGCATCAATTCTTGGACGCTCAGCTTTCTTCACAGTCCAACTCTCACATCCATACATGACCACTGGAAAAACCATAGCCTTGACTAGATGGACCTTTGTTGGCAAACTAATGCCTTAATGTACTCCTTTTCCTATTTGGAACCAGTCCATTGTTCCATGTCCAGTTCTAACTGTTGCTTCCTGATCTGCATACAGATTTTCAAGAGGTAGGTCAGGGGGTCTGGTATTCCCATCTCTTTCAGAATTTTCCACAGTTTATTGTGATCCACATAGTCAAAGGCTTTGGCATAGTCGATAAAGCAGAAATAGATGTTTTTCTGGAACTCTCTTGCTTTTTTGATGATCTAGCGGATGTTGGCAATTTGATCTCTGGTTCCTCTGCCTTTTCTAAAACCAGCTTGAACATCTGGAAATTTATGGTTCATGTATTTTTTATTATAAAAGATATGACTCAGAAACAGCCCAATAGAAGGGATGCATAGGGCAAGGTTTGGGGGAAGGTATAAGGAACTTCCACCCCTCTCTGGATACATCACTCTACCAGCACCACCAACTTAGAAACTCTCCCAATTCTGTTGTTCAGGGAGCATTTATAAAGGCTTCATCACAGAGCTATGATTAATTAAATCATTGGTCATTGGTGCTTACCTTAATCTAGAGCCCCTCTCCTCTCACTGGATGTCTAACAGGTGGAGCTGACAGCTTCACCCGCTTATCATGCTTAATCTTTCTGGAGACCAGCCCCCACCCTGAAGTTATCTAGACCCCTAGCCTCCAGTTCTCTCAGCATAAAAAAGACACTCTTACCAATCCTAAGATGTGTGTGTGTGTGTTAAGTCACTTCAGTTGTGTCTGACTCTTTGCGACCTTATGGACTGTAGCCAAAGGAGCCAGGCTCCTCTGCCCATGGACTTCTCCAAGCAGGAATACTGGAGTGGGTTGCCATGTTCTCTTCCAGGGGATCTTCCCAACCCAGGGATCAAACCCATGTCTCTTACATTTCCTGCATTGGCAGGTGGGTTCTTTACCGCTAGCGCCACCTGGGAAGCCCCAATCCTAAGATACTAGGAGTTTTATAGGCTGAGTGAGAGACAAATGAGGAATGAGAGACAAATACCAAAAAATCAAATATTTATATTTTATCAAAGGGAGGCATATGCTAATGTCACATTTTCTGCTTTAGATCAACAGGGCAAGATGGTTTGGATAGAACTTGATTGAGAAGAGAGGTAAGGCTTTCCAGCTTGGTTAGAAGACGCTGAGCACTTATAATACTCCAGAGAAACCATTCTCCAAATCACCCTTATTCTGGGAAGCCTTCCAACTGCCCTTACACAAGGGAGCATAGCCCTAGGTTCTCACTCTGTGCTCCTTTTCTCCTGCCTTCTCTCTGACTTGACCCTGAGGGGTTTGGGCATCTGTGTCCAGTCTTGTCTCTCCCAAGACAAGGTGCTCCTCAGCCCTCGGTAGGGACTGCAGCTTCTCTGGGCAGAGAGAGGCAACAGGGAATCCTGTTTTGTGTGGATAGTTGGAAAAGCAGGTAGAGACTGAAGATCCCAGCAGACCCCCTGAGGTCCCTCTTGGCCTCTCCAGACCCAAAGGACTGCTGTTTCAGGTTGGTTCTTGAAGAAACTCTTGGGAACAGCCTGTTGGAACCTGCAGCAGGGATAAAGCACCCTATTAGTTCCAGGACCCCTTAGATCTGACTGCATGCTTGCCTGTGGATGCTGCTGACAGCAACAAGGAGACCTTCTTCTGTCCTCTTCTGCTGGCATTTCTTGGGAGAGGCAGCCCAGGCAAAGGGGGATCAACAGGGAGAGGGTATGAAGGAAGAATCCTACAGATGTGGATGGTGCTACCTAGCCTGGGCATGAGGTCAGGGCTGGGAAGAAGGGTCATAAGAGAGGATCTTATTTTCTGGGAGGCTGTTGGGGATCTTCTCGGTTTGCCCATCTGTATCCTGAGTTCTTGCCTAACCTAGGTGCCCTTTGTGGCTTTTAGGTCAGTGATTTTCAGCCCAGGGTGATTCTACCTGACAGTGGACGTTTGGACATATCAGGAATTTTTTTGGTTGTTCAAAATATATGTTGAGAAGCGGATGCCAATGGCATCTGGTTGGTTGAACCTAAGGTTTCTGCTGAACATTAAAGCAGTGAAGAGGACAGCCAAGGAATAATCTGGCTCCAAGTATCACGAGTACTGAAGATGAGAAACCTTGTTCTGTGTATGTCTTATCTGCTGCTCTATCGCAGTCTGGCCCAAAGTGGCCCCTGCTAATCTGGAAAGGAGGCTCTAGGGGAGACAGAGGTATGAGCTGGGTGCTTTCATGTGATTTGCGTGTGATGTGTGCTCAGGATCTCTGTGTGAGGCCTCCTCCATGAGACCAGAGACACAGAATTCAGTTCACCTGTCATAGGAGTTGGGAGAGCCCCAGCCTCAGGAATCATGGCCTTTCCACCAAGTGGGAAATGGGAAGGTGAACTATAGCAATGATATAGAGTTGGAGAAGAGAGTGGGGGTTCAATCAGACTCCTGGAGGGACTGCATTGTGTGATTAAGTGAGGTTCTAAGTGCTCCATGGGGCTCAGAGACCATACATTTAAAATGGGGCCAATCAGTACCATTAGGTACAGAAGGATGACAGCAAACCAGACCAGAAATGCAATCTCAAAGTCAGTGATAACTACATTTATTTGGTAAACCCTAAGCCCTTATGTGAATCCTCATGGATCTCTGAATGAGTCCTCTGTGTACGCTCATTTTCCATTGTGGCAGGGTGGCTCAGCACTAGAACGTTCCTTCTCAAAAACACACAGTGAGAGCTGGAGTTTGAACCCCGGGTCTGATGACTGCATATCTTGTGTACGTTTCAAAATTTTTCTCTGAAAGCCAGAGTGGAGTGGGAACAGAGCAGGAGGCATGGGTGGAACCTGGAGCTGTAGTCCAGGAGAAGGAGATGGAGCCATATGGATGGAGAGGAGACAGAAAAATCCAGAACTACTCAGTGGGGACATGAATGCTTGAGGGAGAAATGAAGCCCAGAAAGATGTTAATGTCAGAGTCTTGTTTTCTGAGTGGGTGCATTGTTGCTTTCCTTTTCCAGTTAAACTATAGTCTTCCTCACTCCAAAGACAATCCTCACTCCAAACAAGTTTCTCATTGTCCTGGTGCTTCTGTGTCCAGGTTGACTCCTACAGTCAATAATACTTAGAGGCAAAGCCCTAGTGAGATTCAGTTCAGTTCAGTCACTCAGTCATGCCCAACTCTTTGCGACCACATGGACGGCAGCACGACAGGCTTCCCTGTCCATTGCCAACTCCTGGAGCTTGCTTAAACTCATGTCCATTGAGTCGGTGATACCATCCAACCATCTCATACTCTGTCATCCCCTTCTCCTCTCGCCTTCAATCTTTCCCAGCATCAGAGTCTTTTCAAATGAGTCAGCTCTTTGCATCTGGTGGCCAAAGTACTAAGAGTTTCAGCTTCAGCATCAGTCCTTCCAGTGAATATTCAGGACTGATTTCCTTTAGGATGGATTGGTTGGATCTCCATGCTGTCCAAGGAACTCTCAAGAGTCTTCTCCAACACCACAATTCAAAAGTATCAATTCTTCTGCACTCAGCTCTTTTTATAGTCCAACTCTCACATCCATACATGACTACTGGAAAAACCAAAGCCTTGACTAGACAGACCTTTGCTGGCAGAGTAATGTCTCTGCTTTTTAATATGCTGTCTAGGTTGGTCATAACTTTCTTTCTAAGGAGTAAGCGTCTTTTTATTTCATGGCTGCAGTCACCATCTGAAGTGATTTTGGAGCCCCCAAAAATAAAGTCAACCAGTGTTTCCACTGTTTCCCTATCTATTTGCCATGAAGTGATAGGACTGGATGGAAGAGATCTCTAGTCTTTCCCATTCTATTGTTTTCCTCTATTTCTTTGCATTGATCACTGAGGAAGGCTTTCTTATCTCTCCTTGCTATTCTTTGAAACTCTGCTTTCAGATGGGTATATCTTTCCTTTTCTCCTTTGCCTTTCACTTCTCTTCTTTACACAGCTATTGGTAAGGCCTCTTCAGACAACCATGGTGAGGGATCACACCATCATGATTATCTGAGTCATGAAGATCTTTTTTGTACAGTTCTGTGTATTCTTGCCACTTCTTAATATCTTCTGCTTCTGTTAGGTCCATACAATTTCTGTCCTTTATTGAGCCTATCTTTGTGTGAAGTGTTCCCTTGCTATCTCTAATTTTCTTGAAGAGATCTCTAGACTTTCCCGTTTCATTCTATTGTTTTCCTCTATTTCTTTGCATTGATCACTGAGGAAGGCTTTCTTATCTCTCCTTGCCATTCTTGGGAACTCTGCATTCAAATGGGTATATCTTTCCTTTTCTCCTCTGTTTTTTGCTTCTCTTCTTTTCACAGCTATTTGTAAGGCCTCCTCAGATAGCCGTTTTGCTTTTTTGCATTTCTTTTTTGGGGGGGATGGTCTTGATCATTGCCTCCTGTACAATGTCATGAACCTCTGTCCATAGTTCTTCAGGCACTCTGTCTATCAGATCTAACCCCTTGAATCTATTTGTCACTTCCACTGTATAATAGTAAGGAATTTGATTTAGGTCATACCTGAATGGTCTAGTGGTTTTCCCTACTTTCTTCAATTCAAGTCTGAATTTGGCAATAAGGAGTTCATGATCTGAGTCACACAGTCAGCTCCCACTCTTGTTTTGGCTGACTGTATAGAGCTTCTCCATGTTTGGCTGCAAAGAATATACTCAATCTGATTTCTGGTGATGTCCATGTGTAGAGTCTTCTCTTGTGCTGTTGGAAGAGGGTGTTTGCTATGACCAGTGCATTCTCTTGGCAAAACTCTATTAGCCTTTGTCTTGCTTCATTCTGTACTCCAAGGCCAAATTGCCTGTTACTCCAGGTATTTCTTGACTTCCTATTTTTGCATTCCAGTCTCCTATAATGAAAAGGACGTGGTTTGTTTTGTTTTGTTTTGTTTTTTACAGGGATCTGGAACTAGAAGGTCTTGTAGGTCTTCATAGAACCCTTCAACTTCAGCTTTTTCAGCATTAGTGGTCAGGGCATAGACTTGGATTATTGTGATATTGAATGGTTTGCCTTGGAAACAAACAGAGATCATTGTGTCATTTTTGAGGTTGCCTCCAAGTTCTGCATTTCAGACTCTTTTGTTGACTACGATGGCTACTCCATTTCTTCTGAGGAATTCTTGCCCACAACAGTAGATATAATGGTCATCTGAGTTAAATTCACCCATTCTAGTCCATTTTAGTTTGCTGATTCCTAAAACATCGATGTTCACTCTTGCCATCTCCTTTTTGACCACTTCCAATTTGCCTTGATTCATGGACCTAACATTCCAGGTTCCTATGCAATATTACTCTTTACAGCATCAGACTTTACTTCCATTGCCAGTCACATACACAACTGGGTGTTGTTTTTATTTTGGCTCTGCCTCTTCATTCCTTCTGGAGTTATTTTCCCACTGATCTCTAGTAGCATATTGGGCACCTACTGGCCTGGGGAGTTCGTCTTTCAGTGTCCTATTTTTTTGCCTTTTCATACACTGAGATTACTAAGGGAAAAATTACCTGGGCTCCTGGAGGAGGGCATGGCAACCCACTCCAGTATTCTTGCTTGGGAAATCTCATAGACAGAGGAGCCTGGCGGGCTACAGTCCATGGGGTCATAAAGACTCAGACATGACTGAATGATTAAACAGTAACAGAGCGTATATATTCTGAATTTTCATCATTCTACATTCTTATCAGCATTGCAGGAGGATTCCTTTCTCCCCATAATCCAATGAATATAGCATTTTCTAATTTGGCAAACTGAATAGTTATTCAGCAAAATTCCATTCCTCTCTCTGTCTCTTCTCCACCTTTTTTTTTTTTTTTTAACTGAGCATCTTTATATTTGCCTGGGTAATTCTTTCTGCCCATATCTGTACTGAGATTCCTACTTTCTGTCCATTTTTCTAAATAGTTTTCCTTTATCAGTTTTACACAGTGCAGATTGTTTTTCCCAATGTTCCATCTGCCTGATAACTTTATCCAGGATTTCCTTTGAATAAAAATCCTTAATGTTGATGTTTTCATATCTTTTAAAAATATATTCTTAACATTTGTGCCTTTGAAAATTAACAAACCAATTCTTTTGCCCTCTCTCCTATTGACTTTATAGTTGATACTACATATTATGTTTCGAATCTATCTAGATTCTACTTTGCATTTGTTCTTGGGCAGAAATTGAAGTTTACTTTGCTTCCTAAAATGAACAATTTTCCTAGTGGAAAATACTAAACAATCATATCTTTTCCCTTTGATATGTGGTTTGACCTTATCATACATTAGAGTTTTAATAATAAAGGGGTATTTTCTGAGATATAGATTCAAGTTAATTGATGTTTACAATTTAATTCATACTTTAAAAAATGACTATGACTGTATAACGTGTCTCAGTATCCCAGGAAGGCATACCTCTCCTATTTACTCCATTTTCATAAGTTTTGTACTAATTTTAAGGGGTATAGTTTTATAACTATTTTAAGAAGGAATTTTAGGTTAGTTTTAGCAGGTTCACAGTCAGTTCCTGGAATTGTAATGGCAATTGTGTTGATGATAGCATTTGGTGAAGAATTGATTTCATTAAAATTAGCTCAACTCATCAACAGGGTGTAGACTGTTTTCAAGTATTCAAATCATGTTCTAATTTTATTAATGATTAAATTGTCTTTGGCAGTATTGTATGTTTTTGGCTAATTTCTACATAATAAGAGAGTTTGAGGAACCCTGGGAATCCTGGAAACTCATTTGGGGGATCCATCAAGTCCTAACTTTTCCAATTACATGTGAGGTTGTGTTTTCATCATACACTCTAATTAAAGCAGTATATCAGAGCATGCTAAGTAGCTTCAGTCGTGTCTGACTCTGTTGTGTGAACCTGTGGACTGTAGCCTTCCGGACTCCTCTCTCCAAGGCAAGAATACTAGAGTGGGTTGCCATTTTCTCCTCCAGGGGATCTTCCCCATCCAGGGATGGAACCAGTGTCTCATGTCTCCTACATTGGTAGGCAGTTTCCTTACCACTAGCGCCCCCTGTGGAGCCCAGAACAGTATATAACCACAGACTAAATAAAGAAGCAGATGTGAGCATCAACCTGTGTCCTACAAGGTAGGCCTTAGGTATATTTGCCAGAGTGTAAAGCCAGGCCACTCTTCTCAATAAATGTCTTTGAAAATATAGTTACTCTTGTATATATATGTTGTTAATATTAACATGTATCAAGTTTATTATTGTTCTTTTAAATTTACTAATAGCTAAATACTTTTAAAGATTGTCTGTTTTAGTTTCTGGTGTGATAAAAATTGATAGTTACAACTCACCCAAACAAAAGCCCTTTAAGGACCTCAGTAGTGTTTGACTGTAAAAGGATCCTGAGACCAAAAATGGTTGTTTACAGTTTGTGTTACTACTGAGAGTTTATCTTAATTTTAACTTAAATTCTATATTTTGAATGACTACTGCTGGTGTAATACTTTGATACATACTATATTTTTTTGAAGTTGATCTTTCTTTTTGTAGCATTCTGCCCTCTTATGTTCTAACATATTACATCTTGATTCTTTTATCTTTTCTGGATAGATGATCAGGTCACATCCCTTCCTATCCTTATGTATCTTCTTTCTTTTTCTTTCCTTGTAGCACCATTCATGACTTTCAATTCCATGGCGAAGAACAGCAGAAACAGTGAGTAGCCTTGCCTTCTTTCTGATTATAAAATAGTGCATGTTAAAGTCCCACTTATATACTATTTGTTTGTTTTCTAGTGTGTATTCTTTATCTAGCTAAGTCCCCTTCAATTTCACGTTGTAAAAAAGTTTGCAAAAAAAATCATGAGTCGACACCCATATCAAAACGTTGTGTTGTAACCTAAAACTCATGCAGTGTTACATCAATAATATACAAATTTTAAAAATCATAATTTGAGTTGAATATTAGAAAATGTACACCTCCATTGATAAAAAGAATTCTATCATTTTTCTCTTTTAGTTTATTTATGTGCTAAATCACATGATGCTGCACCATCTTGCCATTCATGGGATAAACCAACACCACTTGACCATAATTTACTAATTTTTGTACATCATTTTATTTGATTAGGTGACATCCTACAGTGGATTTTAAAATTTGCTTGGATAGGTAAAGTGGGCCCATAATTGTTTCTTACAACAGTTTACCTGGTTTTAGAATTTAGAATGATGAAATCAGCTTAGCAGATTTCAGATTTTTCCCTTTTCCCCCCTTTTATGTGAAAAGCATGTATAAGATTTAATCAGTTGTTCCTTAAAGGTTTATGAGCACTCACTTGTAAACTCACTGTGTCTAATGAATTGTAGGAAGGGAAGGTCTCTAACCATTTCAACTTCTTTAAAACTTTTTGAAATGGTTTCTATTTCTTTCTCATACTAGTTTTGCAATTTATGTGTCTCTGAGAATTCAAGCCATTTCTTATATTTTATTACTACTTCATTCATTTAAAGATATCCATTATTTCTATAGTTATTTCCAATTTTAATTTTATGCTTTTTCATTGGCATTTTCTTCTTGGCTTTATCTTGTTAATCTATCACCCAATGTGGGTTGTACTAAGTATGATTTTCTGGATAATGTTTCTTCTCAATACATTTTAAAATGTGCATTCCCATTGTAGTACTCTTTTAGCTTAAAACTTTGACGTTTGATACTTAAATTATCTTTGTAAATATTTATTCATCAATTTAATATTGACACAAAAGATTGTTTAATAAATCTAACTCATGGAATTTGGAAGGCTATCCTTTCTTTATTGATTTCCAATTTTAGTATATTATAATCTACATATTATTTGTACTTTGAAATAGATGGAGGATTTCTCTATGTCCTAAACAAGGTCAGTCAGTTCAGTCACTCAGCCATGTCTGACTCTTTGCAACCCCACGGACTGCACCACGACAAGCTTCCCTGACCATCACCAACTCCCAGAGCTTGCTCAAACTCATGTCCGTCGAGTTGGTGATGCCATCCAACCATCACATCCTCTGTCATCCCCTTCTCCTCCTGCCTTCAATCTTCCCAGCATCAGGGTCTTTCCCAGGGAGTCAGTTCTTCGCATCAGGGGACCAAAGTATTGGAGCTTCAGCTTCAGCATTAGTCCTTCCAATGAATATTCAGGACTGATTTCCTTTAGTATCGACTGGTTTGATTTCCTTGCTGTCCAAGGGACTCTGATAGCTCTGATAGGAAAATTTTTGTTAAAGTCCTCTATGTGCATGAAAGAAATATTTAATCTCACTTAGTACACAGCCCTCCTATGTCCAGGAACTAACATCTGAATGTTATTAATCCATTGGAATTGTTGTTGCTGTTCACTCACTAAGTTGTGTCTGACTCTTTGTGACTCCATTGACTGCAACACTCCAGGCTCCTCTGTCCTCCATTATCTCCCAGTGTTAGCTCAGATTCATGTCCACAAAGTTGGTGATGCTATCTAACCGTCTCACCCTCTGCAGCCCCCTTCTCCTTTTGCCTTCAATCTTTCCCAGCATGAGGGTATTTTCCAATCAGGTGGCCAAAGTATTGGAGCTTCCGCAACAGTCCTTCCAATGAGTGCTGAAGGTTGATTTTCTTTAGAACTGACGGTTTTGGTCTCCTTGCAATCCAAGGGACTCTAAAGAGTCTTCTCCAACACCACAATTCAAAAGCATCAATTTTTCAGCGCTCAGCCTTCTTTTTATGGTTCAACTTTCACATTCATATATGACTACTGGAAAAATAATAGCTTTGACTATACGGACTTTTGCCAGAAAAGGGACGTCTCTGCTGTTAAATACACTGTCTAGGTTTGTCATAGCTTTCTTTTCAAGTAGCAAGTGAAGGCTACAGTCACTGTCCACAGTAATTTTGGAGCCCAAGAAAATAAAATCTGTCACTGCTTCTGCTTTTTCCCCTTCTTTTGCCATGAAGTGATGGGACTGGATGCCATGACCTTAGTGTTATTAATGTTGAGTTTCCAAACAGCTTTTCCACTCTGTCCTTTCACTCTTATCAATTTCATTTAATAACTTCCAAATTGCATATCATTTTAGAACTCTGTTAAAATTTCCAACTTTAATTTAAAAATCTATCTAGCATTGACTTTATAGCTATTTCACCAAAGTTATTTTGAATATTTATTCCTAATATTCAACCTGTATATCATTATATAGGTTAATTATATATATGCAGGTCGCTACAATGTTCTTTTACCTTTCATAAACTATTCCCCTTTGACACTTTCTATGTGCATAAATTTTCCACTTCTGTGTGCTTTTAAACTAGTAATATTTTCCTTCACAGCCTTTTTACAACAACATCACAGTTAAAAATGGATAACTAGATTAAGAATAATCCCTTGATATTATTCATAACCCATCATTCATTCATGCCATAATAAAAGTCTTCTCTAATTCCTTCAGTTCAGTCAGTTCAGTCACTCAGTCCTGTCCAACTCTTTGAGACCCCATGAATTGCAGCATGCCAGGCCTCCCTGTCCATCACCAAAATCCCAGAGTTCACCCAGACTCACATCCATCGAGTCAGTGATGCCATCCAGCCATCTCATCCTCTGTCGTCCCCTTCTCCTCCTGCCCCCAATCCCTCCCAGCATCAGAGTCTTTTCCAATGAGTCAACTCTTCGCATGAGGTGGCCAAACTACTGGAGTTTCAGCTTTAGCATCATTCCTTCCAAAGAAATCCCAGGGCTGATCTCCTTCAGAATGGACTGGTTAGATCTCCTTGCAGTCCAAGGGACTCTCAAGAGTCTTCTCCAACAACACAGTTCAAAAGCATCAATTCTTCGGCGCTCAGCTTTCTTCACAGTCCAACTCTCACATCCATACATGACCACAGGAAAAACTATAGCCTTGACTAGACGAACCTTTGTTGGCAAAGTAATGTCTCTGCTTTTCAATATGCTATCTAGGTTGGTCATAACTTTTCTTCCAAGGAGTAAGTGTCTTTTAATTTCATGGCTGTAATCACCATCTGCAGTGATTTTGGAGCCCCAAAAAACAAAGTCTGACACTGTTTCCACTGTTTCCCCATCTATTTCCCATGAAGTGATAAAACTTACAAATATCTTATGTAAATTAGCATCTAATCTACTACCCTATATTGCATATGATTGTTATGTCCCTTGAATTTCATGACCCTGGCTTATTGATGTAGTGTAGTAGTGGTGTTAGTCGCTCAGTCGTATCTGACTCTTTGTGACCCCATGTACTGTGGCCCACCAGGCAAGAATACTGAAGTAGATTGCCATTCCCATGAGACCAGACCAATTGTTCTATGGAACATGTCGGGTTCTGGATTTTCTGATTGTGTCTTCATGGTTTCATTTAGCTTGTTCCTTCATCCTCTGCATATGATCAATCTTTCTGATGCTCACCTATTCCAGTGGACACATTTTCAATCTGGTTCCAGCATCCTTTAACATTAACAATTGCTCAGTGAAAGTTCCATTGAACTGTTGCAGAGATGTCCTAGGCTTGCTTCCATGCCCTGGGCTATTTCTTCAGGGAACCTGGCTCCTTTTATTGGCATATGGTATAGGGACTTCCCAGGTGGCTCAGATGGTAAAGTGTCTGCCTACAATGTGGGATACCCGGGTTCAATCCCTGGGTTGGGGAGAGCTCCTGGAGAAGGAAATGGCAACCTACTCCAGTATTCTTGCCTGGAGAATCCCATGGAAGGAGGAGCTTGGTAGACTACAGTCCATGGGGTTGGACATGACTGGGTGACTTCACTTTCACTTTCTTTCAACAGAAGTATTATGATTATTGTTTCATTAAATTTCTTTCTTTCCTTCTTTCTTTTTTGCTTTCAGGATTGTTTCCTCATCATTCTTTTGGTGCAAATTTGCCCAGCATATATTTTTCCATCTATTTATTTTCAAGCATTCTCTTCAGTTCCTATAAAAGACTAAATACAAAATATGAGATACATTGACAGAAATGAGTACTAATAAATAGTATTAAAATAAATATAAATTGGTTACTCAATTAAAGGCAAAGACTCTCAGTGAAAATTTATAAATCCAAGATCCAAACATATTTTTGACAACAGGCACAGTATTCAAAAGAATATGACCCTGACCATCTATGTCTGTCTTAATTACAAACCTGAATCTTTTATTTCTTTTCATCACTGTTAACAAAAACTTAGAGGCCAAACTATGTCTTCAGTATTTAGTGTACACGATCTCATTTTATCTTTATCACACTACTAAATGATAAGAAGTATTATGATTTATTCCATCTCACTGATGAAGATTGTAAGACCCAGACAAGCTAAGCAAATGAATATTTAGGATGGTGGTTTAGTCATTAAGTCATATCCCACTCTTTTGACCCCATGGACAGTAGCCTGCCAGGTTCCTCTGTCCATGGGATTTCCCAGGAAAGAATACAGGAATGGGTTGCCATTTCTCCTCCAGGGGGGATCTTCTTCAACCCTGGTATTGAACCTGCATGTCCTGCATTGCAAGTGAATTCTTTACTGCTGAGAAACCCTTGAATATATAGCATATAGAGCTCTGCAATTGCCATTTAATCTATGTTAGAGCCTCTGTTTTAACCACTGGGCCTTCATCTTGTTTCTGATCTCCCCAGATGCAGCATCCTTGTCTGGTCAGAACTACAGCACAGTGTCTGAATTCATCCTCATCGGCTTCTCCAACTTCCCTCAGCAGCTCCTGCCCACCTTCTTCCTGCTGTACCTGCTGATGTACCTGTTCACACTGCTGGGGAACCTGCTCATCATGGGCACCATCTGGAGGGAGCACAGCCTCCACACCCCCATGTACCTCTTCCTGTGTGTCCTCTCCATCTCCGAGATCCTGTTCACTGTTGCGGTCACCCCTCAAATGTTGGTGGACATGCTCTCCACCCATCGCTCCATCACCTTTGTGGCCTGTGCCAGCCAGATGTTCTTCTCCTTTACGTTTGGCTACACCCACTCCTTCCTGCTCATGATCATGGGCTATGACCGCTATGTGGCCATCTGCCACCCACTGCGTTACAACGTGCTCATGAGCACCCGTGACTGTGCTCGTCTTGTGTCCTGGTGCTGGGCTGGTGGCTCAGTTGTGGGGTTGATGGTGACATTGATAGTTTTTCATCTCACCTTCTGTGGGTCTAAGGAGATACACCATTTTGTCTGCCATGTGCTTTCCCTGTTGAAGTTGGCCTGTGGAAAGGAGACAGCCTCTGTCACCATAGTTGTAATATTGGTTTGCGTCACAGCCCTAATGGGCTGCTTATTCCTCATCTTCCTCTCCTATGTCTTCATCGTGGCCGCCATCCTGAGGATCCCCTCCACTGAGGGCCGGCACAAGACCTTCTCCACCTGTGTCTCCCACCTCACCATAGTGGTCGTGCACTATGGTTTTGCCTCCATCATCTATCTGAAGCTCAAAGGCCCCCATTCTATGGACAATAACACTCTGATGACCACCATATATACAGTCTTTACCCCCTTTCTTAGCCCCATCATTTTCAGTCTCAGGAATAAGGAGCTGAAAAATGGCATAAAGAGAAATTTGCACAGAACTTTCTGTCCCCTAAGCTTCTGATGGCCAGTTTGGTGGTATGGAACTGTGATGGATGAGAGGGGTTTAATAATATCTGTCTCCATAGAACTCTTGTAATGATTCGGGTCTGTAAAATACTCACACTCCATCGGAGTTTGATGCATACTAGCTACTCACTTTTCTCCAATGTTTCCCCCTGTTGCAGAGTCTGTCTCATCATAATCTTTTATTTATTCCCAGTGAAATGAACTCTGTCCCATTATCTATACCTAAGAATGTGCTATATATCTATAAGCAAGTGGGGAGCACCAGATGCATGTATCAGGACCCTGATACAGGTTGTTATCCTTGAATGGATTAGCAAAAGTAGATTTTAATTCCCCATCCCCCAAAATGAAAATGAATAAAATTACCTAAAGATAATAAGAAATACCACCAGGACTGGGTCTTTTCCATATATGAAACACTGACATGTAAAGTAATTACTGACTGTTGAGAATGATGTTTGCTGTGGGTTTGTCATATATAGCCTTTATTAAGTTAAGGAGGTTTCCTCTGTGCCCACTTTCTGTAGAGTGTTTTATTTTTAATCATAAATGGGTGTTGAATTTTGTCAACAACTTTTTCTGCATCTTTTGAGGTGATCATATAATTTTCATTCTTCAGTTTGTTGATGTGTTGTGTCATATTGATTGTCTTGTGTATATAGAAGAATCCTTGCATCTCTGGGATAAATCTCACTTGATCCTTCCAATGTGTTGTTGGATTTGATTTGCTAGTATTTTGTTGATGATTTCTGCCTCTATCTTCATCAGTGATATTGACCCACAATTTTATCTTTTTGTGGTTTTGATTTCAGTGTGATGGTGGCCTCATAAAATGAGCTTGGGAGCCTCCTTCCTCTGCATATTTTAGAAGAGGCTCAGAAAAACAGATTCCAGTCTTTTTTGTCCAGGTTATGCAGCAGTTAGATTTTAGTGTTTTCAGGAGAGGAAGTGAGCTCAAGTTCTTCTACCAAGAGAAAACAAATGTTATCAAAGATGTGGAGGTAAGGGAACATTGTGGAAAATGTAAATTGGTGCAGCCAACATGGGAGGCCATATGGAGATTCCTCAAAAAAAGTAAGCCTTGGACTACTATATGATCCAGCTATTCCATTTTGGGGGTATTTATACAAAGAATACAAAAACTAATTCAAAAAGATGTGTGCAGCCCTATGTTCATCATGGAATATTTTACAATAGCCAAGAAGTGGAAACAACTTAACGATGGGATAAGGAAGATGTGAGATATATCTTAATACATAATGGAACACTACTCAGCCATAAGAAATATGAAACCTTGCCACTTGTGACAGCATGGATGGATCTTGAGCATATTATGCTAAGTGAAATAACTCAGGTGGTTAAAGACAAATAGCACATAATTTCACTCATTTGTGCAATATAAAAAACAAAGAAATAAAGACCACAATAAATGAACAAACCAAACAAAAATAAACATGAGCACAGAGGGGAAGGAGAGATGAGGGTAAAATGGGGAAAGAGGTCAACTGTGTGGAGATGAATAGAAAAGAAAATTTGGATAGTAACTGTAATGTGCACAGAGTAGATATATAACGCTGTACACGTGAAACATACATAATGTTATAGATCCATGTTACCTCAACAAAAATAAATTTTTTAAAAAAGGAGAGATATACATAGGAAAAAATATACTTCTTCATGGTCAATGTAGCTATGGCTATGTAACTTTTTATGAACCATGGCTATGTAATTTTTTAAGGTTCTGTTTCCTAAACTTGAGAAATGCAGATATCATAAGTACCTAGCTCATATGGTTATTGTGAGGATTAATGACTTACATATGTATCTGCTTATATAATTAAAATCATAAATGATTACCAGAGTCAGAGTAGTGACTAAGTCTTAGTCATTATGAACTACTATAACTATCATCACTATAATGTTATATAAATACCACACTATAAATATTTTATTACCACTAAAATTAATTTAGAAAGCTAAAATAATTTTTAAAAAGCAATATTGTACAGAAACAGACATGTAAAATAATGGAATGGCATAAGTGTCATGGAATAACCCAATTTCAAAACCATGGACTATTCTTAAATCTTGTTGGGGCAATTAGTTATCCATTTAAAAATACATTTTACCACCACTTGCCTATTAGAATGACTAAAATCTGTAACAGTGGCAACACTAAATGCTCTTAAGGATGTGAAACAACAAAAACTCTCATTCATTACTAGGAATGCAAAATGGTATAGCCACAATTTGGTGATGTCCTACAAAATAGAACATAGTCTTCCTATATAATCCATCAAACACACTCCCTGGTATTTACCCAAAGGAGTTGAACACTTAGGTTTACAAAAAAAATATGCACACCGATGTTTATAGCATATTTCTGTGAAATTGCCAAAACTTGAAAGAATCAAGATGTCCTACAATAGACGAGTAGATAAATAAGCTGAGCAATCCTGAAGGAAATCAGTCCTGAATATTCATTGGAAGAACCAATGCTGAAGCTGAAGCTCCAATACTTTGGCCACCTGATTCAAGAGCAGACTCCTTAGAAAATATCCTGATGCTGGGAAAGATTGAGGGCAAGAGGAGAAGGGACAACAAAGGATGAGATGGTTGGATGGCATCACTGACTCAATGGACATGAGTTTGATCGGCTCTGGGAGTTGGTGATGGACAGGGAAGCCTGGGGTGCTGCAGTCCATGGGTTGCAAAGAGTTGGAGATGACTTGGTGACTGAACAACAACACCAAGACAATGGAATATTATTTAGCACCAAAAATTTGAGCTATCAAGCCATCAAAAGACTTTGAGGAACCTTTATTGCACATTACAAAGTGAAAGAAGCCTATCTAAAAAGACTATAAACTATATGATTCCAACTGTATGATACTGTGGGAAAAGCTGAACAGTGGAGGCAATAAAAAGACCAGTGGTTGCCAAAGGATAAGGGAGAGGGATGGATGACTAGACAGAACACAGAGGATTTTTAAAGCAGTGAAAATACTCTGCATGATACTATAACAATGGATACATCTCACTATATATGTTAATCCATAGAAGACACAGTGAAAGTGAAACATAATGTAAATTATGGACTTTGGTGATGATACTATGTCAACTTAGGTTCATCTATTGCAACAAATGTACCACTCTGGTAGAGGAAATTGATAATGTGAGACTCTGTGTATGTGCGAGGGGGCACAGGGTATATGGGAAATCTCTGCTTTCCTCTCAATTTTGCTGTGAAATGGAAACGGCTCTGAAAAAAATTGTCTTAAAAATAATAACTTGAAACCAAATTTGAAATGGTTGCATGATATTTTTGGTTGATTAAAGTTTGAGAGGTTGACAATTTTTTCCCTTTTTAAAAATTAATTAATTTATTTTAATTGGAGGATGGTGGTGGTGGTTTAGTTGCTAAGTCATGTCTGACTCTTGCGACCCCATGATCTGTAGCCCACCAGGCTTCTCTGTCCATGGGGTTGTCCAGGTAAGAATACTGGAGTGGACTGCCATTTCCTTCTCCAGGGGATCTTCCCAACTCAGGAATCGAACCCAGGTCTCCTGCACTGCAGGCAGATTCTTTACCAACTGAGCTATGAGAGAAGGGAGGATAGTCACAATATTGTGATGGTTTTTGCTATACATCAATATGAATTGGCCACAGGTATACATGTGTCCCACCAAATCCTGAACCCCTCTCCCATCTCCCTCCCCACCTTATCCCTCTGGGTTGTAGTAGAGCACCGGCTTTGGGTGCCCTGCTTCTTGCATCGAACTCGCACTGGTCATCAATTTTACATGTGGTAATGTACATGTTTCAATGCTATTCTCTCAAACTGTGGGATAGCCTGAGAGAAAAAAAAAGAGAGAGAGAAAGAGAGAGAGAACTTTCCCGCAAAAAGCTCTAAGGCACTGCCAGGCCACTCACAGATCAAAGGATTGTGTGAATACCAGAGGAGAGCTAGCCGGCTGTGAACTGGCCCATCCCCCCACCAGAGGCAGAGAGGCAGGTGGGCGACAGCTAGAGTCAGAAGGTGAGAGGCAAGCTCTGCTCCAGAGATGCATCCACCACCAAACTGTGAGCAGGCTAGCATCAGTAGCTAACCAAGTCTTCCTGAGATCCTGGACAATTGACATCCAAAGCGAGTTAGCAGAAGCAGCAGGAGGTTTGCAATCAGAGATTAGCTTCCCAGAGGAGACACAGGGCATACCTGAGATGGCGCTCTTGTTGCGCACCCAGGAAACCGAGGGGCTGGAACCGGGGAGGTGATAAGACTCACTGCACCTAAGGAGAATGCGCTCGCCAAGCACCTGGTTGCCTAAGCTGCTCGGACCTGGGAGGGGAACAAAACACAGGCCCAACTGACTCTGTGCCTTTGTGGAGTACACAAGAATCTGAACTTCAGTGGCTTAGACTTGGGAAGTGCACACAAGGCAGGGCCCACTTTAAACAGTTCCCCTGCAGAGCAATCTGGCGCCTGAGCAGTGTAGACCAGGAAAGCACACACACCGTGAGCAGGGGCAAACCCAGTTTGGCCGAGACAATGCGAGCACTCCCCACAAATGCCAGTGATATTTGTTTGCAGTGTTCCTCCCTCCCCACAGCACAACTGAACGAGTGAGCCTAAATAAGTGACCACATTCACCCCCTAGTATCAAAGCAGAAATTAGACACTGGAGAGACTTGCAAACAGAGGAATCCAAAAGAAACAAAGAAGAGGGAGCTGATTTGGAAGTGACAGGTGCAAAAGATTAAAACCCTGTAGTTAGCATTGTTGGAGAAGGCAATGGCACTCCACTCCAGTACTCTTGCCTGGCAAATCCCATGGACGGAGGAACCTGGTAGGCTGCAGTCCATGGGGTCGCTAAGACTCGGACACGACTGAGTGACTTCACTTTGACTTTTCACTTTCATGCATTGGAGGAGGAAATGGCAACCCACTTTAGTGTTCTTGCCTGGAGAATCCCACGGACAGAGGAGCCTGGTGGGCTGCCATCTATGGGGTCGCACAGAGTCCGACACGACTGAAGTGACTTAGCAGCAGCAGCAGCAGTTAGCATTGACTACATTGGAAGGGGCCTATAGACCTTGAGAAGAAGTATAAGCTGGAACAAGAAACTATTTGAAACTGAACTGACCCCACACTGCCCTCAACAAATCCAGAGAAATTCCTAGATATATTTTTACTATCATCATCTTTTAATTTTTAATTTTTTTTAAATTTTAAAATTCTTTATTACTCCATTAATTTTCATTTTTATACACTATTACTTTGCAAAAAAAGATCCCATTTTAAAGCAAATTTCATATATATATATTTTATAATTTTAGTTTTTTTTAATATTGTATTTCTGAAAGTCTAACCTCTACTGTAGATTTTTAATGTTTGCTTTTTGGTATTTTTTTTTATCAATTTTGTACCTTTAAGAAGCCAATCTTCAGCACTCATTTTTACTTATGAGTGTGATTACTGGCTTGATCGTTCTCTCTCCCTTTTGACTCTCCTTTTTCTCCCCCAGGTCACCTCTATCTCCTCCTTCCCCCTTCTCTTCTATACCCAACTCTGTGAGTCTCTTTGGGTGTTCTGGGCTGTGGAGAACACTCAGGGAACTGATTACTGGCTAGATCTATGTCTCTCCTTTTGACTCCCCCTCTTCTCCTTCTGGTCACCTCTATCTCCTTCCTCCCTCTTCTTTCCTCTATGTAACTCCGTGAACCACTCTAAGTGTTCCAGACTATGGAGAGCACATGGGGAACTGATTACTGGCTAGATTGCTCTCCCCCGCTTTTATTCCCCCTCTTCTCCTCCTGGTCACCTCTATCTCCCTCCTCCCTCTTCTCTTCTCCATGTAACTCTGTGAACCTCTCTGGGCATCCTTCACTGTGGAGAATCTTTTCACCATTAACCCAGATGCTTTATTATCAGTGTTGTATGGATGTGGAAGTCTTGAGGCTACTGTAAGAATAAGACTGAAAGCCAGAGACAGGAGGCTTAAATCAACATCCTGAGAACAGCAGAGAACTCCTGACTCCAGGGAACATTAATCGACAAGAGCTCATTCCAAAGCCTCCATACCTACACTGAAACCAAGCTCCGCTCAAGAGCCAACAAGTGTCAGAGCAAGACGTACCAAGCTAATTCTACAATAATGCAGAAACATAACCCTGATCATTAAAATACAGGTGGTCAAAAGTCACACAAACCTATAGACACCTTAAAACTCACTACTGGACACTTCATTCCACTCCACAGAGAGGAGATCCAGCTTCACCCATCAGAACACTGACACAAGCTTCCCTAACCAGGAAACCTTGACAAGCCATTCGTCCAACCCCCCTACAGGGAGGAACCTCCACAATAAAGAGGAACCACAAACTTCCAGAATACAGAAAGGCCACCCTAAACACAGCAATCTAAACAAGATGGAAAGGCAGAGAAATATTCAGCAGGTAAAGGAACATGATAAATGCCCACCAAACCAAACAAAAGAGGAGTAGATAGGGAGTCTACCTGAAAAAGAATTCAGAATAATTATAGCAAAAATGATCCAAAATCTTGAAAACGAAATGGAGCTACTAATAAATAGTCTGGAGACCAAGGATTGAGAAGATGCAAGAAAAATTTAACAAGGACCTAGAAGAAATAAAAAAGAGTCAATATATAATTAATAATGCAATAACTGAGACCAAAAGCACATTGGAGGGAACCAACAGTAGAATAACTGAGGCAGAAGATAGAATAAGTGAGGTAGAAGATAGAATGGTGGAAATAAATGAAGCATAGAGGAAAAAAGAATATAAAGAAATGAGGACAACCTCAGAGACCTCTGGGACAATGTCAAATGCCACAACATTTGAATCATAGGAGTCCCAGAAGAAGAAGACAAAAAGAAAGACCATGAGAAAATACTTGAGGAGATAATAGTTGAAAATGTCCCTAAAATGGGAGAGGAAATAGCTACCTAAGTCCAAGAAACCCAGAGAGTCCCAAACAGGATAAACCCAAGGCAAAACATCCCAAGACACATATTAATCAAATTAATGAAAATCAAACACAAAGAACAAATATTAAAAGCAGCAAGGGAAAAACAACAAATAATTCACAAGGGGATCCCCATAAGGATAACAACTGATTTTTCAATAGAAACTCTTCAAGCCAGAAGGGAATGGCAGGACATACTTAAAGTGATGAAAGAGAAAAGCTTACAACCCAGATTACTATACCTGGCAAGGATCTCATTCAAATATGAAGGAGAAATCAGAAGTGGGAGATTTTAATACCCCGCTCACACCTGTAAATAAATCAACTAAACAGAAAAGTAGCAAGGAAACACAAACTTTAAATGATACAATGGGCTAGTTAAACCTAATTGATATCCCTAGGACATTTCACCCCAAAACAAAGAATTTCACCCTTTTCTCAAGTGCACATGGAACATTCTCCAGGATAGATCACATCCTGGGCCACAAATCTAGCCTTGGTAAATTAAAAAAAAAAAAATTGAAATCATTCCAAGCATCTTTTCTGATCACAATGTGGTAAGATTAGATGTCGACTACAGGAAAAAAAAAATATTAAAAATACAATCATATGGAGGCTAAACAACATGCTTCTGAATAACCAACAAACCACAGAAGGAATCAAAATATGCATAGAAACAAATGAAAATGAAAACTTAACAACCCAACCTGAACCCAACAACAATCCTATGGGATTCAGTAAAAGCAGTGCTAAGGGGAAGGTTCATAGCGATACAAGCTTACCTCAAGAAACAAGAGAAAAATCAATTAAATAACCTAACTCTACACCTTAAGCAACTAGAAAAAGAAGAAATGAAGAATTCCAGGGTTCATAGAAGGGAAGAAATCATAAAAAAAAATAAATAAATAAAGGCAGAAATAAATGCAAAAGAAACAAAGGAGACCATAGCAAAAATCAACAAAGCTAGAAGCTTGTTCTTTGAGAAGATAAATAAAATAGACAAACCATTAGCCAGAGTCATCAAGAAAAAAAGGGAGAAGAATCAAATCAACAAAATTTAAAATGAAAATGTAGCAATCACAACAGACAACACAGAAATACACAGGATCATAAGAGACTACTATCAGCAACTATATGCCAATAAAATGGACAACTTGGAAGAAATGGACGAATTCTTAGAAAAGTATAACTTTCCAAAACTGAACCAGTAGGAAATATAAAATCTTAACAGAGCCATCACAAGCACGGAAATTGAAACTGTAAACAGAAATCTTCCAACAAACAAAAGCTCAGGACAAGACAGCTTCACAGCTGAACTCTCCCAAAAATTTAAAGAGAAAACACCTATCCTACTCAAACTCTTGCAGAAAATTGCAGAGGAAGGTAAACTTCCAAACTTATTCTATGAAGCCACCATCACCCTAACACGAAAATCAGACAAAGATGACACAAAAAAAGAAAACTGCAGGCCAATACCACTGATGAACATAGATGCAAAAATACTCAACAAAATTCTAGCTTTTAGAATCCAAAAACATATTAAAAAGATCGTACATCATGATCAAGTGGGCTTTATCCCAGGGATGCAAGGATTCTTCAATATTCATAAATCAATCAATGTAATACACCACATTAACAAATTGAAAACTAAAAACCATATGATTATCTCAACAGCTGCAGAGAAAGCCTTTGACAAAATTCAACATCCATTTATGATTAAAAAAAAAAAAAAACAACCTCCAGAAAGCAGGCATAGAAGGAATATCAGTTCAATTCAGTTGCTCAGTTGTGTCCAACTCTTTTTGACCCCATGAACCACAGTATGCCAGGCCTCCCTGTCCACCACCAACTCCCGGGTCCACCCAAGCCCATGTCCATTGAGTCAGTGATGCCTTCCAACCATCTCACCCTCTGTCGTCCCCTTCACCTCCTGCCCTCAATCTCTCCCAGCATCAGGCTCTTTTCCAAGGAGTCAGCTCTTCTCATCAGGTGGCCAATGTATTGGAGTTTCAGCTTCAAAATCAGTCCTACCAATGAACACTCAGGAGTGATCTCCTTTAGGATGGACTGGTTGGATTGCCTTACAGTCCAAGGGACTCTCAAGAGTCTTCTCCAACACCACAGTTCAAAAGCACCAATTCTTTGGCGCTCAGCTTTCTTTATAATCCAACTCTCACACCCATACATAACCACTGGAAAAACCATAGCCTTGACTAGATGGACCTTTGTTGGCAAAGTAATGTCTCTGCTTTTTAATGTGCTATCTAGGTTGGTCATAGCTTTTCTTCCAAGGAGTAAGTGTCTTTTAATTTCATGGATACAATCACCATCTGCAGTGCTTTTAGAGCCCAGAAAAATAAAGTCAACCACTGTTTCCACTGTTTCCCCGTCTATTTGCCATGAAGTGATGGGACCGGATACCTTGATCTTAGTTTTCTGAATGTTGAGCTTTAAGTCAACTTTTTAACTCTCCTCTTTCACTTTCATCAAGAAGCTCTTTAGTTCTTCTTCACTTTCTGCCATATGTGTGGTGTCATTTGCATATCTCAGGTTATTGATATTTCTCCCGGCAATCTTGATTCCAGCTTGTGCTTTTTCCAGCCCAAAGTTTCTCATGATGTACTCTGCATATAAGTTAAATAACCAATATACCTCAACATAATAAAAGCCATATATGATAAACCCACAGAAAACATCTTCAATGGTGAAAAATTGAAAGCATTTCCCCTAAAGTCAGGAACAAGACAAGTGTGCCCACTCTCACCACTACTGTTCAACATAGTTTTGGAAGATTTTTCCACAGCAATCAGAGAAGAAAAAGAAATAAAAGGAATCCAGATTGGAAAGGAAGAAGTAAAACTCTCACTGTTTGCAGATGACATGATCTTCTACATGCTGCTGCTACTGCTGCTAAGTCGCTTCAGTCGTGTCTGACTCTGTGCGACCCCACAGATGGCAGCCCACCAGGCTCCACCATCCCTGGGATTCTCCAGGCAAGAACACTGGAGTGGGTTGCCATTTCCTTCTCCAATGCATGAAAGTGAAAAGTGAATGTGAAGTCGCTCAGTAAGTGTCCGACTCTTCGCAACCCCATGGACTGCAGCCTACCAGGCTCTTCCATCCATGGGATTTTCCAGGCAAGAGTACTGGAGTAGGGTGCCATTGCCTTCTCCAACAAAACTCTACTAGGTTTCATTTATTTCTGTCACAATAACATAGTTCTGCAGATGACAATAATATTTCTGTGAATTTCATTAAAAATGTTATCCCCATACTTACTATTATGTCTAGTTAATTTCATAGGTCATTTCTCAAAGAGAATTTTTTAAAAAATAAATACTGTTATCTTTCATAGAGCGAATTGAGAAAGTCTTTAACTGTCTAAGATTTACATTAAAAACTCAAAGTTAAGGGACATCATCCTAAAGCATCCTATTTTAACAATAAAAAGCTATAAAACAGCTTGTCCTTATGTATCTTACTATATACCTGTATACCTTTAATACTATCTCATGGCTTTGGCTGTACTGTCCATTACTTTTAATGTTACAATATCATGTTATTGTTCAATCTCATTATGTAATAATTTTGCAAATTATCATCAACTTACTTTGTTCAAACTCAAAAGAATATTCTAAAACATTACTATTTTAGATAGAAGCCAGGTTTCTTGCTAGATTAGCACTCACTCATCCACTGGTGTAATCTGGACAATTATTTTCTCCTCCATGTATTACCTTGTGCTTGCCCACAGTAAAGGTCTGACACTTTTCTGTCATTTCACAAGACTTTTATGTGCAGTTATGTTTATTAGCTTGGCATTCTACTGTTCAAGAAAAACATAGAGACTTGAAGATGTCATTATATAGTTCCCTTCATGAAGATTATGTAATTGTATTAAATGTGGACCTACCCTAATACTAAAAAACATGTGTGTGTGTTTTTGTGCAGAGCAGTTTTTATCCCTACATTTGTCTCTAAATCAGAGCTCTAGTAGTCAAAGTTTTTTGCAGTTTCAAATAAATTAATTTAATAGCCTTTGTAAGAAAATAGTTTTATTTTAAAAAATTACATCTATCCTTTTCCAAAATGTGATTATTATCTTAGAGAATTTTTTTAAGTTAAGATTTGACTGACTGACAAGATAGAAAACCCTAAATTTTTTTTACAAGATAGAAAACCAGAAAATTATTAGAGGTAATCAATGAATATAGTAAAGTTGTAGGATGTAAAATTAACACACAGAAATCCCTTGCATTCCTATACACTAACAATGAGAAAACAGAAAGAGAAATTAAGGAAACAACACCACTCACCAGTGTGATGAAAAGAATAAAATACTTAGGAATAAATCTACCTAAAGAAACAAAAAACCTATATATAGAAAACTGTAAAACACTGGTGAAAGAGATCAAGAGGACACAAATAGATGGAGAAATATACCATGTTCATGGATTGGAAGAATCAATATAGTGAAAATTAGTATACTACCCAAAGCAAATTATAGATTCAATACAATCCCTATCAAGCAATCAATGGTATTTTTCAGAGAACTGGAACAAATAATTTCACAATTTGTATGGAAATACAAAAAACCTGTAATAACCAAAGAAATCTTGAAAAACAAGAATGGAATTAGAGGGATCAACCTGCCTGACTTCAGGCTCTACTACAAAACCACAGTCATCAAGACAGTATGGTACTGGCACAAAGACAGAAATATAGATCAATGGAACAAAATAGAAAGCCCAGAGATAAATCCACGCATATATGGACACCTTATCTTTGACAAAGGAGGCAAGAATATACAATGGATTAAAGACAATCTCTTTAACAAGTGGTGCTGGAAAAAATTGGTCAACCACTTGTAAAAGAATGAAACTAGAGCACTTTCTAACACCATACACAAAAATAAACTTAAAATGGATTTAAGATCTCAACGTAAGACCAGAAACTATAAAACTCTTAGAGGAGATCATAGGCAAAACACTCTCTGACACAAATCACAGCAGGATCCTCTATGACCCACCTCTGAGAATATTGGAAATAAAAGCAAAAATAAACAAATGGGACCTAATTCAACTTAAAAGCTTCTGCACAACAAAGGAAACTATAAGCAAGGTGAAAAGACAGCCTTCAGAATGGGAAAAAATAATAGCAAATGAAGCAACTGACAAACAACTAATCTCAAAAATATACAAGCAACTCCTATAGCTCAATTCCAGAAAAATAAATGACCCAATCAAAAAATGGGCCAAAGAACTAAATAGACATTTCTCCAAAGAAGACATACAGATGACTAACAAACACATGAAAAGATGCTCAAAATCACTCATCAGAGAAATGCAAATCAAAACCACTATGAGGTACCATTTCACGCCAGTCAGAATGGCTGCAATCCAAAAGTCTACAAGCAATAAATGCTGGAGAGGGTGTGGAGAAAAGGGAACCCTCTTACATTGTTGGTGGGAATGCAAACTAGTACAGCCACTATGGAGAACAGTGTGGAGATTCCTTAAAAAACTGGAAATAGAACTGCCTTATGATCCAGCAATCCCACTGCTGGGCATACACACTGAGGAAACCAGAAGGGAAAGAGACACGTGTACCCCAATGTTCACCGCAGCACTGTTTATAATAGCCAGGACATGGAAGCAACCTAGATGTCCATCAGCAGACGAGTGGATAAAAAAGCAGTGGTACATATACACAATGGAGTATTACTCAGCCATTAAAAAGAATACTTTTGAATCAGTTCTAATGAGGTGGATGAAACTGGAGCCTATTATACAGAGTGAAGTAAGCCAGAAAGAAAAACACCAATACAGTATACTAATGCATATATATGGAATTTAGAAAGATGGTAACAATAACCCTGTGTATGAGACAGCAAAAGAGACACTGATGTCTAGAACAGTCTTTTGGACTCTGTGGGAGAGGGAGAGGGTGGGATGATTTGGGAGAATGGCATTGAAACATGTATAATATCATATATGAAATGAGTCGCCAGTCCAGATTCAATGCACGGTACTGGATGTTTGGGGCTGGTGCACTGGGACGACCCAGAGGGATGGTACGGGGAGGGAGGAGGGAGGAGGGTTCAGGATGGGGAACACGTGTATACCTGTGGCAGATTCATGTTGATATATGGCAAAACCAATACAATATTGTAAATTAAAAAAAAAAAAAAAAACCACCACAGTATTGTAAAGTAATTAGCCTCCAATTAAAATAAATTAATTTAAAAAAAAGAAATGATGCTTTTCAACTGTTATTTCATAGTAATTAGGAAAATGCAAATTAAAGTGCCAGTGGGAGCCAACTTGGCAACCGTGTTGGCAAAATTAAATTTCACAACATTGAACATTGGTGAGGGTGTAGAGAAACACTGCCAAGGTTGAGAAATATCTGTCTATAATAAACTAAGATGAATATTACTCCAAAATGAGAGCAAATAAGTCAAGTTACAGCAAGGTTCCTACAAAACAATCAGATTTGTGTTAAAATACATAGTATGAAAACTAGTTTGGTGGTCCACCAAAAAATTAAATATGGAATTACTTTATGACTCAGCACTTTTACTCCTAGGAGCACACCTCAAAGAAATGAATTTAATTAAATCTCTGTATACAAATAACCAGAGCAGCACTATTCATACAGCCCAGTGGCAGAAACAGTCCAAATGCCCATCAGTAGGTGAATGACTAAACAAAATACGATCCACCCACATAGTGGAATATTCAGTTCAGTTCAGTTCAGTCACTCAGTTGTGTCCAACTCTTTGTGACCCCATGAATCGCAGCACGCCAGGCCTCCCTGTCCATCACCAACTCCCGGAGTTCACTCAGACTCACATCCATCGAGTCATTGATGCCATCCAGCCATCTCATCCTCTGTGGTCCCCTTCTCCTCCTGCCCCCAATCCCTCCCAACATCAGAGTCTTTCCCAATGAGTCAACTCTTCGCATGAGGTGGCCAAAGTACTTAGCCATAAAAAGGAATGAAGCACTGATGCATGCTACATGATGGATGAATCCTGAAAATATTACACTGAGTGGAAAAACCAGATCCCAAAGGCTACATACATATTGTATCATTCCATTTGCATGACATGCCCAAATCAGGAAAACCCACAGGGTAAAAAAGGAAATTAGTGGTTGCCAGGGACTCAGGGGAGGAAGACTGATAATGGGATAAGGTCTCCCAGTTCTTGAAGTGATGAAAATGTTTGAGAACTGGGTAGAGATGGTAGTTAAATAACATTGTGAATGTGCTAAATGAAACAGAACTGTTCACTTTACAGTGGTGAATTTTAAGTTATATAAATTTCACCTTAAAAATAAAAACAAAACCAAAAACCCCACAACAGAACCCCACAATAATACTCTGATTTTAAGAGCTTGTGTTACTCACTTGCCACATGCATACAAAGGTGTGTAGCAATGTCCATCAGATTTCTCATTGTGATCTCATGGCTGGCCATCGCTTGACTTTTAGTCTGGTTTGCAGCATTTCAATTATTTAATAAGAAGAAAAATATGTTTGTGTGCTTACTAAAAATTTTTATTTAAAATTTTTTGCTACTTTATTTTTTTAATTGAAGGATAAATGCTTTATAGAATTTTTTAAAAGGCATTTAATTGAGCAAGTGTCCTGAATGGGCAAGAAAGAAAGTGGAGAGTCAAGCCAGGCAGCCTCCTCAGCCCCAGTGAACAATGGCAGGGCTGGTTTCCTGCCACTGCTAGGAGCCAGGGCTCCAAATTCCAAATTTGTGAAGTATTAGACTCTGTTTGAGCCCCTGAGAAGCTCAGGTAATTGACTTACCCCTGGCAGGCAGAGAGGGAGGGACAAAGGATGATGACAGTATCCCTGAGATTGCCCAGTGCACTGCATGGTTCCCAAGGGTCCCAGCATCCCTGTAGCAGCAGCAGAGATAGAGTCCAGGGGATCACAGTGAGAGAAAGCAGCAGGCAGGGAGCTGAGGCAGCATAAATAACGGAGGTGAGGCTCAGGTAGCCCCCCTACCCCACCACCACCAGTCTACTCATAGTGGCAGGTTCCTTGCCATGCAGCCCTCACTCATCCAGCCCTTACCTGCTGGAGAACATCAAACCAGAGCCTCCAGCTGGAGTGAGGCAGAAGCAGTTGCAGAGCCTGGAGTCCCAGGTGAGTCACCTTCCCTCCCTTTCACTTGATCAGGAGAGACCTGGGGAACAAGCAACTGTCACAGACAAGGAGACCCTTCGTGTTTATAAAACTTCCTGTGAAAGTTGAGTCTATGAATTGGGGCAGTAGGTAGGGCTCTACCCTTCCCACCTTCAAGGTAATGGATGTGATGATTACTTTGCAGGATGGGTAAGAAAACTGGGATGCAGAGAGAGAAGAGCTACCACTTTAAGTTACACAGAGCACCTGTCTGACTTTTAACCTAACTCCCCTCACTGTCCTGGCCAATACAGTGGTAAAAGGTTTGGAGAGAGGCAGAGAAAAGAGCCAGTCAAGAAGATTCACGATGGAGAGGCTCTGGTCACCCCCTCACCAAGGGTGTTAAGTATCAGGGAGACACCAGGGTGGACAGGTGCATTGATGGTAAGGAGTCAAGGATGAAAATAGGGAAGCAGCAGGTAGTTCAGGTGGGAAGGAGGATGCAGAAAGGAGAACATAAACAACTTCATGAGAAGAGAGAGGATGGGGGCAGACAGGTAAGGCAAGATGGAGACAACACGCCTAACCTGTGGTTCTCCACCAGAGGCCGTTACCTCCCCAGCGGACACTTGACAATGTGTGAGGATACTTCTGATTGTCACAACTGGGAGATGCTACTGGCATATAGAGAGGGACAGAGATGCTGCTCAATACCTAATAATGCACAGGGAAACCTCTAACCACAAAAAAATTATCAGCTCCTAAAGTCCCTATTTCATTGGAAAAGACCCTGATGCTAGGAAAGACTGAGGGCAAGAGGAGAAGGGGACGACAGAGGATGAGATGGCTGGATGGCACCAGTGACTTAATGGAGATGAGTTTGAGTAAACTCTGGGAGCTGTGATGGACAGGTAGGCCTGGCGTGCTGCAGTCCATGGGGTTGCAAAGAGTCAGACACGACTGAGTGACTGAACTGAAAGTCCCTGATGCTAAAGTTGGAAAACTCTGCTGCCATGATATGTGTAGATAGGACTTGGCCATAGGAGGGTTTGACCCCTGAGTTTTGGGTGGGGACTGGCCCCTCTGTGAGTTCCTCCAAGTGCCACAGAGCCAGGTCACACTCCTTCTCTGGGGCTGTTCAGTTTAACTGCAGAGAAGCCACTAGTTGTTCTCCTGGTTGGTCAATGACTGGGGCCTTTAGTCCACCTCTTTGCAATCCTGAACCTACACCCATTGTGGTTCTAAGGCTTCTTATTTTACTTTAAAAAAAAATCAGGAGTCTCTACCTCTTAGAGCAGTTTTATGTTTACAGAAAACTGAGCAGACAGTGAGCTTCCCAGATGGCTCAGTGGGTAAAGAATCCACCTGCAATGCAGGAAAAACAGGCGTTGTGGGCTCAGTCCCCGGGTTGGAAAGATCCCCTGGAGGAGGGCATGGCAACCCACTCCAGTATTCTTGCCTGGAGAATCCCCATGGACAGAGTAACCTGGCTACAGTCCATGGGAATCACAGAGTTGGACACAATTGAAGCAACTGAGCAGGCACACATGAGCAGATAGTGCAGAGGATTTCCACATACCCTCTCTCTCCCTGCACTCAGCTTCCCCTGTTATTAACATCCTGCATTAGTGAGTAACTGTGTTACAGTTGCTGAATCAATATTGACATATTATTATAACCAAAGCCCACAGTTTACATTAGAGTTCACTGTTGGTACTGTACAGCCTATGAGTTTTGACAAATGCCCTGTATCATGTATGCAATATATAGTATCTATAAACAGTAGAAACAGTGGCTGACTTTATTTTGGGGAGCTCCAAAATAGCTGGTGGTGAGTGCAGATGGTGAGTGCAGCCATGAAATTAAAAGACACTAACTCCTTGGAAGGAAAGTTATGACCAACCTAGACAGCATATTAAAAAACAGAGACATTGTCAACAAAGGTCCGTCTATTGAAGGCTATGGTTTTTCTAGTAGTCATGTATGGATGTGAGAGTTGGACTATAAAGAAAGCTGAGCACCAAAGAATTGATGCTTTTGAACTGTGGTGTTGGAGAAGACTCTTGAGGGTCCCTTGGACTGCAAGGAAATCCAACCAGTCCATCCTAAAGGAGATTAGTCCTGGGTGTTCATTGGAAGTACTGATGCTGAAGCTGAAACTCCAATACTTTGGCCACCTCATGCAAAGAGCTGACTCATTGGAAAAGACCCTGATGCTGGGAAAGATTGAGGGCAGGAGGAGAAGGGAATGACAGAGGATGAGATGGTTGGATGGCATCACTGACTTAATGGAGATGAGTTTGGGTAAACTCCAGGAGTTGGTGATGGACAGGGAGGCCTGGTGTGCTGCAATTCATGGGGTCGCAAACAGTTGGACACAACTGAGCAACTGAACTGAACTGAACTACACAGAACTGTTTCACCACCTTAAAAACTCCCTTGAGTTCCATCTATTTTTCTCTTCTTCTCTTCTGCTGAGTCCTTGACATGCACCAATCTTTTTATTGTCTCCATAGTTTTGCCTTTTCCCAGAATGAGAAGGTACCAAGCTTAGCGGAGTTCTGCATCCCCATCATCTGAGAAGGTGTATATGCAGCCCTGGGCCACATTCCCAGGACATGTGAGCTCTAGTCTTCCCATAGTTCCCAACTTTCTTTTTTATGTGTATGATTTTTGTGATCTGATTAATATGGAGGGGGAATGTGTGAATAGCCTGGTATGGTGAAGCTGACATTTCTCTGGTCCTGAAAGTGGCTCTGACATTCACTAATAGCCACCAGCAAATGGTGAATGTAACAGAGAGGTTAGGAAAAGATAGGCTTTGGGGTCATTCAGATACAGATTCAGATCCTGGCTCCCCCACTCAGGAGCCATGGTATCTTGGACAAGTGATGTGTCCTCTATGGATGCAGTTGCCACTTCTGTAAAACAGGGATCATAGCAGGGATCTCACAATATTGAGGAACAGATTTAATAAGAATTGCATGACCACGGAACCACATCTAATTAAGGGCAACTATTCTCATCAAGAGTTCAAAATCCAATGCCAGAGATAGTTGTGTATCCAGCATGGTACATTATAATAAAAATCATGATGAAGTTAGAAATGAGGACTTTTAAACTCACTCAGGGTAGTTGTTTGGAAAGCACACAGGAATGAGTGACTAAATTTGCTTTGGAAAGAGATGTCCAGAAAGACTGCACAGAGTAGGTAACATTGATGCAAAAGAACAACAGTTCTTGGTTGGAGAAACCAAGATCTGGGTAGAAGGAGCAGCTAAGTAAATACAATTGTACTCTCTAGATCATTGGTTTTCAACTGGGGGTGATTTTGCCCCCTCCAATGGGGACATTGAAAGTGAAAGTCTCAGTCATGTCTGACTCTTTGAGACCCCATGGACTGTAGCCCACCAGGCTTCTCTGTCCATGGAATTCTTCAGGCAAGAATACTGGAGTATGTTGCCATTCCCTTCTCCAGGGGATCTTCCTGACCCAGGGATAGAGCCCAGGTCTCCTGAATTGCAGGCAGATTCTTTACTGTTTGAGCCAGCAGTGAAGCTCACATTGGCAATATCTAATAATGACAGTTTTGGTAGTTACTACTGAGCATAGATTACTGGCATTCAGAGAGTAGAGGCTAGGGATGCTGCTAAACACCATATAGTTCATAGAATGGCCTCCATCTCATAACAAAGAATAATTTGTCATAAAATACTGAGAAAACTTGCACTAGACATTTGAAAACCTGGAAGCTTGTAAGAAGAGCCCACTTGATCCGGGTCTCACCCATTCAGCCTCTTCTTGGAAGCTCTTGTTTCTAAGTCATCCACTTTGATTTGCCCCTCTAGGATCTCAGGATATCAGGGCCAAGTGGGGCTTCTGTGGACCTCCAGGCAGGTGCAGACTCAGAGGAGACAGAGAAATGAAATTGACTCCAAAGGAGGGAGGCCAAAAAACTCTGGAGACCAATGATGTTGGGGAATGAAACCTCCAGTCCCCAAAGTATCTGGTTCCCCTTCATGTCCTCATTATTAACCTGCCAGGGTTTGATCTAGGACCTGAGCCCACTTAAGAGG
The DNA here is from genome assembly GCF_002263795.3 of Bos taurus. Classification (NCBI taxonomy): domain Eukaryota; kingdom Metazoa; phylum Chordata; class Mammalia; order Artiodactyla; family Bovidae; genus Bos; species Bos taurus. The sequence goes on along the minus strand of NC_037334.1, from coordinate 7,249,325 downwards.
GTATATCACCTCCCCCCATTTTTCATGTGTCATAGTAAAATACATGTAATGTACAATTTACCATTTTAGACACATTACAGCATGCAGTTCAGTGGCATGAAGTACATTCATGATGTATGAGCACCGTCTGTCTAGTTCCAGAACCTTCTCAGCACACCCAAAGGAAACCCTATACCCATAAGAGTTCTGTCTCTTCTCCCCTTCCTCCAGCTCCTGGAAACCACTCCTGTGCTTTAAATGCCCACATGAACGTTCATAGCAGCACTATTCACAAGAGGGGAAAAGTGGAAACAACTGACATGTCCATCAATGAGGTGATTGAATAAACAAAATGTGATGTCCATAAAGAAATATTGTTTGACCATAAAAAGGAATGAAGTTCTGACAATGCTACAAGTGGATGAACCTCAAAAACATCATGCTGAGTGGAAAAAAAAAAAACAGACCTCAAAGTCACACAGTGTATGATTCCATTATTTAAAATGTCAGGCACAGGCAAATCTATAGAAACAGAAAGCAGATTAGTGGTTCACTGCAGTTTAAACTTGAAAATGCCTTTAAAAAAAATCACTCAAAAATAGTTGTTAGTTATAAAGGCACATTGAAATCTCATTAAATTGAAGTTATTTACTGAATACACCGTCCCTGTGCATGTGTGCTCAGTACGTCCAACTCTTTGTGAGCCTGTGGACTGTAGCCCACTAGGTTCCTCTGTCCAGGGGATTTTCCAAGCAAGAATCTTGGAGTGGCTTGCCATTTCCTTCTTCAGAGGATCTTCCTGATGCAGGGATTGAACCTGTGTCTCCTACACTGCAGGTGAATTCTTTACTGAGTCACCAGGTAGGTTATTTACTGAGCATAGACCATATACATTTGTTCACTGAGTGTATTGAGTTAATTGCCATAGGTAGTACCTACTGTTTTCCAAGTCACAGCCCAAGAATAGCACATTTAGTTCCCACAAAGAATCTTAGAGGCAGGTAGAAAGAAATGGAGGTACAAGGAGGTGACATAACTTGCTCAAGTTTACACAGTGGGCAGAGCAGGGACTCAAACTCCCGGACTCTCTCATTGCTTTCCTTGATGGGTATGTTGCATTGTCTCAGTAGGTACAGATGTACCTCATGGGATCTGGAAAACAACAAGAACATTATTCCTACACAGTCTCTTACTTCAGATTCCTTGCATGGATAACTCCAGAGGAAGAATCTGATTGATTCATGTTAAATTGGAGATGCACACTGGTCCAAAGTGTTATAGACATGGGGTAGGTAGGTCTTCTGGTATCTGAAACTTTGAGAAGAACCAGATTTATCAGAAGGGAGGAGTTGGACAATGGCTTCAAACTCTAGTGAAGGAACATTATATTTTTTGGAAGTAACCAGAGGGAGAGAGGGGTATAGTCTTTGGAGACAGTCAGCCATGGGTTCAAGTCTTTACTCTGCCATTTTGACAGCTTTACCTTGAACAAGATGCTTAGCTTCTCTGAACCAAATATTTTCAGTGCTTATGCTTCAAGTGATCAGAGTCATTGATAAAAACATCTCCCCCACTACACTGATAAGAGAATTGCATCGTAGGAGGCTCAGAGTAGGAACTCAGCCAGTGTCATTTGTCATTTGTCAGGACCAGCCCCTTGGACAGAGTCAGGAATGATGGAAACTAATGACCTCCTTCCATCCAGTAGCTGACCTTTCCATGTCACACCTCACTTTAGGAACAGCCCCCATGCAAGGAGCCAACTTCTCAGCAGTGACTGAATTCATCCTCATCGGCTTCTCTACCTTCCCACACCTTCAGCTGATGTTCTTCCTGCTCTTCCTGCTGATGTACCTGTTCACGTTGCTGGGGAACCTGCTCATCATGGCCACCATCTGGAGGGAGCACAGCCTCCACACCCCCATGTACCTCTTCCTGTGCGCCCTCTCCATCTCGGAGATCCTCTACACCTTCGCCATCATCCCGCGCATGCTGGCCGACCTGCTTTCCACCGACCGCTCCATCTCCTTCACAGCCTGTGCCAGCCAGATGTTCTTCTCCTTCATGTTTGGCTTCACCCACTCCTTCCTGCTCACAGTCATGGGCTATGACCGCTACGTGGCCATCTGCCACCCCCTGCGCTACAACGTGCTCATGAGCCCCCGAGGGTGCGCCTGTCTGGTGGCCTGGTCCTGGGCTGGAGGCTCAGTCATGGGGTTGGTAGTGACATCTGCCATTTTCCACCTCATCTTTTGTGGACCCAATGAAGTCCACCATTTTGCTTGTCATGTGCCCCCACTATTGAAGTTGGCCTGTGGAACTGAAGTGCAGGTAGTGGCCAAGGGCGTGGGCCTGGTGTGTATCACTGCCCTGCTGGGCTGCGGTCTTCTCATCCTCTTGTCTTACGCCTTCATCGTGGCCGCCATCTTGAGGATCCCCTCAGCCGAGGGCCGGCACAAAGCCTTCTCCACGTGTGCGTCCCACCTCACCGTGGTGGTCGTGCACTACGGCTTTGCCTCTGTCATCTACCTCAAGCCCAAGGGTCCCCAGTCTCTGGAAGGAGACACGCTGATGGGCATCACCTACACGGTCCTCACTCCCTTCCTGAGCCCCATCATCTTCAGTCTCAGGAACAAGGAGCTGAAGATCGCCATGAAGAAGACCTTCCTCAGCAAGCTGTACCCTGAAAAAATATGATTATCTGGGAAGAATTCCTTGGAAATAGCTAAATTGGGTTATCAGATGCTACCATCAGAGGTGACACCCTGCAAGCATGTAATAACCAACATCTGTCTGATGCTTTATGGTTTACAAGGACCCTTATCGGCAGTATACAAATGTTTGCAAAATGGTTCAACAGGCCCTGAATGTATTCAGGATGGAAAGATGTATGAAACAATGACATGCATGAAGTCAGATTCATTGATTTCCTATCTGTTGCAGGACATTTGGCCAGGTAGCATTAAACCCAAAATCTGTTTTTCTCCTGCCAGAAACCAGGGTAGACTAATTACTCCCACCACCATAAACCCACATTGTAAAGAGAAATGGACGAGGCCATGCCTTTACTTTCTACTAGGTGGCAACAGGGCTTCCTTTGTGGCTCAGCTGTTAAAGAATCCTCCTGCATGCAGAATACCTGGATTCAATCCCTGGGTTGAGAAGATCCCTTGGAGAAGGGAAAGGCTACCCACTCCAGTATTCTGGCCTGGAGAATTCCATGATACTGTATAGTCCATGGGGTCGCAAAGAGTCAGACACGACTGAGCAACTTTCACTTTTCAGGCGGCATCACGTAGCTACAACTCAACTTTTATGAGGCTACATAAGACTAAGTCAGATTACAGCAGAGGAGTGCTAAGCACCCTAAATTTCAGCACTGCATAACCTGTAATAAGCAAACTCAGAAAAAGTTGAGGACATCTCCAAGTTTCAAGTGTGAATCTTGAGCAGCTGCAGAGAGATAAAGAAGTCTCTTTAGTTAGGTGAGAGAAAGAAGTCCCTCAGTGAGAAATCACCTGCTGTGTTGGAAAGTCCCTGGAGAATCCCCATGGACAGAGGAGCCTGGCAAGATACAACTGAGGCGACTTGGCATACTTCATAGTACTTATAATTTGTTGAAAATATATATATTCAAGAGAATGACAAATACTGTATGATATCCCTTATAAGTGGAATTGTAAAAAGGTACTCATAAAAATAGAGAGTTGAATGGTGGCTGTCAGGGGCTGAGGGGTGGGAGAACTGGGACAATGTTGTTTAACGGCACAAATTTGCAACCAGTTGATCAACCAGAAGATCAACAAGATCTTGTGGGTCAACAATGCAGCATTGTGGGTATAGACAATAATACTGTATTATCAAGCTCAAAGTTACTAAGAGACTTTGTCTTCATTGTCACTCTCCAAAAAGATATGATAACTATGTGACATGACAGAAGCGTTAGCTAACACTGCAGTGGTAATCATATTGCAATATACAAATGTATGCATGTATATATTCTAAACTTACACACTATTATATGTCAATTATATCTCAATTTAAAAAGTCCCTTAACATCAGCCCAGTTAGCTCAGTCGGTAGAGCTTGAGACTCTTAATGCTGGAGAGGGTGCGAAGAAAAGGGAACCCTCTTATATTGTTGGTGGGAATGCAAACTAGTACAGCCACTATGGAGAACAGTGTGGAGATTCCTTAAAAAACTGGAAATAGAACTGCCATATGACCCAGAAATCCCAGTGCTGAGCATACACACCAAGGAAACCAGAATTGAAGGAGACACGTGTACCCCCAATGTTCATCGCAGCACAGTTTACAATAGCTAGGGCATGGAAGTAACCTAGATGTCCATCAACAGATGAATGGATAAGAAAGCTGTGGTTCATATACACAATGGAATATTACTCAACTATTAAAAAGAATGCATTTGAATCAGTTCTAATGAGGTGGATGAAACTGGAGCCTGTTATACAGAGTGAAGTGTGTCAGAAAGAAAAACACCAATACAGTATATATATAGAATTTAGAAAGATGGTAACGATGACCCTATATGCAAGACAGCAAAAGAGACACAGATGTAAAGAACAGACTTTTGGACTCTGTGGGAGAAGGCAAGGGTGGGATGATTTGAGAGAATGGCATTGAAACATGTATATTACCATATGTGAAATAGATTGCCAGTCCAGGTTCGATGCATGAGACAGGGTGCTCAGGGCTGGTGCACTGGGATGACCCTGAGGGATGGGATGGTGCATGAGGTGGGAGAAGGGTTCAGGATGGGGAACACATGTACACCCATGGCTGATTCATGTCAATGTATGGCAAGAACCACTACAATATTGTATGTAAAGTAATTAGCCTCCAATTAAAATAAACAAATTAATAATAAAAAAGTAAATAACAGTATTTTAAGGTATATAATAATGAAATACAAATGTATCAAAAACTTGTGGGATGCAACTAAAGTGGTATACAAAGAATAATTAATTTTTATGAAATGATAAATGGTTTGGAAGATTCAACATTGCCAAGAGGCCAATCTTTCTCTAATTGATCTTTAGAGTGCATGCAATTCTCATCAGAATACTAGTTGACTTTTTTTTTTTTTATGAAAAATGACAATCTGAACAAAGGACCAAGAATCCAGAAACAAACCCACATATACAGCCACCTGATATATTAGAATTCACTGGAGGCAAGAGGAAAGGAGTTGATCTTTTAAATACATGATCCTGGGTCCAGACAAGTGGCTATCTATATGAAAAAATTGGTGTACCTTGAATATATAAAAATTAATTGGAAACCAATGAAGACCAAATGTGAAAGCTAAAGTAATTAAGCTTCTAGAAGAAAGCACAGCAGAATATGTTCATCACTCAGAGAAAGTAGGGGGTTCTTAAACAGGAAACAAAATACATTAACTTCTAGCAGGGGAAAATGAGAAAATCTACTTCATTAAAATTAAGAAACTTTGATGACAAAGACAGCATTAAGGGAATAAAAATTCAAGTCCCAAATTGTGCAAGCATTTGTATCTAAATTACATAAATCAATAAGAAAAAGCAAACAAGTTTAATATTGGGCAAAAGCCTAACAGACGCTTCACAAAAGAGGATATGCTGCTAAGTCACTTCAGTCGTGTCCAACTCTGTGTGACCCCATAGATGTCAGCCCACGAGGCTCCCCCGTCCCTGGGATTCTCCAGGCAAGAACACTGGAGTGGGTTGCCATTTCCTTCTCCAATGCAGGAAAGTGAAAAGTGAGAGTGAAGTCGCTCAGTCGTGTCCAACTCTTAGCGACCCCATGGACTGCAGCCCACCAGGCTCCTTCGTCCATGGGATTTTCCAGGCAAGAGTACTGGAGTGAGTTGCCATTGCCTTCTCCAAAAAAGGATATAAAAATGGCCAATAAATACATGAAGAGGAGATCAACCTCATTAGGGATTAAGGAAACACAAATTAAGGCCTAATGAAATGCAACTACATCTCGATCAAAATGATGGAAATTAAAATAAATAATGATAGCAAGTGTTAAACCTGGCAGCTAGAGAAGCTTTTACATTGCTGGTGTAAACTGGTAAAACAACTTCAGGAGAATGTTATTCCGGCTATTTTCCTGTGTATATACCTGAATATATTCCAAAAGTAGTGACTGCTTATACCCACCAAAAGACATGTAAAGAACAACCACAGGACTTCATTCATAATAAATCAAAAAGAGAAATAACATACATTTCTAACACCTGTTATTTTCATACAATAGAACATGACACTATAATGAAAAAGATAAACCACTGATAACTGTAACAACACACATCAATATACTGGCATAAATAACACTGGATGAAGGAAGTCAGACACAGAAGAGAATATAGCATGATTGCTTTTATATCAAGTTTAGAAACATGTAAAATGACCTAGGTGTTAGAAGTTAGACGGTATTAGAAGTGAGAGTGACTACTCTTGGAAAGGAATTCTGACTAGGAAGAGACATGCTGCTTCTGGACTATATATAGTGGTCAATATTCACCAAATTTTCAGTTAAGATTTGTGTTCCTTTCTATAAGTAATACATGTATTAAATTGGTTTTTTTAATGCAAAAAAAGTCCCTTGATAAATTTATAGCATTAGAAATTTATGCACTCAAAATAGCAATTTATAATACTTGGACACTCTTTAATAGTGATGCAGTTTTATACAACAATAAATGTAATTAAGATGTATGAGTAATATTAAAATTAGCCAGTGTTAAAAAATTTTGTTTATTCATGTATAAGTTGAATAGCAAACTGTATGTCATTACCCTAAATTTGAATTCGGTCTTTCTCTATAACTTGAGCAGTAAGAACATTGCATGTTACCACGAAGTGGGAAGAAGTGGAAAAAATTTCAGTCAGACTGAGGATACCAGAACATCCTCCTTTGTATAATATACTGCATGCTTCACATTACCCTTCCAATACATTATTTTATTACAGTCTCACAATTGGATATCAGAGCAGATAAATTCACATCTACTCCACTTGACAGAGGGGAATGTGTTAGTCGCTCAGTGGATCCCCAACACAGGGATGGAACCCAGGTCTTCTGCATTGCAGGCAGATTCTTTACTGTCTGAGCCACCAGGGAAATTGAGGCTCAAAATTGTTGCATGATTCATCCTAGATCACACAAGTTAGACCTTCCCCTACAGGTCTTCTCTGATTTCCATGGCTCTCCACCCAAAGCATCACACGTCATTTTCACACAATGGGTTTTGTGGGTCCCCCAATCCCAGGTGGCACTAGTGGTAAAGAACCTGCCTGCCAGTGCAGGAGATATAAGAGATGCAAGTTCGATCCCTGGGTCGGGAAGATCCCCTGCAGGAGGGCATGGCAACCTACTCCAGCATTCTTGCCTGGAAAACCCCATGGACAGAGGAGCCTGGCAGGCTATAGTCCATGGGGTCGCAAAGAGTCGGACATGACTGAGAGACTAAGCACAGCACAGCACATTGCTATATGTCCTTAGGCAGGTCACTTCCCTTCTTTGAGCCTGAAAGTCGCTCAGTTGTGTCCGACTTTTTGTGACTCCATGGACTATACAACCCATTCTGTACAGTACAGTCCAATTCTCCAAGTCAGAATACTGGAGTGGGTACCCTTTCCCTTCTCCAGGGGATCTTCCCAACCCAGGGATTGAACCCAGGTCTCCTGCACTGCAGGTGGATTCTTTACCAGCTGAACCACAAGGGAAGCCCTCTTTGAGCCTAATCTTTAACAATAAAAAGCACCTACCTTCTAAGACAGTTATGAGACTGAAGTAAGACAATGTTTGTGAAGGGCTTAGAATGGTGCCCGGCACATAGATATACTCCATAAAGAGTAGTTGAGATGATATTATAATTTCAAGTTTTGCTAAATGAGCCTGGGAACAGAGAGAGAGGCATTGGTTGAGGAATTGTTCAATGGTCCCCCAACTTTGACTATCATCTGGGTTATCAATGTGACCAAGAAAGCGGGACCTCAGTGAAGAGCATTTTTTTCTAGAAGGGGGTGCTTAGCAGAAATGCTACTCCAATGATCTTCCTGACCTGCTCCCTTTCTCCCAGGATCCCCTTCTCTACAAATAAACTCTTCCTTTCTATGGCTACTAGTCCTTAGGAGTGGTCCCCAAGACTCAGCTCTATGGCAACGGCTGATGGGCAAAGAGATAGGTGATACCTTGCAATCTAAAGAGAGAGAGAGAGAGAAAAAAAAAAAAAAAACCAGATGCTTAGAATTGCAGATAGGGCTGTGCAGTGGTTAAGTGATGAAACAAAGTGGCTTTGGTTAAATCACATGTAATCTCTTAGATTCAGTTTCCCATCATTAAAATGTATTTAATGATAAGGTAGTCACCTCTTAGGATGGTCCTGAGAATTAAATATTATCTATATAGGGCAATGAACAGTGACTTGCAACCAATAAGCCAGCTTTAAATAAATACCAGCTTTAAAAATGTATTTAATAATTAATAGGAGCATCTCAATACATAAGGCAAACACTAACAAACATAAAAGGAGAAATTGACAGTAACACAATAATAGTAGGAGACTTTAACACCCCACTCAACACCAATCATCAAAACAGAAAATTAACAAGGAAACACAAGTCTTAAATGATACATTAGATGAGATGGATCTCATTGATATCTTTAGGACATTTCATCCAAATGCAGAAAATTACACCTTCTTCTCAAGTGCACTTGGAACATTCTCCAGGATAGACCACATCTTGGGTCACAAATCAAACTTCAATAAATTTAAGAAAATTGAAATTATATCAAGCATCTTCTCCGACCACAACGCTATGAGACTAGGTATCAGTTACAAGAAAAAAACTGTAAGAAACACAAACACATGGAGATTAAACAACACGTTTCTAAATAACCAACAGGTTACTGAAGAAATCAAAGGGAAATCAAAAAATTTCTAGAAACAAATGACAACAAAAACACAATAACTCAAAATCTGTGGGATGCAGCAAAAGCAGTTCTAAGAGGGAAGTTTATAGCAATACAATTCTGCCTCATGAAACAAGAAAAACATCGAATAGACAAACTAACTTTACACCTAAAACAACTGGAAAAAGAAGAACAACACCCACCCCCCACCCACCCCCCCAGTTAGTAGAAGGAAAGAGAATATAAAGATCTGAGCAGAAATAAATGAAAAAGAAATGAAAGAAACAATAGTAAAGATTAATAAAACTAAAAGCTGATTCTTTGAGAAGATAAACAAAATTGACAAACCTTTAGCCAGACTCATCAAGAAAAAAAGAAGAATCAAATCAACAAAATTAGAAATGAAGGTTACAATAGACAATGCAGAAATGCAAAGGATTATAAGATATTATTATGAAAAATTGTATGGCAATAAAATGGATAACCTGGAAGAAATGGACAGATTCTTAGAAAAGTTCAATCTTCCAAGAATGAACCAAGAAGAAATAGAAATTATGAACAACCCAATTACAAGCACTGAAATTGAAGCTGTGATAAAAAATCTACCCCCCCCCCCCAAAAAAAAAGCCAAGGACCAGATGGCTTCACTGGAGAATTCTATCAAACATTTAGAGAAGAGCTAATGCCTATCCTTCTAAAACTCTTCCAAAAATTGCAGAGGAAGGAACATTTCCAAACTCATTCTATGAGGCCACCATCATCCTGATACCAAAACCAGACAAAGACAACAACGACAAAAATGAAAACTACAGGCCAATACCACTAATGAACAAAGCTGCAAAAATCCTCAATAAAATTTTAGCAAACAGAATTCAGCAACACATCAAAAGCTCATACACCATGATCAAGTTGGGTTTATTCTAGGAATGCAACGATTCTTCAATATATGCAAATCAATCAATATAATGCACCATATTAACAAATTGAAAGATAAAAACTGTATGATCAAGTTTAAAAATAAAATAAAATTTAAAAAAATAAAATAAAATGGGCACTAAAAAAAAAGCATTAAATAGAAAAAAAAGAAAAAAACTATATGATCAACTCAATATATGCAGAAAAAGCCTTTGACAAAATTCAGCTCCCATTTATGATTAAAACTCTTCAAAAAATGGGCATAGAAGGAAACTACCTCAACATAGTAAAGGCCATATATGTGATAAGCCTACAGCAAACATTTTTCTCAGTGGTGAAAAACTGAAAGCATTCCCTCTAAGGTCAGGAAAAAGACAAGGGTGTCCACTTTCACCACTGTTATTCAACATAGTTTTGGAAGTCCTAGCTATGGCAATCAGAAAAGAAAAAGAAATAAAAGAAATCCAGATCGAAAAAGAAGCAAAGCTCTCACTGTTTGCAGATGATATGATACTGTACATAGAAAACCCTAAAGATAGTATCAGAAAATTACTAGAGCTAATCAGTGAATGTAGCAAGTTGCAGGATACAAAATCAATTCACAGAAATCACTTGCATTTCTATATACTAACAATGAAACATCAGAAAGAGAAATTGAATCAAACCCATTCACCATTGCAACAAAAAGAATTAAATATCTAGGAGTAAACTTACCTAAGGAGACAAAAGAACTGTACACAGAAAATTATAAGACACTAATGAAAGAAATCATTGGAAAGAAATCATTCCCACGTTGGTGGGAATGTATATTGCTACAGCCACTATGGAAGACAGTATGGAGATTCCTTAAAAAAATAGAAATAAAACCACCATATGACCCAGCAAATCTCACTCCTAGGCATATACCCTGAGGAAGCCAAAATGGAAAAAGACATATGTATCCCATTGTTCATTGCAGCACTGTTTACAATAGCTAGAACATGGAAGCAACCTAGATGTCTGTTGACAGATGAATGGATAAAGAAGTTGTGGTATGTATACACAATGAAATATTACTCAGCCATAAAAAGGAACACATTTGAGTCAGTCTGATGAGGTGGATGAACCTAGAGCCTATTATACGGAGTGAAGTGAGTCAGAAAGAGACAGATAAATGTCATATTCTAACACACATATACGGGAATCTAGAAGAATAGTACTGAAGAACTTATTTACAGGGAAGCAGTAGAGAAACAGGCATGGAGAATAGACTTATGGACATGGGGAAAGGGGAGGAGAGGGTGAGATGTATGGAAAGAGTAACATGGAAACTTACATTATCATAAGTAAAATAGATAGCCAATAGGAATTTTCTGTATGGCTCAGGAAACTCAAACAAGGGCTCTGTATCAACTTAGAGGGGTGGGATGGGGAGGGAGATGAGAGGGAGTTTCGAAAGGGAGGGGATATATGTATACCTGTGGCTGATTCATGTTGAGGTTTGACAGAAAACAACAAAATTCTGTAAAGCAATTATCCTTCAATAAAATATAAATTAAAATGTATTTAATAATTAATTACACTCTTTGTGTCAAATTCTGAGCTAGTTTTGGGAGAACAGAGATGGGTCTGCTAGCCCCTGTCTTTGATGAGTTTCCATGATCCATGGTTAAAAGACACAGAGAAATGTCAGGGTTCTCACCAAGATATGGACCAGATGCTAAGAACCACCAAAAGAGTCATGACTCTGCCTCTTGGGAGCATCAGCTAGGTCTTCCCTCATTTCTGCACTCCAGCATTTCTCATCAGTGACTCCAGAGGACACTTGGAAGGTTCTGGAGACATTTTTCATTGTTACAACTCAAGGAGAGAGAGATGTGCTATAATAACTAACCGGTAAAGCTAAGGAATGCTGCTCAGCACCCTTCAATGCATGGAACAGACCTCACTGCAAACAATGAGTCAGTCCCAAATGTCAACAGTGCTATGGATGATAAACTCTGCTGTATTCACTTAACAAACATTTATTGATTATCTTCTCTGTGCCAGGTATGTTTTTAGATGCCACTATGGAGCTGATTAGATATGACCCTGATCTCCATGCTTGCATGTTGAGAAAGGAATATGTGGCTATTAGACAAATATTTCTATAGATTATACTACTTAATAAATATGCTGCTAAGTCACTTCAGTCATGTCCGACTCTATGCAACCCCATAGATGGCAGCCCACCAGGCTCCCCCATCCCTGGGATTCTCCAGGCAAGAACACTGGAGTGGGTTGCCATTTCCTTCTCCAAATAAATATGTATACATATGATAAATTGTGATAAAAGCTATGAGGAGAGAAAGAAGATGCTGTGAGTTCTTGTAATAGGAGTAGTGACTCGGTATGGGGAAATCAGGGAAGGTTTTCCTGAGGAGGTGACATTTAAGGTCGGACCTAAGGGGAGATGGGCATGGTAACCCACTCCAGTATTCTTGAGTGGAGAATCCCATGGACAGAGGAGCCTGGCAGGCTACAGTCCATGGGGTCGCAAATGTGTCAGACACTACTGAAATGACTGATCACACATAGCTTATTCACTTCTTTGTACAGTAGAAATTAACACAACATTATAAAGCAGTTATACTCCAATAAAAAGACCATATCCATTTTTATCCATGTGGTTTTATCAAAACCACAATTAGAATGACTACAATTAAAAAGTTAGATAATAACAAGTGTTGGCAAGGATGTAGAGAAATTGGAACACTAATATGCTTCTGGTGGGGATGTAAAATGGTGCAGCCATTGTCATAAAGAGTCTAGCAGCTACTCACATGATTAAACATAGAGGTATCATGTGACCTATTATTTTCACTCCTACGCATATACCCTTCCAAAATGAAAGCATCAGTTCAGTTCAGTCGCTCAGTCGTGTCCAACTCTTTGTGACCCCATGAATCACAGCATGACAGGCCTCCCTGTCCATCACCAACTCCCGGAGTTCACTCAGACTCACGTCCATCGAGTCAGTGATGCCATCCAGCCATCTCATCCTCTGTCGTCCCCTTCTCCTCCTGCCCCCAATCCCTCCCAGCATCAGAGTCTTTTCCAATGAGTCAACTCTTCGCATGAGGTGGCCAAAGTACTGGAGTTGCAGCTTTAGCATCATTCCTTCCAAAGAAATCCCAGGGCTGATCTCCTTCAGAATGGACTGGTTAGATCTCCTTGCAGTCCAAGGGACTCTCAAGAGTCTTCTACAACACCACAGTTCAAAAGCATCAATTCTTTGGTGCTCAGCCTTCTTCACAGTCCAACTCTCACATCCATACATGACCACTGGAAAAACCATAGCCTTAACTAGACGGACCTTTGTTGGCAAAGTAATGTCTCTGCTTTTCAATATGCTATCTAGATTGGTAATAACTTTTCTTCCAAGGAGTAAGCATCTTTTAATTTCATGGCTGCAGTCACCATCTGCAGTGATGGCCCATCCAAAAACTTGTACATGAATGTTTATAGCAGAAACACTTATGATAACCAAAATGTGGAAACAACCAAGAAATGTATCAACAGATGGATGAGTAAAAATGTTATATATCCAAACAATGCAACTTTATTCAGCCATAAAAAAGGAATGAAATTAGCAATACATGCTGTGACATGGATAAACCTTGAAAACATGCTACATGAAAGAAGCCAGACACAAAATGATAAATATCATATGATTTCATGTATCTTAAATGTCCAGATAAGGCAAATCTATAGAGACAGTAGATTAGTGGATGCTTAGGACTGGAAAGAGAGGAGGAAAGAGAGATGATAGCTTAAGGGTACAGGTTCATTTTGAAGGTGAGGAAAATGTTCTAAATTCAGTATGGTGATGACTATACACACCTTCATGTGGATATATTATATGGTATGTGAACTACATTTTAATAAAAGTATTTTTATAGACAATAATAGCTGATGGTAAATGTGGTGACCTAGAAGGGTGAGGGAGAAGGCAATGGCACCCCACTCCAGTACTCTTGCCTGGAAAATCCCATGGATGGAGGAGCCTGGTAGGTTGCAGTCCATGGGGTCGCTGAGGGTCGGACACGACTGAGCGACTTCACTTTCACTTTTCACTTTCATGCATTGGAGAAGGAAATGGCAACCCACTCCAGCATTCTTGCCTGGAGAATCCGGCAAGGGACGGGGGAGCCTGGTGGGCTGCCGTCTCTGGGGTCGCACAAAGTCGGACACGACTGAAGTGACTTAGCAGCAGCAGAAGGGTGGGATGGTGGGGTGGGAAGGAGGCTCAGAGGGAAAGGATATATGTATACGTATAGCTGATTCACATTGTTGTAGAGCAGAAACTAACACAACATTTCAAAGCAATTATACTCCAATGAAAAAGTCTTATCTTCTCAAAAAAAATGGGAAGCTGTTATCTTCATAACTATTTAAAAAGATAAGAAGAAAGGGAGGAAGGAAGGAGAGAGGGAAGAAGAAAGATAGGGAGAAGAGAGAGACATAGAGAAAGTTTACTTCTATCTCTAACTCAAATATGTGGCTTTGGACTTCCCTGGTAGTCCAGTGGTTAAGAATCTGCCTGCTAATGCAGGAAACGTGGGTTCAATCCCTGGTCCAGGAAGATTCCATATGCCATGGCAACTAGACTCATGTGCCCAGATACTGAGCCCATGTGCCACAACTACTGAAGCCCGTGTGCCCTAGAGCCCATGCTCTGCAACAGGAGAAGCCTGCAGATCGCAACTAGAGAGTAGCCCCTTCTCACAGCAACTAGAGAAAGCACACGGGCAGCAACAAAAACTCAGCAGAAACAAAAATAAACAAATAATTTTTTTTAATGTGGCTTCTTCCTTGAGCTAAGAAAACTTTAGAGCAGTGGTTTCCAAAGTGTCATCCTCAGACCAACTTCAGCATCACCTAGGAGCTTGTTCGAAATGAAGATTCTAGAGTCTCCCCTGCCACCCCTCTTAACCCACACCTGCTGAATTAAACACCCTGGAGTGGGACCCAGCAGCTTGACTCTGATGTGCCCTCAAGTTGGAGACACATTGCCTCAGAAGACTCACTCAGCCAATCTCATTCTGCATCTATCAACCTCCCAGGTTTCTTGATTTTAGGCAACTGCCAAACCTCACTGTGTCCACTGTCTGATTTAAAAACAGAGTATAACCCAAAGGGAAACAGTGGAAACAGTGGTTGACTTTATTTTCTTGGGCTCCAAAATCCCTGCAGATGGTGACTACAGGCATGAAATTAAAAGATGCTTGCTCCTTGGACGAAAAGCTATGACCAACCTAGACAGCATATTAAAAAGCAGAGACATTACTTTGCCAACAAAGGTCTGTCTAGTCAAGGCTATGGTTTTTCCAGTAGTCATGTACGGATGTGAGAGTTGGATTATAAAGAAAGCTGAGCACCAAAGAATTGATGCTTTTGAACTGTGGCATTGGAGAAGACTCTTGAGAGTCCCCTGGACTGCAAGGAGATCCAATAAATTCATCTTAAAGGAAATTAGTCCTGCGTGTTCATTGGAAGGACTGATGTTGAAGCTGAAACTCCAAAACTTTGGCCACCTGCTGCAAAGAGCTGACTCATTGGAAAAGACCCTGATGCTGGGAAAGATTTAGGGCAGGAGGAGAAGGGGACAACAGAGGATGAGATGGTTGGATGGCATCACTGACTCAATGGAGATGAGTCTGAGTAAACTCCCGGAGTTGGTGATGGAAGGGACGCCTGGCGTGCTGCAGTCTATAGGGTCATAAAGAGTAGGACACAACTGAGTGACTGAACTGAACCCAAAGGAATTACCTGATTCTGCCTGAGTTCCTCCCTTGAAGCAGGTCCAGCCTGTGGATGCATCCTTCCAATCTATCTGACTTCACAATCTGTGAAAGTGAAATGGATTCTCATTGGGGATTTCAAGGGAGTGTAGAAAAGGGATTTGTATTAGGTACTTTATGGCTACCTTATTAACCTAATAAAATGTCCACTTATGTACCTGCTCTTTCCCCAAATTTCTTCACCAGTCACTGGATCCATCATCCCCCTTGCACGCTCAGTCACTCAGTTGTATCTGACTCTTTGTGGCACCATGGACTCACCAGGCTCCTCTGTCCATGAAATTCTCCAGGCAAGAATACTGGAGAGGTTTTCCATCTCCTACTCTAGGATATTTTCCCAGCTCAGGGATTGAACCCGAGTTTCTTGCTCCTCCTGCTTTGGCAGGTGGATTCTTTACCACTGCACCACTGGGAAGCCCCTTAGGTCCCCATCAACTGCCAGCAATCTGGTTTTTCTACCTGTTCTTCCCATATTTCTCAAACCAGCCACCACTTCATCTTTCCTCTCCCACATTACCCTCCATCTCTTTCATATTTCTTATCTTAGAAGGAGAGATTAAGACCCTTTCTCTCTTCTTTCTATAATTTGTATCCTTAGACATATCATTTGCTCAACCAACAAAAGCAACACATAGGAGAAGACACTGTACCTCCAAAAATGTGAAGATTTGAAATGAAAAACCATTTCCCCATCAACAATGCTTTCCTTTCCTTAAATACAATAAATGAAAGAGGTGAGGTCTTGAAAGCATAGAAAGCCATGCATTGCAGGCAGATTCTTTACCATCTGAACCACCAGGGAAGCCTGCTTGATTCAGAGCAGGCAAGAAATCACTGTTGCTGTTTCTGTCATTGTTTGTGGCAGAGCAAGCATCCCTCCCTCACACATTGAAGATACACTAGGTACACAGGTTCCCCAACACAGCCCATGGGCATCCCCTCATGCATTCTGCTCTCAGGCACAGTCAACGGGAGGAAACTGACTCAGAAGGTCTCATCACGAATGCATCAGGTTTACTTCCATTTTTTAGACAAGACAATGGACTGAAGTCCCTCTACCTGCCACAACTCCTGTTACAAAACCTGCCATTTCAGGATCTATGGAGAAAGAGCTTGCTGAGGAAGGTCTTCTTCACGGCTTCCTTCAGCTCCTTGTTCCTGAGACTGAAGATGATGGGGCTCAGGAAGGGAGTGAGGGCCGTGTAGGTGATGCCCATCAGCGTGTCTCTTTCCAGAGACTGGGGACCCTTGGGCTTGAGGTAGATGACAGAGGCAAAGCCGTAGTGCACGACCACCACGGTGAGGTGGGACGCACACGTGGAGAAGGCTTTGTGCCGGCCCTCGGGTGAAGGGATCCTCAAGATGGCGGCCACGATGAAGGCATAAGACAAGAGGATGAGGAGACCACAGCCCAGCAGGGCAGCGATACACACCAGGCCCACGCCCTTGGCCACAGTAGAGACGTTGTCCCCACAGGCCAGCTTCATTAGAGGAGGCACATGGCAGAAGAAATGGTGAATCACATTAGAGCTACAGAAGGGGAGGTGGAAAACGGCAGATGTCACCAGCAACCCCATGACTGAGCCTCCAGCCCAGGACCAGGCCACCAGGCAGGCGCAGCCTCGGGGGCTCATGAGCACGTTGTAGCGCAGGGGGTGGCAGATGGCCACGTAGCGGTCATAGCCCATAACAGTGAGCAGGAAGGAGTGGGTGAAGCCAAACGTGAAGGAGAAGAACATCTGGCTTGCACAGGCCGTGTAGGAGATGGAGCGGTTGGTGGAGAGCAGGTCGGCCAGCATGCGCGGGATGATGGCGAAGGTGTAGAGGATCTCAGAGATGGAGAGGGCACACAGGAAGAGGTACATGGGGGTGTGGAGGCTGCGCTCGCTCCAGACGGTGGCCATGATGAGCAGGTTCCCCAGCAGCGTGAACAGGTACATCAGCAGGAAGAGCAGGAAGAACATCAGCTGAAGGTGGGGGAAGGAGGAGAAGCCAATGAGGATGAATTCAGTCACTGCCGAGATGTTGGCTCCCTGCATGAAGGCTGTTCCTGAAGTGAGGTGTGATGTGGAGAGGTCAGCTACTGGATGGAGGGAGGTTGTCAGCTTCCATCACTCCTGGCTCTACCCCAGGGGCTGCTCCTGATAAATGACAGATGACATTGGCTGAGTTCCTACTCTGTGAAGTGAAAGTTGTTCAGTAATGTCCAACTCTTTGCAACCCCATGGACTGTAACTTGCTAAGTTCCTCTGTCCTTTGTCCATTGAATTCTCCAGGCCAGAATACTGGAATGGGTAGCCATTCCCTTTGCCAAGGGATCTTTCCAACCCCGGAATCAAACCCATTGCAGGAGATCAGATCTCCTTCATTGCAGACAGATTTTTTTACCAACTAAGCCATCAGGGAGACCCTCCTACTCTGTGCCACCTAGATTTAATCCTCTTACCAATGTGATGGGGGAGGTGTTGATTTGATTACCCCATTTTGAATATCTTGAGAATATTCATTGAGAATGTTGGGGTGCATAAATGCTAAGCAACTTGTTTGAGGTGAGCTGTCAAACATGGTAGAGTTAAGACATGACCCATGGCTAGCTGCCTCCAAAGTTTATACCTTTCCCATCCTAAAGGAGATCAGTCCTGGGTGTTCATTGGAAGGGCTGATGCTGAAGCTGAAACTCCAATACCTTGGCCACCTCATGCAAAGAGTTGACTCATTGGAAAAGACTCTGATGCTGGGAGGGATTGGGGGCAGGAGGAGAAGGGGACGACAGAGGATGAGATGGCTGGATGGCATCACTGACTCAATGGACGTGAGTCTGAGTGAACTCCGGGAGTTGGTGATGGACAGGGAGGCCTGGCACGCTGCGATTCATGGGGTTGCAAAGAGTTGGACACGACTGAGCGACTGAACTGAACTGATACATCTAGGTTATCTCTGAAAATGAAAATATTCCTTTACCAGAGGTTACAGCCTTTGCTACTTACTCCCTTCTGATAAATCTTGTTCTTCCCAGAGCTTCAGATACCACAAGACCTACCCACCCCATGTCTACAACACTTTGAACCAAGTGCATCTCTAATTTAGTATAAATCAATCAGATTCTTCCTCTAGAGTTACCCATGCTAGAAATCTGAGGCAAGAGACTGTAGAAATAACATTCTAGTTGTTTTCCAGATCCTGTGATGTGCATGTGTATGTTCTGAGCAATGCAACATAGCCATCTGAAAAAAGAATGAGGGAGTCAGCCAACCTGAGTTTGAACCCCTGCTCGGCCTGCTGTAAACTTGAGCAAGGATCTTCACCTCTCTGTACCTCCATTTCCCCCTACCAAACTCAAAGAGTTATTCTTGGACTGTGACCTGGAAAACAGTGAAAAGTATTAGTCCCTCAGTCATGTCCTACTTTTTTGCAACCCCGTGAACTATATGGCCCACCAGGCTCCTCTGTCCATGGAATTCTCCAGGCAAGAATACTAGAAGGCCATGAAGCCATGCCCTTCTCCAAGGGATCTTTCTGTGACCTGGAAGACAGTAGACACTTCATATGATAACTAACTCAATACCCTCAGTGAACAAATGTATATGGTCTGTGATCAGTAAATAACCTTAATTTTATGGGTGTTCATTGTATCTTTATGGATATCTATTTTAAGTGCTTTTTTTATTAGGCTATGTCAAGTTTAAATGGCAGTGAACCACTAATCCCTTTTCTGTCTCTCTGGATTTGCCTGCTCTGGACAAATCACCTAAATGTAATCATACACTCTGTGGCGGTTGGGGCCTGGCTTCTTTCCCTCAGCATCTTCCCCCACACACACCAGGTTCATCCGTGTTGTAGCATTGTCATAACTTCATTTCTTTTTATGGCTGAGCAATGTTCCATTTTATCAACAGATCACATTTCATTGATTTATTCACCCACTGATGGACATTTGGCTGTTTACACATTTTCACGATAAATAATGCTTCTGTGAACATTCAGATAGGGGTTTAAGGCATGTCAGTGGTTGCCAGGGGCTGGAGGAAGGGGATAAATTGGAGTGACTGCTAATGGATTTAGGGTTTCCTTTGGGGGTGTTGAGAAGGTTCTGGAACTAGACAGATGGTGTTTATACATCACGAATGCACTGAATGTCACTGAATTGTATGCTATAAAATGGCTAAGATGGTAAATTTTGTTATATGTACTTATTGTTGCTGTTGTTTAGTCACTAAGTTGTGTATATGTATTTTATCACAATACAAAATAGGGGAAAAAAAGTAGTAAGCACCCTCTTAAGTGGGCTCATATACTTGATCAAGCTCTGATAGGTTGAGAACAAAACAAAAACACAAGGGGACCAGACACTTGGGTGAATGGAGGCTGCATTCCCCAGCATGACTGGTTTCCAGAGTTTCCTGGCCTCCCTCCCTTGAAGTCGCTTGTTTCTTTCCCTCATGCTGGGTCAGCATCTGCCATAGGTCCCCAGGATCACTCATTCCTGGCACTGTGAGATCCTAGAGGGGGTGAGTCAAAGTTAGTGACTTGGAAACAAGACCCTCCAAGAAGAGGCCGAATGGGTGAGACCAAAATCAAGTGGGCTGTGCTCTCAACTTCTCCGAGCTCTCCAACATCTAGTGCAAATTTTCTCAGTATTTGGTGCTGGATCATCCTTTGCTATGGCAGGGGGTGGTCATCCTGTGCACTGTATGGTGTAGAGCAGCCTCCCTAGCCTCTACCAGCTGGATGCCCATAGCTCCTCCTCAGTAGTGACAAACAAAATTAACTCCAGACATTGCCCATGTCCCTGTGGGGAGCAAAGTTGCCCCCAGTTGAGTACCAGTGGTCTAGAGAGCACAATTGTAATTACTTAGCTGGTCTTTCTACCCAGATTTTGGTTCTTCTCCTTCTCCAACTGGCAAACACCTGTTCATCTTTAAGACTCAGCTTAAATGTCACCTCCTCTGCAAAGCTTTCCTGAACATCTCATCCCAAAACAGATTTAGTCACTTGTTCCTGTCTGCTTCCAAAACAACTCCTCTGTAAGTTTAAACCTCCATGAGTTTAGCTCTTTCATGACCTTCCTTACAATGTGTCATGTTGGAGATACAATTGTCTATGGCACTGGATTTTCAGTTCTTGATGAGAGTAGCTACAAGTTGTTGGATGGTGGCACTTATGCTTACATGTTTCTTATGAAATCTTTAATCCAGTATTGTGAGGCACCTGTTACGATCTCTGTTTTACAGAAGTGGCAGCTGTGTCCCATAGAGGACACACTATTTGTCCAAGGGACCATGGCTCCTGAGTGGTGGAGCCAGGATCTGATCTGCATCTGAATGACCCCAATGCCTATCTTTTCCAACCTCTCTTTTATACTCACCACTTACTGGTGGCTGTTAGTGAATGTCCAGGCTACTTCCAGGACCAGGGCTAGCTTCACCATATCAGACCATTCACACACTCCCTCTCTATATTAATAAAGATTACAAAAGCCACAGCCACAAAGAAAGAAAGAGAGAAACTGTAAGAAGATAAGAGTTCACCGTGTCCTGGGGAGGCAGCCCAGGTCTGCATATTTATTTTCTGGGATTATGGGGATGTAGAACCCTGCTAAGACTGGTATCTGTTCAATCTGGAAAACTGTGGAGACAATAAAAAGATTGATGGTTGTCAGGGGCTCAAGGAGAGAGTAGAAGGGATGAATAGGTAAAACTTGGGATTTTTAAGGTGGTTAAATTCTTCTGCATGATACTATAATGGTGGGTACAGGACATTGTGCATTTGTTAAAACTCGTAGGATGTACGGCACCAAGAGTGAACCCTAATGTAAGCTGTGAGCTTTAGTTAATAATAATGTGTCAGTATTGGGTTAACAATTGTAATACAGTTACCTTATCAATACAGGATGTTAATAATAAGGAAATCTCTGTGCAGGGAGATAGAGGGTACATGGTAATCTTTTGCAGTATTTGCTAAATACTCTGCAAACCTAAAATTACTCTAAAAACTAAATTATATTGATTTTTTTTTAAATTAAAATAAATAGGCACAGAACCATGGCATGGGACCAGGAGAGCAGAGAGGTAGACTGAAGTCTCCTGGCATTGATCTACCAAGAGAACACCTAGTGGGTTTCCTATAAGTAAACTGAGCAACCCTGGAGAAAGAGGGAGAGAGTGTGTGCAATCCAGCTATATGACACTTAGATGAACTCATAGTGGGGCCAGATCCCCACCCAGAAACTCAGGGAACAAAATCCACACATGGACAAATCCTGTGCTCATGTACCACTGCAGGTTTTCCAACTTCAGCAGTAGGGACTTTAGGGGTTGATAATTTTTTTCTGGCTGGGGCTGTAGGGCTGTGGGACTTCCTGGGCTTTAGAGGATGTTGAGCAGCATCCCTGTCACTCTCTAGATGCAGTAGCATCTCCCAGTTGTGACGATCAGAAGTATCCTCACACATTGTCAAGTGTCCCCTGGGGAGAAGAACTGCCCCTGTTTGAGAAACGCAGGTAGCTGTATTGTCTCCATCTTGTCTTACCTGTCTGCCCCCATCCTGGCTCTCTCTTCTCATAAAGCTGTTTAGGTTCCCCTCTCTGCAACCTCCCTCCCATCTCAGCCACCTCCTGCTTCCCTTTTCTCTCCCTATTTTCATCCTTGACTCCTTACCATCAGAGCACCTGTCTACCCTGGTGGCTCCCTAATACTTTACACCCCCCAGGAGGTGACTAGAGCCCCTCAATCCTAAATTCTCTTGTCTATTTCTTTTCTCTACTTCCCCACAATCCTTTTACCTCTGGTTTTTGGCCAGGACAGAAAGAGGAGAGAGGGTAAAATTCAGGCAGGTGTTCTCGGTAATGTGGGGTGTGTGTGTTAGTCGCTCAGTCATGTCTGACTCGTTGCGATCCCATGGACTGTAGCCTGCAAGGCTCCTCTGTCCACAGGATTCTCCAGGCAAGAATACTGGAGTGGGTAGCCATTTCCTTCTCCAGCAGATCTTCTTGACCCAGGGATCAAACTCTGGTCTCCTGCTTTGCTGGAGGATTCTTTACTGTCTGCACCACCAGGGAAGCCAACTTGGGGTGGTAGCTCTTTTCTCTCTGCTTATGTGTTCTCACCTGTCCTGCAAAGCAATCATCACATTATCTTGAAACTGGGAAGTGGAGCCTTGACTGCTGTCCCCACCCCATTGACTCAGATTGCACAGGGAGTTGTCTAAACAGGGTGGCTTCTCTGAGTCTGTGGCAGGTGTTGGCTCCTTAGGTCTGTCCTGCTCAAGTGAGAGCGAGTGATAGTGACCCACCTGGAGCTCTAGGTTCTGCATTTTCCTCTGCCTCACTCCAGCATCTGCCTCACTCCAGCATCTGCTTCACTCCAGCAAGAGGCCCCGGCGTGGTGTTTCCCTGCCAGGGAGGGCTGCAAGGCAAGGAGCCTGCCAGCCTGAGCATGCCAGCCGCTCAGTGGGGTTTAACCTGGGCCTGTCTTCCATCATTTATGCTGCCTTTACTCTCTGCCTGTTGCCTCCTCTCACTGCAGTACCATTGTCCCTGCCTGTGCCTCTGATACAGGTATGCCAGGACTCTGAGGAACCCTGTGAGGCACAGGATAACCCCAGGGAGACTCTGTCCTCACTGTTCCTCCCTCCCTGCCTTCCAGGGGTGAGTTGATTCCCTGTGCTTCTCAGAGGCTCCAGCAGAGTCTAATGCTCTGCAGTTGGGGGGTTTGGGGCCCTGGCTTCTGACTTTGGGAGAAAAGCAGCCTTTTCACTGCCCACTGGGGCTGAGAAAACTACCCAATGTACCTTTCCAGCTTCATTCTTTCCCTTCCAGGTTATTTTCCCAAGTAAACGCCTGTTGTTGTTGTTTTTTAATTTTAAATTATCATGCAAATATTTTTTCTTCTTATCAAATAATTGAAATGCTGTAAATCAGGCTCAAAGTCATGCAATGGCCAGTCACAAGATGACTATGATGAATGTGATGGACATATTTACAGACCTCTGTATGCACTTGTATGTATGTATACAGACCTCTGTATGTACTTGAACAAACACAAGCCCATAAAATAGTAGTGTCGTGGGGTTTTGTTGTGCTTTTTTATTTTGTTTTATTCTTGTAGTGAAATTCACACAACATAAAGTTAACCATTTTAAAATGAACAATTCAGTAGCACTTAGCACATTAACAATGTTGCATAACCATCATCTTTATCTAGTTCTAGAACATTTTTATCATGCAAAGAATTGACTCATTGGAAAAGACTCTGATGCTGGGAGGGGTTGGGGGCAGGAGGAAAAGGGGATGACAGAGGATGAGATGGCTGGATGGCATCACTGACTCGATGGATGTGAGTTTGAGTGAACTCCGAGAGTTGGTGATGGATAGGGAGGCCTGGCGTGCTGCGATTCATGGGGTCGCAAGGAGTCGGACACGACTGAGTGACTGGACTGAGCTGAACTGAACTGAAAGTGGGAGATCCCATCCCATCAGCAGTCCTCCTCCCCCAGGTCATTAGCCCCAGATTAGTGGAAGACACAAATCTGCTTTTTTACCTTATGAATTTGTCTCTGCTGGACATCTCAAATAAATGGAATCATACAATACATAGCCTATAGTGTCTGGCTTTTTTTTGAGATTATAAATACTCAGCATATTTTTGAGATTCACCCATCGTGCAGCAAGCATCAGTGCCTCGTTTCTTTTCATAGCTGAGTAATATTCTATTGTGTGGTTTGACCACATTTTGTGTATTCATTCACACACTGATGATATTCTGCCTTTTGTCTGTGTGAATAGTGTTTCTATGGATATTTGTGTACAAATATTTGATTGAATTATTTTTACTTCTTTGGGGGTATATTCCTAGTAGTGAAATTGCTGGGTCATACAGTGATTCTGGATTTAATTTTTTGATGAACCACCAGACTGCTTTTCATACTGTGTGTTTAACACAGGTCTGATTGTTTTGTAGATATCTTTCTGTAATTTGCTTTCTTACTCAGTATTTTGGAGTGATATTCATGTTAGTTTATGTAGCTCAAGTTTTCTTGACCTTGGCCGTGTTGAGATTGGGGGCTGATGGATCATCTTTTGTGGTGGGGCTATACTGTATTCTGTGTGCTCAGCCATATCCGACTCTCTGTAGCCCCATGGGCCATAGTCTGCCAGGTTCCTCCATCCAAGGAACTTTCCAGACAAGAATACTGGAGTGTGATGCCATTTCCTCCTCCAGGGGATCTTCCTGACCAAGGATCAAGCCCACATCTCTTTCATCTCCTGCTTTGGCAGCTGGGTTCTTTACCACTAGTGCCACCTGGGAAGATTAGCATCCTTGATTTCTAGATGCCACTCTGGTCTTGACAAAATTGCCTCTGCTGCTGCTGCTAAGTCGCTTCAGTCGTGTCTGACTCTGTGAGACCCCATAGACAGCAGCCCACCAGGCTTCCCCATCCCTGGGATTCTCCAGGCAAGAACACTGGAGTGGGTTGCCATTTCCTTCTCCAATGCATGAAAGTGAAAAGTGAAAGTGAAGTCACTCAGTCATGTCCGACTCTGTGCGACCCCATGGACTGCAGCCTACCAGGCTCCTCCATCCATGGGATTTTCCAGGCAAGAGTACTGGAGTGGGGTGCCATTGCCTTCTCTGAAAATTGCCTCTAGATATTGCCAAATGTCACCTAGGGGACAAAATCACCTGTAGGTGAGAACCACTGCTATAGAAACACCTCATTTTTATAAAATCAATTTAATAAAGCTGTTTCACAAATATAGGCAGTATACATTCAAGTGTTAGAGATCTAAGCTTGCTTCTAATGTTTCTCCATTATTAGGAATAATACAGTACATATCTTTGTACATCTTCTACTACAAAGAGGCACTATCTAATTCAAATACAAACCAAGTAGTCAGATAATCATGTCATAAGAAACATGAATCTTAAATTTAAGAAGAATAGTCAAGCTAAACTTCCAAGTGACTGTGCTAATTTACACTCTCATCCATGTGTCAGAAGATCTATTTCCCCCACCCTCACCAATGCTTGATGGTGTGAAACTTAATTTTGCTAATATGGTTGTCAAGCAGTCAAGTGACTTCCAACTGTCCCTTAAAACTGCTTGTCCCTAATTACTACTGGGTTGAAAAATCTCCACTTTTTTCATGTTGGAGTGTACTGATTTACAATGTTGTGTTATCCAGGTGTACAGCAAAGTGATTTAGTTATACATATACATATATCAAGGTTTCTCTGGTGGCTCAGACAGTAAAGAATCTGCCTGCAATGCAGGAGACCCGAGTTCGATCCCTGGGTTGGGAAGATCCCCTGGAGAAGAGAATGGCAATCCACTCCAGCTACAGTCCATGGAGTTGCAGAGTCAGACACGACTGAGTGACTAACTAAATACGTATATCTATTCTTTTTAGATTCGTTTCCCATAAGGTTATTGCAGAGTTTTGAGTAGAGTCCCTTGTGCTATATAGTAGGTCCTTATTGATTATTATATAGATAGTGGTGTGGTATGCTAAGTCGCTTCAGTCATGTCCTACTCTGTGTGACCCTTGGACTGTCCTCTGTCTACGGGATTCTCTTGGTTTCTCTGTCCATGGGACTCTCCAGGCAAGAATACTGGAGTGGGGTACCATTTCCTTCTCTAGGATAAATAGTGGCATATATTTGTTAATCCCAACCTCCTAATTTTTTCCTCCACCACACCTTTCCCCTTTGGTAACCATACATTTGTTTTCTAAGTCTATGAGTCTGTTTCTGTTTTGTAAATAAGTTCATTTGTATCACTTTTTCAGCTCAGTTCAGCTCAGTCATGTCTGACTCTTTGTGACCCCATGGACTGCAGCATGCCAGGCTTCCCTGTCCATCACCAACTCCCAGAGCTTGCTCAAACCTATGTCCATCAAGTCAGTGATGCCATCCAACCATCTCATTCTCTGTCACCTCATCTCCTGCATCTCCTGTACTGGCAGGCAGATTCTTTACCACTGTACCATCTGGGGAGCTATGTATCATATTTTGGATTCCACAAATAAGCAATATCATACAATATTTGTCTTTCTCTGTCTGACTTACTTCACTTAGTATAATAGTTTCTAGTTGCATCCATGTTGCTGCAAGTGGCAATATTTCATTCAGTTTTATGGCTGAAACTCCATCATATATATGTACCACACTTTCTTTTTTTTTTTTTTTTCACACTTTCTTAATTCATCTGGCATTGTACATTTAGCTTGTTACCATGTCTTGGCTATAAATGCTGCAATGAACATTGGGGTGCCTGTATTTTTTGAATTATGGTTTTCTCTGAATATATACCTAGAAGTGGGATTGCTAGATCAGATGGTAGCTCTATTTTTTTTTTTTTAAAGGAACATACATACTGTTCTCTGTATAGACTGTCACAATTTACATTCTCACCAATGGTGTAGGAAGGTTCCCTTCTCTCTACACTCTGTGTAATATTCATTGCTTGTAGACTTTAATGATGGACATTCTGACCAGTGTGAGGTGATACCTCATTGTAGATTTGATTTTAATTTCTCTAATAATTAGCAGAGTTGAGCATCTTTTCATGTTTTATTTATTTTGGCCTTCTCTATGTCTTCTTTGGAGAAATGTCTATTTAGATCTTCTACCCACTTTTTAATTTTTTTTTCCTTTTCTTTTTTATGCTGTTGAGCTACATGAGCTGTTTGTATACTTTGGAGATTAATCCTTTGTTGGCTGCATCTTTTGCAAATATTATCTCTCATCCTGTGGTTTGTCTTTTCATCTTGTTTATGGCTTCCTTTGCTGTGTAATGCTTTTAAGTTTAATTAGGTTATATTTGTTTATGTTTGTTTTTATTTTCATTACTCTAGAAGGTGTATCCAGGAAGATACTGCTGCAATTTATGTCAAAGAATATTCTGCCTATGTTTTTCTATAAGAGTTTTATAGTACCTGGTCTTACCTAAGGTCTTTAATCTATTTTCAGTTTATTTTTGTTGTGGTGTTAGAGAATGTTCTAATTTCATTCTTTTGCAAAATCTCCATTGTTTATTAACCATATGGGTTCCCTTTTTTGATTGCCTATTTAAAACTTTTTCTCTATTTTTTTAAAGATTGTTTTGTTCTTATTGGTTTGCAGGCATATTATTAGAGATTTTTTAAAATAAATTTATTCATTTTAATTGGAGGCTAATTACTTTACAGTATTGTAGTGGTTTTGCCATACATTGCCATGAATCAGCCACGGGTGTACATGTGTTCCCCATCCTGAACCCCCCTCCCACCTTAGAGATTCTAAATACTCATTTTGCCAACTAAACTTTTTCCTTTGCCTTCTATTTCTTGTGCCTTAATACGGTTCCTGTCAGAAACTTTCTACTTGGTCTCTTCTAATAGTTTTATACTGAAGGTTCAAGGGTTAAAAACTGCAGTTTGTGGGTCCACTGCCTGTTTTTATGAATAAAGTTTTATTGGAACGTGGTCATGACAATTTGTTGACATATTGGCTGTGACTGGTGTGTGCCACAATAGCAGAGTTAAATAGTTGTGACAGATATGTGACCTGCAAAGTTGAAAATATTTACCATCTGATCTTTACATAGAAGTTTGCCAAGCTCTCAAAATTTAATCTACAAAAAATATGTTGCAAACATTTCAGATTTGGTTTCAACTTATTTTTTTAATTTAAATTTATTTATTTTAATTAGAGGCTAATTACTTTACAATATTGTATTGATTTTGCCATACATCAACATGAATCTGCCACGGGTGTACACGTGTTCCCAATCCTGAACCCCCCTCCCACCTCCCTCCCCATACCATCCCTCTGGGTCATCTCAGTGCACCAGCCCCAAGCTTCCTGTATCCTGCATTGAACCTGGACTGGTGATTCGTTTCTTATATGATATTATACATGTTTCAATGCCATTCTCCCAAATCATAGCCCCTCTCCCTCTCCCACAGAGTCCAAAAGACTGTTCTATACATCTGTGTCTCTTTTGCTGTCTCGTATACAGGGTTATCATTACCATCTTTCTAAATTCCATATATATGCGTTAGTATACTGTATTGGTGTTTTTCTTTCTGGCTTACTTCACTCTGTATAATCGGCTCCAGTTTGAGACTTTATTTTCTTTAGAATGGTTTTAGATTCACAGCAAAATTGAAGAGGAAAGCACAGAGATTTCCCATATACTGTCTGTCCCCCCACCCCCAACATGTACAGGGGCTCCCATTATCAACATCCTCAACCTGAGTGGTATATTTATTACAATCATTGAACATACATTGGTACACCATCATGACCAAAGTTCATTGTTTACATTGTCCTTCACTCTCATACATTTTCTGGATTTCAACAAATGTTTAATGAGATGTATTCATCAGTATTATACCATGTGGAGTATTTTCACTGCCCTAACCATCCTCTGTGTTCTGCCTATTTATCCATCTGTCACTGCTAACCTCTGGCAACCACCAACCTTTTTACTCTCTCCATGGGTTTGCTTTTCCTACCGTGTCATTCAGTTGGAATTATACAGTAGGTAGCCCTTTGAGATGGGCTTCTTTCATTTCTTTGTGTGCATTAAAGGCTCTTCAATTGTTTTATGGCTTGATAGATCACTTTTGTTTGTTTGTTTGGATTTCTTGCACTTAATAATAGTTTCTTGTCTGGATGTTTCACAGTATTTATCTATTCACCCACTCCAGGATATCTTGGTTTCTTCAAGTTTTGACAGTTATGAAGAAACCTGCGTAAACATCCATGTGTAGGTTTTAGTGTGAACTGAAATGAGTATTTGGGTAAATACTAAGGAGTGTGATTGATGGATTGCATAGCAAGAGTATGTTTAGTTTTGTAAGACACAGCCAAACTGTTCTAAATGACTGTGCCTTTTCACATTCCCTGCAGTGAGTGAGAGATCCTATTGTTCCACATCCTTGCTAGCGTTTAATGTTATCAGGATTCCAGATTTTAGCCATTGTGATAAAGTTTATTTTTAATGGCTAACATTATCTCAGCACAGTTTAATAAATAACCCACTGATTTGCAATGCCACCCTTTTTAATATAGCAAATTTATTTACACATGGGGCTTTCCATGACACTTATGCTGTTCTACTGTTTTACATGTCTATTTCTGTACAAGATAATGTTATTTTAAAAAATTATTTTAGTTTTCTAACTTAACTTTCAGTTTAGTTCAGTTCAGTCGCTCAGTCGTGTCCGACTCTTTGTGACCCCACGAATCACAGCACGCCAGGCCTCCCTAACTTAACTTTAGTGGTAGTAAAATGTTTATAGTATGTTATTTGTGTACTATAATTGTATGGTAGCATAGTAGTTCATACTGTCTGATTTAGACACTACTCACTCTGATCCTTGAAGTAAGCCAAAAAGAAAAACACCAATACAGTACACTAATGCATATATATGGAATTTAGAAAGATGGTAATGATAACCCTGTATGCGAGACAGCAAAAGAGACACAGCTGTATATAACAGTCTTTTGGACTCTGTAGAAGAGGGAGGGTGGGATGATTTGGGAGAATGGCATTGAAACATGTATAATATCATATAAGAAATGAATCACCAGGCCAGGTTCAATGCAGGATACAGGAAGCTTGGGGCTGGGGAACTGGGATGACCCAGAGGGATGATATGGGGAAGGAGGTGGGAGGGGGGTTCAGGATTGGGAACACGTGTACACCTGTGGCGGATTCATGTTGATGTATGGCAAAACCAATACAATATTGTAAAGTAATTAGCCTCTAATTAAAATAAATAAATTTAAATTAACAAACAAACAAACAAACAAAAAGAAGCTAGTCACTCTGATCCTGATAACCTTCTTAGATTATAATTATTAATATATAAACAGGTGTATATGTGAATCATTAATTCTCACAATAATTGCATGAGTTAGGTATTCATGGCCTCCCAGTTTTCCAAGTTTAAGAAACAAAGGCATAGAAAGGTTAAATAACTTGGCCAAGCTATTCAGCCATGAAGAATTCGTTGCTTGGTTTGTGTGTGTGTGTTGTTTTGTTACAATGTTTATGTCACCTTTTTAAGTTTCATTTGTACAAAATTGCGTGTCTGTTCTGTAGAGTAGACCCTTGACAGTGTGCTCATCACCAAAAATTTAGTTTCTCCAACTTAGATGTAGAGAACAAACTACTGGTTACGTGAATACTTAACTCATGTGCCTCCTTGGGGAGGAACAATTCAGGAGCAGGGAAAGAAGAGGTACAAACTGTTACATATAAAATAAACATAAGGGTATGCTGTACAGCATAGGGAATATAGTCAACATTTTATAATGAGAATAAATGGGTATAACACTTAAAAATTGTAAATTACTATATTGTACACCTGTAACTTACATTAATATAATGTTTCACATCAACTATAATTCAATTTAAAAAGTAGTTGTTATCCATCAACATACAGTTGACCCCTTTATCCAATTTTCCCTTCTCACTATTTCCCATCTGACAACATCTACTCTGTTTTCCATATCTATGTGTTTGTTTTTGTTTGATTTGGTTTGTCCATTTATTTGGCATTTTTGTTTATTATTTTTTATATTTCATGTATAAGTGAAATGTATGGTATTTGTTTTTCTCCTTCTGACTTATTTCATTTAGCATAATACCTCCAACATGTATATATATGTGTATGTATACATATATATAATCCTTAAAAGGTGAAATCCTGCCATTTATGACTTCATGGATGGATGTTGAGGGTATTATGCAAGATAATCAGGCAAGAATATTGGAGTGGTTGCCATTTCCTTCTCCAGAGGATCTTCCAAACTCAGGGACTGAACTCTTATCTCCTGTATTGCCTACGTTGGCAGGCAGATTCTTTACCACTGAGCCACTGGGGAAGCTGGTAAAAGATGAAATCTTGCCAACTATGACATCATGGATGGATACTGAGGGTATTATGCTAAGTGAAATAAGTCAGCTGGAGAAAGACAAATAACATACAATTTCATTCATACATGGAATTTAGAAAATTAATAAACAAATAACCCCCCCCCCAAAAAAAACCCAAATAAGTGAACAAACAAAACCTAACAAAAACAAAAATGTACATATGGAAAAAAGTAGATGTTACCAAAGGGGAAATAAGGGGAAGGGCAAACTGGGTAAGGGAACGACTATCTGGGGCTATGGATAATAACTAATTTTTAAATTGAATTATAGTTAATGTACATCATTATCCCTTGGAGGAGAGCATGGCAACTCATTCCAGTATTCTTACCTAGAGAATCCCATGGACAGAGGATACTGGCAAGCTATAGTCCACAGGGTTGCAAAGAGTTAGACATGACTGAAATGACTGAGCACACACACACATATACAAAAAAAAGATCTTAATGACCCAGATAATCACAATGGTGTGATCACTCACCTATCTCCAGGCATCCTGGAGTGTGAAGTCAAGTGGGCCTTAGGAAGCATCACTATGAACATAGCCAGTGGAGGTAATGGAATTCCAGCTGAGCTCTTTCAAATCCTAAAAGATGA
The DNA here is from genome assembly GCF_002263795.3 of Bos taurus. Classification (NCBI taxonomy): domain Eukaryota; kingdom Metazoa; phylum Chordata; class Mammalia; order Artiodactyla; family Bovidae; genus Bos; species Bos taurus. The sequence goes on along the minus strand of NC_037334.1, from coordinate 7,217,164 downwards.
TGCTGTGAAAGTGCTGCACTCAACATGCCAGCAAATTTGGAAAACTCAACAGTGGCTACAGGACTGAAAAATGTCAATTTTCATTCTAATCCCAGAGAAAGGCAATGCCAAAGAATGCTCAAACTACTGCACAATTGCCCTCATCTCACGTGCTAGTGAAGTAATGCTCAAAATTACCCAAGCTAGGCTTCAATAGTACATGAACTGAGAACTTCCAGATGTTCAAGCTGGATTTATAATAGGCAGAGGAAACCACAGATCAAATTGCCAATATCTGTTGGACCATAGAAAAAACAAGAGAATTCTAGAAAAACGTCTACTTCTGCTTTATTGACTCTGCTAAAGCTTTTGGCTGTGTGGATCACAACAAACTGTGGGAAATTCTTAAAGAGATGGGAATACCAGACCACCTGACCTGCCTCCGCAGAAATCTGTATGCAGGTCAAGAAGCAACAGTTAGAAGCAGACATGGAGCAGTGGACTGGCTCCAAATTGGGAAAGGAGTATGTCAAGGCTGTATATTGTCACCCTGCTTGTTTAACTTATATGCAGAGTACATCTTGCGAAATTCTGGGCTGGATGAAGCACAAGCTGGAATCAAGACTGCTGGGAGTAATATCAATAACCTCAGGTATGCAAATGACACCACCTTAATGGCAGAAAGTGAAGAGGAACTGAAGAGCCTCTTAATTAAGGTGAAAGAGAAGAGTGAAAAAGTTGGCTTAAAACTCAACATTCAAAGAACTAAGATCTGGTCCCATCACTTCGTGGCAAATCGGTGGGGAAACAATGGAAATAGTGACAGACTTCATTTTCTTGAGCTCAAAAGTCATTGCAGATGGTGAATGCAGCTTGCTCCTTGGAAGAAAAGCTATGACAAACCTAGACAATATATTAAAAAGCAGAGTCATTACTTTGCCAACAAAGGTCCATATAGTAAAAGCTATGGTTTTTCCAGTAGTCATGTACAGATGTGAGTTGGACCGTAAAGAAAGCTGAGTGCCAAAGAATTGATGCTTTTGATCTGTGGTGTTAGAGAAGACTCTTGAGAGTCCCTTGGACTGCAAGGAGATCCAACCAGTCCATCTTAAAGGAGATCAGTCCTGAGTGTTCATTGGAAGGACTGATGCTGAAGCTGAAGCTCCAATACCTTGGCCACCTGATGCAAAGAGCTGGCTCATAGGAAAAGACCCTGATGCTGGGAAAGATTGAAGGCAAAAGGAGAAAGGAGCATCAGAGGATGAGATGGTTGGATGGCATCACTGATTTGATGGACACAGGTTTTAGAAAGCTCTGGGAGTTGGTGATGGACAGGGAAGCCTGGGTTGCTACAGTCCATGGGTTCTCAAAGAGTTGGACATGACTGAAAGACTGAACTGAAGTGAGATAAGTAAAAAAGAGAAAGACAAGTACCACGTGCAAAACATATATCACTTACATCTGGAAGCTAAAAAAATAATCAAACATGTAAAGACCTGAATGGTAGTTATCAGGAAATAGAGGAGTGGAGTAGTAAGACTGGTGTTTTTAAGGGTACAAAATTGCAATGAATAGTAAATAAGTCATAGAGAATATAGTGAATAGTATAGACAGCAATATTGTACTACAATCATAAAACTTGCTGAAAAACTAAAACTGATTTATCCCAACCAGTTAAGAGAAAGGAAAATTGTTTAACGTGATAGAGGTGGGGAATTTCACTGCAATGGAAGTCATATCGCTATATATAAATGTGTCAAAGTAAAGCTTTATACACCTTAAATTTATACAATGTTATATGTTAATATATGTCAATGTAAGTACTTTATATGTCAATAAAGTATTTACATGAATAAAAATATATTGTTTCTATCCTTAAAAGAGAAACATTCTAATATTGGGAAGCATTGCTGTTCAGTCACTAAGTTGTGTCCAACTCTTTGCAACACTGCCGCACTCCAGGCTCATCTGTCCTCCACTATCTCCTGGAGTTTGCTCAAATTCATGACCATTGAGTTAGTGATGCTATCCAAACATCTCATCCTCTGCTGTCCCTTTCTCCTTTTGCCTTCAACCTTTCCCAGCATCAGGGTCTTTTCCAATGAGTTAGCTCTTTGCATCAGGTGGTCAAAATATTGGAGCTTCAGTTTCAGCTTCAGCATCAATCTTTCCAATGAATATTCAGGGTCGATTCCCTTTAGGAGTGACTGGTTTGATCTTGTTGCTGTCCAAGGGACTCTCAAGAGTCTCTTCCAGCACCACAATTCAAAAGCATCAATTCCTTGGTTCCCAGCCTTATTTATGGTCCAACTTTCACATCTGTACATGACTACGGGAAGTGATGTCTGCTTTTTCACTGTCTGGGTTTGTCATAGCTTTCCTTCCAAGGAGGAAGCATCTTTTAATTTCATAGCTGCACTCACTGTCTGCAGTGATTTTGGAGGCCAAGAAAATAAAATCTGTCACTGCTTCCATATTTAGTTTATTTCAAAAGCAATTAGGTCTAAAAAGAGTCTTTAAAGAGGCTGGGCAAAGGGGTTCTTGCTGAGAAGAAGTTTCTGGAGGGCACCCTTCAGATCTCGGTTCCTCAGGCCATAGATGAAGGGGTTCAGCATGGGGGTGACCATGGTGTACATCACTGTGGCTGCCATGTCCCTCTGGGTGGTGTGTGTGGATGCAGGGTTGAAGTAGACCCCAATGATAGTCCCATAGAAGAGACAGACAACACAAAGGTGAGAGCCACATGTGGAGAATGCTTTCCATCTGCCCTGGACAGAAGGCACCTTCCACACAGTCACAGCAATGGGTGTATAGGAGGCCATGATGCACACAAAAGAGATGAGAACCACTGGGCCCCCAAGGACCAACACCAGCATCTCATTGACTTGGGTGTCAGAGCAGGAGAGCTTGATCAAGGCATTGATATCACAGAAGAAGTGTGGGATCCTATTGGTGCAAAAGGACAAGTGGGACATCAGGATAGTGTGGACCATGGAGATGAGGTTGGCTGAGATCCAGGGTATCACCACCAGCAAAGTACACCGAAGGACACTCATGATTGTCATGTAGTGCAGTGGGCTGCAGATGGCCAGGTAGCGGTCATAAGCCATGGCTGAGAGAAGCATGCTGTCAGCTGCCCCAAAGGTGATGAAGAAATACATCTGGGCCAGGCAAGCTGAGAAGGAGATGGTGGTGAGCCCACACAGATGGTTCACCAGCATCTTGGGGATGGTGGTGGAGGTAAAGCAGATGTCAAGAAGAGACAAGTTGCTGAGGAAGAAATACATGGGGCTGTGGAGGTGAGGGTCCAAGATGATGGCCAGGATGGTGAGAAGATTCCCCAGGCACCCACTCAAATACAGAATGCAGGACAGGCTGAAAAACACCTGCCTCTGCAGGGGCTGCTGGGAGAGGCCGAGGAGGATGAATTCAGAGACTTGGGTCTGATTGTCCATGTCCAGGCAGTGCTAAAGCCAGAAATAGGGGCATCAACAGTGGGAAGAAAACAGATTACCTCACTGCTCTTTCAAACCCATCCCTGAAGATGCATCTCACTTAACCACGCTGAGCCTAGTTTCCCCATCTGTTGCTGCTGCTACTGCTGCTAAGTCGCTTCAGTCGTGTCCAACTCTGTGCGACCCCATAAACGGCAGCCCACCAGGCTCCCCTGTCCCTGGGATTCTCCAGGCAAGAACACTGGAGTGGGTTGCCATTTCCTTCTCCAATGCATGAAAGTGAAAAGCGAAAGTGAATTTGCTCAGTCGTGTCCGACTCCCCATCTGTTATATGGGACTAATTTTTCTAATTCCTTAGGATTGTTATAAGGATTAAGTGAGAAAAATAGGATAAGGGGATTAAATCCATAGCTGATGTGTTATATGGACAAACATTTTTATTTGTGGGAACTCTTAGTGATATTATCAAAATAAAGAGTCTTACATTAATTAGCTTGATTGTGGCAATTATTTCAGAGTGTATACATGTATCAAAGCTTCAAGTCTTACATCTTAGTTATACACAATTTTTGTCAATTATTCCTTAATTAAGATAGTGATAGAAGACATAAAATGAAAATAAACAGCCTAGGCACTTTTTAGGGTTTGGTATTTAAAATAAATAGTAAAAGTGATTAAAGACAAACTCTGAAAACACACCTGGGTTTCAGTTCCAGTTCTGCCACTTACTGGCTGTGTGATTTAGCCAAGGTACATAACTTTCTGTGCCTTGGCCCAGATGGTAAAAAATCTGCCTGCAATGTGGGAGACCTGGGTTCAATCCCTAGGTCAGGAAGATCCCCTGGAGAAGGGAATGGCTACCTGCTTCAATATTTTTGCCTGGAGAATTCCATGGACAGAGGGACCTGGGGGGCTATACAGTCCATAGGGTCACAAAAGAGTCAGACACAACTGAGCGCTTAACACTTTGGTCCTTTGCACCTGCTGTCTCCTGCTTGGAAGCTTCTAGCCTCCAGCTTCACCTCACTTAAGTTGCCTCCACTTCTTCAGGGATACCTTCCCTGTTCCTCTCCTCTTTGGGGTGGAGCCTAGTGGTTCTCATCCTGGCACTACTGACATTTGATGCTGAATCATATTTTTGTTTGTGGTGCAGACTGTCTTATATATTATTGTATGACGTTGAACACCTGGCTTTGACCCACTGAATGCCAATAGCATTCCTCCTATCTCCAGTTGTAAGGAGCAAAAATATCTTGAATAACACCTCTTGAGCAGAGTAGAAATTTCCCCCAGTTAGGGATCACTGATACCCATGGTTAAAGCATGACAGACTCTCTCCTCCCCTCAGCAGCTATACAAGTTGACTAAGTTAGAGTGGTCTGTGTGAGCGTGCATGTATGCTCAGTCACTTTAATCGTGTCCAGCTCTTTCTGACCCCATGGACCATAACCCTCCAGGATCCTCTGTTCATGAGATTTTCCCAGCAGGAATACTGGAGTGGGCTGCCATGCCCTCCTCCAGGGGATCTTCTTGACCCAGGGATTGAATCTGCTTGTGTCTTTTGCACTGCTGAGCCACTGGGGAAGTCCTTAGAGTGGCACAGTGACCTTTATTCTATGCAATCCACAATGAGCTAACCTCTTAACAATTATCATCCCATTTAACCTTCAGCCACATCATGAGCCAACAGCTGAGGCTCCAAACCTGACTCCTGCATGGATCTGGGATCCAGCTCATGCTCTGATCCAAATATCCACTCTCTTGACCAACTCACAATACCCCTACCCATCTATGAGTCACTGATACCAGGTAACCTAAGTCCTTGTGGATGAAACTGGTCAGAGAGTACCCCTAACCTCTGAAGGCAAGTTTGGTGGGGGAGGATCTTCCCTGAGATCAGCTCGATTGTGGCTTGTCTTCCTGATGCCTTATTAACCAATAACTACTATACCTCTATCAGATTCCGGGACCTCTCAACCCATCAAGAGTCCTGTTTCCAGGGATTTGGGATTCCTGCAGCCTCTACTTTGTCTTGCAACTGTGGATGAAGAGTAGGCTTTCTCAGAGAACACACAGCAGAATCACACTAACAGATTAATATCAGAATCTCTGGCCTTCAGGTATGATCCCCGGAGAACCTTGTTAGAGTGACTACAATTAGTTCATCTTCCCCAGTGAAGCCTTTGAGTCTAGGACCCCTGAGGGAAAGAGCTTTTGTCCCAGGAGCATTGCCATTCTTCAAATCTGTCTCTTTTGGCTGCCAGATGGTTAGCATGGAAGTCAGTTTTTCCAGTGAAGAAGATTTTAGATATGTTATTCCTGAAAACAGTTGTGTGTGTTCTCAGGCATTCAGTCATGTCTCTTTGTGACCCCATGGACTGTAGCCCACCAGGCTCCTCTTGTGCATGGAATTTTTTAGGCAAGAATACTGGAGTGAGTTGCCATTTCTTCCTCAAGGGATCTTCCCAACCCAGGGATCAAACCCACTGTCTATTGCATTTTCTGCATCAGCAAGCAGATTCTTTACCACTAGTGCCACCTGGGAAGCCCCTTGAAAACAGTTATGATGTGTTAAGGATTTGTAATGTGGCTGGAGCTGTGCAGAGCATGCAACATCCTATGCTTCTTACAAAAGCCCAATGAGGAAGGAAGCAGAAACTCTCACTTGTCCATTGTTCACCCAGCCTGAAGTGGCAGATTTAGCATTCAAATCTAGGTAGTCTGACTCCAGGGACAAACTAATGAATGCAAATGTCTCTCAGCACACATAAAGAGATATTCATTCCTTTGAATGGCTGAACAATATTACATTGTATTTATACACCTAGTTTGTTTATCCATTCATCTGCTGATAGACAGTTGAGTTGTTTTCCATCTTTTGGCCATTACAAATAGCACTGCTGTGAACATTCATGGATAAATGTTTGAGTCCCTATTTTTAATTCTTTGGGGTTCAGTTCAGTGCAGTGCAGTCTCTCAGTCACGTCTGACTCTTTGTGACCCTGTGAATTGCAGCACGCCAGGCCTCCCTGTCCATCACCAATTCCCGGAGTTTACCCAAACTCATGTCCATTGAGTCGGTGATGCCATCCAGCCATCTCATCCTCTGTCGTCCCCCTATCCATAAGTGGAATTTCTGGGTCATATAGTAATTGTATGTATCCTTTGAGGAACTTCTGAACTGCTTTCCATAGTGGTGGCACCGTTTTACATTCCCACCAGCAATGTATAGTGGTTCTGAGATAGAGTGGGACCTGGGACCCTTTACAGGAGTGCTTTGTTGTTTTTGTTGTTGTTTAGTCACCAAGTCATGTCTGACTCTTTACGACCCCATAGACTCTAGCTCACCAGGCTCCTCTATCCATGGGATTTCCCAGGCAAAAATACTGGAGCAGGTTGCCCTTTCCTTCTCCAGGGGGATCTTCCCGACCCAGGGATCTAACCCAGGTCTCATGAGTTGCAGGATTCTTTACTACTGACCCACCTGGGAAGCCCTACAGGAGTCCTTGCATCTGGTCAAATGTCTCCTTGAGCAACAGAATACAAAGAAACCATAAGGGACTAAAAATAACCGTGAATAAACAAGTGTAGTCTGAGCAACATGAACAATAAGATACAAAAAGACAACAAACCAGCAAGCCATTTCTGAGATGCCAAGAGCACAAGAAGGGTACTGTACATGACAGCACTACCAAGGGGATGGGCAGCCACCTAAGCTATGCCTCCGGTCTAACCCACTGATCCCAGCATCCTATTTAAGAAACCCGCTTGCACCCTGCCCCCGCTTCCGCCTGACGAAACTGAGAACCTAGCAAGGGCACCTGTTTCTTGTTTTTGCTCCCTTCTGCTGCAGCATGAGCCCCAGTAAAGTCTTACTTGAATTTCTCATCTGGCCTTCTAGCAACTTCCACTGATTAAAGAGCCCAAGGGCCTGAATTTAGCAGTTCCAGTTTCTCCACATAGCTTTCAACACTTGCTATTTTCTGTTGTTTAAAAAAATTTAGTCATTTCATTTCTTCCACGTTGTCCATTTTATTGGCATATAATTGCTGATAGTAGTCTCTTATGATCCTTTGTATTTCTGTGTTGTCTGTTGTGATCTCTACATTTTCATTTCAATTTTATTGATTTGATTTTTCTCCCTTTGTTTCTTGATGAGTCTGGCTAATGGTTTGTCAATTTTATTTATCCTTTCAAAGAACCAGCTTTTGGCTTTGTTGATTTTTGCTATGGTCTCTTTTGTTTCTTTTGCATTTATTTCTGCCCTAATTTTTAAGATTTCTTTCCTTCTGGGGTTCTTCATTTCTTCCTTTTCTAGTTGCTTTAGGTGTAGAGTTAGGAAATATACCATGTTCATGGATCAGAAGAATCAATATAGTGAACATGAATATACTACCCAAAGCAATCTATAGATTCAATGCAATCCCTATCAAGCTACCAATGGTATTTTTCACAGAGCTAGAAAAATAATTTTACAATTTGTATAGAAATACAAAAAACCTCAAATAGCCAAAGCAATCTTGAGAAAGAAGAATGGAACTGGAGGAATCAACCTGCCTGACTTCAGTCTCTACTATAAAGCCACAGTCATCAAGACAGTATGGTACTGGCACAAAGACAGAAATATAGATCAATGGAATAAGATAGAAAGCCCAGAGATAAATCCACGCACCTATGGACACCTTATCTTTGACAAAGGAGGCAAGAATATACAATGGAGAAAAGACAATCTCTTTAACAAGTGATGCTGGAAAAACTGGCCAACCACTTGCAAAAGAATGAAACTAGAACACTTTCTAACACCATACACAAAAATAAACTCAAAGTGGATTAAAGATCTAAACATAAAACTAGAAACTATAAAACTCTTAGAGGAGAACATAGGCAAAACACTCTCCGACATAAATCACAGCAGGATCCTCTATGACCCACCTCCCAGAGTAATGGAAATAAAAGCAAAAATAAACAAATGGGACCTAATTAAACTCAAAAGCTTCTGCACAACAAAGGAAACTATAAGCAAGGTGAAAAGACAGCCTTCAGAATGGGAGAAAATAATAGCAAATGAAGCAACCGACAAACAACTAATCTCAAAAATATACAAGCAACTCCTGAAGCTCAATTCCACAAAAATAAATGACCCAATCAAAAAGTGGGCCAAAGAATTAAATAGACATTTCTCCAAAGAAGACATACAGGTGGCTAACAAACACATGAAAAGATGCTCAACATCACTCATTATCAGAGAAATGCAAATCAAAACCACTATGAGGTACCATTTCACACCAGTCAGAATGGCTGCAATCCAAAAGTCTACAAGCAATAAATGCTGGAGAAGGTGTGGAGAAAAGGGAACTCTCTTACACTGTTTGTGGGAATGTAAACTAGTACAGCCACTCTGGAGAACAGTGTGGAGATTCCTTAAAAAACTGGAAATAGAACTGCCTTATGACCCAGAAATCCCACTGCTGGGCATACACACTGAGGAAACCAGAATTGAAAGAGACACATGTACCCCGATGTTCATTGCAGCGCTGTTTATCATAGCCAGGACATGGAAGCAACCTAGATGCCCATCATCAGATGAATGGATAAGAAAGCAGTAGTACATATACACAATGGAGTATTACTCAGCCATTAAAAAGAATACATTTGAATCAGTTCTAATGAGGTGGATGAAACTGGAGCCTATTATATAGAGTGAAGTAAGCCAGAAGGAAAAACACCAATACAGTATACTAACGCATATATACGGGATTTAGAAAGATGGTAACGATAACCCTGTGTACGAGACAGCAAAAGAGACACAGATGTATAGAACAGTCTTTTGGACTCTGTGGGAAAGGGAGAGTGTGGGATGATTTGGGAGAATGGCATTGAAACATGTATAATATCATATAAGAAACGAATCGTGAGTCAGGTTCAATGCAGGATACAGGATGCTTGGGGCTGGTGCACTGGGATGACCCAGAGGGATGGTACGGGGAGGGAGTTGGGAGCGGGGTTCAGGATGGGGAACACGTGAACACCCGTGGCAGATTCATGTTGATGTATGGCAAAACCAGTAGAATATTGTAAAGTAATTAACCTCCAATTAAAATAAATAAATTTAGTTTTAAAAAAAAACTTAAAATCAGATTCTAAAACTTAAAAAAAAAATTTAGTCATTCCAGTGAGAGTGAAGTGATACCTCACTGTGGTTTTGATTTGTATTTCCCTGATGACTAATGATGTTGTTCATTTTTGTTTTTATTTTTTTACTTTTCAAAGCAGTTTATTAGATAATATTTATTACTATGAAATAGTGTGAATTAACTGATATGATGATTTAAAAACAAACAGGAAACCCCTTTGTATGCTCTTAGTCCGGGTTCCTCAGAAAAAGTCTCTGAGAGGGAGATGTTCAGGCAGTTTATGGAGGAGGCTCTCGGAATATCTGTAAGAGATGAGGCAACCAAGATTAGTCAGAGGCTGGTATGATCTGCAAGCTAATCCCTTCAAAGTTTTCCCTTTGAGGCAAGGGGGCTGAGCCCCTGTACCACCGGCCCCACTCCCTCACATCCAGACATTGGGTATTGGCTGGCAGTTAGTAAAGACTCTGCCTGCACTGTAGGAGACCTGAATTTGATCCCTGAGTCAGGAAGATCCCCTGGAGAAGGAAATGGGTGCTCACTCCAATATCTTGCCTGGAGAATCCCATGGACAGAGGAGCCTGGTGGGCTTCAGTCCATGGGGTTGCAAGAGTCAGACATGACTTAGCAACTAAACCATCACCACCACAGTGCTGGAGAGGACATTACCTGGTTAAAGCAGTTCCTTCAGCTGGGGGAAATTCTGTTTTCTAGAAGTGACTCAACTGTGAGCCTTCTGTAGCCAGCTTTTCTCACAGCTGGGCAAATGATTTCCTGGATCCTAAAGGGGACCTTTGTGGCACATTACAGCATCCACTGTGCCACCTGGGAAGCCCCATGTAAGGGGAATTATAGAGTATTTGTTTTTCTGTGACTTCCTTCTTTCACTTAGCATAATGTCCTCAAGGTTCATTCACATTGTCTCATATGGAAGAGTTTATTTCTTCTTTAAGGCTGAATAATATTCCACTGTATATATGGACCACATTTTATTTATCCACCTATCCATCAGGAGACATTTAAATTGCTTTACTACTCAGACAGCCTGGGTATGCCAAAACCAATACAATATTGTAAGATAAAAATAATAATAATAAGTGTTACTCCAGTTGTTTGGGCTGTGTGAACCTGCACAGTTGATTTAGTCTGAGTTCAACTGCTTCATTTAGAAGAATTATTTTGGAAAGAAAAACACTTGAAAATGATAGTACTTTTTGTTGTTAATGAGCTTAGGCATTAATTCAAACAACATTGAGATACTCAGCTTACTTTATGAAAGTAAATATAAATTAAGATATTATTCAATACCAGCATACTGGCAGCACAATTGATATGCTATACACATAACTTGGCTTCCCAGATAGCTCAGTGGTAAAAAATCTGCATGCCAGTGCAGGAGACACAAGTTTGATCCCCAGGTCAGGGAGATTCCCCTGGAGAAGGAAATGGCAACCCACTCCAGTATCCTTGCCTGGGAAATCCCATGGACAGAGGAGCCTGATGGGCTACAGTTCATGGGGTTGCAAAAGAGTCAGACACAACTTAGTGACTAAACAACAGCACAGACATAACTGGAGACATTGTGAATTGTCAAAGATTTTTTCTGAACAGAAAAAGGCAGATTCATAAAGATGTTTAAAGCATTGAATATTAAAGTCTAGAAAATCTGACAGGACTCCTACAGAGCACTAGAAGTAATGGATAAAATATTACAAGCATTCTCCTAAATGCATACATGAATTTATACCAAAAAAAAAAAATAAGGAAATCTCAAAGGGTTAACAACAAATGTCCATTAATGGATTGGTCGATAAACAATATATGGTATGTTCATATAATGTAGCATAATTCAGCCACCCCCCCAAAAAAAAGCAAAAAAGCCATAATGTCCTGATACATGATGCAACATGGATGAATAGTAAAAGAAGCCAGACACAAAAGGGCACATACTGTGCAAATCCACTTATGTGAAGTGTATGGGACAGGTGAAATCAGAAGGACAGAAAACAAATTGGTGGTTTCAAAGAGCCTAAAGTGGGACAGAATGGGGAGTCACTGCTTTACAGGTGTTTTCCCAAAGTGGAAACAACATTGAGGTACTCAGCTTACTTTATGAAAGTAAACATAAATTAAGATATTATTCAATACCAGCATACTGGCAGCACAATTGATATGCTATACACATAACTTGGCTTCCAGATAGCTCAGTGGTAAAAAATCTGCATGCCAGTGCAGGAGACACAAGTTTGATCCCCAGGTCAGGGAGATTCCCCTGGAGAAGGAAAATGATAGTAGGGGCTTTTTGGGATGTGTAGGCATACAGAAGGAAAGGTCAAGGGCATGCAAGATCATGAAGGCCACCTGAAGGGTTTGTTCCATTGGCAATAGGGTACTTTAAATATTTCTATAATACATAGATTAAATAACTGAAAGATACTGTATGAGGTAAACATACTCATAAACATTTGGGTTGTTAGTACTTTTTGTTGTTAATGAGCTTAGGCATTAATTCAAACAAGCCCCTAGCCACCTTCAGCTCTCCAGGGTTCACCAGACATAACATTGTCCCCAAATGCACTATGCATCTGTCACCCTGAACTTTTACACTTGTGTTTTCTTAGAAGCCCCTCTTTCACCTGCCTGTCTTTCTGGATCGCACCTCCTTGCCCTTCAGGTCTTGCTTTAAGCATGGACCCCTCTGTTGTCATTGTTCAGTTACTAAGTTATGTCCGACTGTTTGTGACCCATGGACCATAGCACTCCAGGCCTCCCTGTCCCTCACCATCTCCTGGAGTTTGCCCAAATTCATGTCCATTGAATCAGTGATGCTAGCCAACCATCTCATCTTCTGCCACCCTCTTCCCCTTTTGCCCTCAATCCTTCCCAGCATCAGGGTCTTTTCCAATGAGTCAGCTGTTTATAGCAGGTGGCCAAAGTATTGGAGCTTCAGCTCTTCAGCATCAGTCCTTCCAATGAGTAACCCCCTCTAGAAGGCTTCAAAGCCACAGGCCAGTCTTTGACCTGCACTTAGCTCTCACAGTCCCTTTGGGATTCCTATGAATGGTATTCCTATGAACATCTTGTACATGGATAATACATTCGTGTTCCATTGGGTCTGTACCTAAACGTGTAATTAATAAATCATGTTGTTGTTGTTGTTTAGTCACTAAGTTGTGTCAGACTCTTTTGCGACCCCATAGACTGTAGCCCACCAGGCCCCTCTGTCCACAGGATCTCCCAGGCAAGATTACTGGAGTGGGTTGCCATTTCCTTCTCCAGGGGATCTTCCTGACTCATAGATTGAACCCACATCTCTTGCATTGGCAGGCATGTTCTTTACCACTCTGCCACCAGGGAAAACCATAGTGGGGTCATATGAGTCATAGCAAAGATCTATGTTCAGCTTGAATAGATACCGCCAATCAGTTTTCCAAGATGGTTGTACCAAGGAGTTGGTTTCAGACACAAGCAGCATGGTCAGATTCTTGTATGCAGAGAGCCCTTTCTGGCTGCTGTGAGGGGAGTAGGCTGCTGAGGGCAGAGATTGGTATGAGGAGATGCAGGGAGTGATGGGAGAGGAGGAGCAGCGGGGAGATAGGTGAGGGTATCCAGGATGAGCTGAGTGGCCAGAACTGAGGCTGATTACAAGGCTGGGAAGACTATGCTGCTGAGCGTTTATGACATTACATGTGTGGCTTTTTTCTACAGGAAGGGAGGTCAATTCTCCCACTCTCTGTACACTAGTAGTGTCCTACAATTCAGTTAGGACACTCACAACCTGCAGCTGGTGCCAGAACTCACAGGTGAAGGGCTCAGTCCCACAAGACTGCTCCCACTTTGGCTGCCAGTCTTCACTGACTAGAAAGATGGATGTTTCCACGATCCATCCCTCCCCTTTCACATCCTACATGTTGCTAAAATAACTCATAGCATTCAGAAAAGTGCTTTAAATTCCTGTTACCAGTTTATTATAAAAGATACAACTCAGGAACAGACAAATGGAAGAGAAATGAAGGGAAAATTATGAGGGAAGGAGTAAGGAGCTTCCTTGCCCTCCCTGGATGCACCCCACTTACCAGCGGCTCCATATGCTCATCAGCCTGAAAGCCCCATTTGGGAATTTTCTGTAAAGGGATCAGCATGGAGCCCTGATTGATTAAATCACTGGCATTAATGCTGAAATCAATCTACATCCCCTCCTCTCTCCCTAGAGATCTAGGGAGTGGCGCTGAATGTTCCAATTTTTATATCTTGCCTCAGTATCCTGGAGACCAGATGCATCCTGTAGCTACCAGCAGTCTGTAAGCCCTTATCATTTCATCAGCAATCAGCATAAAAAAGATACTATCACTCCTAAGCTGACTGTCAGTAACCATGGGCAAAAACTGAAGGATCAAATTATTATATTTTATCCCAGGGTGGTTTATGCTAACATCAGGCTTCCTGGCTTGGATCAGCAGGGCAATGGGGATAGTGTAGAACTTGATTAGGAAGAAGGTGAGGTTTTCCAGTTTGGCTAGAAGACAGCACACCTATATTGCCCAAGAGTAAGGTATTAGTTGCTCAGTCATATCAACTCTTTGCGACCCTGTGGACTGTAGTCAGTCAGGTTCCTCTGTCCATGGAATTTTCAAAGGAAGAATACTGGAGTAGGTTGTCATTTCCTCCTCTAGGGGATCTTCCCAACCCAGAGATTGAACCTGGGTCTCCCTCATTGCAGGCATATTCTTTACACTCTGATCCCAAGAGAAAACCACTCTCCAAGACTCAGCTCCAAATTACTCTTATTCTGGGAAGCCTTCCAACTGCTCTTACCCAAGGCAACAGCCCAGGATTCCCATTCTGTGTTCCTGCTCTACCTCTGACAGTACCTTGACCCCAAAAGGTTGAAGGCATCTATATCCAGCTCTGTCTCCCCCAAGACTGGGAGCTTCTCTACCCTCAGTAAGGGCTGAGGTCTCAGGGGTCAGAGAGAGGCAACCAGGAGACTTCACTTTGGGTAGGTGGAGGAGGAAGCAGAGACTGCAGATCCCAGAAGGCCCCCTGAGATTCCTCCAGCATCTCCTGACCTTGAAGACTGCACATCCAGGTTGGTTTCATGAAGGGGCTCTTGGGAAGAGTCTCCTGGAGCCTACAGCAGGGATAAAGCACAGTGTATGAGTTCCAGGAGAACTTATATCTGTCCCCACACCTGCCTGTGGATGCTGCTGACAGCAACAAGTAGGAGAGCTTCTTCTCCCCTTCCCTGCTGGTCGTTTCTTGGAAGAGGCAACTCAAGCAAAGAAGGACCTCCCTCAAGCAGAGGAGGGAGAGAGTAGGAAAGCAGAATCCTACAGCTGTTGGTAGCACTGCTCAGCCTGGGAATGAGGTCAGGGCCAGAGAGAAGAGTAGTAATAGAGGACTGTAGCTTTGGGAGGCTCCTGGGAATCATTCCTGTTTGCCCATCTGGGTCCCTAGCTTTTGCTTAGCCTAGGTACCCTTTGCAGCTTCTAGGTCAGCAGTTCTCACCCCAGGGTGATTCTGCCTGACACTGGATATTGGGATATATCTTGATAATTTTTAAAATTTCATTTATTTATTTTTAATTATGAAAGTATGATAACACAAGTACAGGAGACTTGGAACACAGAACAAAGTTGCAGGAAGCAGTGTTAGTCACTCAGTCATGTCTGACTCTCTGTGACCCCATGGACTCTAGCCTGCTAGGCTCCTCTGTCCATGGGATTCTCCAGACAAGATTACTGGAGTGGGTTGCCATTCCTTTCTCCAGGGGATCTTCCTGACCTAGGGATCCAACCTGGGTCTCCTGAATTGCAGGTGGATTCTTTAGTTATGCTATCTATTACAATTACTTTTTTAAGTAGATAAATTAAGATTTTTAGTTGGAGTTTCAATATCAAACTCTCAAAAATTAATAGAGTGGATGTATAGAAAAGTAGAAGGATTTAGTAGACCTGAAAAGCACCATGAACCAACTCAACATAATTAAGATGCATACAATTTTCACACAACAGTAGGATACAAATTCTATTCAAGTTCTCATAGACTATAATCTAGGAGACACTGGAACATATCCAGAAACATAAAACAAGGTGCAAAAATTTCATGGTCTAAAGGTACTGAAATCATAGAGTCTGTTCTCTTATCACTGTGGAATTATGTTAGAAATCAATATCAAAAGATTTTAGAAAATAAGCCACATATTTTCAAGTGCAATGTGACATTTACCAAGAGAGATCTTCGACTTATCCATTGAAAACCTCAATAGAGTCAAAAAGCTGAAAAAACACAGAGGGTGATTGCAGAGAAGAAAGCATGTAGATGAGAAATTGATACGTCTTGATAATTTTTGATTGTTATGACTCATTGTGGGGGAGGGATGCTCCTGGCATCTGTTAGGTTCTGACTAGGGATGCTGCTAAGCATTGTACAAGGAGAAGGACAGCCAAGAAATGATCTGGCCCCAAATATCATGAGTAGTGGGAGCTTGAGAAATTGTGCTTTAGGCATGTTTGTCTCAGCTGCTGTGTCTTGGGCTGGTGCTAATCTTAAGGGGAGGCTCTGGGGGAGGCATAAGTATGAACTGGATGCACTCAGTGATGGTGTGATGTTTGTTCAACACCTGTGTGTGAACCGTTCTCTGTGAGACCAGAGGAAACAGAATTCTGTTCACCTGTCAGAGGAGTTGGGAGAGACCAATCTCAAGGATCACGGCCATTCCACCGAGCCGGAGGTAGGAAGGCAGACTGTAGGGATGAGGCAGGGGCTGGAGAAGAGAGTGGAGGTTGGATCAGCCTCCTGGGGGTAGGGGGAACAGTGTTGTGTGGCTACTAGGGGGCTAAGTACTCCACTGAGGTCAGAGACCATGAGTTTAGAACGGGGCCAACTGGTGACATGTGATACAGGATGGCAGAAAACCAATCAGAAGAAGAAGAACCATCTCAAAGTCTGTGATAACTACATTTAAGTATTTTTTTATAATTTTATTTTATTTTTAAACTTTACATAATTGTATTAGTTTTGCCAAATATCATTTATTTTTACTCAGAGGTAAACTCTGAGCCCTTCATGTGAATCCTCACGGACCCACTGAAGGCAGTTCTCTAGGAACTTTGATTTTTCAGAGAGGAGGCTCAGAGCTCTAAAGTTCTTTCTCAAAGATACAAGGTGGGAGCGGGGATTTGAACCCTGGGTCTGAGGACTGCTTACCTGTACATGTTTCAGAAAATACTCTTTGGAAATCAGAATGGAGAGGGGACAGAGGAGGAGAGTGGAGGGTGATTCAGGAGAGGGGATGGAGCCACATGAATGTAGAGGAGTGGGAGAAACTGAGCACTTCTTGGGGAAGGAGAATGGAGGGATGAAGCATGGAAGGCAATTGACACTGCAGACTGTAGGAGTGAGGCAGGGACTGGAGAAAAGAGTAGAGGTTGGATCAACTTCCTGGGGGTTGACATTAATGTCTTGATTTCTTGGTGGAGTGCATAGATGGCCAGAAGAATTTTGGGGCCATAAATGCATCTTCATCATTCCATAGAGCATCTTCACTCCAGCTAAGGTCCTCACTGTCCTGGCGATTCTGTGTCCTCCCAGTTCCAGGCTGACCCTTACTGTGGGGGATTCTTGAGACAATGCCTTAATGAGACAACCAGGGTATGCAATGAGGGGGAGACTTGTCTCAGAGTCAAGGAGTTTAGGAGCTCTGGGCAGCAACATAACTCAAATTATTCATAAAAATATGTTTTAAAAACTTCATTATGGACTTCAGCTGTTGAGGTTTGAATCAATGGTATTTCCAACTTGCAGCTTTGATCATCATGGGTTTGCCCAAGATTCTTCTCATATTTCATGAATGTATTCCATTTTTTTCCACCCCATTTCCTTCTTGTTTTGACAATCATTTCAAAATACTTCGTGTGTTTTGTTTAGGTTTGTATGTGTTCTTTCAAGTTATGTATTGTTCTCTATATGCAATTTTAAATGGATTTTTATCTATTTTTTAAATGAATGAGGCTTATTAGAGAAGTTTAAGGTTTACAGAAAAGCTGATCAGATAGTATAGCAAATTCCCACTTACCTCCTTTTCCTGAACACAGCTTCCTCTATTATTTATGTGTTGCATTAATGTTGTCCATTTGTCACAACTGTTGAACAAATATAGATACAATATAATTAACCAATGTCCAAGTTTACCCTAAGCTTCACTCTTTGCATGGTACACTCTATGGGTTTTGCCAGTGTGTGATAACGTGTATCCACTGTGCCAGTTTCACAGAATAGTTTCACATTCTACATTTTCAATGTGCCTAAAAGGAATTATGCTGGAGAGGTCATCTTGTTTTTTGGCTGATTCACTCCATCTTATTGTAAAATTTCATTTACACTGTTAGGCACACATCTAACGTCTGTTTGGGCATCCAATCCGTTTTACCTGGAGTCTCCCTGGTTGTGACCAACAAACGTTTCCAATTCCCCTACTACAGCAATGCTACCAGGAACATCCTCTCGCATTTGTGTGTGTTAGTTGCTCAGTGGCGTCCGACTCTTTGCGACCTGGTGAACTGTAGCCCACCAGGCTCTTCTGTCCATGGAATTCTCCAGGCAAGAAGACTGGAGTGGATAGACATTCTCCTCTCCAGGGGATCTTCCCAACCCAGGAATCGAATCCAGGTCTCCCACATTGCAGGCAGATTCTTTACTGTCCGAGCTACCAGGGAAACCCCAAAATACTGGAGTGGGTAGCTTGTCCCTTCTCCAGAGGATCTTCCCAACCAAGGAATCTAACTGGGACCTCCTGTGTTGCAGGTGGATTCTTTACCAGTTGAACTACCAGAGAAGCCCAGCCTCTTTCATCCTTCCCTGTAAATAAGTTTAAGAAGTAGAGATAGACTTAGGATCAAATTTGCTGGTGTACAGAGCTTGTATATTCTGAATTTTCACCGTTCTACATTCTCAGCAGCAGCATAGGAGGATTCTTTTGCCCCATAGTCCAGTTGACATGGAATTTTCTAATTTTGGGAATTAAATGCTGCTGTATGCAATAAAATTCCATTGCTGGTTTCCATTAACCACCTTGACACCCCCCCCCTTTTTTTTGAGCATCTTTTCATTTTCATTGGTAACTTCTGTGATTTATCTGCTCATATCCTTTGCTCATATCTGTATCAAAGTTCCTACTTGTTTCTTCTTCTAGATAGTATTCCTTAGTACAGAATGGAATTTATTTTTTCCTAACTTTTCATCTGCCAGATCATTTTATCTAAAATATCCCACATGGAACAAAAATACTTAATGTCAATGTTTCAGATGTTTTAAAAATCACCTGAACGTTTCTGGTTTTAAAAATCAACAAAGTTAATTCTCTTCTACTTTTTCCTTTTAATGTTATGGCTTATATTTAATATTTAGGTCCTGAATCCAAATGGTTTTCATCTTTGCATGTGGTCTTAGGCATAAATTCAAATTTACTTTGCTTCATAAAATATAGTTTTCCCACCACAAAGGAGTAAACAATCCATCTTTTCCCTTAGATTCATGCTGCCACCCTAATAATATATTAGATGTTGAATAATGAAAGGATATTTTCTGAGATAGCCAAACCATTTCATGAGTGTCTATGTCTGTTCTAGATTTCACACTTTATAAAATGACAATGACTAAAGCATGTCTCACAATCTAGGAAGGCATATCTCTCCTGCTTAGTTCATTTTTATAGCATTAGCGGAGTTTTGTACTGACTTTATTTTCATAATGGATTTTTGCTTGGTTTTTATCAAATTCACAGTCGATACACCAGAATTGTAACTACAGTTGCACTCATAATTTGGAGGAGAGCTGGCTTCACTACAATATTAGCTCATTTGAGAATATAGTCTATTTTCATATATTCAGATTTTTATTAGTGGTTAGATTTTTTGTCTTTGGAGTTACTGAATATTTTTTGTTAACTCCTAGGTATTTTATAACAGAGGTTTTCAAAGTGTGATACAAGGACCGATGAGGGTCCCAAAGACATTTTCTGGGGGTCCAGAAAATGGACCCCCCTACTTTTCCAATTGCATTGTGTGAGTGCTGTTGTGTCTGACTCTTTATGGTCCCATGGACCATAGCCCACCAGGTTCCTTTGTCCATGGGATTTCCCAGGCAACAATACCAGAGTGAGCTACCACTGCCTACTCCAAGGGATCTTCCTGACCCAGAGATCGAACCTACATCTCCTGCATTGACAGGTGAATTCTTTACCACCTGAGCCACCTGGGAAGCCCCTTTCCAATTACAGGTGTGTGAATGTGTTTTCATCATATGCTTCAGTTAAAATAATGTATTTACCACAGACTAAATGAAGAAGCAGACACGAACATCAAGTTCTTATAAGGCAGTCATTACGCATATTTTCAAAAATCTAAAACAAGGCTATTCTTCTCACTAAATGTTTTTGAAAATGGAATTACTCTCATATAAATGTTACCATTATTAACTTGAAGTAGGTTTACTATTATTCTTTAAAATGTGCTAACTAAATACTTTAAAGATTCTCTGCTTTAATTTTTAATATGGTAAAAATTGATAGCTACAGTCCACCTAAACAAAAACCCTTTAGGAGCCTCAATAATTTTGGAGTTTTAGTAAAGGGATCCTAAGACCAAAATGCTTGAGAGCTGTTTGTTTATAATGCGTGTTACTCTGGGAGTATTATCTTGATTTTAACTTAAGTTGCATATTTTGAATGATTGTTACTGGTGTAATACCTTGAAAAAGACTATGATTTTTGGAAGCTGATCTCGCCTTCTGCAGCACTGCACTTTCTTACTGCACTAACATATTATGTCTCAACTCTTTTATCTTTCTAGATGCTCAAGTCTCTTCTCTTCCAATCCTTATATATATATATTTTTTTTCTTTTCTTTCCTTGTAGCATCATTCATGACTTTCAGTTCCATGTTAAAGAACAGCAGAGACAGTAAGTAACTTTGACTTGCTTCTGATCCTAAAATAATACACATAAACTTCCCCACTTAGTATATTACTTTTTAGTTTTGTAGTATATTCTCTTTATCTAGCTAAGAAAGTTCCTTTTGATTTCATGTTGCAAAGGATTTTTTAAAAGTCATAAATAGATATATAATGAATCATTATGTTGTGCACCTGAAACTGATATGTTATATGTCAATTAAATAAAAAATCATGATTGTTGAATTTTAGAAAATATGTTCTTTACTTGATAAAAATACTTATATAATTTTTTAGTTTATGCGATGAACCACATGATAGGTTATCTGTTGCTGTGCATCCTGTCATTCATGGGATAAACCAATACCACTTGATCATACTATATATGATTTTTACTACACTATTTCATTTGACTTGTAATATCATATAATGGATTTTCAAATCTACATAAACAGGTAAACTGAGTCTATAATTATAAACATTCTTGACCTGGTTTTAGAATCAAGATTACATTAACATGAGGAAATGAGCATGGTAGATTTCAACTATTTTTCTGTTATTTATTTATATTTTGAAGATTATATATAAAGTATTCATCAGCTGTTCTTTAAAAATTTATGAGCATTCACTTATAAACCCACTGGGGTTAATGATTATAGAAAGAGAAGGTCTTTAACCATTTCAATTTCTTTAAAGCTTATTTGAATATCCAGAGTGTCTATTTCTTGAACCAGGTCTGAAATTGTACATGTTTCTGAGAATTTATTCATTTATTGTTTTGAATTTCTTAACATAGTTTTCTTATTATTTTCATTGATTTAGAAATGTCATTTATTTCTGTACTTATTTTCCAATTTTAGTTTTGTGTTTTCTCATTGGCAATTTTCTCCTTGTTTCTATCTTATTAATCTTTTCCAATTGCTTGATTTGGGCTGTGTTAAGGATGATTTGTTTTCTGAATAAAGTCTTATGACATATATGTATATGTATGCTTAAAGCAATATGTTTCCCATGACAGTACTGTTTTAGCTTATAAATTTGACATTTGATGGTTAATTACAAATATTTCTTCATTCATCTTATGACTTGCTACAGAAAAAATATTATTTAATATTATATTGAGTTCCTAACTTATAGAATTTGGAAAGGCATTTCTTCTCTACTGATTTCCAATTTTAATGCACTACAATCTATATAATATTTATACTTTGAAGTGTATGGAGGTTTGCTCTATGTCCAAATAGAAGGCTAAGTTTTGTTAAAATTCTCTATATGGTTGAAAATTATGTTTAGTCTCTGCTTGGTGAAGAGCCTAAGTATATTCAGGAGCTAATGTCTGAATATTATTATTGCATAATAATTAATAATTCCCAAATTACATTTCTGAACCCTATCAAAACTTGCAACCTCAGTTTTAAAATCTACTTATCTAGTTTCAATTTATATATTTCTGCCTCATATCTATTTCACTGAAAGTTGTGTTCATTATTTCTTTATTAATTATCTAGGGTACATTGCTGTTGTTCAGTTGCTAAGTCGTGTCTGACTCTTTGTGACTCCATGGACTGCAGCATGCCAAGCTGTCCTGTCCTTCACTGTCTCCCAGAGTTTGCTCAAATTCATGTCCATTGAGTCAGTTATATAGGTTATTTATATCTATTAGGTTGCTACAGTGTTCTAATAATCTTCACAAAATATTCTTCTTTCTTCCTTGGTGTGCACATGTGTGTAATTTTTAAATTTCAGTACGTATTTAAGCTACTAATATTTTCCTTCATAGCCAAAATAACAAGCTCATACTTAAAGTTAATAACTAAATTAAGAATGATCTCTTCATATTATTAATACCTCATCATTCACCCATAACAAATCAAAATCTTCTCTATATCCTTAATAACACCTTACAACTAGCTTATCTAAATCCACATCAAATCTAGAACTCTATGTTGGATGTGATTGTTATGTCCCTTGAATTTCTCTTCACTCTTTTCATGACCCTGGCTTGCTGATGAGATTCAACTAATTGTTCTTTGAAACTTTTCACCTTCTGGATTTCCTAATTGCTTCTTCTTGGCATCCTTTAGCTGTTCCTCCATCGTCTGCACATGATCACTCTTTCTGATGCTCAGCTATGCCAATGGGCACATTTTCAGTCTGGTTCCTTTAGCACTAACACACTATTCAGTGAAAGTTCCATTACACTGTTGAAGAGATCTAGGTTTGCATCCATGCACAGACCACTTCTCCAGGGAACCTGGTTCCTTTTACTGGCATATGGTATCAGAGATTTTATGATTATTATTTCATTAAATTCTATTTTTTTTGCTTTCAGCATTGCTTCTTCATTTTCCTTTGGTGAACATTTGCCTGGCATATATTCACCCGTCCTTTTATTTTCAAATGTTCCCTTCAATTTCTTTAGGTGTGTATATATTTATTTATATACAATAATCTGGTTTCTCTTCAGATTGCATATATAGGCTTCCCAGTGAAGTAGGAAATGGCAATCCACTCCAGTATTCTTGCCTGGAGAATCCCATGGACAGAGGAGCCTGGTGGGCTATGGTCTGTAGGGTCACAAAGGGTTGGAAGCACCTTAACATGCATGCATATACACGCACACAGGATACGATGGCAGGAATGAATTCAGTACTAAAAGAAGACAGTACTGAAATAAAGACAAATGGGTTACTCAATAAAAAGAAAAATATCTCAGAGGAAAAATTATTTTGATAAATCCAAAATCCAATCTAGAACAGGCACAGTATTCAGGAAACTATGACCCTGATCATCTATGTCTGTCTTGATTACAAACCTGGATATTCTATTTCTTTTCATCGCTGTTAATAAACACCCAGGAACCAAAACTATGTCTTAAGCACTTAATTCACTGGTGTTTATCACAATGCTGAAAGGCAAAAGCTATAATGATTTATTCCAACTTACCGATGGAGACTGTGTGACCCAGAGAAGTTAAGCAAATGGATATACGGTAAGCCCCCTACATACAAATGAGTTCCATTACCAGAGTGCGTTCATAAGTGTAATTTTCTTTCAAGTCCAACAAGGTTAGCTTAGGTACCCAATTAACACAATTGTCTATATAATACTATACCATTACCAGCTTATAATACTTTTCAAACAAAAAAATACACAGAAAATAAATAAACACAAAAAATAAAGAAAACATTTTTAATCTTAGAGCACAGTACCTTGAAAAGTATAGCAGGTCTCACCAAATATGTGAACTAACTTATATGAGTGGACATTTGAACACAAGTTCATATCTTTGAAAGTTTACAACTTGAAGATTCATATGTTAGGGACTTCCTGTACAGCATGAAAAAAGAAGTGAAGTGAAAATGGTAGCTGCTCAGTCTTGTCCAACTCTTTGTGACATCACGGACTGTAGCTTGCCAGACTCCTCTGTCCATGGAATTCTCCAGGGAAAAATACTGGGGTGGATTGCTTTACTCCAGGGGACCTTTCCAACCCAGGGATCGAATTCTGGTCTCCTGCATTGCAGACAGATACTTTACTGTCTGAGCCACTAGTTAAGTCCAACTTCTCTGTATAGTATGTGCTTAGTCACTCAGTTGTGTCCTACTCTTGTGACCGCATAGACTGTAGCCTGGCAAGCTCCTCTGTCCATGGGATTCTCCAGGCGAGAATTCTGGAGTGGGTTGCCATTTCCTTCTCCATCTGTATAGTGTAGAGCTCTTCAATTGGTCTTTAATGTATGCTAGCGCCTCTGTTTTGGAGAAGGCAGTGGCAGCCCACTCCAGTAGTCTTGCCTGGCAAATCCCATGGACAAAGGAGCCTGGTGGGCTGCAGTCCATGAGGTTGCTGAGGGTCGGACACGACTGAGCGACTTAACTTTCACTTTTCACTTTCATGCATTGGAGAAGGAAATGGCAACCCACTCCAGTGTTCTTGCCTGGAGAATCCCAGGGACAGGGAGCCTGGTGGGCTGCCATCTATGGGGTCGAACAGAGTAGGACACGACTGAAGCAACTTAGCAGCAGCAGCAGTGCCTCTGTTTTAACCACTGTGCCTTCATTCTCTTTCTGATCTCCCCAGATGCAGCATCCTTATCTAGTCAGAACTACAGCACAGTGTCTGAATTCATCCTCATTGGCTTCTCCAACTTCCCTCAGCAGCTCCTGCCCACCTTCTTCCTGCTGTACCTGCTGATGTACCTGTTCACACTGCTGGGGAACCTGCTCATCATGGGCACCATCTGGAGGGAGCACAGCCTCCACACCCCCATGTACCTCTTCCTGTGTGCCCTCTCCATCTCTGAGATTCTGTTCACTGTTACCATTACCCCTGAAATGCTGGTGGACATGCTCTCCACCCATCACTCCATCACCTTTGTGGCCTGTGCCAGCCAGATGTTTTTCTCCTTTATGTTTGGCTACACCCACTCCTTCCTGCTCATGATCATGGGCTATGACCGCTACGTGGCCATCTGCCACCCCCTGCACTACAACGTGCTCATGAGCACCCGTGACTGTGCCCGTCTTGTGTCCTGGTGCTGGGCTGGAGGCTCAGTTATGGGGATGATGGTGACACTGATAGTTTTTCTTCTCACCTTCTGTGGGTCCAATGAGATTCACCATTTTTTCTGCCATATTTTTTCCCTCTTGAAGTTGGCCTGTGGGAGGGACACAGCCTCTCTCACCCTGGCTGTGATCCTGGTCTGTGTCACAGCCCTGATTGGGTGCTTATTCCTTATCGTCCTCTCCTATGTCTTCATCGTGGCTGCCATCCTGAGGATCCCCTCCACTGAGGGCCGGCACAAGACCTTCTCCACCTGTGTCTCCCACCTCACCATAGTGGTAGTGCACTACGGTTTTGCCTCCATCATCTACCTCAAGCCCAAGGGTCCTCGTTCTATGGACAGTAACATTCTGATGACCACCACTTATACAGTCTTCACCCCCTTTCTTAGTCCAATTATTTTCAGTCTTAGGAATAAAGAGCTAAAGAACGCCATAAAAAGAAGCTTCCGCAGAACTTTCTGTCCCCTAAACTCCTAGCCACCAATATAGGGTAGAAGTGTTGGAGACAATGATGCCTTTCCTCATAGAACCCTTGTGATGATACAGATGTATGAAAATACCCACACTCCTTAGGAGTATGATGCATGGTAGCTATTTGACTTTCTCCAGTTTTCCCCCTCTTATAGCCTCAAGCCATCATAATATCTTGTTTATATCCAATGTGATGAACTGTATCCCATTATCTATGCCTAGGAATATGCTACCTACTTATAGGCAGGTGAGCAAAATCACAAGGATGTGTCAGATCCCTAATGCACATGATTCTTCTTGAATGGACTACCAAGAGAAGATTTTGTCCCTTCACCCCCTCCCCAAAATAAGAATCAACAACCTAAAGAATAATAATAAATAACCTAAAATTAATAACCCACCAGAACTGAGTCTTTTCTATGTATAAAGTGCTATGTCTAGAGTACTATTACTATTATCCTTTAATTATAACAAATGTACAAAAGAAAACAGAGTGTCTCTCAGAAAATGATTTGCTATTTGTAGTTTCTCACTCCATTTTGGAGTAATGGAGTCTAAGGGAAGTTTTTATTTTGAGCTGAATGAAGTGAAAGATTCTAAAATGAAAAGGACAGAGAGAGAGTAGAGCACTAGGAATAGATCTGATTACTCAATTGGATTAAAAACTATAAAATATATGGGAAAAATCTGGAAAAGAGAGGAGGAAGGAAGAGGTTGGCAATGAAACTAAGCAGGACCCTGTGGGGCTCCTGGGCACAGAGGCCTTTATGTATCCACCCACCCTGCCATTTCTTGTTTGTAGGAAATAGGCTCCAACCTCTATGACCTACCCTGAGTTCCAAAGGGCACATTTAAGTAGTTGTTAAATCAGGGAATTTGGGGGATGCAAGACAATGGAGAAGCAGTCAAGAAATGATAATGTGTGAAATGGTATCTCATAGTGGTTTTGATTTGCATTTCTCTGATAATGAGTGATGTTGAGCATCTTTTCATGTGTTTGTTAGCCATCTGTATGTCTTCTTTGGAGAAATGTCTATTTAGATCTTTGGCCCATTTTTTGATTGGGTCATTTATTTTTCTAGAGTTGAGCTGTAGGAGTTGCTTGTATATTTTTGAGATTAGTTGTTTGTCGGTTGCTTCATTTGCTATTATTTTCTCCCATTCTGAAGGCTGTCTTTTCACCTTGCTAATAGTTTCCTTTGATGTGCAGAAGCTTTTAAGTTTAATTAGGTCCCATTTGTTTATTTTTGCTTTTATTTCCAATATTCTGGGAGGTGGGTCATAGAGGATCCTGCTGTGATGTATGTCAGAGAGTGTTTTGCCTATGTTCTCCTCTAGGAGTTTTATAGTTTCTGGTCTTACGTTGAGATCTTTAATCCATTTTGAGTTTATTTTTGTATATGGTGTTAGAAAGTGTTCTAGTTTCATTCTTTTACAAGTGGTTGACCAGATTTCCCAGCAACACTTGTGAAAGAGATTGTCTTTAATCCATTGTATATTCTTGCCTCCTTTGTCAAAGATAAGGTGTCCATATGTGCGTGGATTTATCTCTGGGCTTTCTATTTTGTTCCATTGATCTATATTTCTGGCTTTGTGCCAGTACCATACTGTCTGGATAACTGTGGCTTTGTAGTAGAGCCTGAAGTCAGGTAGGTTGATTCCTCCAGTTCCATTTTTCTTTCTCAAGATCGCTTTGGCTATTCGAGGTTTTTTGTATTTCCATACAAACTGTGAAATTATTTGTTCTAGCTCTGTGAAGAATACTGTTGGTAGCTTGATAGGGATTGCATTGAATCTATAAATTGCTTTGGGTAGTATACTCATTTTCACTATATTGATTCTTCCAATCCATGAACATGGTATATTTCTCCATCTATTAGTGTCCTCTTTGATTTCTTTCACCAGTGTTTTATCGTTTTCTATATATAGGTCTTTAGTTTATTTAGGTAGATATATTCCTAAGTATTTTATTCTTTTCGTTGCAATGGTGAGAGACAGTAATAGCAAGAGAATGAGTGAGATAGAGATGGAGACAGAGACAGAAACAGAGATAAAAATGGAGATAGAGATTGGTTGCACTAATGGAGGGAAAAGAGGGTGTGTCAAAGTATAAACCGGCTGTAAAAAAATCCACCTGGAAATGACACATCTCTGCTCACGAAAAAAAAAAAAAAAAGAAATGATAGTGTGAAATATAGACCAATGGAATAAGATAGAAAGCCCAGAGATAAACCCACATACCTCTGGGCATCTTATCTTTGACAAAGGAGGCAAGAATATACAATGGGGAAAAGGCAGTCTCTTCAATAAGTGGTACTGGGAAAACTGGACAGCTACATGTAAAAGAATGAAATTAGAATATTTCCTAATACCATACACAAAGATAAACTCAAAATGGATTAAAGACCTAAATGTAAGGCCAGAAACCATAAAACTCTTAGATGAAAACATAGGCAGAACACTGTGACATAAATCACAGCAAAATCCTCTATGGCCCATGGAGATAAAAACAAAAATTAAAAAATGGGAGCTAATTATACTTAAAAGTTTTTGCACAAAGAAGGAAACTATAAGCAAGGTGAAAATAATAGTGAACTAAACAAAGAATTTGTCTCTAAAATATTCGAGCAGCTTATACAACAATACCAGAAAAACAAACAGCCCAATCAAAAAGTGGAAAAAAGACCTAAACAGACATTTCCCCAAAGAAGACATACAGCTGGTGAATAAACACATGAAAAAATGTTCAACATCCCTCATTAGTAGAGAAATGCAAGTCAAAACTACAATGAGATATCACCTCACACCTGTCAGAATGGCCATAATAAAAAAAAAAAATCCACAAAAAATAAATACCGGAGAGGGTGTGGAGAAAATGGAACTCTCTTGCACCGTTGGTGGGAATGTAACTTGATACAACCACTATGGAAGAGAGTATGGGGATTCCTTAAAAAACTAGGGGTAACACTATCATATGACCCCACAATCCCACTACTAGACATAAATGCTGAGAAAACCATAACTGAAAAAGACATATGTACTACAGTGTTCATTGCAGGGCTGTTTTTTGTTTGTTTGTTTTTATTTTGTTTTGTTTTGCTTACCCAATGTTTTCTTTTCCATCTTTTAAAAAAATTACTTACTTTTAGTTGGAGGATAATTGCTTTACGGTATTGTGTTGGTTTCTTCTATGTATCAACATGAGTCAGCCATCAGTATATGTGTGTCCCCTCCTTCTTGAGCCTCCTTCCCACCTCCCTCCCCATCCCACCCCTCCAGGTTATCAGAGTACCGTATTTGAGCTCCCTGTATCATACAGCACATTATACAGCACAATTTCCACTGGCTATCTAATTCTGCATACAGTACTGTGTATGTTTCAAAGTTACTCACTCAATTCATCCCACCCTCTCCTTACACCCACTTCACCATGTCCACAAGTCTGTTCTTTATATCTGTGTTTCCATTGCTGCCCTGCAAATAAGGCAGTACCATTTTTCTAGATTCCATATACACACATTAACATAGGGTATTTGTCTTTCTTTTTCTGTCTTACTTCAGTCCATATAATAGGCTCTAGTTTCATCCACCTTATTACAACTGAGTTGAATGAGTTCCTTTTTGTGGCTGAGTAATATTCCAATGTGTATATGTACCACAACTTCTTTACCCATGTATCACTGATGGTCATCTAGGTTGCTTCCATCCCCTAGATATTGTAAATAGTGCTGTGATGAACATTGGGGTACATGTGTCTTTTTCAATTATGGTTTCCTCAGGGTATATGTCTAGGAGTGGGATTGCTGGGTCATGTGGTAGTTTTATTTCTAGTTTTTAAGTAAATCTCCATACTGTTCTCCATAGTGATTGTATCAATTTGCATTCCCATGTGATCCAAGCAGCTGTGCCACCTCCAAGATAGAAAGCTTTTCCATTTTTATATGAATTGCTTTTCTCCCCATTGAAGTCTCAAATTACTACCCCCAAGAGCCCCTTTTTCTTTAGCTGAAGATGGTGTTTAAGATGAAGTGCTATTAATATTAGCCTCCCCACTGGCAGAAGGTGACTCAGAGAAGTCAATTCACTTCACTAAAGTCTCACAGCAAGAAATTGGATGGACCAGGGTTTGAATGTGAGTCTTCTGATATGAGTCATTCAAAGAAGCACTAAGTTATCCAGGCCTTGGTTTTCAATATACCTTTAAGAATGTGGAGAGAACAGTTCTCACCAGCTTCATTGACTATGCTAAAGCCTTTGATTGTGTGGATCACAACAAACTATGGAAAATTCATAAAGAGATGGGAATACCAGACCACCTGACCTGCCTCCTGAGAAATCTGTATGCAAGTCAAGAAGCAACAATTAGAACCAGACATGGAACAATGGACTGGTTCCAAATTGGGAAAGGCTGTATATTTTCACCCTGCTTATTTAACTTATATGCAGAGTGCTGCTGCTGCTGCTGCTAAGTCGTTTCAGTCGTGTCTGACTCTGTGCGACCCCACAGACGGCAGCCCATCAGGCTCCCCCATCCCTGGGATTCTCCAGGCAAGAACACTGGAGTGGGTTGCCATTTCCTTCTCCAATGCATGAAAGTGAAAAGTGAAAGTGAAGTCGCTCAGTCCTGTCCGACTCTTCGGGACCCCATGGACTGCAGCCTACCAGGCTCCTCCGTCCATGGGAGTTTCCAGGAAAGAGTACTGGAGTGGGGTGCCATTGCCTTCTCCGTATATGCAGAGTATATCATGCGAAATCCTGGGCTGGATGAAGCACAAGCTATAATCAAAATTGCTGGGAGAAATATCAACAACCTCAGGTATGCAGATGACACCACCCTAATGGCAGAAAGTGAAGAGGAACTGAAGAGCCTCTTGATGAAGGTGAAAGAGAAGAGTGAAAAAGTTGGCTTAAAACTCAACATTCAAAAAACTAAGATCATGGCATTTGGTCCCATCACTTAATGGCAAATAGATGGGGAATCAATGGAAACAGTGACAGACTTTATTTTCTTGAGCTCCAAATTCCCTGCAGATGGTGACTGCAGGCATGAAGTTAAAAGATGTTTGCTCCTTGGAAGAAAAGATATGACCAACCTAGACAGCACATTAAAAAGAAGAGACATCACTTTGTTGACAAAGGTCCATATAGTCAAAGCTATGGTTTTTCCAGCAGTCATGTACAAATATGAGAGTTGGACCATAAAAAAGGCTGAGCACCAAAGAATTAGTGCTTTTGAGCTGTGGTGTTGGAGAAGACTTTTGAGAGTCCCTTGGACTGCAAGGAGACCAAACTAGTCTATCCTAAAGGAAGTCAACCTGAATATTCATTGGAAGAACTGATGTTGAAGCAGAAACTCCAATACTTTGGCCACTTGATGTGAAAAGCCAACTCATTGGAAAAGACCCTGATGCTGGGAAAGACTGAAGACAGGAGGAGAAGGGGATGACAGAGGATGAGATGGTTGGATGATATCACCGACTCAATGGACGTGAGTTTGAGCAAGCTCTGGGAGATGGTGAAGGGCAGGGAAGCCTGGTGTGCTGCAGGCCATGAGGTCACAAAGAGTTGGACACAACTGAGCAACTAAACAACATCTACAGTCAGCTTCTCTCTGTTTAAGAACACAAATTGAAAAATTCCTAAAAACTGAGCTGAAATGATGTAGTATGGTCTTCTTAGCAGATGTCAACTAAAAAAATAGTCACAACCTAAAAGTTGAGAGTTATGTTTTATTTGATGGGAATTTTTAGAACTTCAGACCTGGGAGACAGCATCTCAAGAACCCTGAGAGAGCTGCTCCAAGGAGGCAAGCAGAGGAGTCAGGTTATACAGAGGTTTGCAACAAGGGACAGGTAGTCTGAACATCAAAAAGATTATTGCTAATAAAGGAAAACTAAGTATCTCAAGTCAAGGAATCTAGCACTTTTCTATTTATGGGAAGATGCAAGAGTCCAGGCTCATTGAAATCATTTTTTCCTCTGCATCTCAGCTATCTGGGGCCAGTGTTCTGTGTTTTTTTACATCCTGAGTTCCTCAGTGTTCACCACAGGGAGTGGCTGCAGCCTTGTGGCTGCCAGGTTGCACAGGTATTGTTCTCCTTTTTGGTTGTCCTTAGGGCTCAGGAATTCACATTTTGAGGGCCAGAATTGCTGATGACTATGACATTCTTGTTACTGATATGGTAGGAAATACTCCATTTCTCACAGACAGTTAGTATATCTCATCTGAACCTGCCACTTCCAGCTGTACCCCAGTGTTGTCATCAGTGAAGGTCCCTGCTCATCCTTCTTGGAGGACATAGAGAGATGAACAACACTTGCCCTGAACTGCCTGTGAAACTCCACTGACATAACATTCCCTGTGAGCCAATTCCAAGTTTCATTAGCAAATGAGCCAAGGGATATTCTGTGATCCCTGGGGACTCATTAAAAGTTGACACATAATTCCCATCCCCACTTCATTTCTGAATTTTTTTTAAAGTTTCAGGCACAAAGCTAAGGCAGATGAGGTTAGATGCATAGCTCAAGGATAAGGTACAGACAAAGCCACAAGTCCACCCCACTCTGGAGGAATGGTCCCAGGCCTACTTTTTCCCACTTACTTTCAAGCCCCAAATTTAATTGGCAGCAAGAGATATAAGTGGGAATTGGAGGTGGCCTTCTTTTTCCCCAAGGCACAGGATTGCCAGACCTCCAAGCAGCCAAATGCTACGTCATGCACCTTGGTGCCCCAGGCTGCAAACCCAAGGCACACAAAGCAGCTAAGTGTTGCATACTCCTGGGAGCTGAAGCTTCTACTTCTTAGATCATAATGCTCACATTCCTATGTGATATAAATTACATGTTCAATACCTCCCCTCTTTCCTTGTCCTGTTGGCAACCCCAAAGGGGTAGGACCACTCTGGATTTGCTTGCCATTGTGTTTCTAAAACCTGACAAATAGTAGGTGCTTGTTTCTAAACAAGCAAACAGCTCTCTCATTACAACTCTATGGAATCTGTGAGCTACAAAATGCTTCTGAAGTGTAAATGGCTATCCTCTAGCTTCTCTGAAACTCATTTTCAGGCCTGGCTGGCATCACAGAAACCTGCTTCCTCTTGTGTATGTGTCATAGCTAGTGTCCCTGTGCCAGTGAGTGTCATCTTGTGGCTGTGGGGCTATGGAGTAAGGTCCTATTGTTACTGAATCCAAGCTCACCCTGCTTGTCGCACGACAGGCCAGTGAATCAGAGCTGAGGTGTTGAGACAAGGAATACAGCTTTGTTTGGAAAATAGCAGACTCAGAAGGTGGCAGACCAATGTCTCAAAATAACCATCTTATGGAGTCTGGATGTCAGATTATTTTATGGATCAGAGATGTGGGGAGGTGAGGAAACAAAGTAAAAAGACCATTCATCTTGCAAATATCTCCTAGAACAGAAAGTTTCAGGCAAGGGGATGTGTTAATTTCTTCCATCCACAGGTGGACAGGGCTCTGAACAAAAGAACTTTTAGTTTAAGGCAGAGGGACAAGGCTTTTTGAGGCAGGCCGTTGTGTATAATTATAATAACAAAAGCACCAAAAATCAAGTCAAAGAAACATTTCCAACATGGAGTCAGAACTGGCTTTTCCCTGCAACACTATTATTCAGACCCCTGCCAGTAGTCACCATGAGCCACAGCCTCTCCTTGCTGCCCAAGTGCCCTGTCATATTGGCCTTCCTCGGTTCCTCAAACAGGCAATTGTCTTCCCACCTTAGGTCCTTTGCACATGCTGTTCCTTTTGTCTAGTGCCCCTTTTCCTCTCCCTTTTGACCAGAAAGTCTTATTGAAATGCTACCTTCTCCATGAGGTCTCCCCCTAGTCTGCAACATTCTCTATGAATTCAGTTATTGAGCTTTCATGGCACTCTGCTTTCTCTTCCTCCTACTTGTAACTTCTTTTGTAAGTTACTCACCATCTACTTCTTCTCTCCCTTGTAAGGTCCATGAGAGCAGGTATCCCTGTCCTGGTCACTGTGGTCTCCCCAGAGATGGGCTCAGATGCTCCATACACATCTGTTGAATACATGGGTGCTGGAGCCGGGCTTCCTCTGAACTGGAGATAAGAGTTATTTCATGCACAGTCTTTAGGTACTGAGGCTGGTCATGCTTATCAAACTATTCTGCAAGGGTGGTTGGCTCTGACTTCTCCTAGTTGTAAAAGAGCAGATCAAGTATTTGATTCAGGTATTCAAGAAGAAGAATCAAGTATTCTTCTATTTACCACTGCACAGCCTCAGAAAAGAGGACACCTCCTGAGCAAGCCAATCACCTAGAAATTGAAGAAGAGTTCAACTCCATTTAATGGCCCGATCCTTGGTGGGAATTTTATCCTGTAAATATTTATGGTATACCTAGCATGTGCTAGACATAAAAAGTCAGTGGGACTCAGATTCCATTTCTAAGAGACTCTGGATGAGGGATGGAGACAGGCAAGTGCCTAAGTCATTTAGATACTGCAACATGAATACAATGGAGATGTGAATCTCAAGATAAAAAGATCCCCCCCAAAAAAATCCACTGAGAACCAAGTTGTTATAAATGTTGCAGGGAAGGGCCAATACTGACTCCCGGTTGGAAATGTTTCTTTGACTTGCTTTTGGTTGCTTGTATTATTAAAATCACACAAAATGACCTGCTTCAGAGAATCCTGCCTCTCTGCCTGACTGTTAAGTTACAGTGCCTTTTTTCAGAACCCTGTCCTCTGGTGGATGGCAGGAAGAAATAAATTAACAAATCCCCTCCCTGAAGCTTACCATTCTAGGAGATATTTACAAGACTAGTGGCATTTTTACTTAATTTCCTCACTTTCCCCCATCTTTTTTCTGTAAAAGAATTTGACATCCAGACCCTATAAGATGGATATTCTGAGACACTGGTTTGCTATCTTCTTCCTCTGCTGGGTTTCCTTTTTTTTTTTTTTTTGAATTTGTTAAAATATTGCTTCTGTTCTTTTTTTTTTTTTTAATTTTATTTTATTTTTAAACTTTACAAATTGTATTAGTTTTGCCAAATATCAAAATGAATCCGCCACAGGTATACATGTGTTCCCCATCCTGAACCCTCCTCCCTCCTCCCTCCCCATACCCTCCCTCTGGGTCATCCCAGTGCACTAGCCCCAAGCATCCAGTATCGTGCATAGAACCTGGACTGGCAACTCGTTTCATACATGATATTTTACATGTCTCAATGCCATTCTCTCAAATCTTCCCACCCTCTCCCTCTCCCACAGAGTCCATAAGACTGTTCTATACATCAGTGTCTCTTTTGCTGTCTCGTACACAGGGTTATTGTTACCATCTTTCTAAATTCCATATATATGCATTAGTATACTGTATTGGTGTTTTTCTTTCTGGCTTACTTCACTCTGTATAATAGGTTCCAGTTTCATCCACCTCATTAGAACTGACTCAAATGTATCCTTTTTAATGGCTGAGTAATACTCCATTGTGTATACGTACCACAGCTTTCTTATCCATTCATCTGCTGATGGACATCTAGGTTGCTTCCATGTCCTGGCTATTATAAACAGTGCTGCGATGAACATTGGGGTACACGTGTCTCTTTTCCTTCCAGTTTCCTCAGTGTGTATGCCCAGCAGTGGGATTGCTGGATCATAAGGCAGTTCTATTTCCAGTTTTTTAAGGAATCTCCACACTGTTCTCCATAGTGGCTGTACTAGTTTGCATTCCCACCAACAGTGTAAGAGGGTTCCCTTTTCTCCACACCCTCTCCAGCATTTATTATTTGTAATAAAGACTTTTGGATTGCAGCCATTCTGACTGGTGTGAGATGGTACCTCATAGTGGTTTTGATTTGCATTTCTCTGATAATGAGTGATGTTGAGCATCTTTTCATGTGTTTGTTAGCCATCTGTATGTCTTCTTTGGAGAAATGTCTATTTAGTTCTTTGGCCCATTTTTTGATTGGGTCATTTATTTTTCTAGAGTTGAGCTGTAGGAGTTGCTTGTATATTTTTGAGATTAGTTGTTTGTCGGTTGCTTCATTTGCTATTATTTTCTCCCATTCTGAAGGCTGTCTTTTCACCTTGCTAATAGTTTCCTTTGATGTGCAGAAGCTTTTAAGGTTAATTAGGTCCCATTTGTTTATTTTTGCTTTTATTTCCAATATTCTCAGAAGTGAGTCATAGAGGATCCTGCTATGATGTATGTCAGAGAGTGTTTTGCCTATGTTCTCCTCTAAGAGTTTTATAGTTTCTAGTCTTACATTTAGATCTTTAATCCATTTTGAGTTTATTTTTGTGTATGGTGTTAGAAAGTGTTCTAGTTTCATTCTTTTACAAATGGTTGACCAGATTTCCCAGCACCACTTGTTAAAGAGATTGTCTTTAATCCATTGTATATTCTTGCCTCCTTTGTCAAAGATAAGGTGTCCATATGTGCGTGGATTTATCTCTGGGCTTTCTATTTTGTTCCATTGATCTATATTTCTGGCTTTGTGCCAGTACCATACCGTCTTGATAACTGTGGCTTTGTAGTAGAGCCTGAAGTCAGGTGGGTTGATTCCTCCAGTTCCATTCTTCTTTCTCAAGATCACTTTGGCTATTCGAGGTTTTTTGTATTTCCATACAAATTGTGAAATTATTTGTTCTAGCTCTGTGAAGAATACTGTTGGTAGCTTGATAGGGATTGCATTGAATCTATAAATTGCTTTGGGTAGTATACTCATTTTCACTATATTGATTCTTCCAATCCATGAACATGGTATATTTCTCCATCTATTAGTGTCCTCTTTGATTTCTTTCACTAGTGTTTTATAGTTTTCTATGTATAGGTCTTTAGTTTCTTTAGGTAGATATATTCCTAAGTATTTTATTCTTTCCGTTGTAATGGTGAGTGGAATTGTTTCCTTAATTTCTCTTTCAGTTTTCTCATTATTAGTGTATAGGAATGCAAGGGATTTCTATGTGTTGATTTTATATCCTGCAGTTTTACTATAGTCATTGATTAGTTCTAGTAATTTTCTGGTGATGTCTTTAGGGTTTTCTATGTAGAGGATCATGTCATCTGCAAACAGTGAGAGTTTTACTTCTTCTTTTCCAATTTGGATTCCTTTTATTTCTTTTTCTGCTCTGATTGCTCTGGCCAAAACTTCCAAAACTATGTTGAATAGTAATGGTGAAAGTGGGCACCCTTGTCTTGTTCCTGTCTTTAGAGGAAATGCTTTCAATTTTTCACCATTGAGGATAATGTTTGCTGTGGGTTTGTCATATATAGCTTTTATTATGTTGAGGTATGTTCCTTCTATTCCTGCTTTCTGGAGAGTTTTTATCATAAATGGATGTTGAACTTTGTCAAAGGCTTTCTCTGCATCTATTGAGATAATCATATGGTTTTTATTTTTCAATTTGTTAATGTGGTGTATTACATTGATAGATTTGTCGATATTGAAGAATTCTTGCATCCCTGGGATAAAGCCCACTTGGTCATGGTGTATGATCTTTTTAATGTGTTGTTGGATTCTGATTGCTAGAATTTTGTTAAGGATTTTTGCATCTATGTTCATCAGTGATATTGGCCTGTAGTTTTCTTTTTTTGTGGCATCTTTGTCAGGTTTTGGTACCTGGGTGATGGTGGCCTCATAGAATGAGTTTGGAAGTTTACCTTCCTCTGCAATTTTCTGGAAGAGTTTGAGCAGGATTGGTGTTAGCTCTTCTCTAAATTTTTGGTAGAATTCAGCTGTGAAGCCGTCTGGACCTGGGTTTTCGTTTGCTGGAAGATTTTTGATTAGAGTTTCAATTTCCGTGCTTGTGATGGGTCTGTTAAAATTTTCTATTTTTTCCTGGTCGAGTTTGGGAAAGTTGTACTTTTCTAAGAATTTGTCCATTTCTTCCATGTTGTCCATTTTATTGGTATATAATTGTTGATAGTAGTCTCTTATGATCCTTTGTATTTCTGTGTTGTCTGTTGTGATCTCTCCATTTTTGTTTCTAATTTTATTGATTTGATTTTTCTCCCTTTGTTTCTTGATGAGTCTGGCTAATGGTTTGTCAATTTTATTTATCCTTTTAAAGAACCAGCTTTTGGTGGGTTTCTGAATACAGTCGTATTCCTTGCCTCCACCCCTTGTCGCTCAGATTCATTGAGTCATGAGCAAACAGAGCTTGGACACGGTAGCATAAACATGAAAGGGTATCTGTCAGATTTATATATTAGGGATCAGGTTGAATACATATGGGAAACTACCAGCACACCCATTAACTCAAGGGCTTGGTACAGTGGAGGAAAGTGGACGGAGAACATTCTTCTTGAATCTGATCCATATTCTCATGGGTTGCCCTGAGCATAGGACTAGCACAAAGCAGGGGATGAGAAACGTTTGGGGAATGAAACAACTTGGGTCACTATCGATGTTTACTGGTCATACCCTGGGACAAACCCAGTGGAGAGATCAAGAGATGCATGGGTCCTGCCTGGGAGAAAATCTTAGCAAAGCTACAAGGCCGTGGTTCAAAGGGAATTTGGCTTCTTGTCATTGTTTCTCTAGTGGCCACACACTGTTAAGGAACATCGTCATTGCTCAACAAATATTTGTGACGCAAATGAAAGAACAGCATCCACAGTTCACATGCACACATACACACAAACTTGAAATGGAGGTAGATGGAGGGGATTTTGCCCCCACCACTCACCTACCCTGTGCCAGTCTCCTTACATGCATTGTATATTTCAGCCCCATTTTACAATAGAGAGCATGAGACCCAGAGAGTCTAAGACCTGTGTCCTGGTCACAGCACTGCCTC
The DNA here is from genome assembly GCF_002263795.3 of Bos taurus. NCBI lineage: Eukaryota > Metazoa > Chordata > Mammalia > Artiodactyla > Bovidae > Bos > Bos taurus. Next base: position 7,178,832 of record NC_037334.1, on the reverse strand, counting down.
CAGTGAAGACACTAAGATACAGCTTAATTGTGACCTTGGTTTCCTGTATTCTGTTTCTAGGCTTATTACTGACTGCATTCTATGACTCCAGTCACATTTCCTGACCTCTGGCCATGCGGAAACAGACATTTAGATCTTTTGCCTATGTCTTGACTCCATTTCTTGGCTGAACACTTGTCCCTCTGATGTTCTTTTGAACTTGATTGGTATCATTTCAGGGGGGCTCCGAAGAACTCTGGTACCACAGTTCTTTACATGTCAGTGCAGAGAAGAATTCAGCAAGAGCAAAGTGATATAAGACATGATATATTAGAATAGGACGCTTGTGAGACTTACAAATGGGCAGGCAAGACATGCTGTGTGCTCTGAGAACTTAGTGGGCTACAGCTTTATAATCAAAGGAAAAGTTGGGGGGGGGGTGCGGAGAAGACTTTCTTTGTCTTTCTTGAGTTGACGTCATGTTTCCATCATCAGTTCCCACCCTACATAGGGCAGGGAAGTTTTCTTATCCCTCCCTACATGGTCAGACCAGGAATGTCATCGCACTTTGGAAAAATATTTTCTGGCCTCAGTACAATGAGGGATTTTCATTTTGAAAAGGTCACCTTCCCATAAATGATGTTTTTTTGAGTGCACAGAGCCTGTTTTGGGGGTCATTAACTTATTGAGCTCACTGTGGGTTTCATGCCACCATTGTTTTATTGTTTGGGGGCATGTACCATGCTTCTGTTGCTAAACAAGCCTGCTTTCTTGAATAATCACTAACTTACAGAAGTTTCCCATATTTTTCTACTTATAATCCCCTTTGCTGTGTTAGTCACTCAGTTGTGTATTCTTTGTGACTCCATGGACTGTAGCCCTCCAGGCTCCTCTATCCATGGGGTTTTCCAGGCAAGAATACTGGAGTGGGTTGCCATTTCCTTCTCCAGGGGACCTTCCCAACCCACAGATTGAACCCGGGTCTCCCACATTGCAGGCAGATGCTTTACCATCTGAGCCACCAAGGAAGCCCTTACTATCCTAGTGGGGTTAACTATTTAATCACCTATATTGTCCCTTCATTCTGTCCCTCTCACTTTCTAGAAGTGGACTGTGCCAAGAAATTCCTTAAATTCTGAGTCTTCTGCTGTCCCAAGAGGATGGAACTCAGTAGACAGTCTTGGCTAGACCCTCAGTCCAGGCTGTCATCTGCCTGTGCCATCTGGCTGCCCCAGCCCCTCTTCCTGGCCTCTTCTTCCAGCCCACTCACACTCTGAGGGATAGAGGGGTGGTTCTGAGGTGCTATCAAGACCCTTCATAATTCAACCCCAGTTTGAATTCCCAACCTATCCTAACCCTACTCTGGACTCTTCTCCATGCCTTTGCTCAAGCTGGTTCCTCTGCCTTGGATTCCCTCTCTGACACCATGTACCCAATGACTCTTGTCCATCCTTCAAAGTTCAGTTCAGATGCCACCTCCTCACTCCTCTGCCTGCATGATAAAGTCTCAAGGGCACTATGAAAGTTCCTCTATTCACTATTTTCTTCAATATTTATTGACTGTTCACTATGTGCTGGGAACATAGCATGGAAATCAGTAAGGCACCACTCTTACCCTTGGGAATTCAGTCTAGTGGGAGACCCTGACTCATAACCAGGCGATGATGACAACTTTGCTACAGTACTCCAGGGGAAGATGGGAGTCAGAAAATGTTCCTGTCTTATTTTAGGCTGGAGATATAAAAATGGGAGTGGTCGACTTAAAAATCAGTCACAACCCCAAAACAGAGTGTTTTATTCAGTGACAATAGTTAGGAATCCAAGCCCAGAAGAAAGCATCTCAGTAGCCCCGAGAAACTGCTCTGAAGAGGCAGGAGAGGGAGTCAGGCTACATGCAAGTTTGCAGCAAAGAGGGCAGGCAGTTGGAACGTCAAAGATTGTTGTTAAGTAAGGAAAACCAGATATCAAATTAAAGAATTTAGCACTCTTCTACGTATGTGAAGATGCAAGAGTCTGGGATTATTGTGCATCTCAGCTATTTGGGGCCAGCATCCTGTCTTTTTGATTTCTTGAATCCCCCTACCCCATCCTCCAGCATCTGCTGGATAACACATGTTGTGTTCCCTTTTGGGATCCCTCTTCACATTTGGAGGCCCAAAATTGCTGATGGCTGTTATATCCTCATTTATTGATATGACAGGAGATATTCCATTTCACAGTGTTGCATTGGAGGAGGGGATGGGAGCTGAGATTGGAAACTGGAGATGCTAACAAGAACCAGATTGCACAGGGCCCTGTAGGACACAGTGAAGCATCTGGGCACTAGGGAGCCATGGCTGGCTTTAAGCAGGAGAAGGAAGTAATCAGCCTGTTTAGCAGGATCTCTCTTCTGTTGTGTAAGAAGTGGATGTAGAGGTAACAGCTGAAGCAGAAAATTATAACAAGAAGGATGCTATAGTGAGTTAAAATAGTGTCCTTCAGAAGTCCATGTCCACTTGGAGCCTCAGAATTAGACTTCTTTCAGAAATAGGGTCTTTTCAGTTGTAATTAGTTAAGCATCTCAAAATGAAATCATCCTTGCATTTGGGTGGACACTAATGACTTCTCTCCTACAATAACCCGGTGTACGAGACAGCAAAAGAGACACTGATGTATAGAACAGTCTTATGGACTCTGTGGGAGAGGGAGAGGGTGGGAAGATTTGGGAGAGTGGCATTGAAACATGTAAAATATCATGTATGAAACGAGTTGCCAGTCCAGGTTCTATGCACGATGCTGGATGCTTGGGGCTGGTGCACTGGGACGGCCCAGAGGGATGGTATGGGGAGGGAGGAGGGAGGAGGGTTCGGGATGGGGAACACATGTATACCTGTGGCGGATTCATTTTGATATTTGGCAAAACTAATACAATTATGTAAAGTTTAAAAATAAAATAAAATTAGAAAAAAAAAAAAAACATGAAAAGATATACAGCCATACAAGGAGAAATCCATCTGAAAAAGTAGCCAGAGATTGCATCAATGCAGTCAAGGGTTACCAGCAGCCCACCAGGAGCGAGGCATAGAACAGATTCTCCTTCAGAGATTCCAGAAGAACCAATTCTTCTTTTTGTCATTCTTTATGCTTTTTTCCCCCAAAAGTTATTTATCTTTAATTGAAGGAAAATTGCTTCACAATATTGTGTTGGCCTCTGCCATACATCAACATGAGTCAGCCATAGGTATACATGTGTCCCCTCCCTCCTTCACCTCCCTCCCACCTTCCACCCCCTCCCGTATATAAAACAGATAATCAATGGGAATTTGCTGTATGACTCAGGGAGATCAAATATGGGCTCTGTACCAAATCTTGATTTTGACTTTGGCCTTCCAGTACCACGAGAGAATAAATTTCTGCTGCTTTAAGTCCACCCATTGTGTGGTAAATTGCTTTATCAGCCCTAGGACACTAATACAGGGTTATTAGTTACAGGGTTACACCAATACCTATCCTCCAGGTTCTATGTGCTCGTACCAACCAGGCTGGGGTCTTGGAGATGAAAGTGTGGAAAATGGAAAGAGAGCAGACACTGAGCTGCATTTTAGCCCAACAACCTGGAAGCCCAGTTGTTTGTGGATGTCAGGGCCTGACACTCCTTCCCTCTCCAGTCCTTCAGTTTCAAGGGCTTGGGTCCAGAGCAGGTTCATGCTTTAGAGATTCCATGTCTGACCTAACCCCTCTCCTTCCCACAGAGGTCAGAGCATCAGCGTCTACTAGGACACTTCCTGTAGCTGGGAGCCAGGGCTTCCTGACCAAAGTGGGGACAGGTCTGGTCTGGGAACCTTGTGATGTCTTCTGGGATGGCCCAAGGGTATCTTTATGGGGTGTGGATGGTCGTAGCCTTTTGAGCTGCAAGGCCCACAGTGGACCCTTCCAGGAAGGGAAGGAGCCCCTGGGGTTGAGAGATTAGGGGAGGGGCATCTACTTCTTCTCTATTCGTTCCTTGGTCTAGTTAGGGGCTGTCTTGTCACCTCTGTCTCCCAACCTAATATTCCCTTTGGTGCTACAAAATAGCCCAGCTCCCAGCAGAGCACAGAGGGCTGTCAGGGAAGGTTTGCAGGCTGCATATACCTCTGTGGGTTGATCCCAGGGGTGCCTGGTGTGCCCAGAAGTCCCCCAAAGGCCCCATCCCACCTGACTCTGGGCCCTGAGGGAGCCCCCCTGCATCCTACACCAGGCTCCCCTGGGATGCTTTTGAAATGTGCCTCTGAAGAAGAAAGGGATAAAGTGAGGGAGAAGCCTCCCACCTCACCCACTCCCTTCTGAGCTCCCTGTGTGAGTGAGGGGGCCAGGGCCTTCTCTGCTACCTCTTTAGAGTGCTCCTGGTGGCTGCCAGGAGCAGGGAGTGTGAGTCCTGGATGTTTTCCTGGAGAAGGTGATGCAAGCATGAGATAGGGGGACTGGCCATGGATAATAGGAGTGTTGGGTGTGGAATGCAGATCAGGAACCCAATGGAACAAAGTTCAGGGTAAGCAGTGCCTGAGCAAAAGCTCCTTACTCCTGAATCCTGCACCCAGGCTCCAGTGGGCACACACACTCATGCACATTTGTGTGCACAATGTAGTTGTCAGGCAGACCACAGAGTGAAAGTTGCCAGACAGCAGCACAGGCATCGGTCATCTTCCTCGAGTTTCTGCAGTATCGTGCTGTGACAGTGTATAGGTCTGGGTGCACATCCAGGTGTGCTGGAGGCCAGGACTCGGCAGGCGTGCATCCAGCCTCGAGGGTGGGGTCTCTGCATCTGTGTGAGTGCACAGGTCTGAGTGCAGTGGACTGCCACATGCGTATCTGGTGGAAGTAAGAACATAAAATACTGTATGTAGTGGGGGAGACGGTGGTGGGATGCCGGGATGTGGAGATGTGGGGACACCCATATGTAGGTGTGTGTGAGAGAAACAAGGGGTACCTGGGTCCCAGTCTGTAGGGACAGGAAGGTGCCCACCCCTCAGAAGAACTGTCCTGAAGTGCCTCCCCTTCTGCTTGGGTCAAGGTCAGAGGCTGCGCACAGCAGGAGCAGGGAGGCTGAACCAGAGAAGGTGCATTCTTCCTCCCTTGGCTCAGGGTGGGCCCTGGGCACTCTGAGAGCCTCCTTCTCCATTTCTGGGGACCGGCTGGGCTGTGAACCAGGGGAAAGACAGTGCAGAGGTTTAAGAGGGCTGAATGAAGGGATCATTTTGCTTTTAAAAAAATTGAAGCAAAATTCACATACTATAGAATTAATCATCTTAAAGTGTACATTTCAGTGGCATTTAGTACATTCACAATGTGCAGCTATTACCTGTATCTAGTTGCAAAATATTTTCATCATCCCAAAAGGAAACCTTGCTCTCATTAGCAGCCAGACTCCTTCATTGCCCTTAGCCCCTGGAAACCAGTAATCTGCTCTTTGTCTCTATACATTTGCTTATTTTAGGCATTTCATGTTAATAGGATCAGGCATTCTTTTGTATCTGCCTTTTTTCATATAGCATACCGTTTTCAAGTTTCCTCCATGTTGTAGCATGGGTCAGCACTACTCTTTTGTGTGTGTAAAGCATATAACATAAAATTTATTATCTGAACCATTTTTAGATAAGCAGTTTGGTAGTGTTGGGCTTCCCTGGTGGTTCAGATGGTAAAGAACCTGCCTGCAATACAGGAGACCAGGGCTCAGTCCTGGGAGGATCCCCCGGAGGAGAGCCTGGCAACCTGCTCCAGTATTCTTGCCTGGAGAAATCTATGGATAGAGGAGCCTGGAGGGCTACAGTCTTTGGGTCACAAAGAGTCAAACACAACTTTTTTTGGTAATGTTAAGCCTATTTATAATGCTGTATATAGACCTCCAAAACTCTATTCATTGTGCAAAAGGGAAACTCTATACCCATTAACCAGTAACTGTCCATCTCCCCTTCCCCCCAGCCCTCGGCCAAATTCATTGTACTTTCCATTTCTGTGAATTTGACTATTTTAGGTACTTCAAGAAATGGAATTATGAAAGATCTTTCCTTTGGGGAGGACTGACTGATCCTACTTAGCATAATGTTCCTGAGGTTCATTTATGTTGCAGCATGACACGGGATTAACTTCCTTTCAAAGTTGAATGACATGATGTTATATGGGTAGACTACATTTTGTTCACTATTCATCCAGTGATAGGTATTTGGGTTGCTTCCAGCTCATGGTTGTTTTGACAAATGCTGCTATGAACAGGGATGTGCAAATATCTTCCTGAGATCCTACTCTCAATGCTTTTACAGACATATCCAGAAGTAGGATTACTATATGATATGGTAGTTCTATTTTTAATATTTTGAGGAATATCCAGATGGTTTTCCAGAGCTGTTTACAATCCCACCAACAGTTCACAAGTATTCCAACTTATTCACAGCCTCACCATTTTAAACAGCACAGTTCAGTGGCATTTAGGACATTCACAATATTGTGGAATTATCACTTCCATTTAGGTCCAAGACATTTCACCATCCTTAAAGGAAATCTTGAACCCATTAACAGTCATTCTCCATTCCAGCCTATTCCCATTACTAATCTGCTTCCTAATTTGATAGGGTTACCTATCCAAGGTATTGCAAATAAATGGAGTCATACAATAGATGGTCCTTTGTGGCAGGCTACCTCCACTTAGTATAGGTTTGAGGTTCATCCATGTTGTAGCATGTATCAGTAGTTTGTTTTTTTGTATGTCAAATGGTATACCATATTTTCATTACTCATTCTGAATCTGTTTTTTTTTTTTTTACTTTACAATATTGTATTGGTTTTGCCATACACTGACATGAACCCACCATAGGTGTACATGTGTTCCCCATCCTGAACCCCCCTCCCACCTCCTTCCCCATCCCATCCCTCTGGGTCATCCCAGTGCACCAGCCCGGAGCATCCTGTATCATGCATTGAACCTGGACTGGCGATTCATTTCACATGTGATAATTCACATGTTTCAATGCCGTTCTCCCATATCATCCCACCCTTGCCCTCTCCCACAGAGTCCAAAAGCCTCTTCTATACATCTGTGTCTCTTTTGCTGTCTCACATACAGGGTTATCATTACCATCTTTCTAAATTCCATATATATGCATTAGTATACTGTATTGGTGTTTTTCTTTCTGGTTTACTTCACCCTGTATAATAGGCTCCAGTTTCATCCATCTCATTAGAATGGATTCAAATGTATTCTTTTTAATGGCTGAGTAATACTCCATTGTGTATATGTACCACAGCTTTCTTATCCATTTGTCTGCTGATGGACATCTAGGTTGCTTCCATGTCCTGGCTATTATAAACAGTGCTGCAATGAACATTGGGGTACACGTGTCTCTTTCAATTCTGGTTTCCTCAGTGTGTATGCCCAGCTAAAAATTGTTGTATTTTGCATCAAGTTCTTTTGTGACAAATGAAAGCGAGAGAGAACCAGAGGGAGAGAGAAAAGGATTGCTGGTGGAGCAGGTTCCTGGAAGGAGAGCTGACCTCACAAGGAGCTGGAACAGATATGAATCTGCTGCCACTCAGGGAGGGAGATGAGAGAACCTACCACTGAGCATCTTGGCTTCTCCATGAAGCATCATTTTTACTTCAACAACAAGTAGGTTGTTGATAGGAGAGTGGCATAAGAGTTGAAGAGAGGTGAGGAGCTTCAGAGACTAGCACTGGGAAGTGACCAGAGATAGAGGGTCCAGTTGGGGTCAGAGAACAGGACTTTATGGTGATTCCAGTCAGTATCACATCCTTGTGAGGAACTAATGCAACAAAAGTAGTAGCTAAGAGTTTAAGGTGCATCACCTCATCGAAGCAAAAAAGTAGCCCTGTGGAATAAGGAATATTACTTCATTTCCAGGTGAGCTGCAAAGAGTGGTGCTGAGAAATAAAAATAGAACCTAAGTCCTTCCATGTGGTAGCAGAGTTGACTTCTAACTGAAGGTAGCAATTAAGGAATAGATTGATCTTAAAGTTTAGGAGGGAGTTGGTCTCATGGAGATGGGGAGAAGTACATAGTGACCAGCAAGCTCAGAGACAGAAAAGCTTAAGAAAAGACTGGTTGGGGGAGCAGGGGTGGGGTGGGGGGGGGTGAGGGGTCCTGCATGGAGTTGACAATAGTAATAATAGTAGTCACAATAATTGTTATTATCCATATTATGTTTTATTGACTTCTTTCTATGTGTCAGTATATGTGCTACAGCACTTAAGATGCATGATCTTATTTAAACCTCAACCCATTATTATGAACACCATTTTGCAGATGGATTAACCATGGCTTGGAGAGGTGAAGGAACCTCTCCAGGAAGTCTTCCCAGGTAGGGCTCATTAGAGCCTCTAAATTCCTTCCCACTGGGTCTTCACTCTCTCCTCAAGCAGGTATGCTGCCATGTTGGGGCTAAACTACACCTCCGTGTCTGAATTCATCCTCATCGGCTTCTCCACCTTCCCTCAGCATCTCCTGCCCGTCTTCTTCCTTCTGTTCCTGCTGATGTACCTGTTCACACTGCTGGGGAACCTGCTCATCATGGCCACCGTCTGGAGCGAGCGCAGCCTCCACACCCCCATGTACCTCTTGCTGTGCGCCCTCTCCATCTCTGAGGTCCTCTACACCTTCACCATCATCCCGCGCATGCTGGCCGACCTGCTCTCCACCGACCGCTCCATCTCCTTCACGGCCTGTGCCAGCCAGATGTTCTTCTCCTTCACGCCCGGCTTCACCCACTCCTTCCTGCTCACCGTCATGGGCTACGACCGCTACGTGGCCATCTGCCATCCCCTGCGCTACAACGTGCTCATGAGCCCCCGAGGCTGTGCCTGCCTGGTGGCCTGGTCCTGGGTTGGAGGCTTATTCATTGGACTGCTGGTGACATCTGCCATTTTCCACCTCCCCTTCTGTGGTCTCAGTGAGGTTCACCATTTCTTATGTCATGTGCCTCCACTACTGAAGTTAGCCTGTGGAAATAATGTACCGGGAGTAGCCCTGGGGGTTGGCGTTGTGTGTATCACGGCTCTGCTGGGTTGCTTTCTCCTCATCCTGCTCTCTTACGCCTTCATCGTGTCCACCATCTTGAGGATCCCTTCCACCGAGGGCCGGCACAAAGCCTTCTCCACATGTGCGTCTCATCTGACTGTGGTCGTTGTGCACTATAGCTTCGCCTCTGTCATCTACCTCAAGCCCAAGGGTCTCTACTCTGAGGAAGGCAATACTCTGATGGCCATCACCTACACGGTCCTCACTCCCTTCCTCAGCCCGATCATCTTTAGTCTCAGGAACAAGGAGCTGAAGATCGCCATAAAGAAGACCTTCCTCAGGATATGGCAGGATGACCAGCAGTAGGTTGAGGTTAATAATGACTACCTTGTATGATTGGTGTGTGTGTGTGTGTGTGTGTGTGTGTGTGTGTGTGTGTGTGAATGACAGCACTCATCACATAGTAAGTGCTCAAAAAATATTAACTTATTTTTCCTCCCTTGGTCTGTGTGTCTGATATTAGTTTTATTTTTAATCAAATAGTTTTATTGAGATATAATTTATGTACTATTATAATTCAACCATGTACACAGTTCAGTTGCTCTTCATTATATGCATAAACAGTAGTCACCACAATCAATTAAAAATATTTTTGTCACTCAAGAAAGAAACCCATACACTGTGAGTTTTCATCAGTAACTTCCTTTTTCCTCCCAATGCACTTGCCCCTAACTCTGGGAGATAAAACCAGTCAATTCTAAAGGAAATCAACTCTAAATATTCATTGGAAGGACAGATGCTGAAGCTGAAGCTCCAATACTTTGGTCACCTGATATGAAGAACTGACTCACTTGAAAAGACCTTGATGCTGGGAAAGGTTGAGGCAGGAGGAGAAGGGGGTGACAGAGGATGAGATGGTTGATGGCATCACTGACTCAGTGGACAGGTGCTTAGTCACTCAGTCATGTCCAACTCTTTGTGACTCCATGGACTGTATCCCACCAGGCTCCTCTGTCCGTGGGGATTCTCCAGGCAGTAATACTAGAGTGTGTTGCCATACCCTCCTCCAGGGGGTCTTCCCAACCAAGGGATTGAACCCAAGTCTCTCACATTGAAGGTGGATTTTTACTGACTGAGCCACCAGGGAAGCCCATGGACAAGAGTTTGAGAAAACTCTGAGAGATAGTAAAGGACAGGGCAGTTTGGCATGTTGCAGTCCATGGGATAGCAGAGTTCGACATGACTTAGTGACTGAACAGGAAATCACTTATTTTTTTCTCTCCCATTTTGCCTATTCTGGGTATTTTGCATAAATGGAATCATACATTCAGTTCAGTTCAGTTCAGTCGCTCAGTCATGTCCAGCTCTTCGTGACCCCATGAATTGCAGCACACCAGGCCTCCCTGTCCATCACCAACTCCCGGAGTTCACTCAAACTCAGGTCCATCAAGTCGGTGATACCATCTCATCCTCTGTCATCACCTTCTTCTCCTGCCCCTAATCCCTCCCAGCATCAGGGTCTTTTCCAATGAGTCAACTCTTCGCATGAGGTGGCCAAAGTATTGGAGTTTCAGCTTTAGCATCATTCCTTCCAATGAACACCCAGGACAGATCTCCTTTAGAATGGACTGGTTGGATCTCCTTGCAGTCCAAGGGACTCTCAAGAGTCTTCTCCAACACCACAGTTCAAAAGCATCAATTCTTCAGTGCTCAGCTTTCTTCACAGACCAACTCTCCCATCCATACATGACTACTGGAAAAACCATAGCCTTGACTAGACGGACCTTTGTTGGCAAAGTAATGTCTCTGCTTTTGAATATGCTATCTAGGTTGGTCATAACTTTCCTTCCAAGGAGTAAACGTCCTTTAATTTCATGGCTGCAGTGACCATCTGCAGTGATTTTGGAGCCCAAAAAAATAAAGTCTGACACTGTTTCCACTGTTTCCCCATCTATTTCCCATGAAGTGATGGGACCGGATGCCATGATCTTAGTTTTCTGAAAGTTGAGCTTTAAGCCAACTTTTCCACTCTCTTCTTTCACTGTCATCAACAAGGTTTTTAGTTCCTCTTCACTTTCTGCCATAAGGGTGGTGTTATCTGCATATCTGAGGTTATTGATATATTATGTGATCTTTTTGAGTGGATTCTTTCACTTAGCACACATGTTCAGTTCATTCTGTTCAGTTCCGTCACTCAGTTGTGTCCAACTCTTTGTGACCCCATGGACTGCAGTATGCCAGGTCTCCCTGTGCATCACCAACTCCCGGAGTTTACCCAAACTCATGTCGGTGATGCCATCCAACCATCTCATCCTCTGTCATCTTCTTCTCCTCCTGCCTTCAGTCTTTCCCAGCATCAGGGTCTTTTCAAATGAGTCAGCTCTTCACATCAGGTGGCCAAAGTATTAGAGTTTCAGCTTCAACATCAGTCCTACCAATGAACACTCAGGACTCAACTCCTTTAGGATGGACTGCTTGGATCTTCTTGCATTCCAAGGGACTCTCAAGAGTCTTTTCCAATACCACAGTTCAAAAACATCAATTCTTCAGTGCTCAGCTTTCTTTATAGTCTAACTCTCACATTCATACATGACTACTGGAAAAACCATAGCCTTGACTAGACGGACCTTTGTTGACAAGTAATGTCTCTGTTTTTTAACATGCTGTCTAGGTTGGTCATAACTTTCCTTCCAAGGAGTAAGCATGTTTTAATTTCATGGCTACAGTCACCATCTGCAGTGATTTTGGAGCCCCCCAAAAATAAAGTCAGCCACTGTTTCCCCATCTATTTGCCATGCAGTGATGGAACTGTATGCCATGATCTTAATTTTCTGAAAGTTGAGCTTTAAGCCAACTTTTTCACTCTCCTCTTTCACCCATCAAGAGGCTCTTTAGTTCTTCTTTACTTTCTTCCATAAGGGTAGTGTCATCTGCATATCTGAGGTTATTGATATTTCTCCCGGCAATCTTCATTCCAGCTTGTGCTTCATCCAGCCCAGAATTTCTCATGATGGACTCTGCCTATAAGTTAAATAAGTGGGGTGACAATATACAGCCTTGACATACGCCTTTTCCTATTTGAAACCAGTCTGTTGTCCCATCCAGTTCTAGCTGTTGCTTCCTGACCTGCATAAGGTTCTTCAATATTGTAGAATGTATCAGAACTTGATCCCTTTATATTGCTAAATAGTATTCCACTCTACAAATAGACTACATTTCACCTATCCATCTATTCATCATTTGATCAACATTTCAGTGTTTCTACCCTTTAGTATTTTAGCAGTGCTGCTATAAACATTTGCATACAAGTTTTTTCTTGAATATATGGTTTCATTTTTGTGTTGTATGTATGAAGGAATTGAGTTTCTGGGTCAAATTGTAACACTGTATTTAGAAACTTTATTTATTTATTTTTAACTTTACAATATTGTATTGGTTTTTTTAGAAACTTCTAAATTTTTTAGAAACTTCCAAAGTGGCTGAACCATCTTAAGTTTCCACCAGCAATGTAGCAGGGTTCAATTTCTCCACATCCTTGTCAACACTTGTTATCAGTCTTGTTGATTATAGCTATTGTATGCGACTCTTTGTTTTTCTCTTGCTGCCTTTAGAATTCTCTCTGTATCATTAACATTTGCCATTTTCATTATGGCATGTCTTAATGTGTTTCTCTTTGCATTCATCTTGTTTGGGATTCTCTGTGCTTTCTATGTGTGGGATTCCGCTTCTTTCTTCGGCTTTGGGAAGTTTTCCACCATAATTTCATCAGATACTTTTTTGACCCTTTTTTCTCTCTTCTTTCCTTCTGGGAATGCCTGTAGCCTATAAAAGGAATCTTGGTATGCTTGACACAGTTACAAAATTTCCAGCGTCACATATATATGCCTCTTCCTGTAGTTATATTCTCATGCCTGTGCTTCTCTGATAAACTGGAGTACCTTCAGAAAAGGAATGAGACCCAGTCCATCTCTGTGGTCCTTGTATTGATTACAGAGCCCGGTCCTTAATATATATGTTGAAGGCCAGAAACATGTCTCTATGAAATATACCAAAATTCTTAGCCTTGCATTCAGTGTTCTATGATCATACTCTTAGAACCCCTTCCACGACTGCTTCCTGTGTCAGGCCCTGTTTGCACATTAGTTCATTGAATACTCACAACAATTATGAGGTGTAGTTGTGTTTTCACCTCTATGCTCCACCCGAGGAAACTGAGGCTAGGTAAATTTGATAAGGTGCCAAGATCACACAGCCGAATCTGGGTTGAAATGCAGGTGTGTGCGTCTACAGCCAGACCACTCAGCTCCTGCAGGAGGCTGTCTTAGGTTACCACTCCTCTCCAAAGTGTGTGTTGGACTTGACAGACCCATCACTACTATGTATATGTTCTACAGGGGCTTGACCTTCTGTCCTCCGAAACCAGTCTCCCATCAAACGGAAAACTGAAGCTCAGAGAAAAACAAGTTACTTGTTCAACTTCACGACGCTGGTTCCAGAATCTAATCACAGGCTGTTGCAGACAATTAAGGAGACTCTCCCTCATAGAGAGAGAGCTAACCATGGACTGGGGATACAGAGGTGGTGCCCTGGCAGTGGTCAGGGTGGCACAGACTTACTATGGGAACTAAACCTGAATGCTTCCTCTTTCATTCTGTGAATCTAGTGAGGTTAACTTTCCTGAGATGTGATTGGAGAATTCCCTTTGGAACCCTAGGTGTTGAAGAGATTGGATTCCAGTTTTGCCTCCCCTCCCCCGCAACTTGGCTCAGAGAATAGAGCGTCTGCCTGCAATGCAGGAGAGCCAGGTTTGATCCCTGGGTTGGGAAGATCCCCTGGAGAAGGAAATGGCAACCCACCCCAGTATTCTTGCCTGGAGAATCCCATGGACAGAGGAGCCTGGCGGGCTACAGTCCACGGGGTCGCAAAGAGTAGGACACGACTGAGCAACTTCACACAAACACACACAATCCTGGAGCCAAGAAATGAATGTTTCTGCATCAGGATACCTTTGTCTTTTCACAGAAGTGTGAACATTGGGGACAAACAGCATCCAAGAATCTAAAGACTGCATCAAGATGCTCCATCATGGTCCCTACCATGCTTCCTGCAGAATGGCCATTTGGACAGGTGGATCTGTGAGGAGAAACAGAGGCCCTCCCCTGGTCCCCGTCCACTCCATCTCTGAGCCTGAAATCTAGGTCTCTTTCTTCTCTGGCCTTTGTGTGCCAGAGGCATCAGTAAAGAGTGAGTTCATGGAACCCAGCAATTTTTTGCTGACAGAATGACTGGCTCTCCCTCAGCTTCTCTCTGGACTTCTGCTGAGCTGAGGAAACTTGCCACCAGTGTACACAGGTGAACCATGTGGTGTTTCCCCAAATATCTAGATCCAGGGTGTTCTGGGCATCTGTGGAACTCACGTGAGAGTGATGGCAGGACTGCCTCAGTCCGTATTGAACTCCGCCTTAATCTACTACCTGTCAAGCCTCTTACTGGCCTCATTTTGGGCCTCACAGAAATTATTCTAAGAGATCCTTCAAGCCAAGTTCCTCCCTCCCCATCTGTGCTCAGCACACCTTTCCTCCGACTGCTCCCTTTGCCTTGAATGCCATCACAACTTTGCTTATGAAACTCTTCTTTGTCCTTCAAAGTGCTCCAGGTTAAATCATGCCTCTTCTATGAACTCACTTTGATTATCTTATCTCTCTATGTCCTCACAGCATTTACCCTTATTTAGTCATCCTTATAGTCAACAAGGAATTCCCAGGTGGCACAGTGGTAAAGAGTCCACCTCCCAATACAAGAGATGCAAGAGAAGCACGTTCAATCCCTGGGTTGAGAACCTCCCCGGGGGCAGGAAATGGCAACCCACTCTAGTATTCTTGCCTAGGAAATTCCATGGACAGAGGAACCTGGTGGGCTACAGTCAATGGGGTTGCAAAGAGTCAGACATGACTGAGCACACACACACAAAATCAACAAAAGTTTATCCAGTGCTTGTTTTATATGAAAATGACCAGTAATGACCAAGAACAGAGTGGTCTCTGCACTCAGTTTCTTATGGTTCAATGTGGAAGCTTTTATGTGATCAAAGACAACACAGAGAGGTCAAATAATCGGATGTGACTGAGTGTGCGTGCACACATATACATACACACAATAAACCCAGGAACAGCCAAGTGGGAGAGATTCCCTGGTGGCTCAGACAGTAAAGAGTCTGCCTCCAATTCAGGATACCAGGGTTCGATCCCCAGGTTGGGAAGATCCCCCTGGAGAAGGAAGTGGACAACCCACTCCAGTATTCTTGCCTGGAAAATCCCATGGATGGAGGAGCCTGGCAGGGTTTCAAGAGTCCAAAATGACTGAGCAACTTCACTTTCTTTCTTTATGGGAGAAGTGAGGAACTTTCAAGCCCTCTCTGGATGCACCACTCTACTAGCACCTCCAGGTGTTCACCAGACTGGAAGCTCTCCCATTCTGTTGTTTAAGGAATTTTTAATGGAGTTTTCATCCCAGAGTTATGATTAGTTAGATCATTGGCCATTGGTGATTAACTCAATCTCCAGCCCTGAAGGTCTAGGGAGTAGGGTGGCAAGTTCCAATACTTTAATCATACCTTGGTCTTTTCTGAAAGCATCCCCCTTCCTGAAGCTACTTAGGGGCCCCCTGCTACTGGTCATCTCATCAGCATAATAAAGATACTCTTATCACTCCTGAGACACAAATTGTGTCAGGACTAAGTGTTAAGAATCACGGACAAGGAGCAAAGATCACATATTTATATTTTATTACAGTGTGTGTGTGTGTATTTGTGTGTGTGTGTGTGTGTGTGTGCATGCACTCAGTTGCTCCAGTCGTGTCTGACTCTTTGCAACCCCATGGACTGTAGCCCTCCAGGCTCCTCTATCCATGAGATTTCCCAGACAAAAATACTGGAGTGGGTTGCCATTTCCTTCTTCAAGGGATCTGCCTGACCCAGTGATTGAACTCATGTCTTCTGCGCCTCCTGCATGAGCAGGTGGATTGTTTACCACTGCACCTCCTGGAGGCATGTGTGATTGTTAGATTTTCTGGCCTGGATCACCAAAGAACAGGGGTAGGGGACACCTTGATGCAGAAGAGAGGGGAGGCTTTCTAGTTTGGCTAGAAGAAATTGAGCACATGCACTACTTCAGAGAAATCACTCTCCACGATTCAGGCCCAAACCATCCTTATTTTGGGATATGTTCCAACTGCCTTTATCCAAGGGTACAGCCCTGGACTCTCACTCTTGGCTCCTCCAGCTCCTGACTTTGCTCTGACCCTACCTTGATGCCAAGAGATTGAGAGCATATGTACCCAGCCCTGCATCCCTCAATACTGGGAGCTCCTCAGCCCTCAGGAGGGGATGCAACCTCCCTGGGCAGAGAGAGACAGCAAGGAGTCTGTTGTGTGTGGATAGTTGAAGGAGGAGATAGACGGCAGATCCCAGAAGGCCTCCTGGGGTCCCTCCCAGCCCCTCAGACCCCGAGGACTGCTCATTCAGACTGGTTTCATGCGAGGCTCTTGGGGACAGCCTGCTTGGCAGCCTTCAGCAGGGATAAAGCACACTGTATCAGGTGCAGGAACCCTTAGGTCTGACCCCACACCTGCCTGTGGATGCCACTGACAGCAACAAGCAGAACTTCTTCTACCCTTCCTTGCTGGGTGTTTCTTGGAAGAGGCAACTCCAGCAGAGGAGGACCAGCAGGGAAAGGGTAGGAGGGAAGGATAATTCAATTGTGGGTAGCGCTGTTCAGCCTGAAGATGAGGTCAGTGCTGGGGAGATGGATAATACAAGAGGATCTTAGTTTTGGAATGTTTCTGGTGGTCTTCTCAGTTTGCCCACTCTGGGTCCCTGATTTTCATTTAGCCTGGGTGCCCTTTGTAGCTTTTAGGTCAGTAGTTCTTAGCCCAGGGCCATTCTCTCTCATTGTGGATATTTGGATATATCTGGAGCAGTTTTGATTGTCATAACTTACAGTGGGGAGGGAATGCTGCTGGTATCTGGTGGGTGAGGCCAGGGATGCTGCTAAATATTGTGCAATGAAAAGGACAGCCAAAGCATGATCTGCTCCCAAATATCACCAGTGCTGAGGTTGAGAAATGTCACTGTAGACATATCTTGTCTCTGTTGTTGTGTCCTGGGCTGGCCCCTGCGAACCTGAGGGAGAGGCTCTGAGGGAGACAGGTGTGAGCTAGGTGCATTCCTGTGATGTGTGTGATATGTAAGCCATTCTCTGTAAGACCAGAGAGGAAACAGAATTCTGTTCACCTGTCAGAGGAATTGGGAGAGCCCAGCCTCAAGAATCATAGCTGTTTCACCAAGCAGGAGGTAGGAAGGTCGACTATAACCATGTTGCGGGGGCTGGAGGAGAAAACGGAGGTTGAATCAGTCTCTTGGGTGGAATTGCATTGTATGGTTAATGCAGATACTGAGTACTCCACTGGTGGACTTCCCTGGTGACTTAGATGGTAAAGAATCTGCCTGCAGTGCAGGAGACCAGGGTTCAATCCCTGGGTTGGGAAGATCCCCTGGGGAAGGAAATGGCAACCTACTCCAATATTCTTGCCTAGAGAAGTCCATGGACAGAGGAGCCTGACGGACTTCAGTCCATGGGGTTGCAAAGAGTCAGACACGACTGAGCAACTAACACACACAAGTTTTCCACTGGGTTCAGAGACTGTGAATTTAGAATGGGGCCAATGGGTGCTATCTGGTGCAGAATGACAATAAGCCAACTCAGAAGAAGGCGCACAGTCTCAAAGTCAGTGATAACTACATCTATTAGGTAACCTGAGCCCTTTATGTGAATTATCGCATACCCACTGAAGGCTGTTCTCTGGGTACCCATCATTTTCATTTGGGGCAAGGAGGCTCAGAGATGTCAAGTTTCTTCTCAAAGACACACAGTGGGAGCTGAGATTCGAACCCTGGGTCTGATGACTGCATACCTTGTGTATGTTTCAGAAAATTCTTTCTGGAAGCCAGAGTGGAGTGAGAGCAGAGGAGGGGATGTAGGAGGAGCCTGCTGTGGTCCAGGAGAGAGAAGATGGAACCATAAGGATGGAGAGGAGTGGGAGAAACCCAGAACTGTTCAGTTAGAAAGGAGAATGCTGAGTGAATTAAGGGATAAAGCACAGAAGGCAGGTGACACCCATGTCTTAGTTTCTGGGTGGGGTGCTTAGGTGGTCAGAAGACTGTTGTTGTTTTTTGGTTTTTTTTTTTTGTCATAAATACATCTTCCTCACTCCATAGAGTATCCTCACTCCAGCTAAGTTCCTTAATATCCTAGAGATTCTGTGTCCTCCAAATTCTAGGCTGATCCCTACTGTGGGGAATACTTACAGACAATATTCTAATACGACGACTAGCAGCTGCAATAATGAGGGGGAAGCAGGGGGTCCCTGTCCCAGAACCAAGAAGTTCAGGATCTCTGGGTAGCAACATAGCTCAAATTATTCATAAAAATATATATTTAAAATGTTTGGATGGAATTTAGGTGCAGAGCTTTAGTCAATGATACTTTAGTTTTCAGCATTTGAATAGCATTTGTTTGCATAAGATCTTTCCTGTATTATATATTCCCTTTCACCCCATTTCCTTTTTGTTTTGCCAATCATTTAAAAATATTTCATACATACTCTTCGATTTGTGTATATGTGTGTATTTTTGCACTTTTGTATTGCTTTCTATATGCATATCTCTTTAAATCAATTTTTAAATTAATGGGCTTTATTTTATTAGAGGAATTTTAAGTTTATAGAAAAGATGATCAGATCATATAGCAGGTTCCCATTTGCCTCCTCTCCAAGCACAGATTTTTCTCCATTTCTACATCTTGCAATTGTTTGGTACATTTTTTTACAATTTATGAACCAGTATAATACATTATAATTAACCAAAGTTCAAGTTTACATTAAGTTTCATTCTTTGTGTGGTATGTTCTATGGGTTTTGACAAATGTGTAATGACATGTATCCACTGTTCCAGCTTCATGAATTGTTTCATGCACTATATTTTTAATATGCCCAAATGGAATTATGGTAGAGGGTTCATCATGGGTTTTTTTTTTGTTTGTTTTTTTTTTTGCTTATTCACTCAATATTATTTTAAAAATTCATTGACATTGCTATATGTACCTCTAACATCTGCTGGGGTTTCAATGCTTTCATCCACCCCATCTTACATGTTCTTACCCCAGTTATGGATAAGCAGACTTGTCCAGTGCCCACACTAAAGCAATGCTATGAGGAACATCTTTATATGCTTGCCTATAAGAAGGTATGAGAAGGTATGCTTAGGACTAAATTTGCTAGCATACAGAACATGTACATTCTGAACTGTCATCATTCTACATTCTCACCAGCATGGTTGAAAAAATTCTTTCTCCCTATAGTCCAATCAAAGTCCAATCAACATGGCATTTTCTACTTTTGAAAATTGAATAGGCATATTGGAAAATTCCATTGATATCTTCTTTCTTCTCTCTCTCTTCCTCCTTCCCTTTCCCTTTTTACTGAGCTTTTTCATTTGTGTGGGTAACTTCCTCTGTGGTTTCTCTGCCCGTATCTTTCCCCCATCTCTGTATTCCTACATTTTCATTCTTCTAAATAGTCTTTTCTTGTCAGTTTTGTTGTTTTGTTGTTTAGTTGCTAAGTCATCTCTGACTCTTTGTAACCCCATGGACGGTAGCCCACCAAGTTCCTCTGTCCGTGGGATTTCCCAGACAGGAATACTGGAGCAGGTTGCCATTTCCTTCTGCAGGGGATTTTCCCAACCCAGGGATTGAACCAGGGTCTTCTGCTTTGGCAGGCAGATTCTTTCCTGCTGAGCCACCAGGGAATTTCTGGTGGAATTCTAATAAATAAAGTCTAATAACTTTATCTAGGGTATCCTTTAATACTTCTTAATGTTGGTATTTTCATATCACTTTTAAAAATCACCTTAATGTTTATGTTTTAGAAACTCAACTATATTCTTTTCTTTCACTTCTAATAACCTTATAGTTTATGTTTTATATTTATATCTTATGGATTTACCTTCACATGTAGTCTTGGGCAGAAATTCAAATTTACTTTGCTTCATAACATGAAGAGTTTTTGTGCCACAAACTAGAAAACAATCTATCTTTTCCCTTTGATTTGTGCTGCCACCTTTATCATCTATCAGGATGTGAATAATAAAGGGATATCTTCTGAGATATTCAATCAATCTAATCAGTATCTATGTCTGTTCAAGGTTTACACTTTAAAAAATGATTTTGAATCTACAGGGCGTCTCATGACATAAGAGGGCATATGTCTTCTCTTTACTCCATTTTTATAAGATTAGTATGGTTTTTTACTTTTTTTTGCCTACACTGGGTCTTCCTCTGTGTGCACAGGCTTTCTCCCGCTGCGGTGAGCTGGGGCTACTCTGCAGTTGCGGCACGTGGGCCTCCCGTTCCTGTGGCTCCTCTTGTCCCCGAGCACGGGCTCTAGAGCACTCAGGCTTCAGCAGTTGAGGCGCACAGGCTCAGTTGCCCTGCAGCATGTGGGATCTTCCTGGACCAGGGATTGAATCAGCGTCCTCTGTATTGACAGGCAGATACTTAACCACTGGACCACCAGGGAAGTCCACTTTTTTTACAAAGGGAATTTTAGGTTAGTTTTTATCAAATTCACAGTCAGTTCACTGGAATTTTAAGTGCAATGGCACTGATAATATAATTTGGGTAGAATTGACATCATCACAAAATTAGTTCAACTCATGTGAGAGTGTTGACTGTTTTCAAATATTCTTATCATCTCCTACATTTTTATTAGTGGTTAAAACTTTTTGTTTTGGGTGTATTGTATGTTTTTCATTAATTTCTAGATACTTTATTAGACAGGTTCTCAAAATGACATAAGGATTCCTGGGGGTTCCAAAGATCTTTTTTGTAGTCCATCAGGTCCTTATTTTCCAGTTACATGTGAGAATGTGTTTTCATTAGATATTTCAATTAAAACAGTATATTGCCACAATCTGAATGAAGAAGCAGACATGAGCATCAAGTTGTCTCCTATCAAAGCAGATATCAGGCATATCTGTAAAAATGTAAAACAAGGCCATTGTTCTCACTAAATGTTTTGTGTAAACCACAGTAAACTTGGTAGCTTTGGGTGTTCTTATTTTAGAGATGCGTAATGGTGGGAATGTTTGAAATGTAAACAGTCATGGTATAAAATCATTTTCATTTAGTACTCATGCAAGAAAATAATTATATACACATGTATAAAGAAAGAGTGAGAGAGAGTGCCTATTAATTGTCACTGAAGATATAAAAATGAATGAGCCATAACTTCTCATTCAAGATATTTATAACCTGTTTGTAGGATGGGGCGAGGGGCAAGTGTGTTTATATGTATTTACACTGCTGTATAAATAGTTCTGTAATAGAGACAATTTTATACTTCTGTGGAGTCACAGAGGCCTTACGGACTAACTCTGCAGAGGATGGGTTGTATATATTTTCTTAAAACAGGACAATGTTACAAGAGTAAGAGGATCTTACTTGTAAATAGGCTTACCTGCTGAAAACAGGTTCCTGCTGTACAGATTTTGAGTAGACAATTTAGCCTTTTTAGTCCATCCATCCAAAAGATGTAATTTTTTTTTTATGCTGGGTATAGGCTTTTTGGCTGAGATCTCATTTTTTAAACTGCCTTAAGTATAAATAGTAATCTCAGAGTGGCTTCTGTTCATTATTTGGGCTGCCCACTCTTCCACAGAAGAAAAAGAAATGAGATTAGTTTCCTCAGTCTTCCTTGACCCTGTAATATGTCCAGCCCTCTGTTGGCCTTGTCTCAATAAAAGGTTTCTAATGTCAAAAAAAAAAAAAGAAAATATAATCACTCTCATATAATAAATATGTTGTTACTAATATGAACGTGAAACAGTTTTATTATTATTATTATTATAAACATACTTTGAAAAATTAATTTATCTTAATTGGAGGATAATTACTTTACAGTATAGTATTGTGGTGGTTTTTGCCATGCATCAATGTGAATCTGCCATGTGTTCCACCATTCTGAAACCCCTCCCACCTCCCTTCCCACACTAGCTCAATTTTTAAAATATTCTCAGATGTTAATTTCTAATATGGTAAAAGTGATAGTTATTATACCCACCCAAACAAAAATCCTTTAAGGGGCCTCAATAATTTTTGAACACAAAGGGATTGAAGACAGGAATGCTTGAGAGCTATTTCTTTATAGTTAAGTGCCTTATCGGAAGCGTTTTCTTACTTTCACCTAAATTCTATGCTTTGAATGACTATTACTGGAGTAACAGTGGGAGAAAAAGTGTGATTTTTGGAAATCGATCTTTTTCTCTGCATCATTGCCCTCTCATATTGTTCTTAAATATTTCGTCTTGATTCTTTTATCATTTCTGGATAGATGGTCATGTCTCTTCCCTTGCTATCCTTATATATCTTTTTTCTTTTTCTTTCCTTGTAGCACCGCTCATGACTTTAAGTTCCATGTTAAAGACCAGCAGAGACAGTGAGTAACCTTGGCTTGTTCCTGGTCCTAAAATAATGCATGTCAATGTCCCCAGCTGGTATACTGTTTGCTAGTTTTATACTTATCTAGTTAAGAAAGTCCCCTTTGACTTCATGTTGCAAAAAATGTTTTTTAAAAGTCATAAGCAGATACAGTTATATCAAACTGCTACGTTGTACACCTCAAACGAATACAATGTTATATGACAATTGTATCAAAATTTCTACAATTTTAAATGAGTTGAATTTTAGAAACATATTCCTTCCTTAATCTAAATAATTATATAAATATTTTCAGCTTATGTATGTAATGAATCACATGATAGGTTATCTGACACTGTACCATCTTGTCATTCATGGGATAAACCAACACCACTTGATCATAATTCACTATATTTACTACCACATTCTATTTGACTTATAATGGATTTTTACACTTGCATGGATAGATGAAGTGGGTCCATAATTTGCCTTGTCTTATAAACATTCTCACCTGGTTTTATTAATAGTATAAAGCTTGCATTAACCTGAATGATGAAATGAATTGAACACTTTATTTTTCCCATTTTTTAAAATTTTATTTATTTTTTAAACTTTACATAATTGTATTAGTTTTGCCAAATATCAAAATGAATCCGCCACAGGTATACATGTGTTCCCCATCCTGAACCCTCCTCCCTCCTCCCTCCCCATACCATCCCTCTGGGTCGTCCCAGTGCACTAGCCCCAAGCATCCAGTATCATGCATCAAACCTGGACTGGCATCCCGTTTCATACATGATATTTTACATGTTTCAATGCCATTCTCCCAAATCTTCCCACCCTCTCCCTCTCCCATAGAGTCCATGAGACTGTTCTATACATCAGTGTCTCTTTTGCTGTCTTGTACACAGGGTTATTGTTACCATCTTTCTAAATTCCATATATATGTGTTATTATACTGTATTGGTGTTTTTCCTTCTAGCTTACTTCACTCTGTATAATAGGCTCCAGTTTCATCCTCTCATTAGAACCGATTCAAATGTTTTCTTTTTAATGGCTGAGTAATACTCCATTGTGTTAACTTGAAGAACATGTATAAGGTTTTCATCAACTGCTCTTTAAAAATTTATAAGCTCTCACTTGTAAGCCAAGAGGGACTGATGATTATAGAAAGAGAAGTTCTTTAACCACTTCCTTTTCCTTATATCTTTTTTGAATATCCAGAGTCTGTTTTTTCTTGCACCAGTTTGGAATTTTATATTTCTGAGAATATGTTAATTTCATGTATTGTTTTAAATTTCTTAACTTATAATTTCTATTTTTATTAATTTTTAAATATCCATAATTTTTAAAGTTATTTCCCAATTTTAATTTTAGTTTTCTTATTGGCATCTTTTCTTTGTTTCTATCTTATTAGTCTTTTTTCATTCACCTGATATTGGCTGTCAGAAGCATAATTTTTTCTGGATAGTTTCTTGATAATTATATGTAGATCTGTAAATTTCCCTCATTCCCTCATACTATTTTAGCTTAAAATATTTATATTTGATGTTTAAATTATTTAATTATAAATATTTCTTTATTTCATGATTTACTACTGAAACAAAAGCATATTTAATACTGTATTGGGCTTCCTGGCTTATGGAATTTCAAAAGCTATTTCTTCTCCATTGACTTCCAAATATAATGCATTGTAATCTATATAATATTTATACTTTGAAGTTGATGGAGGTTTCTCTTGGCCTTCAAACAAATTTCGTTAAAGTTCTCTATGTTCTTGAAAGAAAATGTTTAATTTCTGGTGAGAGGCATAAGTATATTCAGGAGCCTATGTCTGTATGTATTAATTGCATTATAATTCCCAAATTGCACTTCTGAACTCTTAAAATTTCCAACTTATTTTATCCAACTATCCAAAATTGATTTACCTCTTTGTATTTTATATCTATTTCCCTGACATCATCTATTTATTACTAATACTCTAGTGTACGTTGTCATATGTTAAATGATATTCAGGTCTCTAAAATTTTCTTCTACACTTCATAAAATATTCTTCTTTTTTCCTTGATGTGTGCATGTTTTATAACTTATTTTATTTCTTATTGAGGTTTTGTTAATTTACAACATTATATTAGTTTCAGGTTTACAGTTTAGTAATTCAGTATTTTTACAGATTATATTCCATTCAAAGTTTCTAAGTTATTACAACATAATGACTATAATTCCCTGTATTATACAATATATCTTTGTATATAGTAACTTGTATCTATATTGTATAGTAGTTTGTATATGTTAATCCCAGTCCCCTGGTTTTCTTCCTCTCCCCTTCCCTTTCCCTTTTGGTAACCACTAGCTTCTTTTCTTTATCTGTGAGTCTGTTTGTATTGTTTTTTAGATCCCACATATAAGTGATATCTTACAGTGTTTGTCTTTCTCCATCTGATATATTTCACTAAGAAAAATATTCTTTAGGTCTGTTCATGGTTTCTGCAAATGACAGTTTTCATTATTTTATTGGCTGAATTATAATCCATTGTATTTATATACCACATCTTCTTTATCTGTTCTTCTGCTGATGGGCAGTTAGGTTGCTCCCATATCTTGGCTATTGTAAATACTGCTGCTGTGATCATTGGGGTGAATGTACTTTTTGAATTAGTGTTTTCATTTTCTCCAGTTACACACCCAGGATTGGAATTTCCAGATCATATGGTAGTTCTATTTTTAGTTTTTTGAGGACCATCCATACTGTTCTGGCATCATTGAACATAAGCACGTTGCTCAGTGGAAGTTCCATTTCACGGTGGCAGCAGTGTCCTAGGCTTGCCATCCATGCACAGATCATTTCTCTAGGTAACTTGGCTCCTTTCAATGGAATAGGGTAACAGATGTTATAATTAGTCTTTCCTTAAATTTTTTTTTAAGGAAAAATCATTTTTTCTGCTTCCAGGATTACTGCTTCAGCTTTCCTTTGGTGCTTATTTGGCTGGGATACGTTTGTCCATCATTTTATTTTCTTTTTTAAAGTATTTATTTATTGTATTGACTGCACCAGGTCTTAGTTGTGCCATGTGGGATCTTTCTTTAGTTGCAGCCTATTCCTTTATTTTCAAACCTTTGCTTATGCTTCTTTAGGAAAGTAATACATAATTCAAAATAAGATGCTGAAGTGAGTACCAAACAGAATTAAAATAAATATAAAAGGGCTACTCAATAAAGGCCAAAGTCTCTCAAAAAAATTTTATAGCCTCAATATCCAAATATATGTGTTCTAGAATAGGCACAATATTGAAGAGAATATGACCTTGATTGTCTGTGTCTGCTTTATCTGTGTCTTGCTTTATAGTTATCATAAAGATGAATGGCAGGAATTACTATGATTTACTCCATCTTACTGATGAAGATTTTGAGACCCAGACAAGTTTAAAAAGCAGTTACATAATATGAAGTGAAAGTGTTAGTGGCTCAGTCCTGTTCGACCCTTTGTGACCCCATGGACTGTAGCCAGGCTCCCCTGTCCATGGAATTCTGCATTCAAGAATACTAGAGTGGGTTGCCATTCCCTTCTACAGGGGATCTCCCCAACCAGGGATGGAAACTGGGTCTTCCACATTGCAGCTAGATTCTTTACCATCTGAGCCACCAGGGAAGCTCAGGAAGTTATGTAGTATAGAGCTCTTCAATTCTCCATTAATCTATGGAAGAGCCTCTGTTGTAACCACTGGGCCTTCATCTTGCTTCTAATCTCTCCAGATGCAGCATCCTCGTCTGGACAGAACTACAGCACGGTGTCTGAATTCATCCTCATCGGCTTCTCCAACTTCCCTCAGCAGCTCCTGCCCACTTTCTTCCTGCTGTACCTGCTGATGTACCTGTTCACGCTGCTGGGGAACCTGCTCATCATGGGCACCATCTGGAGGGAGCACAGCCTCCACACCCCCATGTACCTCTTCCTGTGTGCCCTCTCCATCTCCGAGATCCTGTTCACTGTTGCAGTCACCCCTCGAATGTTGGTGGACATGCTCTCCACCCACCGCTCCATCACCTTTGTGGCCTGTGCCAGCCAGATGTTCTTCTCCTTCACGTTTGGCTTCACCCACTCCTTCCTGCTCATGATCATGGGCTACGACCGCTACGTGGCCATCTGCCACCCCCTGCGCTACAATGTGCTCATGAGCACCCGTGACTGTGCCCGTCTTGTGTCCTGGTGCTGGGCTGGTGGCTCAGTCATGGGGATGATGTTGACATTGATAATTTTTCACCTCACCTTCTGTGGGTCTAATGTGATTCACCATTTTCTCTGTCACGTGTTTGCCCTCTTGAAGTTGGCTTGTGGAAAGGAGACAGCCACTGTCTCCATGGCTGTGATTCTGCTTTGTGTCACAGCCCTGATGGGGTGCTTATTCCTCATTTTCCTCTCCTATGTCTTCATTGTGGCTGCCATCCTGAGGATCCCCTCCGCTGAGGGCCGGCACAAGACCTTCTCCACCTGTGTCTCCCACCTCACCATAGTGGTCGTGCACTACGGTTTTGCCTCCATCATCTACCTCAAGCCCAAAGGCGCCCATTCCATGGACAGTAACACTCTCATGGCCACCACATATACAGTCTTCACCCCCTTTCTTAGCCCCATCATTTTCAGTCTCAGGAATAAGGAGCTGAAGAACGCCATACAGAGAAGCTTCCGCAGAACCTTCTGTCCCTTAAGTTCCTGATGGCTAGTTAAGTGTTATGGAAGTGTGACAGAAGGCTTGGGCTTAATAATGTCTGTCTCCATAGAACTCTTGCAATGATTCAGGTCTGTAGAGTATCCATACTCCAATTCAGTTTCATGCATACTGTTTGTTCTTCTCTGATATTTCCCTCTCTTCCATAAGTTCTATCATCATAATCTTTAGCTTATTTGCAGTGAGAGGAACTTCATCTCATTATCTATGCCTAAGAATATCTTATCTTTCTATAGGCAGGTGGGGACCCCCAGAAGAATGAGTGAGGACCCTGACATATGTGATTCTTCTTGAATAGACAGCAAGGAGGAGATTTTATTCCCCTGTCTTCAAAGATAGTAATAAACAAAATAACCTAAAGATAGTCATAAATGCCATCAGAATTGAGTCCTTATAATTATGCATAAAGTACGGTGCCTAGTGCTTTATTATTATTGACATATGTTAATTATTACACATGTACAATGGAAAATAAAGTAATTGTCAGAGAACATGGCTTACTGTTTACAGTTTCTCACTTGGTTTTGGAGTTATAGACAGAAAAAGAAGTCTTTCTGTTGAGCTGAACTGAGTGAACTATGGAAGAAATTCCAAGTAGAGAGCAACTGTGAGAGTGAGAGTGAGGGAGAGACAAAGAGAGAGGGAGAGACAAAGCAGGCGAGTAGTATTTAGCTCATTAGATCTGATCATTCAATTGATTAAAGCATGCTGCTGCTGCTGCTGCTGCTAAGTCGCTTCAGTCGTGTCTGACTCTGTGCGACCCCAGAGATGGCAGCCCACCAGGCTCCCCCGTCCCTGGGATTCTCCAGGCAAGAACACTGGAGTGGATTGCCATTTCCTTCTCCAATGCATGAAAGTGAAAAGTGAAAGTGAAGTCACTCAGTCGTGTCCAACTCTTCACGACCCCATGGACTGCAGCCCACCAGGCCCCTCTGTCCATGGAATTTTCCAGGCAAGAGTACTGGAGTGGGTTGCCATTGCCTTCTCCGTGATTAAAGCATATGGGGCAAAATCTGGGCAAGATGAGAGGAACAGAAGAAGGTTGCTAATAGAGCAATCTGCATATGAAGAAAGGGAAGAAAGGAAAGAGGCTGGAGGGAGCAAGGGAAAGACAGAGGGGATAGAAAAGGAAGAGGGATGGGTGCTTAGCTAAGAACATGGACATATTAAAGGTGTTTTTATCCAACATCTTATGGAAATCTCTATTTTTCCCACACGTGTGTTGGTTCAGTTGCTAAATTATGTCCAACTCTTGTGACCCCATGGATTGTAGCCTGCCGGGCTCCTCTATCCTCTGCCCATGGGATTCTCCAGGCAAGAATACTGGAGCAGGTTACCATTTTCTTCTCCAGGGGATATTCCTTTCCCACACATAATTTTCAGTAAAACATCAATTTTTACTACTGTATTATACTTGCACCTCTTTGAGAAGTGTGTTAAAAGATAGAATGCTGTCTCAAGATTATATTGAGAGGTCAGAGGCCAAAGATGGGTACCTTCAGTATGCAGATGGGAAATATTGGTGGAAGTCACACAAATGTGAATGGAGGGAATCATGAGGCACTTTATGTCTATCTGAGTCCCTCACTGGTGTTTGGGAATATATATCACTGAGGACCAAGAAAGGGAACCTGATGTGGGATGTCAATTGTTAACTCAAAGATAAGGCCAAATATTTGGGTTGAGGCGGAAGATCTTTTATAAAAGATAAACCTTTTATAAAAGGATAAACCCAGAGCCACCAGTCATGTCATTGGTGTACAAAAGACACTCTAATCAGAGGGTCAGGAACCAAAGACAACACCAAAAGACCAAATCAGTCAGCCAGTTACTTTAGTCCCTCAGTCGTGTCTGATTCTTTGTGACCCCATGGGCTGCAGCACACCAGGCTTCCCTGTCCATCACAAACTCTCAGAGTTTACTCAAACTCATTGAGTCAATGATGCCATCCAACCATCTCATCCTCTGTCGTCCCCTTCTCCTCCTGCCTTCAATCTTGCGCATCATCAGGGTCTTTTCTAGTGAGTCAGTTCTTTGCATCAGGTAGCCAAAGTATTGGAGTTTCAACTTCAGCATCAGTCCTTCCAATGGATATTCAGGACTGATTTCCTTTAGGATAGACTGGTTGGATCTCCTTGCTGCCCAAGAGACACTCAGGAGTCTTCTCCAACACTACAGTTCAAAATCATCAATTCCTCAGCACTCACCTTTCTTTATAGTCCAACTCTCACATCCATACATGACTACTGGAAAAACCATAGCTTTGACTAAATGGACCTTTGCTGGTAAAGTAATGTCTCTGCTTTTTAATTTGCTGTCTAGGTTGATCATAGCTTTCCTTCCAAGAAGCAAGCGTCTTTTAGTTTCATGGCTGCAGTCACCGTTTGCAGTGATTTTGGAGCCCAAGAAAGTAAAGTCTCTCACTGTTTCCATTGTTTCCCCATGTATTTGCCATGAAGTGATGGGACTGGATGCCATGATCTTAGTTTTCTGAATGTTGAGTTTTAAGTCAACTTTTTCACTCTCCTCTTTCACTTTTCATCAAGAGATTCTTTAGTTCTTCTTTGCTTTCTGCCATATAGTTATGTTTTATGACATCATTAGGAGACCTATGTGGATATCACACTCTCTGTTTTGAACTACCAGGACTATGGGAATAGGGTAGAATTTGATTGGGATAAGAGGTAACTTTTGGCCAATTTGGCCAGAAGACGTATGTTACACAAGGCAAATGACTCTCCAAGACCCAGCTCCAAATGAGCTTTTTATTCTGAAAAGCCAACCAGCTGTCCTCTCCTGAAGACACAGTCCTACAATCTCACTCTTGGCTCCTCCAGCTTCTGTCTTCCCTCTGACCCTACCTTGACCCCAGTGGACTGAGGACATCTGTCTCCAGCCCTGTCTTCCCCCAAGATTTGGAGCTCCTCAGCCCTCAGCAGGGGCTCATGCCTCTCTGGGAGAGGAGAGACTCATGACCTTTGTCTATGTGGATAATGAGAGGAAGAAGTAGATGCTACAAGCTCCCAAAGGCCCCTTGAAGTCCCTCTCCGACTCCCCAGACCCTGAGGACAAAGCTTCTAGGTTGGCTTCCTGGAGAGCAGCCTGCTGGAAACCTACAGCAGGGATAAAGGACACAGGATCACTTCCAGGAGCCCGAGGTGTGACTCCACCCCTGCTTGTGGGCACCACTGAGAGCATCAGGCAGGAGAGCATCATCAACCCTTCCCTGCTGGCTGCTTCATGGAAGAGGCAGGCCAGGCTGAGGGCAATCAGAAGGGAGAGGGTAGGAAAGTAGAATCAGACAGTTGTGGGTAGCTCTGGCCAGCCTACGGATGGAGTCAGGGCTGGGGAGAAGGTCCAAAAGAGAGGCTTTCATTCCCAAGAGGCTGCTGGGGCTCTTCTCTGTTTACCCATTCTGAATCGTTGGTTCTCACCCAGCCTAGGTTCGCTTTGCTGCTCCTAGGTCAGCAGTTCTTAATCTGGGGTGGTTCTGTCCTACAGTTGACATTGGACATGTTCAGAGATAACTTGGTTGTCATGATCTTGGAATGGAGGGATGCTACAGATACCTGGTGTCTTGATGCCTGGGATGCTGTTACATACTGAGCAAATGTAATAGTCTGGCATTCCTGTCCCAACTGATGAACCATTTTCGATCAATTATAATTAACTGAAGTTCATAGTTTACCTTAGAAGTCTCTCTTTGTGTTGTAACTTCTATGCATTTTAACAAATTTGTTATGATATGGTATGAATTTGCTGGTGTACAGAGCATGTTATATTTTAATTTTCACCATTGTACATTCCAACCAGCAGTGCAGGAGGATTTCCCTCTTCCCATTGCCCAATCACCATGGCATTTTCCAATTTGGGAAATTGAATATGTACATGTGAATATGTACACAGTGAAATTCCATTGCTTTCATTCATTCCCCCCAGTCCCTTCTTCGAGCATCTTTTCATTTGCCTGAGTAACTCCTGTGATTTCTCTTTTCATATCTTTTGCTCATACCTATATCAAAGTACCTACTTCTTCTTTATTCTTCTTGAGAGTGTTACCTGTTTTAGACAGTGCAGATGATCTTGTACCAATTTTCCATCTGCTTCTTAACTTTATTCAGGATATCTTTTGTGGAACCAAAATTCAAAATGCTGATGCTTTCATGTCACCTTTAGGTTTGTGTTTTAGAAGTTTTGTTTAGGAAGTCCTTCTCCACTCACAGCTTGATCAACAAAGTAGTTCTCATACACTCCCTCCCATTAACTCTATGGTTTATATTGCATATATATGTCATGAATCCATCTGGATTCCACCTTGTATGTGGTCTTGGGTAGAAATTCAGATGAATTTTGCTTCATAAAAAAGGATCAGTCTTCCCACCAGAAACTAGTAAACAATGCCATATTTATCAAATATTAGATTTTTTTATAATGATGGGGTATTTTCTGAGTTATCCATTCAATGTACCAGTGTCTTTTTCTATTCTTGGTTCACACTGTTAAAAATGACTGTGACTCTATAATGTGTCACAATATCTGGGAAGACATACAATATTTCTCCTGTTTGCTTCAATTTATAAGATGTATAGTTTCACTCTGACTTTATTTTTAGAAGAAGTTAGTATAATTATTAAATTTATTATCCATTCATGGAGTAGTTAATGCAATTGTGCTGACAGGATAATTTAGGGAAGAAGAGATATTATTACCATATTAGGTCATCCCATTCAAGAGTATGTATGATTTTACATGTATTCCAGTCATCCTCTACATGTTTGTTAAAGAGTAAAATATTTGTCTCAGGAGGTATTGCATGTCTTTGGTTAAATCCTAGATATTTTGTATAAGAGCTTTTCAAAATGTCATATGAGGACCCATGGGTTTCCAGGGACCATTTCTAGAGGGCCATCAGATCCTTATTTTCCCAGCTCAGGTCAGGAGGTATTTTTGTCATATGCTTCATTGCCACAGATGAAGTTAAGCATCAAACACCAGAATCTAGTTGTCTTGCAGTCGGCCAGAAATCAAACATATTTGAGAAAATCTGAAACCAGACCACTATTCTCACTAGTTTTTGAAAATGCAGCTGCTTTCCTAAAAGTGTTGCTATATTAAAATGTAATGGGTTTATTATTGTTCTTTTAAATGTGCAAATACTAAATATTTTAAATCATTCTCAGATTCAATTCCTAAAATGGTGAAGATCAGTAGTGATAACTCACCCAAAGAAAAGACCTTTTGCAAGCACAATAATTTTTGTTTCAAGGATCCTGAGAACAAGATGTTTAGGGCTTTTCTTTATAGTCTGTGTCACTGCTGCCAGTCTTATGCTCAGTTCAGTTCAGTCATTCAGTCTTTCCAACTCTTTGCAACCCCATGGACTGCAGCCAGGCTTCCCTGTCCATCACCAAATCCTGAAGCTTGCTCAAACTCATGCCCATCAAGTCAGTGATATCATTCAGCCATCTCATCCTCTGTCATCTCCTTCTCTTCCTGCCTTCAATCTTGCCCAGCATCCGGGTCTTTCCAAAGAGTCAGTTCTTCGCATCAGGTGGCCAAAGTATTGGAGTTCAACATCAGTCTTTCCAATGAATATTCAGGACTGATTTCCTCTGGATTGACTGGTTTGATCTCCTTGCAGTCCAAGGGACGTTCAAGAGTCTTCTCCAACACCACAGTTCAAAAATATCAATTCTTTGGCACTCAGCTTTCTTTATAGTCCAATTCTCACATCCATACATGACTACAGGAAAAACCATAGTTTTGACTAAATGAACCTTTGACAAAATAATGTCTCTACTTAATATGCTGTCTAGGTTTCTCACAGCTTTTCCTCTAAGGAGCAAGCATCTTTTAACTTCATGGCTGCAGTCACCATCTGCAGTGATTTTTGAGCCCAAGAAAATAAAGTCTCTCACTGTTTCCATTGTTTCCCCATCTATTTGTCATGAAGTGATGGGACCAGATGCCATGATCTTCGTTTTCTGAATGTTGAGCTTTAAGCCAACTATTTCACTCTCCTCTTTCACTTTCATCAAGAGGCTCTTTAGTTCCTCTTCACTTTCTGCCATAAAGGTGGGGTCATCTGCATACCTGAGGTTATTGATATTTCTCCCAGCAATCTTGATTCCAGCTTGTGCCTCATCCAGTCTGGCATTTCATATGATGTACTCTGCATATAAGTTAAATAAGCAGGGTGACAATACACAGCCTTGACATAATCCTTTCCCAATTTGGAACCAGTCTGTTGTTCCATATCCAGTTCTAATTGTTGCTTCTTGACTTGCATACAGGTTTCTCAGAAGGCAGGTAAGGTGTTCTGTTATTCCCATCTCTTTAAGAATTTTCCACAGTTTGTTGTCATCTATGTGGTCAAAGGCTTTGGTATAGTAAATAAAGCAGAAGTAGATATTTTTTCTGGTATTCTCTTGCTTTTTTAATGATCCAACGGATGTTGACAATTTGATTTCTGATTCCTCTGCCTTTTCTAAATCCAACTTGAACATCTGGAAGTTCACGGTTCACGTACTGTTGAAGCCTGACTTGGAGAATTTTGAGCATTATTTTTCTAGTGTGTGAGATGAGTGCAATTGTGTGGTGGTTTGAACATTCTTTGGCATTGCCTTTCTTTAAGATTGGAATGAAAACTGACCTTTTCCAGTCCTGTGGCCACTGCTGAGTTTTCCAAATTTACTGGCAAATTGAGTGCAGCACTTTCACAGCATCATCTTTTAGGATTCAAAATAACTCAATTGGAATTCCATCATCTCCACTAGCTTTGTTTGTAGTGATGCTCCCTAAGGTCCACTTGACTTTGCGTTCCAGGATGTCTGGCTCTGGGTGAGTGATCACATCGTGGTTATCTGGGTCATGAAGATCTTTTTGTAGAGTTCTGTGTTTTCTTGCCACCTCTTCTTAATATCTTCTGTCCCTGTTAGTTCCATACCATTTCTGCCCTTTATTGAGCCCGTCTTTGCATGAAATGTTCCCTTGGTTTCTTTAATTTTCTTGAAGAGATCTCTAGTCTTTCCCATTGTATTGTTTTCCTCTATTTCTTTGCATTGATCACTGAGGTAGACTTTTTTTTTTTTTTAATAAATTATTCAGCTGCATTTTATTTTTTACTTTACAATATTGTATTGGTTTTGCCATACATCAACATGAATCTGCCACGGGTGTACACGTGAGGTAGACTTTCTTATCTCTCCTTGCTATTCTTTGGAACTCTGCATTCGAATGGGTATCTTTCCTTTTCTCCTTTGCCTTTAGCTTCTCTTCTTTTCTCAGCTATTTGTAAGGCCTCCTCAGACAAAAATTTTGACTTTTTGCGTTTCTTTTTCTTGGGGATGGTCTTGATCACTGCCTCCTGTACCATGTCATGAAACTCCATCCATAGTTCTTCAGGCACTCTGTCTATCAGATCTAATCCCTTGAATCTATTTGTCACTTCCACTGTATAATTGTAACAGATTTGATTTAGGTTAGATCCAAATGGTCTACTGGTTTTCACTACTTTCTTCAAGTCTGAATTTTGCAATAAGGAGTTCATGATCTGAACCACAGTTAGCTCCCAGTCTTGTTTTTTCTCCATCTCTGGCTGAAAAGAATATAATCAATCTGATTTCAGTATTGGCCATCGGGTAATGTCCACTTGTAGAGTCATCTCTTATGTTGTTGAAAGAGGGTGTTTGCTATAACCAGTCTATTCTCTTGGCAAAGCTCTATTAGCCTTTGCCCTGTCTTATCCTACTTAACTTAAATTATATGTATTAAATGATAATCACTGGTGTAATACTATGAGAAATACTATCTTCTTTGTTGTCGATCTTGCCTTCTGAAACTTTGTGCTTCTGTTGTTCTAATAAACTTCATTTTCATTCTTTCAACTTCTCTGTGTGCATAATCATGTTTATTCCCTTCCAACCTTGCATGCCTTCTCTCTTTTCCTTTCCTTAGTGCACTGCTCAAGACTTTCAGTTCCATGTTCAAGGACAGCAGAGACAGTAAGTAACCTTGGATTCTTGCTCCTAAAATAATGCATCTAAAGTTCCCCATTAGTAACCTATTTGCTAGTTTTGTAGCACATATTCTGTTTTAAGGTGTTTTTGTATTGAAATACAGTTGAATTTCACAATGTTGCACGAGTTTCTGGTGTCCAGCATAGTGACCCAGTAATTTTACAGATTACATTCTGTTAAACGTTATTATAAGACAATGGTATAATTTCCTATGCTATACAATATTTCTTTGTGGCTTATCTATTTATACACAGAAGTTGGAAACTCTCAATCCCCTACCCTTAGTTTTTCCCTCACCTCTTCCCTCACCACTTTGGTACTCACTAGTTTGTTTTCTGTACCTGTGAGTCTGTCTCTGTTTTACATATACATTTGTGTGTATTAGTCTTTAGATTACAATTATAAGTGATATCACACAATATTTGCATTTCTCTTTCTTATTTCACAAGCATAATATTGTCTGGATCCACCCAGCTGTTGCAAGTGGCAGAATTCCATTCTTTTTATGGCTGAATAATATTCCATTACATTATTATTTATATTAATAATATTATTAATCTTCTTAAGCCATTCATCTATCTGCTGTTTGGGCACTTGGGATACTCCAAATCATGGCTCTTGTAAATTGTCCTGCTATGAACACTAAGGTGCATGTATATTTTCACATAAGTGTTTTCATTTCTTCCAAATGTATAACCAGGAGTGGAATTTCTGAATGATATGGTAGTTCTCTTTTTAGTTTTTTTTTTTTAGAAACCTCTATACTATTTTTCATAGTGGCTGCACCAATTTGCATTGCCACGAGCAATGTACAAGGGTTCCTTTTTCTTCACATCATCTCAAACATTTGTTATTTCTAGACTTTGTTGATAGCCCTTCTGACAGATGTACAATGATAGCTCTTTTTATTGTTTGCATTTCTCTAATAATTAGCAAGGCTGAACATCTTTTCCTGTTCCTGTTAGCCAACTGTATGTCTTCTTTGGAAACCTGAGGACTCAGATCTTCTACCTATTTTTTGATTAGGTTGTTTTTTGATATTGAGATGTATGATTATGTTTTGGATATTAACCCTTTTCAGTCATATTTTCTTCCATTCTGTAGGCTGTTTTCTTGTTTTGTCCATGTTTCCCTTGCTGTGCAAAAGCTTTTAAAGTTAATTAGGTTCCATTCACTTATTTCTGCTTTTTCTTTTGGTTTAGGAGACAAAAATATTGCTATAATTTATGTCAAACATGTTCTGCCCATGTTTTCTCCCAGGAATTTCGTGGGAGAGGTAAAGACATTTACGTCTTTAATCCATTTCAGTTTATTTTTTAATATGTTGTGAGAAAATGTTCTAATTTCATTGTTTTACACCTAGTTCAGTTTTTCCAGCAACACTTATTGAAGAGACTATCTTTTCTCCAATTTATATTCTGGTCTATTTTGTCATAGATTAAATGAACATAGGTGTGTGGGTTTATTTATGATCTCTCCATTCGGTTCAATTGATTGTATGTGTCTGTTTTGTGCCAGTACTTAAAGTGTATATTCTTTACCTAGCTAAGAAAATCCCTTTCCGTAACATGTTGTGGAGGCTTTTTAAAATCATAACTGATTGTGTGTGTATATGTAAATATATGTGTGTGTATATATATACACACACATATATATATCATTCATTATGTTGTATATATAAAACAATATTTTATGTATATATACTAATACTTATATTAAATACATGCCAATTTTTAAAATCATAAATATAGGACTGGAATTTTAGGAAATAGATTCCTGCCTTGATAGAAATAATTATATGATTTTTTGCTTTAGTTTATTCACCTGATGAGTCAGATGGTAGGTTTTCTGATGTTGCACCATTCTTGTCATGTACGGGAGAAGTCAAAACACTTTATCATCGTACACTACTTTTGAAAAAAGAATGGATTTGACTAGGCTATGTCTTCTTGCTGCTGCTGCTGCTAAGTTGCTTAAGTCATGTCCGACTCTGTGCGACCCCATAGACAGCAGCCCACCAAGCTCCCCCATCCCTGGGATTCTCCAGGCAAGAACACTTAGTTTTTAAAACTTTGCATGGGTAGGTGAAATGGACCCATAATTTTCATTTCTTATTAGCATTCAACTTGATTTAGAACCAAGATTGCATTAACTTAATGAAAAGGGGAGAGCATACTTCATATGATTTTTCTGGCTTTTAGAAATGAGTATAAGATACTCCTCAAATGTTCCTTAAAAATTTAAGAGAGGTTACCTGAAAACCCACTGGGGCCAAGGTTATTGAGGAATGACTGCATTTCATCAAATTTTTCAGTTTCCTCAAAATTGGGGAAACTTGAGTCCCCAAGGTCTCTATTTTTTCTAGCACCAGATTTGGAATTTAATAGTTTTCTAAGCTACATTTCCATATATATTCTAAACTTATTTCCTTAGTGTATTATTTCAAATTTCCTAACTTGTATTTTTCTATCTTTATTAATTTAAAAATATCCATTATTTCTCTAGTTATTTTTCAATTTTATTTTTTGTGTTTTCTTATTGGCATCTTCTCCTTGTTTTAATCTTCTACAACAACCTGATTTTGATTTTATTAAGCATGACTTTCTTCTTGTAAAAATTTCTCCATAAATATATTGAAAGCTGTGTGTTTTTTGTTTTTTTTTTTTACTTTACAATATTGTGTTGGTTTTGCCATACATTGGCTTGAATCCGCCACAGGTGTACATGTGTTCTCCATCCCAAACCCCTCTCCCACCTCCCACCCCATCCAATCCCTCTAGGTCATCCCAGTGCACCAGCCCCAAGCATCCAGTATCATGCTGAGTAATATTCCATTGTATATATGTACCACAGCTTTCTTATCCATTCATCTGCTGATGGACATCTAGGTTGCTTCCATGTCCTGGCTATTGTAAACAGTGCTGCGATGAACATTGGGGTACACGTGTTTCTTTCAATTCTGGTTTCCTTGGTGTGTATGCCCAGCAGTGGGATTGCTGGGTCATAAGGCAGTTCTATTTCCAGTTTTTTAAGGAATCTCCACACTGTTCTCCAGAGTGGCTATACTAGTTTGCATTCCCACCAATAGTGTAAGAGGGTTCCTTTTTCTCCACACCCTCTCCAGCATTTATTGCTTGTAGACTTTTGGATCGCAGCCATTCTGACTGGCGTGAAATGGTACCTCATAGTGGTTTTGATTTGCATTTCTCTGATAATGAGTGATGTTGAGCATCTTTTCATGTGTTTGTTAGCCACCTGTATGTCTTCTTTGGAGAAATGTCTATTTAGTTCTTTGGCCCATTTTTTGATTGGGTCGTTTATTTTTCTGGAATGAGGTGCAGGAGTTGCTTGTGTATTTTTGAGATTAGTTGTTTGTCAGTTGCTTCATTTGCTATTATTTTCTCCCATTCTGAAGGCTGTCTTTTCACCTTGCTTATAGTTTCCTTTGTTGTGCAGAAGCTTTTAAGTGGAATTAGGTCCCATTTGTTTATTTTGCTTTTATTTCCATTACTCTGGGAGGTGGGTCATAGAGGATCCTGCTGTGATGTATGTCAGAGAATGTTTTGCCTCTGTTCTCCTCTAGGAGTTTTATAGTTTCTCGTCTTACGTTTAGATCTTTAATCCATTTTGAGTTTATTTTTGTGTATGGTGTTAGAAAGTGTTCTACTTTCATTCTTTTACAAGTGGTTGACCAGATTTCCCAGCACCACTTGTTAAAGAGATTGTCTTTTCTCCATTGTATATTCTTGCCTCCTGTGTTTTTTCATAGTACAAATTTAGTTTAAAATTTGTGATTATGTGTTTCAATTATTTAATTATAAAATTTTATAAAGTATTAAAATTTACTTTACATTTTACTACTGTTACAAAGTATTATTTAATACAACCTTTAGCTCCCAAACACAGTGGATCTAAGAAGCTACTAAACAACAATGTCTACTTTTAATGCACTGTAATCTACCTCATTTTTATACTTTAAATTCATGGAAAATGTCTTTATGTCCTATATACAAGTTCAGTTTTTGTAAAAGTTCCATGAACTCTTTAAAGAAACTGTTTACTATCTCTTTATTTAAGAGTCTAAATATATCCAATAACTAATTTATGCTGTTCTGTTCTTAGTCACTCAGTCATGTCCAACTCTTTGCAATCCCATGGACTGTAGCCTGCCAGGCACCTCTGTCCATGGGGATTCTCCAGAAAAGAATACTGGAGTGGGTTACAATGCACTGTCTAGGAGATCTTCTCAACCCAGGGATAGAACCCAAGTCTCACACATTGTGGGCAGATTCTTTACTAAGCCACCATTTACAAATATTATTAATTGCATTCTAATTAATAATTCATAAGTTACCTTTCTATACTTTGAGCAAATCTAGCTACATATTACATCTATGTAACTCATATTGATTTATCTTTTCCTGTTTATATCTATTCACTGAAATTATGCTGATTATTTATCACTTCCTATTCCAAAGTATACAGTTACATAGATTAGTGATATTTAAGTCAATCATTATGATGTTCTTCTATACTTAATAAAATAATTTTCTTTTTCTCTTGAAGTGTGAATGTGTGTGTGTCTCTGTAATTTTTAATTTCAGTCTGCATTTAAACTAAGAATGCTTTCATCATGCACAAAATCACAAGATCACATTTAAAATTAATATTGGGTTGCCAAAGAGTTCACTCAGGTTTTTCCATAAGATATTACAGAAAAACCTGAATAAACTTTTTGGCCTGCTCAATAATTAAGTTAATAATGATCTCACAGTATTTACACCTAATTATTCATTCATAATATATTGAAAATTTCCTCTGTTGCCTTAAAATTAGTTTACACTGGCTCATCTAAACTAGTATCCAAGCTAGGACTGTATATTGCAATTGCTTGTTATGTCCCTTGAATTTTCCATATTCTTTAGTGAGAGTGATATCTACATTACAAAATCAATTGTTCTGTAGCATGTTCCATCTCTAGATTTGTCTGATTGCATCTTCGTGGTGTCATTTAGCTTGTTCCTCCATTCTTTGTACAATGATCCTTCATTCTGGCAATCAGCTTAGTCGGCACATTTGCAATCTGGTTCTGGCATGCATTTCACATTAAGCCATTACTCACTGAAAGTTTCCTTTCACACTGGCACAAGATGTCCTAAGCTTGGTTTCTTTCTCAGAAGATTTCTCCAGGGAAACTTGATGCTTTGAGTTGCAATTGTAAATGGAAGATAATTACTTTCTTTAAATTTCATTTTGTCTGTTTTCAAAATTACTGCCTCAGCTGTCACTTGGTACATTTTTTCTGGCATATATTCTTCCACCCATTTGTTTTCAAACTTTTCTGTTCAGCTCATTTAGAATAGGAAATATCAATATGAAACAACACAGAAAAAACAGTTCCATTAATATAGTATTAAAATAAATATGGATGTAATAAATTATCAATTAAAAGACAAAGAGTCTGAGAGGAAAAACATTTTACAGCCTTGAGAACCAGATAAGTATTTCCTACAACAGGCACATTATTCAAGAGAATATGATCCTGATCACCTATGTTTGTCTCCAATACCTCCAAAAAGTGAAAACTTTTCATGTTGTCATCACCGTGGAAAACCCAGGAGCTAAACTATGTCTTCAGCATTAAATATACTGGTCTCATTTTATTTTTATCACATTATGGAATGATAACAGCCATTATGATTTATTCCATTTTACTGATGAAAATTTTGAGACCCAGAAAAGTTAAGAAGGTAGCTATATAATATAGAAGCCTTCAATTATCATTTAACCTATTTTAGAACCTCTGTTTTAACCACTGGGCCTTCATCTTGTTTCTGATCTCCCCAGATGAAGCATCCTCATCTGGACAGAACTACAGCACAGTGTCTGAATTCAACCTCATTGGCTTCTCCAACTTCCCTCAGCAGCTCCTGCCCACCTTCTTCCTGCTGTACCTGCTGATGTACCTGTTCACACTGCTGGGGAACCTGCTCATCATGGGCACCATCTGGAGGGAGCACAGCCTCCACACCCCCATGTACCTCTTCCTGTGTGCCCTCTCCATCTCCGAGATCCTGTTCACTGTTGCAGTCACCCCTCGCATGCTGGCGGACATGCTCTCCACCCACCGCTCCATCACCTTTGTGGCCTGTGCCAGCCAGATGTTCTTCTCCTTTACGTTTGGCTTCACCCACTCCTTCCTGCTCATGATCATGGGCTATGACCGCTATGTGGCCATCTGCCACCCCCTGCGCTACAACGTGCTCATGAGCACCCGTGACTGTGCCCGTCTTGTGTCTTGGTGCTGGGCTGGAGGCTCGGTCATGGGGATGATGGTGACACTGATAGTTTTCCACCTCACTTTCTGTAGGTCTAATAAGATTTACCATTTTGCCTGTCATGTCCTTGCCCTGTTGAAGTTGGCCTGTGGAAAGGAAACAGCCTCTGTCACCATGGGTGTGATCCTGGTCTGTGTCACAGCCCTGATGGGGTGCTTATTGTTCATCGTCCTCTCCTATGTGTTCATCGTGGCTGCCATCCTGAGGATCCCCTCCACTGAGGGCCGGCACAAGACCTTCTCCACCTGTGTCTCCCACCTCACCATAGTGGTCGTGCACTACGGTTTTGCCTCCATCATCTACCTCAAACCCAAGGGCCCTCATTCTATGGACAGTAACACTCTGCTGGCCACCACCTACACAGTCTTCACCCCCTTTCTTAGCCCCATCATTTTCAGTCTCAGGAATAAGGAGCTGAAGAATGCCATACAGAGAAGCTTCCGCAGAAAATTCTCTTCTCTAAACTCTGGATGACCAGTTGGGTGGTGAAGAAAATGGGCTAGGATCATAATATTTGTCTCCGTAGAACTATGGTAAGGATTCAGATGTGTTAAAATATCTACATTCCATACTAGCTATTTATTTTTCCTCCATTTGCAGTCCTTCTGGCACCACTCTTTCATGACACTGTGTGATAAACTCCATCCCATCATCTATGTCTTAGAACATGTATTATGGTCAAGTAGGGAGCATCCCATGAATGAGTGTTGGTCCTGATGCCCATGGTTTTTTCTGAATGGAAAAGCAAGAAAAGACTTTATTTTTCTCTTTACCCACCAATATAAAATAAAAAACAACAACAGAAAATAATTATAAAAACCAACAAACATTGAAAATTTTCTCTATATCAAGCACTGTGTCCGGTGTTTTATAACTATCTTTTTAGCTATGACAAATGTAAAAAATAAATAAATAAATTATTTGTCTCCATGGCAATTGTTTATTAATTACAGGGCTATGAGAGAGAAGAAGTAGAAGCGAAAATGAAGGAGGGAGAAAAAGTAAGAAGTAAAGAGTGATTTAGAGGAGAAAGAAGGGTGACAGAGGGAAGGAGAAAGGGAAGAGGCATCAATGCTTAGGTAAGCACGTACACATGTTAAAAGTGTGTTGTTATCTCATGTCTTACAGAAACCTTTTTCCCACACTTAACTTTCAGTAATACATACATGTCTCATTACTGTGTTAAAGTTGTATATTTTGGGGTAGTGTGTTTAAAGGGCAGAGGGCTATCTCAAGATGGCACAAAGAGAGATCAGAGGTTACCTACAGGTATCTTCATTATGCAGAAAGGAAATGTTGGTGGAGGTCACATAACACGTATATCTGTTTCACTCCCATGCTGAAATTTCAGAATATATGATTGAGGATCCAGGAATTCACATTCCTCTGTGGAATGTAAATTATTAACTTAAAAGATGAGGTCAAATATTTGAGTTGCAAACAAAAGACATTTTATAAGGATAAACCCACAGCCACCAGTCATCTCATTAGCATACAAAAGACACTCTTATCACAGGGTCAGAGACCAAGGACAACACCAAAACCCCAAATATTTGTGTCTTATAATATAACAAGGACGCATATGTGAATGTCAGACTATGTGACTAGGTCACCAGGACCATGGGAATAGGGTGTAATTTGATTGAGAAGAGAAGTAAGATGATCCAATTTGACCA
The DNA here is from genome assembly GCF_002263795.3 of Bos taurus. Lineage (NCBI taxonomy): Eukaryota > Metazoa > Chordata > Mammalia > Artiodactyla > Bovidae > Bos > Bos taurus. The sequence goes on along the minus strand of NC_037334.1, from coordinate 7,135,582 downwards.
GAGATGTTGAACACTAAAATGCCCAAGAGAAACCTGTATCCAAGATTCAGCTCTCAATTATCCTTGTCTGGGAAGCCCTCCAGCTGCCCTCACCCCAGGGCAGAGTCACTGATTCCCACTTGGGATTTCTCCAGCTCCTGCCATACCTCTGACCCTTCCTTGATCCCAAGTTGATGACATTATCTGTGTCCAACCTAGTCTCCTCAATGCCTGGGAGCTTCTCAGCCCTGAACATGGGCTGAGATTTCTCGGAATACAGAAAGCAGGGAGTCTTTTTGTGTGTGGATATTTGGAGGAAATTTAGAGGCAGCAGTCCCTGAAGATCCCTTGTGGCCCCTGCCAGCCTCTCCAGACTCTAAGGACAGATCTTCTAGGCTGGCATCCTGAAGAGACCCTAGGGAGCAGCCAGCAGGAAAGGCTACAGCAGAAATAAGCAGACAGTATCTGCTCTAGGAGGTCCAAGCCCACCCCAGCTTATGGGTACCACTGATAGCATCACGCAGCTGAGATTCTTCTGCCATTCCCTACTGGTCACTTCATGGAAAAGGCAGGCCAGGCTGAGGGAGACCTGGAGGGAATGGTTGGAAGGAAGAACCCTACAGTTGTGGGAAGCATCACCCAACCTGGCAATGGAGGTCAGTTCTGGGGAGAAGGTCATTAGGGAAGAGCTCCATCTCGGGAGGCTGCCTGAGGTCTTCTCAGTTTGTCCATCTGAGTCTTTAGCTCTCACCCTACATAGGTGCCCTTTTCAGTTTGTGAGTCAGTGGTTCTCAGACCCAAGTCTTTGGAATATTTACATTTCTGGTTAACTCCAGCTGTTTTGTAACAGAGATAATCTGAATGTGATGTGAAGACTTCTTGGGGTTCCTGACAACTTTTCTGCAGGTCTGTGAGATCCTTATTCGACCAATGAGAATGTTTTTCATCATCTACTTCAACTAAAACAACATGTTTTAGATTGAATGAAGAAGCAGACACTGCCATCAAATTGTCTCCTACAAGGCACATATTAGGTGTATTCAAAAAAAAGTGCAACAAAGCCATTCTTCTCACTTTAAGTTTTTCTGAAAATGTTACTTGACTAAAATATGGTACTTAAATTAGCATGTGCTAGTTTTCTTAGTGTTCTTTTAAATGTACTAATAATTAAATATTTTTAATTCTTGGTTTTAATTTCTAGCATAGTAACAGTTGATAGTTACAATCCACTCAAACAAAAACCTTTTAGGGGCCTCAGTAATTTTTTAGTGTAAAGATATCCTGAGACAAAAATGCTTGAGAGTGTTTTTGTATAGCTGCTGTTGCTATTGGGAGTTTTATCTTCATTTTAACTAAAATTGTATACTTTGAATGATTATTAGATATAATATTATGAGAAAGATCATGAATCTTTGGAAGTTCATCTTTCTTTATGTAGCCTTGTGATCTCTTATTGTTCTAACATGTTACATCTTTATTCTTTTATCTTTTCTAGATAGATGCTCAGGTCTTCCCTTCCAATCCTTATGTATCTTCTTTTTTCCCTTGTAGCACCCCTCATGACTTTCAGTTCCATGTTAAAGAACAGCAGAGACAGTAAGTATGCTTGGCTTGTTCTTGATCCTAAAATAATGCATCTAGTTTCCCCATTAGTATACTACTTGCTGGCTTTATGGTGTATTTTCTGTTCTTAAACTTATTTTTATTGGAATTCAGTTGCTTTACTATGTTATTATAGCTTCTGCTGTACAGCAAAGTGAATCAGCTATATGTGTACATACGAAAAAGTGAAAGTGTTAGTTGCTTGGTCATTTTCAACTCTCCATGACCCCCATGGACCATAGCCCACCAGGCTCCTCTGTCCATGGATTTTCCAAGCAATAATACTGGAGTGGCTGGCCATTCTCTTCTCCAAGGGATCTTCTTGACTCAGGTATTGAAACTGGGTCTCTTGCATTGCAGGTGGATTCTTTACCATCTAAGGTATCAAGAAGATCCCTGTATACATATATCCTCTCTTTTTCAGACATTTAGTATATATTCTTAATCTAGCTATGAAAGTCACCTTCCCACATGGTCAAAAGAGTTTGTTTTTTTTTTAATGTGAATAAAAGTTGAATATTAGGACATTATTCCTGCCTTATTTGGAATAGTAATAAATGATTTTTCTTTTATAGCTTATTGATGTAGTGAATCACATGATAGATTTTCTGATGTTGAACCATCCTTGTCATTAATAGGATAAATCAAAGCTACATGATCATAATATATTATTTTTACTACCTTGAGATTTTACTGGGTTATATCCTACTATGAATTTTTAAATCTGCATGAGTAGATAAAATGAGTTCATGATTATCTTCTCTTACAAATATTCTTACCTGGTTTTAGAATCCAGATTGCATGAACCTGATGCAATGAGCTGGGCAATTTCATGTATTTTTCTGTTTGTTGAAGAACATGCATATGATACTTACCCACTGTTCCTTAAAAGTTTAAAGAGCTTACTTGCAAACCCAATCGGGGAAATGATTTTAGGGAGGAAAGCTTTTTACCTAACTAAAACTTTTACAAAATATTTATGTATCTGGGACTCCTAATTTTTCTTGTGCCATTTTTGGAATTTTACACTCTTTTAAGAGTTCATTCATTTCATCTAGAGTTTCATATCTGTTGACATACTGTTTTACTATTTTTGTTAATTTCCAATATTCATTATATTTATATTTACTTCCTAATTTTAATTTCATGTTTAGTTGTTAGTATCTTTTCTTTCTGTCTCTCTATCTTATTAATCTTTCCCAGATATCTAATTTGACTTTATTTGAGCACATTTTTTTCCTGGATAAAATTTCTTAATAAAATATCTAAATTTGTATATTTAACTCCAGTATTATTTTACCCTAAAACTTTGATATTTGATGTTTGAACTATTCAATTAGAAATATTTCTGAATTTATTTTATGATTTACTTTTGAAAGAAAAGATTCTAATGAGAACCCAGTGGCCAAACTATGTCTTAAGCACTTGATACACGTAAGCATTTAATCTCAGTTTATCTTTATCACAAGACTGAATATTAAGAAGTATTATGATTTCGCCCATTTTACTGATGAAGATGGTGCTGCTGCTGCTTAGTCGCTTCATTCGTGTCCGACTCTGTGCGACCCCAGAGACGGCAGCCCACCAGGCTCCCCCGCCCTGGGATTCTTCAGGCAAGAACACTGGAGTGGGTTGCCATTTCCTTCTCCAATGCAGGAAAGTGAAAAGTGAACGTGAAGTCGCTCAGTCGTGTCTGACTCCTAGGGACCCCATGGACCGCAGCCTCCCAGGCTCGTCCGTCCATGGGATTTTCCAGACAAGAGTACTGGAGTGGGGTGCCATTGCCTTCTCCATAAAGATGGTGAGACCCAGATAAATTAAGGACATTTAAAATAGTACACAGCTCTTAAATTTCCATTTGATCTACATCAGAGCCTATGCTTTAACCATTGTTGATTCTCTTTCTGATCTCCCCAGGTGCAGCATCCTCATCTAGTCAGAACTACAGCACAGTGTCTGAATTCATCCTCATTGGCTTCTCCAGCTTCCCTCAGCATTTCCTGCCCACCTTCTTCCTGCTGTTCCTGATGATGTACCTGTTCACACTGCTGGGGAACCTGCTCATCATGGGCACCATCTGGAGGGAGCACAGCCTCCACACCCCCATGTACCTCTTCTTGTGTGCCCTCTCCACCTCCGAGATCCTGTTCACTGTTGCAGTCACCCCTCGCATGCTGGCGGACATGCTCTCCACCCACCGCTCCATCACCTTTGTGGCCTGTGCCAGCCAGATGTTCTTCTCCTTTACGTTTGGCTTCACCCACTCCTTCCTGCTCATGATCATGGGCTACGACCGCTACGTGGCCATCTGCCACCCCCTGCGCTACAACGTGCTCATGAGCACCCGTGACTGTGCCCGTCTTGTGTCCTGGTGCTGGGCTGGTGGCTCAGTCATGGGGATGATACTGACATTGATAGTTTTTCGCCTCACCTTTTGCGGGTCTAATGAGATTCACCATTATGGCTGTCATGTGTTTGCCCTCTTGAAGTTGGCCTGTGGGAAGGGGACAGCCGCTGTCACCACAGGTGTGATCCTGGTCTGTGTCACAGCCCTGATGGGGTGCTTATTCCTCATTTTCCTCTCCTATGTCTTCATCGTGGCTGCCATCCTGAGGATCCCCTCCAATGAGGGCCGGCACAAGACCTTCTCCACCTGTGTCTCCCACCTCACCATAGTGGTCGTGCACTACAGTTTTGCCTCCATCATCTACCTCAAGCCCAAGGGCCCCCATTCTATCGGACAGTAACACTCTGCTGGCCACCACCTACACAGTCTTCACCCCCTTTCTTAGCCCCATCATTTTCAGTCTGAGGAATAAGGAGCTGAAGATTGCCATTCAGAGAAGCTTCCACAGAAAATTCTCTTCTCTAGGCTTCTAATGGCCAGCTGGGTGGTGGAGAAATATGAACAAAGGGCTGGTGTAATAATGTCTATCTCCTTAGAACTGTTGTAAGGATTTAGGTTTGTGAGTATACCCACACTTCATAGAGTTTGATACACACTGGCTATTTGTTTTGCCTCAATGTTTTTGTCTCCCTCTTGCATAGACTTGAGCCATCATGATCTCTTTTTTATACCTCATGTGATAAAATCTGTCTCATTATCTATGCCTTAGAATGGTAATCTATCTATAAGCAGATGGGGAGCATCAGATGGGTGTGGAGGCACAGATGCAGGTGGATTGTCTTGAATGGGCAAGCAAGAGAAGATTTTCATATAAAATAAAAATAAAAAGATAACTGTGAAGCTGATAATATTGGGTTGGCCAAAATGGTTGTAAGATGTTATAGAAAACCTAAAGGAGCATTTTGGCCAGCCCAGTAAGTACCACCCAAACACTAAGCAGTTTTATGTATGAAGCACTGTGTTACATGTCTTTTTAATTTTTTTTTTTTTTTGAGGTGGACCATTTTAAAAGTCTTTGTTCAAGTTTTTACAATATTGCTTCTATTTTATGTTTTGATTTTGTGGCTGCAAGACATGTGGGATCTTAGCCCCCTGACCAGGGTTGAAACCCACAGCCCCTGCACTGGAAAGGCAAAGTCTTAACCAGTGGGCCACCAGGGAGAGTGTGTTATCACTCAGTCATATGCGAATCTTTATGACTCCATGGACTGGGGCCCTCAGGCTCCTCTGTCCATGGGATTCTCTAGGCAAGAATACCAGAGTGGGTTGCCATTTCCTTCTTCAGGAGATCTTCCTGACCCAGAGATGGAACCCTGGTCTCCTGAATGGCAGGCAGATTCTTTCCCATCTGAGCCACCAGAGAAGTTCCCTCCAATGTCTTTTAATTGTCATCATCTTAGTTACAAAACATGTGAAACAAGAACACTATATGTTTCCAAGATAATGGTCTGCAATTTACATTTCCATATTATCTCTGGAATGGATAGACCTACCAGACGTTTTCTGCCTTGAGCTGAGCTGAGTGAAGTAGGTCAGAATGCAGGTGGAAAGAAAAAGAGAATGAACTAGTGAATGGGAATCTTTTAAATTCATCTGTAAAATACATTGGATAAATAGGAAATGGGGGACTTCCCTGGTGGTCCAAAGGTTAAGAATCCACCTGCCAACACAGGAGACAGGGGTTTCCTCCCCAGTCTGAAAAGATTGCACATGTTATGAGGCAACTAAGCCCTTGCAGCACAGTTACTGAGCCAACGATCTAGTGATGTGGGCCACAGCTACCGAAGCCCACGCACCTAGATGCTGTGCTCCATGACTAGAGAAGCTACCTCAGTGAGAAGCCCAGGCCCCACAGAAAAGAGTAATCCCCACTCACCGCAACTAGAGAAAGTCTCCAAGCAGTCATGAAGACCCAGTGCAGGCCATAATTTTTTTTTTTTTTTGAAAATAGGAAACGGAGTCAAATCTGGGAAAGAGAGATAGAATGAAACTGTTGGCCCTTTAGTTCTTTGCTTTCTGCCATAAGGGTGGTGTCAATTGCATATAAGGAAGAAGAAAAAGAGGAAATGTAAGGGGTTTAGAAAGGGATGTATAGAGGAAGAGGGAGTGAAATAGGAGAGAAATAGAGTGAATGAGAGGAGGGAGAGAGAGAAAGGAGGGGGAAAGAAAAAAGAATAGAGGGTCAGTTCTTAAGTAAGAACCTAAAGTGTGTTAAAAGGATGTTTCTAGCTGACATATTATGAAAATTCGTTTTCCCCTTTCTTGCACATACATTAAGTAAAATATTAATTTCTCATGACTGTGTATAAGTTGTTTCTCTTTGGGGTGTATGTTCAAGGGTAAAGTGCTATCTAAAAAAGGCGCAGAGGTCAGAGGCTACTTTTGGATACTCCCATTATGCAGATGAGAAATGTGGGTGGAGGTCACACAACTGCTGAATAAAAGACTTATGGGGGGAACCTCACTGGTAGTCCAGTGGTAAATAGTCCTCCTTCTAATGCAGGGACGTGGGTTCAATCCTTGGTCAGGGAACTAAGATCCCACATGCCTTGGGGCAACTAAGCCCATGCACCACAGCTAGGGAGCCTGCATGCTGCAATGAAGACCAAACACAGCCAAAATAAAGGCAGGGGGCGGGGGGCGGGGAGTGGACTCATGGGGAAGTTTAGGTCTATCTGATTCCCATGCTGGATCCCGTGGGGATGATATGACTGAGGATCCAGGAAGGGGGCCTTCCATGGGATGTAAAGTTTTAGCTTGGGGTGAGACCAGACCTCAAGTTGGAGGCAGAAGAGATTTTAAAACAGGGATCTTAAGAATATCTATCATATATGAGTGCCTGCATTTTGTCTTACATTGTGGTAAGATTTCATTTATGTTAGCTTCTCAAACTCACAAAATACATCCATATATATCTGTATTTATGGGCTTCCCTGATGGCTCAGGAGGTAAAGAAACTGCCTGCAATGAAGGAGATGCAGGTTTGATCCCTGGGTCAGGAAGATCCCCTGGAAGAAGAAATGGCAACCCATTCTAATACTCTGACCTGAAAAATAAATCCCACAGACAAAGGAGCCTGGCAAGCTACTCTGTGAGGTTGCAAAGAATTGAACACGATTGAGCGACTGACGCATGCATCCATATGTTACACCCACATCTATTGTTACCCATATTTTTGAGTGGAGGAAAATGAAAATCTGATAGATTGAGCTATTTGTTCAAGCCACGGGCTTCCCAGGTGGCTCAGTAAACAATCCTCCTGCAATATAGGAGACCTGGGTTGTTCGATCCCTGGGTCGGGAAGATCCCCTGGAGAAGGAAATGGCAACCCATTCCTGTACTCTTGCATGGGAAATCCCATGGGCAGAGGAGCCTGGTGGGCTACAGTCCATGGGGTCCCAAAGAGTTGGACACCACTTTTAGCAACTAAACAACAATAACAGCATAGAGTTGAGCCTGCAGAAAATGAGTGACCTCTATTCAGCCACCTTATAAGCAAGAGCTGGCTCCTACTTGGCTCTCTATCAGCTGCTTGCCCCTTAAGTGGAAAAAACAGAATTCATTAAATTGGGGCTGGAGCTCAGAGGCATTCATTTCTTTGGGTTATGAGGAGGAGAGGCCACCCTGTTCCAGGAAGGGATGAAAACCTAGATTGGAAAGAAGAGACCAACTTTAGCAGACATCAATGAAATGAAGCCAAAGCTTAAAATATACTGTTCTCAGGTGGTTAGGAAGAAACACCCAATATGAGGGGCCCGGAGAGACAAGTCTTAAGTTTAATGAAACAGGCTATATGCTTTTTCTGTTTGGTTTTGTTAGCAGGTTTATTAATACAAAAAGACTGTTGTGTTTAAATACAGTTTCTTGAGCTAAAAATAATTTTGACTCCTTTTATAAAGTCAGCCTCCTGGGTTGTATTGAAAGAATCATGTTAGTTCACTAGCAATATTTGGAAACATCCTTTGTCTCTACTATAAATTGTGAAGAAGTCCCAGATGGTAAGGACTGCCTCTTTTGAAAGAGTTATGTACAATGGATGACTAAGTGGCTAACACAAGCCCCGGGGTATAGCCAGTGCGCCATGACTGATCACAAATCTGGAGACATCTTAGAATACACTGATCATCCTGGGAAATGGGTAAGAATCAGACCATGTGAATATGAGAGTATTGACAGCATAGGTGACTTCTGAATTATATCCAAGAAGGGTCAGTGTGCTTCCCTGGGATCACTAAAGAAAAAAATCAACTCATTCTAGTTTGACTAATGTCATTGCATTCTGAAATTTAATAAACTGTATTTTTACTCCTTTACCATATTTTGTATTAATTGCTTTACAAATTTATGAATTTTTACATGGCATTAATTTAATTTACAAATTAAAAACAACCAAAGAAGTTGAACTTAGTGAATGTACATAGAATTAAGAGTCATGCTCTAGACCCCAAGGGCTGGATCAGAGTAAGAAGAGTGAGGCAGGTTGATGAAAGTGCAGAGTTGTAGCCCATTTTTATTTAAAATGCTGATACTCTGTTTACTGTGAACTTTTTACATTACTTTTGATTTTTAAAAATATTGCATGAAATGTGATTTTTCTTGGCCACTGAATTGTGTGGTGGTCCCTTAAATTTAGTTGTCAAGGGGATTTGCTTGCATCTAGTCCTAACCCTACTATAGTGACTTCCCCTTGTGTGTGTGCTAAGTCACTTCAGTCATGTCCGACTCTTTGAGATCCCGTGGACTGTAGCCTGCCAGGCTCCTCTGTCAATGGGATTTCCCAGGCAAGAATATGGGAGTGGGCCATTTCCTCCTCCAGGGGATCTTTCCAACCCTGGAACTGAACCACGTCTCCTGCAGTGGAAGGTGGATTCTTTACCACTGAGCCGCCAGGGAAGCACTTGCTAAGTAAATACTGCAGGGTTTATCCTCCTTGGCACTGCTGACATCTGAAGCTGGCTCATCTTTGCAGTGGGATCTATTCTGTATGAGAGATGGACTATTTCCTGCAATATCAGTAAACAAGCAGGTCACAATCATTGGCAATTGCAGCCCTCCAATGTGAGCTGGTGAGCCCTAAAGGCATTCTGGAAGGAGAAGAATACCTTCTAGCAGCCATCAGACTATACCCGTTCCCTACGGTGAGCCCTGTAGGAACTCATATGTACAGATGTGCAAGCTGGGTCATAAAGGTTGAGTGCTGAAGAACTAATGCTTTCTAGTTGTGATGCTGGAGAAGACTCTTGAGAGTCCCTTGGACAGAAAGAGGATCAAACCAGTCAATCCTAAAGGAAATCAACCCTGAATAATCATTGGAAGGACTGATGCTAAAGCTGAAGCTCTAGTACTTTGGCCACCTGACACAAAGAGCCGACTCATTGGAAAATACCCTGATGCTGGGAAAGAGTGAGAGCAGGAAAAGAATGGGGAGACAAAGGATGAGATGTTTGGATGGCATCACCAACCCAATGGACATGAGTTTGAGCAGACTCTGGGAGATAGTGAAAGACAGGAAAGCCTGGTGTGCTGCAGTCCATGGGGCCACAAAGAGTCAGACACGACTTAGTCACTGAAAAACAACAACAGTGAGCCCCAAGGGAGTTCAGGCATGTGAAACACACAGGAAACTGGCCCAAGATATGTGAGGTGCCTATGAAAGGAAAGATTTCAGTGAGCCCAGATTCCTGTATCTTCCCACACACAGAAAAGCCCTGAATTCCTTAACTTGGGATATTTGGTTTTCTTTAATAGTAACCTTTTGATGTTCACACTACCTGCCCTTATTACAAAACTTCTATATAAACTATATAACCTGGATCCTCCCCTCACCTCCACTGAGTCATTTGCTCAAGGCTGCTAGAGATGATGCCGGGGCTCCTTCAATTCAATTCAGTCACTCAGTTGTGTCCAAATCTTTGCAACACCATGGACTGCAGCACACCAGGCTTTCCTGTCCATCACCAACTCCCGGAGCTTTCTCAAACTCATGTCCATCCAGTCAGTGATGCCATCCAACCATCTCATCCTCTATCATCCCCTTCTCCTCCTGCCTTCAATCTTCCTGGGCATCAGGATCTTTTCTAATGAGTCAGTTCTTCGCATCAGGTGGCCAAAGTATTGGAGTTTCAGCTTCAGCATCCGTCCAGGACTCATCTCCTTTAGGACGGACTGGTTGGATCTCCTTACAGTCCAAGGGAATCTCAGGAGTCTTCTCCAACACCACAGTTGAAAAGCATCAATTCTTCGGCACTTAGCTTTCTTTATGGTCCAACTCTCACTTTCATATATGACTCCTGGGAAAACCATAGCTTTGACTAGATGGACCTTTGTCAGTAAAGTAATACCTCTGCTTTTTAATATGTTGTGTAGGTTTCTCATAGCTTTTCTTCCAAGGAGCAAGTGTCTTCCACCAAATAAAACCTAAGTCTCAACTTTTAGGTTGTGACTATTTTTTAAGTCGATGTGCATTCTAGGAAGTTGAACAGCATCCCTGGCCTTGACCCACTAGACATTATAGCACATCTCCCCCTCCCCCAGTTGTAACAATCAAAAATGTCTCCAGAAAGTCCCAAGTATCCTTTGAAGGGGTCGCTTGTGAGAGCTGTTGGAGTACAGGAATGAAGGACAACCTGGCTGATGCTCCCAAGCTGCAGAGTCACACTCCTTTTGATGGCCCTTAGCACCTGGTCTGGGCTTCCCTGGTGACTCAGAGAGTAAAGAATCTGCCTGCAATGCAGGAGACCAGGCTTTGATCCCTAGGTCAGGAAGACCCCCTGGAGGAAGTATGGTTGGGAAGATCCCTTGGAAAAGGGAAGGGCAACCCACTCCAGTATCCTTGTCTGGAGAATTCCACGGACACAGGAGCCTTGCCGGCTACAGCCCATGGGGTCACAGAGTCAAACACGACTGAGTGAATAACACACTAACACTAGAACCTGATCCATGTCTTGGGGAGAGCTCTGACATTTCTCTGTGTGTCTTGCCACTAAGCACCATGGAAACTCTTCGAAGAGAGAGACTAACAACAGATCCATCTCTGTACTCTCAAAACTAGTACAAGAGTTGAGACACAGAAGGCCATAGGTAACTATTAAATAGATCTTTGAAAGCTGGCATTTACTGCGTCCTTACTGCATGCCAATCATGGTCAGTGCCCTACATAGAGGATGTTATTTAACTCTCTGAGCCATCCCAACAGGTGCATGCGTGTGTGTTAAGTAGCTTCCATCATGTCTCAGTCTGCAACCCTATGAACACTAGCCCACCAGGCTCCTCTGTCCAAGGGATTCTCCAGGCAAGAATACTGGAGTGGGTTGCCATGCCCTCCTCCAGAGGATCTTCCTGACCCAGGGATCAAACCCTGGTCTCCTGTATTGCAGGCAGATTCTTTACCACATGGCGACTCTCTTATTTCAACTTTTCTCTAAGTGTGAAGGTTGCATGAGTGCTTCAGTCATGTGCCACTCTTTGCACTCCCATGGCCTGTAGCCCTCCATGTTCCTGCGCCCATGGACTTTCCAGGCAAGAATACTGGAGGGGGTTGCCATTTCCTTCTCCAGGGCATCCTCTCCCCCAGGGGTCAAGCCCATGTCTCTTGCATCTCTGTTGGCAGACAGATTCTTTCCCATTAATGCCACCTGGGAAGCCCATTCTAAGATGTGGATATATCATATTGCAGGAAAGTGATGTGTGAAGGGCTGGATTGAAAGACAAACATTGGAAGCCTAAGTTGAGTGACCTTGAATGAGTCATACAACCATCCTGAGCTTCAGTCTCCCCTCTATCAGACGTAGTGGGTGTGAGTTTATCTGCCCTGATCCCTCTTTGTGAGGCTCATTCATATATGTAATGAGATAACATATGTGAAGAATAACAGGCAACCTGCCATATATTCTGCAAAGGAGGCTGCTCAGGGTTCCCCAGTTTGACTGGACTTGTTTCCACATCCTCACACTTCATGTTAACATGAGAGGTGTTTACTGCTCAACTTATAAAGAAGGACTGAATTCAACTTTAGGACAAATGAGGTATAGTTTACTCTTCAACTTAAACGTGTGTGTGCATGTGCTTAGTCACTCAGTCATATCAAACTTTGTGCAACCCTAGGGACTACAGGTGGTCAGACTCCTCTAAGGGATTCTCCAGGGAAGAATACTGGAGTGCGTTGTCATGCCCTCCTCCAGTTGGGCCCTCCTCCTACCCAACCCAGGGATCGAACCCAGGTCTCCTGCATTGCAAGCAGATTCTTTACTGTCTGAGCCACCAGGGAAGACCAAGAATACTGAAGTGGATAGCCTATCACTTCTCCAAGGGATCTTCCCAACCCAGGAGTCAAACCAGGGTCTCCTGCATTGCAGGGGGATTTTTACCAGCTGAGCTACCCATCAACTTAAACATAAATACACATATTTTCTTTTCCTTTAACTTTGGCTACTTTGTCTAATTAATTGCTTGTATGTTTTAATTACACTTGTTGCTGTGTATAACAGAATTACCATAACTAGTGTTCATTAAGTATTATAAAGACTTATCTTTATTTTTTTAGATAATCCAAGAATTCTTTAATTAATTCCTTTTATTTTATTTTACTTTTTAACTTTACAATATTGTATTGGTTTTTCCATGTATCAACATGAATCGCCAAAGGTATACACCTGTTCCCCATCCTGAACCCTCTTCCCTCCTCCCTCTCCGTACCATCCCTCTGGGTCGTCCCAGTGCACCAGCCCCAAGCATCCAGTATCATGCATTGAACCTGGACTGGCGACTCGTTCATGTATCATATTATACATGTTTCAATACCGTTCTCCCAAATCATCCCACCCTCTCCCTCTCCCACAGAGTCCAAAAGACTGTTCTATACATCAGTGTCTCTTTTGCTGTCTTGTATACAGGGTTATTGTTACCATCTTTCTAAATTCCACATATATGCGTTAGTATACTGTATTGGTGTTTTTCTTTCTGGCTTACTTCACTCCGTATAATACGCTCCAGTTTCATCCACCTCATTAGAACTGATTCAAATGTGTTCTTTTTAATGGCTGAGTAATACTCCATTGTGTATATGTACCACTGCTTTCTTATCCATTCATCTGCTGATGGACATCTAGGTTGCTTCCATGTCCTGGCTATTATAAACAGTGCTGCGATGGACATTGGGGTACATGTGTCTCTTTCAAATCTGGTTTCCTCAGTGTGTATGCCCAGCAGTGGGATTGCTGGGTCATAAGGCAGTTCTATTTCCAGTTTTTTAAGGAATCTCCACACTGTTCTCCAGAGTGGCTATACTAGTTTGCATTCCCACCAACAGTGTAAGAAGGTCCCCTTTTCTCCACACCTTCTCCAGCATTTATTGCTTGTAGACTTTTGGATTGCAGCCATTCTGACTGGCGTGAAATGGTACCTCATAGTGATTTTGATTTGCATTTCTCTGATAATGAGTGATGTTGAGCATCTTTTCATGTGTTTGTTAGCCATCTGTATGTCTTCTTTGGAGAAATGTCTATTTAGTTCTTTGGCCCATTTTTTGATTGGGTCATTTATTTTTCTGGAATTGAGCTTCAGGAGTTGCTTGTATATTTTTGAGATTAGTTGTTTGTCAGTTGCTTCATTTGCTATTATTTTCTCCTATTCTGAAGGCTGTCTTTTCACCTTGCTGATAGTTTCCTTTCCTTTGTTGTGCAGAAGCTTTTAAGTTGAATTAGGTCCCATTTGTTTATTTTTGCTTTTATTTCCAATATTCTGGGAGGTGGGTCATAGAGGATCCTGCTGTGATGTATGTTGGAGAGTGTTTTGCCTATGTTCTCCTCTAGGAGTTTTATAGTTTCTGGTCTTACATTTAGATCTTTAATCCATTTTGAGTTTATTTTTGTGTATGGTGTTAGAAAGTGTTCTAGTTGCATTCTTTTACAAGTAGTTGACCAGTTTTCCCAGCACCACTTGTTAAAGAGACTATCTTTTCTCCATTGCATATTCTTGCCTCCTTTATTCAAAGATAAGGTGTCCATACGTGCGTGAATTTATCTCTGGGCTTTCTATCTTGTTCCATTGATCTATATTTCTGTCTTTGTGCCAATACCATACTGTCTTGATGACTGTGGCTTTGTAGTAGAGCCTGAAGTCAGGCAGGTTGATTCCTCCAGTTCCATTCTTCTTTCTCAAGATTGCTTTGGCTATTCAAGGTTTTTTGTATTTCCATACAAATTGTGAAATTATTCTAGCTCTGTGAAGAATACCGTTGGTAGCTTGATAGGGATTACATTGAATCTATAAATTGTTTTGGGTAGTATACTCATTTTCACTATATTGACTCTTCCAATCCATGAACATGGTATATTTCTCCATCTATTAGTGTCCTCTTTGATTTCTTTCACCAGTGTTTTATAGTTTTCTATATATAGGTCTTTAGTTTCTTATGTAGATATATTCCTAAGTATTTTATTCTTTTTGTTGCAATGGTGAATGGAATTGTTTCCTTAATTTTTCTTTTTATTTTCTCATTATTAGTGTATAGGAATGCAAGGGATTTCTGTGTGTTGATTTTATATCCTTCAACTTTACTATAATCATTGATTAGTTCTAGTAATTTTCTGGTGGAGTCTTTAGGGTTTTCTATGTAGAAGATCATGTCATCTGCAAACAGTGAGAGTTTTACTTCTTCTTTTCCAGTTTGGATTCCTTTGATTTCTTTTTCTGCTCTGAAAAACTTCCAAAACTTCTAAAACTATGTTGAATAGTAATGGTAAAAGTGGGCACCCTTGTCTTGTTCCTGACTTTAGAGGAAATGCTTTCAATTTTTCACCATTGAGGATAATGTTTGCTGTGGGTTTGTCATATATAGCTTTTATTATGTTGAGGTATGTTCCTTCTATTCCTGCTCTCTGAAAATTTTTTTTATCATAAATGGATGTTGAATTTTGTCAAAGGCTTTCTCTGCATCTATAGAGATAATCATATGGTTTTATTTTTCAATTTGTTAATGTGGTGTATTACATTGATTGATTTGCAGATATTAAAGGATCCTTGCATCCCTGGGATAAAGCCCACTTGGTCATGGTGTATGATCTTTTTAATGTGTTGTTGGATTCTGATTGCTAGAATTTTGTTAAGGATTTTTGCATCTATGTTCATCAGTGATATTGGCCTGTAGTTTTCTTTTTTTGTCGCATCTTTGTCAGGTTTTGGTACCTGGGTGATGGTGGCCTCATAGAATGAGTTTGGAAGTTTACCTTCCTCTGCAATTTTCTGGAAGAGTTTGAGTAGGATAGGTGTTAGCTCTTCTCCAAATTTTTGGTAGAATTCAGCTGTGAAGCCGTCTGGACCTGGGCTTTTGTTTGCTGGAAGATTTTTGATTACAGTTTCAATTTCCGTGCTTGTGATGGGTCTCTTAAGATTTTCTATTTCTTCCTGGTCCAGTTTTGGAAAGTTGTACTTTTCTAAGAATTTGTCCATTTCTTCCCCGTTGTCCATTTTATTGGCATACAATTGCTGATAGTAGTCTCTTATGATCCTTTGTATTTCTGTGTTGTCTGTTGTGATTTCTCCATTTTCATTTCTAATTTTATTGATTTGATTTTTCTCCCTTTGTTTCTTGATAAGTCTGGCTAATGGTTTGTTAATTTTATTTATCCTTTCAAAGAACCAGCTTGTGGCTTTGTTGATTTTTGCTATCGTCTACTTTGTTTCTTTTGCATTTATTTCTGCCCTAATTTTTAAGATTTCTTTCCTTCTACTAACCCTGGGGTTCTTCATTTCTTCCTTTTCTAGTTGCTTTAGGTGTAGAGTTAGGTGTTTTATTTGACCTTTTTCTTGTTTCTTGAGGTATGCCTGTATTGCTATGTACTTTCCCCTTAGGACTGCTTTTACAGTGTTCCACAGGTTTGGGGTTGTTGTGTTTTCATTTTCATTCGTTTCTATGCAAATTTTGATTTCTCTTTTGATTTCTTCTGTGATTTGTTGGTTATTCAGCAGCGTGTTGTTCAGCTTCCATATGTTGGAATTTTTAATAGTTTGATTTCATTTTTTTTTAATTTACCAAGGCTAGATGTATGGCCCAAGATGTGATCTATCTTGGAGAAGGTTTCATGTGCACTTGAGAAAAAGGTGAATTCATTGTTTTGGGGTGAAATGACCTACAGATATCAATTAGGTCTAACTGGTCTATTGTATCATTTAAAGTTTGTGTTTCCTTGTTAATTTTCTGTTTAGTTGATCTATCCATAGGTGTGAGTGGGGTATTAAAAGTCTCCCACTATTACTGTGTTATTGTTAATTTCCCCTTTCATACTTGTTAGCATTTGTCTTACATATTGCGGTGCTCCCGTGTTGGGTGCATATATATTTATAATTGTTATATCTGCTTCTTGGATTGATCTTTTGACTATTATGTAGTGACCTGCTTTGTCTCTTTCCACAGCCTTTGCTTTAAAGTCTATTTTATCTGACATGAGTATGGCTACTCCTGCTTTCTTTTGGTCTCTATTTGCATGGGAAATCTTTTTCCAGCCCTTCACTTTCAGTCTGTATGTGTCCCCTGTTTTGAGGTGGGTCTCTTGTAGACAACATATGTAGGGGTCTTGTTTTTGTATCCATTCAGCCAGTCTTTGTCTTTTGGTTGGGGCATTCAACCCATTTACATTTAAGGTAATTTTTGATAAGTATGATCCCGTTGCCATTTACTTTATTGTTTTGGGTTGGAGTTTATACACCCTTTTTGTGTTTCCTGTCTAGAGAATATCCTTTAGTATTTGTTTGAGAGCTGGTTTGGTGATGCTGAATTCTCTCAGCTTTTGCTTGTCTGTAAAGCTTTTGATTTCTCCTTCATATTTGAATGAGATCCTTGCTGGGTACAATAATCTGGGCTGTAGGTTATTTTCTTTCATCACTTTAAGTATGTCTTGCCATTCCCTCCTGGCTTGAAGAGTTTCTATTGAAAGATCAGCTGTTATCCTTATGGGAATTCCCTTGTGTGTTATTTGTTGTTTTTCCCTTGCTGCTTTTAATATTTGTTCTTTGTGTTTGATCTTTGTTAACTTGATTAATATGTGTCTTGGGGTGTTTCACCTTGGGTTTATCCTGTTTGGGACTCTCTGTGTTTCTTGGACTTGGGTGATTATTTCCTTCCCCATTTTAGGGAAGTTTTCAACTAGTATCTCCTCTAGTATTTTCTCGTGGTCTTTCTTTTTGTCTTCTTCTGGGACTCTTATGATTTGAATGTTATAGCGTTTAATATTGTCCTGGAGGTCTCTGAGATTGTTCTCATTTCTTTTAATTCATTTTTCTTTTTTCCTCTCTGATTCATTTATTTCTACCATTCTATCTTCTAATTCACTAATTCTGTCTTCTACCTCTGTTATTCTACTGTTTGTTGCCTCCAGACTGTTTTTTATCTCATTTATTGCATTATTCATTATATATTGACTCTTTTTTATTTCTTCTAGGTCCTTGTTGAACCTTTCTTGCATCTTCTCAATCCTTGTCTCCAGGCTATTTATCTGTGATTCCATTTTGATTTCAAGATTTTGGATCATTTTCACTATCATTATTCGGAATTCTTTATCAGGTAGATTCCTTATCTCTTCCTCTTTTGTTTGGTTTGGTGGGCATTTATCCTGTTCCTTAACCTGCTGGGTATTCCTCTATCTCTTCATCTTGTTTATATTGCTGAGTTTGGGGTGTCCTTTCTGTATTCTGGCAGTTTGTGGGGTTCTCTTTATTGTGGAGTTTCCTCACTGTGTGTGGGTTTGTGCAGGTGGATTGTCAAGGTATCTTGGTTAGGGAAGCTTGTGTCTGTGTTCTGGTGGGTGGAGCTGGATTTCTTCTCTCTGGAGTGCAATGAAGTGTCCAGTAATGACTTATGAGATGTCTATGGTTTTGTAGTAACTTTGGGCAGCCTGTATATTGGAGCTCAGGGCTGTGTTCCTGTGTTGCTGGAGAATTTGCGTGGCATGTCTTGCTCTGGAACTTGTTGGCCCTTGTGTGGTGCTTGGTTTCAGTGTAGGTATGCAGGTGTTTGATGAGCTCCTGTCAATTAATGTTCCCTGGAGTCAGGAGTTCCCTGGAGTCAGGGTTTCAACTTAAGCCTCCTGCTTCTGGTTTTCAGTCTTATTTTTATAGTAGTCTCAAAACTTCTCCTTCTATACAGCACCACTGATAAAACATCTAGGTTAAAGATGAAAACTTTCTCCACAGTGAGGGGCACCCAGAGAGGTTCACAGAGTTACATGGAGAAAAGAAGAGGGAGGAGGGAGTTAGAGGTGACCCAAATAAGATGAGGTGGAATCAATAGAGGAGAGAGCAGGCTAGCCAGTAATCACTTCCTTATGTGCACTCCACAACTGGACCGCTCAGAGATGTTCATGGAGTTATACAAAGAAGAGAAGAGGGAGGAAGGAGACAGAGGTGGCCAGGAGGATAAAAGGGGGGAATGAAAAGGAGAGAGACAGATACAGCCAGTAATTATTTCCCTAAGTGTTCTCCACCATCTGGAACACACAGAAATTCACAGAGTTGAGTAGAGCAGAGAGGGGTTAGGGAGGAGACACAGGCGACCTGGTGGAGAAAAAGGAGAGTCCAAAGAGGGAGAGAGCAGTCAAGCCAGTAATCTCTCTCCCAAGTAAAAATGGGTACTGAAGATTGGGTTCTTAAAGGTACAAAATTGATAACAAATACCAAAAAGAAAAAATTAAAAATTTAGAGTAGAGTTTGGAATTTCAAAAATACAGTGTTAAAGAAAAGAAGAAGAAAAATAAACAGAGGGGGAAAAAAATCACAAAAACTATTTTAAAAATATAGGTACAAAATTGATAACAAATACCAAAAAGAAAAAATTAAAAATCTAGAGTAGAGTTTGGAATTTCAGAAATACAATGTTAAAGAGAAGAAGAGAAAGAAAAAAAATAAAAAAGAAAGAAAGAGAGAAAAAAAACAAAGTCACAAAAATTATAAAAAATATATATATGAAGTTTGCTTTTAAAAAAAATAGGGTCTTTATTTTTGCAAAGTAATAGTAGGTTATAAAAGTGAAAATTAAAGGAGTAATAGAGGACTTAAATTTTTTTTTAATTAAAAAAAAAGAAAGAATTATCGTAAAAATAGTAAAAATATATCTAGGACTTACTTTGGTATTGTTGTGGGTATTGTGGGGTCAGTTCATTTTCGGCTAGTTTCTTGGTCCGGCTTATATTTCTTAAGATCTATAGGCCCCTTCCTATGTAGTCGGGAGAAGGCAATGGCACCCCACTCCAGTGTTCTTGCCTGGAGAATCCCAGGGACAGGGGAGCCTGGTGGGCTGCCGTCTATGGGGTCGCACAGAGTCGGACACGACTGAAGTGACTTAGCAGTAGCAGTAGCAGTCCTATGTAGTCAGTACTAACCATAGGGTTTTAATCTATTGCACCTGTCGCTTCCAAGGCGGTTCCCTCTATTTTAGCTTCTTCTGTTTGCTGGTCTCTTCAGTGTCTGATTTCCGCCCTGACACAAAGCGGGCGGTGGTGGACACTTGTTTTGTTTTGTTTTGTTTTTTTAGGCTCACTTGTTCGGTCGCACTGTGGGGAGGGAGGGATGCTGCAAACAAATAACACTGGCGTGTGCTCGCAATGCCTCAGCCACACTGGGCCTGCCCCTACTCACGGCACATGTGCCCTCCCTGCCCACACTGCTCAGGCTCTAGGTTGCTCTACCAGGAACCATCCGAGGCCAGCCCTGGGCTGCATGCACCTCCCAGGTCTAAGCCACTCAGGTTCAGGCACTTGGGTAGTCCTTAGAGGTGCAGACTCGGTTGGGCCTGCATTTTGTGCCCTTCCCAGATCCGAGCAGCTCAGGTGATGAGGTGTTTGGCGAGTGCAGTCGCTGCAACTTATCGCCTCCCTGCCACTCAGTTTTCTGGGTGTACAACCAGCGCACCTTCTCAGGTGGATGTTGACCGTCCAGAACCCCAAGAAGTCTTAGTTAGCAAAGAAGCCTGCTTACAGTTTTGTAGATAATGTCTCTCTGGGGCTGTGATTGCCCCCTTCCGGCTCTGGCTGCCTGTCACCGGAGGGGGATGGTCTGCAGCCAGCTATCTCTGTTCAGTCCTTTGCTCTGTGCGCGGGCCTGGCGGTGTCTTAGGTTAGGGCTGGCTTTTCGCGTGGTAGTTATCCCAAAGTCGCTAGCCCAAGTTAGTTTGCTCAGATAGTGCTCAGGGCTTCAGGCCAGATCCTTACTCTCAGCGTTGCAGCCTGCGCCTCCCTGCCCTGCCCCCGCTGGCTAGTGGCGGGTGCAGGCGTCTGCGCTGCTTCTCTGCTGGGGGAGTTATTGTTGGGCTCGTAATCTGTGGATTTTAATTGTTTATTTATTTTTCCTCCCTGTTATGTTGTCCTCTGTGCTTCCAAGACTTGGCAGTGAGAGTGTTTCCTGGTGTTCGGAAACTTCTCTCTTTTTAAGACTCCCTTCCCAGGACAGAGCTCCATCCCTCCCTCTTTTGTCTCTTTTTTTGTCTTTTATATTTTTTCCTACCTCCTTTCGAAGACAATGGGCTGCTTTCTGGGTGCCTGATGTCCTCTGCCGGCATTCAGAAGTTGTTTTGTGGAATTTACTCGGTGTTTAAATGTTCTTTTGATGAATTTGTGGGGGAGAAAGTGGTCTCCCCATTCTATTCCTCTGCCATCTTAGCTCCTCCAAGGCTTATTTTTAAATAAATGCATACATCAAACTCCCATTGGCTGTCTATTTTACATATGGTAATGTACATGTTTCAATGCCAGTCTCTCAAATCATCCCACCTTCTCCTCCCACTTGTCCACAAGTCTGTTCTTTATGCCTGTGTCTCCTTTGCTGCCCTGAACATAGGATCATTGGTACCATCTTCCTAGATTCCATATACATGCATTAATATATGATATTTGTCTTTCTCTTTCTAACTTACTTCACTCTGTATAAAAGGCTCTAGGTTCATCCACGTCATTAGGACTGACTCAAATGCATTCTTTTTATAGCAAAGTAATATTCCATTGTGTATATGTACCACAACTTCCTTATTCATTGGATGGGGAGGGAGGTGGGAGCCCCTGGTGTTCAGGAGGGAAGGGATACATATATGCCTACGGACGATTCATGTTGATGTATGTCAAAAGCCATCATAATATTGTAAAAAATTTTCATCCAATAAAATAAATTAAAACAAAAAAAGCATAAATTCATATTTGGAACACTTTAAATACATCAAAGAAGCTTTTTAAAAATTGAGAGGTATTATGTAACAATCTAAATGGGAAAAGAGCTTCAGAAAAAAATAGGTACATGTGTATGTATAACTGAATCCCTTTGCTGCACACCAGAAATGAACACAACATTGTTAATAAACTACACTGCAAAAGAAATTGAGATATAATTGACGTATAACATTGTGTAAGTTTAAGGTATACAATGTGCTGATTTGATCTATTTATATATTGCAGTATGGTTACCACTTCTTAGGGAAATTAAGTGAATAGTCTTGTTTAGGTTTCAGAGACAACGCAGAGCAGGCTTCTGACCTTGCTTCTAACCTGCCTGGACACTGGCCTGACTGGGAGTGATGGTGATGATGATGATGATGATGAGCCTGCTGTGAGTGCAAGACTTGCACACCTTAGATAAGGCGAGGAAGAAATCTCAAGGTTGTTGAGCCCTTGGAGAGGGCCTGGCCAACCAAGCCCCAGGCTTGGCAGCATCCCAAGTTTTACACAACAAAACAAACAGCATTAACATGAAACCAGAGCCTTCATTTGGTCACAGATTGATGATGATATCAGTTTTTGACCATCCTGGGATTATAAGCAGGAAACTACCCCACACCACCACCACCACAACTGCAGTCTTGGAGATCTCAACCATGGAGCGGACATGCTGCCTGGGACCCTTTCCCAATTGGGATTCCAAATGTGCTGTGACACAGGGCTTCCCAGCGCTATTTAAGTCTGGATGTTGGTCAGAACCCAATTTGGTGATTCTCTGCTCTTTCTATTTCTCTTTTCAAAAGTTATCAAGATAATTCTCTAAGAAATATTTATGTTATTTATTTGTATATAAGAGTGGCTTATTTTGTTAACAAATCCTTAGACCTGAGATGAAAGTGAAACCTTTTGGCAAAACACCACTATAGTGTTTGCTAATAACACCTCTATTGTATCACATAATTTCCTCTTTTTTTTTTTTTTTGTAGTGGGAATAGTGTCTTAACAACTCTGAAGTTTATAATAGTATTACTGCCTATAACCACTATGCTGCAATAAACATTATCTTGTTCATCTACTGGTTGTGTTACCGATCCAGGTTCTTGGACTCATTGAATTGAAATTCATTCAGTTGTGTCTGACAATTTTGTGACCCCATGGAATTCCAGGCCAGAATACTGGAGTGGGTAGCCTTTCCCTTCTCCAGGGGATCTTCCCAACCCAGGGATTGAACCCAGGTCTCCCACATTTCAGGAAGATTTTTTTACCAGCTGAGCCACAAGGGAAGACCAAGAATACTGGAGTGGGTCATTAGAAACTGAGAAGAGGTCAGACAAAATATTCAGGCAAGGCTTTATTGGGACTCGTGCTGCAGCATTACTCAGTCATAAAAAAGGAACAAAACTGGGTCATTTGTAAAGACTTGATTGGAATGAGAGTCTATCATACAGACTGAAGTAAGTCAGAAAGAAAAACCTTGCATATTAATGCATATATGTAGACTCTAGGAAAATGGTACAGATGAACCTATTTGTGGGGCAGGAATAGAGAAGCAGATGTAGAGAACGGATGAGTGGACATGGAGGTGGGAAGGATGTTGTTGTTCACTCGCTAAGTCGTGTCCAATTCTTTGTGACCCTATGGACTGCAGCACACCAGGCCCCTCTGTCTTCCACCGTCTCCTGGAGTTTTCTCAAATTGATGTCCATTGAGTCAGTGATGCTATCTAACCATCTCATCCTCTGTTACCCCCTTCTCCTTTGGCCTTCAATCTTTCCCACCATCAGAGTATTTTTCAGTGAGTCAGCTCTTTGCATCACGTGGCGAAAGTATAGGAGCTTCAAGCTTTAGCATCATTCCTTCCAATGAATATTCAGGATTGATTTTCCTTTAGGATTGACTGGTTTCATCTCCTTGCTGTCCAAGGGACTCTCAAGAGTCACCTTAAATCCCCCTTAGTGCAAATGGGAATATTTAAACTGATGTGACCACGAGACATACCTTCATTTTGGGCTCTGCACTCACTATTGTGAGTCAACAAAGAGTTCCCCCTGGTGGCTGTGCCACTTCACACTCTTACCACGGCAGGCAATTTCTCACGATGGGACTTTTTCCCTTGAACTAATTATACAGACTTCTCTGTCTCTCTGCAGCTGCTTGAGATTCACACTTGAAACATGGAGATTTCCTCAACTTTTTCTGAATCTGCACATTGGTGGTGGTTGATGCTCAGTCATCATGTCCAACTCTTTGCAACCCTCCATCGACTATAGACTGCCAGGGTCCTCTGTCCATGAAATTTTCCAGGCTAGAATGCTGGAGTGGTTGCCATTTCCTCCTCCAGGGGATCTTCCCCACCTAGGGATCCATGGAACCTGAGTATCTTGTGTCTCCTGAATTGCAGGTGGATTCTTTACCACTAGTGCCACCTGCATATTATCATTGCCGACTGCAACTGCACAGATCACCAACGCTCAAATTTAGACTGCTTCGCTCTCCTCTGCTGTAATCTGGTTTAGTCTGCCATAGTCTCAAAATCGGAGAAGGCAATGGCACCCCACTCCAGTACTCTTGCCTGGAAAATCCCATGGACGGAGGAGCCTGGGAGGCTGCAGTCCATGGGGTCTCAAAGAGTCGGACACGACTGAGTGATTTCACTTTCACTTTTCACTTTCATGCATTGGAGCAGGAAATGGCAACCCACTCCAGTGTTCTTGCCTGGAGACTCCCAGGGATGGGGGCGCCTGGTGGGTTGCCATCTATGGGGTCGCACAGAGTCGGACACAACTGAAGTGATTTAGTAGCAGTAGCAGTAGCAGTAGCAGTAGCAGTCTCAAAATACTTGTGATGTAGCTACCTGTTGCTGCCTACAAGGTGGTGGAGACCTGACATCTTCCATTTCTCTTGGCACTATGGGTTTATGGTGATGGGAGTAATTACACCACCCTGCTTTCTCACAGGAGAACAAATTCCAAGTTTAATGGTACCTGACAAAGTGCTCTGAAACAGATAAGAAATCAATGAATCTGACTTTCTGTGTATTATCATCTCATACATCTTTCCACCCTGCATATATGCATGACACTGTTTAACCATTTTTGCAAACACATAGATATAGCCTACAAATGTCCCTGTAAACCATAAAGCATCAGACAAACACAGGTTATTACATGCTTACAGGTGCCAACTCTGATGGTAGCATCAGGTAATCCAGTTTGGTCAGTTCCAAGGAATTCCTCCCAGATAATCACATTATTTTTCTGGCTAGAGTTTGCTGAGGAAGGTCTTCTTCATGGCTTCCTTCAGCTCCTTGTTCCTGAGACTGAAGATGATGGGGCTCAGGAAGGGAGTGAGGACCGTGTAGGTGATGCCCATCAGCGTGTCTCCTTCCAGAGACTGGGGACCCTTGGGCTTGAGGTAGATGACAGAGGCAAAGCCGTAGTGCACGACCACCACGGTGAGGTGGGACGCACACGTGGAGAAGGCTTTGTGCCGGCCCTCGGCTGAAGGGATCCTCAAGATGGCGGCCACGATGAAGGCGTAAGAGTGCAGGATGAGGAGACAGCAGCCCAGCAGGGCGGCGATACACACCAGGCCCACGCCCTTGGCCACAGTAGAGACGTTGTCCCCACAGGCCAACTTGAAGAGAGGCAGCACATGACAGCCAAAATAGCGAATCTCATTAGACCCACAGAAAGTGAGTTGGAAAATGGAAGATGTCACCACTAGCCCAACGACTAAGCCTCCAGTCCAGGACCAGACAACCAGGCAGGCGCAGCCTCGGGGGTTCATGAGCACGTTGTAGCGCAGGGGGTGGCAGATGGCCAAGTAGCGGTCGTAGCCCATGACGGTGAGCAGGAAGGAGTGGGTGAAGCCGGGCGTGAAGGAGAACATCTGGCTGGCACAGGCCACAAAGGAGATGGAGAGGTCGGTGGAGAGCAGGTCGGCCAGCATGCGCGGGATGATGGCGAAGGTGTAGAGGATCTCAGAGATGGAGAGGGCGCACAGGAAGAGGTACATGGGGGTGTGGAGGCTGCACTCGCTCCAAACGGTGGCCATGATGAGCAGGTTCCCCAGCAGCGTGAACAGGTACACAAGCAGGAACAGCAGGAAGAACATCAGCTGAAGGTGGGGGAAGGAGGAGAAGCCGATGAGGATGAATTCAGTCACTGCTGAGAAGTTGGCGTCCTGCGTGGAGGCTGTACCTGAAGTGACATGTGATGTGGAGAGGTCAGCTACTGGATGGAGGGAGGTGATCAGCTTCCATCACTCCTGGCTCTGCCCCAGGGGCTGCTCCTGATAAATGACAGGTGACATTGGCTGAGTTCCTACTCTGTGCCTCCTACAATTTAATATTCTCATCAATGTAGTGGGGGAGGTGCTGTTTTGATCACTCTCTTGAGTATCTTGAGACTACCCGTTGAGAAAATTGGAAACAGTCTAAGAAACTTGTTTATGGTAAAGCTTTCAAAATGCCAGAACCCGTGACTGGCTGTCCCCAAAGTTGCTACCTTTCTATCCCTCTAGGTTGCCTCCAAAAATCAAAATGTTCCTTCACCAGAGCTTCCTTCCACTGCTGCTCTGCCCTTCTGCTCCCTTCTGATAAATTCCGTTCTTCCCAGAGCTTCAGAAATCACAAGATCCCTACCACATGGCTACAACACTTGGGACCAGTGGGCTTCTTTAATTTAACATGCACCAATCAGATTCTTCCTCTGGAGTTATCCGTGCAAGGCACCTGAGGCAAGACACTGTGTAGAAATAATGTTCTGGTTGTTTTCCTGATTCCATGAGGACCATCTATGTGTTCTGAGGCAATGCAACATAGTCATCTGACAAATGGATGAGAGAGTTGGCTGATAGACTTCAAATCCCTGCTCTGCCCACACTGTGTGAAACTGAGCAATTTCTTCACCTCTTTGCACCTCCATTTCTCTCCACCTGGCTCAAAGAGCTATTATGAGAATTAAATGAATTATTCTTGAACTGTGATCTGGAAAACAATAGGAGCTATCTATGATAAGTGAGAAAATGTAACTGGTCTGTGCTCAGTAAAACTTCAGTTTAATGAGCTTTCAATGTCTTTTTATAAATAACTTGCCTGTTTTTACATGATCTTTTAAAATTAGGAATGTCAAGTTTAAAAGGCAGTAAACCACTAATCTACTTTTTGTGTCTATAGATTTGCCTGCTCTAGGCAAGTCATCTAAATGCAATCATACATTATGTGGACTTTGGGATCTGGTGTCTTTTACTCACCATGTTGTTTTAAAGGTTCATCCATGTTGCAGCATGTATAAAAACTTCATTCTTTTTTAAGGCCAAATAATATCCTTTTGTGAATAAACATGGAGAAGGGCATGGCACCCCACTCCAGTATTCTTGCCTGGAGAATCCCATAGACAGAGGAACCTGGCAGTCTACAGTCCGTGGGGTCACAAAGAGTTGGACACAACCGAAGTGACTTAGCACACATGCACACATGGATAAACAAGATTTTTTTTCTGCCCATTCGCCCACTGATGAACATTTAGATTGACATACCAGTGGTTCTAGAGGCTGCGGGGAGGGGAGAATGGAGAGTGACTGCTAATGGACATGGGGTTTCCTTTGTGGGTTCTGAGAAGATTCTGAAACTAGTTACAAGAGGTGGTCGCACAATACTGTGAATGTACTAAATGCCACTGAATTGTATGCTATAAAATGGAGACATGGTAAGTTTTATGTTATGTGTATTTTACCAAAATGAAAAAAATAGGAAAATGTAATGAATGTTCTCTCTATTCAGTGGGCTCATGCCCTAAATGAAACCCTGAAGGTCTGAGAGCAAACCAAACTGGGGGAACCAGACACTTGGGTGAATGGAGGCTGCACTCCCCCAAACATCCCTGGTTTCCAGGGTTTCTCAGCCTCCCTTCCTTGGAGTCCTGTGCATCTTTCCCTCAATTTTGGGTCAGCACCTGCTGTATGCCCCCAGGATGGTAGCCATAACAGTCCCACTCAGTCCTGATACTCTGAGATCACAGAGCGGGTGGGTCAAGGTCAATGATTAGAAACAAGAGCCTCCAAGAAGAGACTGAATGCATGAGACTGGGATCATGTGGGCTGTGCCCTCAACTTCCTGAAGCTCTCCAACAGCTAGTGCGAGGTTTCTCAATACTTGGTGCCAGATCGTCCGTTGCTTTGGGCTCAGGGGGCTCTCCTGTGCACTGTAAGGTGTGTAGCAGCACCCCTGACCTCCACCAGCTGGATGCCAGTAGCCCCGCTCAGGAGTGACAACCAAAATTATCTCCAGACATTGCCAATGTCCCCATGGGGAAGGGGGCAAAGTCATCCCAAGTTGAGAACCAATGATCTAGACAGCACAGTTGTAATTCCTTAACCACTCTTTCTGCCAAATTGAGGTTCTTCTCCTTCTCCAACTGACCAACATTTGTCCATTTTTAAGACTCAGCTTAAGTGTCACCTTCTCTGTGTAGCCTTCCTGGACATCTCTTTCCAAAACAGATCTAGTAATTCATTCTTGGGTGCTTCCAAAACAACTTCTGAGTGAGTCTTAAAATCCTTGCTTCTGACTTTTTCATGGCCATCATTATAGTGTGTCGTCTTAGAGATTCAAGTGTCTCTGGCACTGGATTTTGAGTGATTGCTGAGAATAGCTACTCTTTATGGGATGTTGGCACCTGTGCTCATGTGTGTCTTATTAAACCATTATCCTAATACTATGAGGCACCTGCTTTGATCCCTGTTTTACAGAAATGGTTCAGTTGGTAAAGAATCTGCCTGCAATGCAGGAGACTCGGGTTCAATCCCTGGGTCGGGAAGATCCCCTGGAGAAGGAAATGACAACCCACACCAGTATTCTTGCCTGGAGAATTCCATGGACAGAGGAGCCTGGCAGGTTATAGTCCATGGCATTGCAAAGGGTCAGACACAACTGTGTGACTACCTTTCACTTTACAGATGTGGCAGCTGTATCCACAGAGGATACATAGCTTTGCCAAGGGACCATGGCTCCTGAGTGGGAGAGCCTGGATCTGAACCGACATCTGAATGACCCCAAAACCTATCTTCTGCTCACTTCTCTGTTATGCTTATCACTTACTGGTGGCTGCTAATGAATGTTAGAGCTACTCCCCAGAACCGGGGAGTTTTTAGCTTCACCATACCAGACCATCCACAGACTCCCTCTGTTTATTAATTAAGATCCACAGTCATGAAGGCAGAAAGAGAGGAACTATAAGAGAAGAGCTCACCACATCCTGGGGAGGTGGCCCAAGACTTAATATACACCTTCTGGGATGACAGGGATACAGAATACAGCTAAGATTGGTTTCTGTTCATTCTAGGAAAAGGGAGACAGTAAAGAGACTAGTGGTTGTCAGGGACTCGGGGGGAGAGAGGAAGGGATGAAACTCCAATTCCATTAGGTGGAACTCCATTTTTTTTAAGCTGATGAAATAATTCTGTATGATACTATGGTGAATATATGACATTTCCCCTTTGTCAAAACTCATAGGTTGAACAGCACCAAGAGTGAACCCTAAGGTAAACTGCGGGCTTTAGTTAATAATAATGTGTCAGTATTGGTTCAGCAACTGTAACCCAGTCACTTACTAATGCAGGGTGTTAATAACAGGGGAAACTGAGTTTAGGGGGAGAGAGGGTATGTGGAAATCCTCTGCACCATCTGCTCAGTGTTCTGTGAACCTAAAACTGCTCCAAGAAGTAAAGTCTCCTAATTTTTTAAAGCAAAACAAAAAGCCTTAGAACCCTGATGGGTTTGAGTTCAGGATGGCAGAGAGGTGGACTGACATCTCTTGGCATTGATCTACCAGGAGAACATTTAGGGGCTCCTCTGCAATTAAACTGAACAACCCCAGAGAAGGAGTGTGACCCGGGACTTAAAAGAACTCACAGAGGGGCCAGTCCCCTCTCAGAACTCAGAGGTCAAACCCACCTGTGGACAAACCCTGTCTACATGTACCACTGCAGCAGGGTTTTCCAACTTAGCATCAGGAACATTAGGGGCTGATCATTTTCTATGGTTGGCGGCTGCTCTGGGCATTAGGAGATATTGAGCAGCATCCCTGTCACTCTTTAGATGCCAGTAGCATCTCCAACTATGACAATCAAAGGTATCTCAGGTATTGCACAGTGTCCCCTGGGGAGGAGAACCACCCCTGGTGGAGAACCACAGGCTAGGTCTGTTTGTCTCCAACTTGCCTTACCTGTCTGCCCCCATCCTGGCTCTCTCTGCTCATGAAGCTGTTTGTGTTCCCCTTTCTGCATCCCCTCCTTCCCATCTCAGCCACCTGCTGCCTCCCTTTATCCTCCCTATTTTCATCCTTGACTCCTTACCATCACAGCACCTGTCCACCCTGGTGCCTCCCTAATACTTTACAATCACAGGGGGTGACCGGATCCTAAATCAGTTTGTCTCTTTTCTTTGCCTCCCTGCAATCAATTCACCATTGGTTTTTGGCTAGAACAGAGAGGGAAATATATTGCATGAATATAATATGCTAAAGTTAATACATTGACTGTTGACACACTGTTGGGCATTTAATCTTCTTATAACTAAAAGTTTGTAGCCTTTGACTAACAGCACTATTCAACACACACACACACACACACAATCATTCTAAGAATAGAACAAGTGATGTATTAAGTAGTTCTTAAGGCAGTCTCTTTCTATTGACTATTTCACATCCAGAGATAAAATTGCCCTCTATCTCCATCTCTTCCTCCTCCTTCCTTCCTTCTCTCCTAACCTACACACAGCTGCTGCTGCTAAGTCTCTTCAGTCGTATCTGACTCTGTGTGACCCCATAGACGGCAGCCCACCAGGCTCCCCCATCCCTGGGATTCTCCAGGCATGAACACTGGAGTTGGTTGCTATTTCCTTCTCCAATGCATGAAAGTGAAAAGTGAAAGTGAAGTCACTCAGTCGTGTCCAACCCTATGGACTGCAGCCTTCCAGGCTCATCCTTCCATGGGATTTTCCAGGCAAGAGTACTAGAGTAGGGTGCCATTGCCTTCTCCAAACATCATCTTTAAAAAGGAATATCCTTCAATATCAAATCTCTTCAAGATGGTAGGGAGTCATAAAATGCAAACTACTCTTCTTTATTACAAGTAGCTTTTCCTATGAAACCAGATACGTTAGAACCAAAATGGAAAGTTATATAAAGCATGAACATATTAGATACTCCATATGCAGTGGCTGTCATTATTGGAGGCCAAAAACCCATTATCTGGGCTTCCCTGGTAGCTCAGTTAGTAAAGAATCAACTTGCAATGCAGGAGATCCTGGTTAGATTCCCGAGTCAGGAAAATCCACTGGAAAAGGGATAGGCTACCCACTCCAGTATTCTTGGGCTTCCCTTATGGCTCAGCTGGTAAAGAATCCACCTGCAGTGCTGGAGACCAGGGTTTGATCCCTGGGTTGGGAAGATCCCCTGGAGAAGGGAAAGGCTACCCACTCCAGTATTCTTGCCTGGAGAATTCCGTAGACTGTATTCCATGGAGTCACAAAGAGTAGGATATGACTGAGTGACTTTCACTTTCACTCCATTATCTGACTGCCACATGCTGCCCAGTGGACACTGAAGGGCAGACACTCACTGGTGGAGCCCATATGGTTTCAGTTCTTGGTTCTACTCCCTTCTTTGAGCCTCATTCTTCTTGGTGAAACAGAATAATTTGGGTCCTCACCAGATAATACAGCTCTAATGACAGAAAGTGAAGAGGAACTAAAGAGCCTCTTCATGAGGGTGAAAGAAGACAGTGAAAAAAGCTGGCCTGAAACTCAATATTAAAAAAAAAAAAAGGTCATGGCATCCAGTGTTATCACTTTATGGAAATAGAAAGGGAAAAAGTGGAAGCAGATTTTATTTTCCTAGGCTCCAAAATCACTGCAGATGGTGACTGCAGCCATGAAATTAAAAGACATTTGCACTATCAGCAATTATATGCCAATAAAATGGACAACGTGGAAGAAATGGATAAATTCTTAGAAAAGTACAACTTTCCAAAACTGGACGAGGAAGAAATAGAAAATCTTAACAGACCCATCACAAGCACAGAAATTGAAATTGTATTCAGAAATCTTCCAGCAAACAAAAGCCCAGGTCCAGACAGCTTCACAGCTGAATTCTACCAAAAATTTAGAGAAGAGCTAACACCTATCCTATGCAGGATCCTTTAATATCTGCATATCAATCAATGTAACACACCACATTAACAAATTGAAAAATAAAAACCGTATGATTATCTCAATAGATGCAGAGAAACCCTTTGACAAAATTCAACATCCATTTATGATAAAAAACTCTCAGGAAAGCAGGAATAGAAGGAACATACCTCAACATAATAAAAGCTATATATGACAAACCCACAGCAAACATTATCCTCAATGGTAAAAAATTGAAAGCATTTCCCCTAAAGTCAGGAACAAGACAAGGGTGCCCACTTTCACCATTACTATTCAACATAGTTTTGGAAGTTTTGGCCACAGCAATCAGAGCAGAAAAAGAAATAAAAGGAATCCAAATTGGAAAAGAAGAAGTAAAACCCTCACTGTTTGCAGATGACATGATCCTCTACATAGAAAACCCTAAAGACTCCACCAGAAAATTACTAGAACTAATCAATGAATATAGTAAAGTTGAAGGATATAAAATCAACACACAGAAATCCCTTGCATTCCTATACACCAATAATGAGAAAATAGAAAGAAAAATTAAGGAAACAATTCCATTCACCATTGCAATGAAAAGAATAAAATACTTAGGAATATATCTACCTAAAAAAACTAAAGACCTATATATAGATAACTATAAAACACTGGTGAAAGAAATCAAAGAGGACACTAATAGATGGAGAAATATACCATGTTCATGGATTGGAAGACTCAATATAGTGAAAATGAGTATACTACCCACAGCAATTTATAGATTCAGTGCAATCCCTATCAAGCTACCAATGGTATTCTTCACAGAGCTAGAACAAATAATTTCACAATTTGTATGGAAATACAAAAAACCTCGAATAGCCAAAGCAATCTTGAGAAAGAAGAATCAACTTGCCTGACTTCAGGATCTAATTACAAAGCCACAGTCATCAAGAGATTATGGTACTGGCACAAAGACAGAAATATAGATCAATGGAACAAAATAGAAAGCCCAGAGATAAATCCATGCACATATGGACACCTTATCTTTGACAAAGGAGGCAAGAATATACAATAGGTTAAAGACAATCTCTTTAACAAGTGGTGCTGGGAAAACTGGTCAACCACTTGTAAAAGAATGAAACTAGAACACTTTCTAACACCATACACAAAAATAAAGTCAAAATGGATTAAAGATCTAAATGTAAGACCAGAAACTATAAAACTCCTAGAGAAGAACATAGGCAAAACACTCTCCAACATACATCACAGCAGGATCCTCTATGACCTACCTCCCAGAATATTGGAAATAAAAGCAAAAATAAACAAATGGGACCTAATTCAACTTAAAAGCTTCTGCACAACAAAGGAAACTATAAGCAAGGTGAAAAGACAGCCTTCAGAATGGGAGAAAATAATAGCAAATGAAGCAACGGACAAACAACTATTCTCAAAAATATACAAGCAACACCTACAGCTCAATTCCAGAAAAATAAATGACCCAATCAAAAAATGGGTCAAAGAACTAAACAGACATTTCTCCAAAGAAGACATACAGATGACTTACAAACACATGAAAAGATGCTCAACATCACTCATTATCAGAGAAATGAAATCAAAAGCACTATGAGGTACCATTTCACGCCAGTCAGAATGGCTGTGATCCAAAAGTCTACAAGCAATAAATGCTGGAGAGGATGTGGAGAAAAGGGAACCCTCTTACACTGTTGGTGGGAATGCAAACTAGTACAGCCACTCTGGAGAACAGTGTGGAGATTCCTTAAAAAACTTGAAATAGAACTGCCTTATGATCCAGCAATCCCACTGCTGGGCATACACACTGAGGAAACCAGAAGGGAAAGAGACACGTGTACCCCAATGTTCATCACAGCACTGTTTATCATAGCC
Organism: Bos taurus; assembly: GCF_002263795.3. NCBI lineage: Eukaryota > Metazoa > Chordata > Mammalia > Artiodactyla > Bovidae > Bos > Bos taurus. The sequence continues at coordinate 7,102,323 of NC_037334.1, read as the reverse complement.
AGGACATGGAAGCAACCTAGATGTCCATCAGCAGAAGAATGGATAAGAAAGCAGTGGTACATATACACAATGGAGTATTAGCCATTAAAAAGAATACATTTGAGTCAGTTCTAATAAGGTGGATGAAACTGGAGCCTATTATACAGAGTGAAGTAAGCCAGAAAGAAAAACACCAATACAGTATACTAACGCATATATATGGAATTTAGAAAGGTGGTAACAATAACCCTGTGTACGAGACAGCAAAAGAGACACTGATGTATAGATCAGTCTTATGGACTCTGTGGGAGAGGGAGAGGGTGGGGAGATTTGGGAGAATGGCATTGAAACATGTATAATATCATGTATGAAACGAGTTGCCAGTCCAGGTTCAATGCACAATACTGGATGCTTGGGGCTGGTGCACTGGGACAACCTAGAGGGATGGTATGGGGAGGGAGGAGGGAAGAGGGTTCAGCATGGGGAACACGTGTATACCTGTGGTGGATTCATGTTGATATATGGCAAAACCAATATAATATTGTAAAGTTAAAAAATAAAATAAAATTTTAAAAAAATTTTAAAAATAAAAGACACTTGCTCCTTGGAAGGAAAACTATGACAAACCTAGACAGCATATTAAAAAGCAGAAACATCACTTTGCCAACAAAGGTCCATATAGTCAAAGCTACATTTTTTTTCAGTAGTCATGTACAGATGTGAGAATTAGACCATAAAGAAGGCTGAGCCCTGAAGAATTGATGTTTTCAAATTATGGTGTTGGAGAAGACTCTTGAGAGTCCCTTGGACTGCAAGAAGATCAAACCAGTCAATCCTAAAGGAATCAGCCCTGAATATCGGATGGATTGATACTGAAGCTGAAGCTCTAATAGTTTGGCCACCTGATCCAAAGAGCCAACTGATTGGAAAGTACCCTGATGCTGGGAAAGACTGAAGGCAAAAGGAGAAGGGGGCTGCTGAAATGATTGGATAACATCACCAACTCAATGGACATGAATCTGATCAAACTCTGGGAGATAGTGGAGGACAGAGGAGGCTGATGTGCTGCCTCATAGGGTTTAGCTACCATGGGGTTGCTAAAGAGTCAGACAAGACTTTACAACTGAACAACAATAACCATTTGGATACTTTTGTATGGTGGGCTCCGTGATAAATTAGAAAGAGTCATGTGCGAGATTTATGGAGGCAAGGTGGTGTAGTCAGTGATTCCAAAGGTTGAGTAGATTCTCCCAGAATAATGCTGTGGTAATAGGGCAGCTCAGACTCCAGAGTAGAGCTGCTACTAGGCTGTCTTATGCTCAAAACCTAGAATGAGTTTGCAGAGATGCAGCCCAGTCTTCTACTAAGGCTTCATGAAGCTAGTGAGGTGAAATCTAAGGCCAGGAGCTCTCTCAAACATTCACAAAGGCTAAATCTGGTTTATCTCTCAGCTCTGAACATGAGGAAAGGGAAAGGGAAGCTTAGGGACCCATCTCCCTCAAGACCTCTCCTCTTATTCCTTGAGCCCATACTCTGCACTCTCATACCTTTTTACTTTTATTCGGAGTTCTCCTTGGCAGCTTGATTTTTTCTTCATTCTCTTGGAGAACCCCTACTGATTCTTATGCTGGCAATAAAATACCCCTCCTTCATTATTTTTCAACATCTCCTAGCACACCACCCTTAGTGTGGTTTTATTCTCATGGGTCTGGTCTTCTGACAAAGTGGGAGTGTATGAAAAGAAAAAATAGCACCTAATTCATCTCTGTGGTCCTGTGACTATTCCAGAGCCTGGTCCTCAAGATGTGTTGAAGGCTAGATATATTCCCCTGGAAAGGAAGACAGAGTACAATGCCCTGTTATCATACTCCTAGAACCCCTTCTGTGAGTATTTCCTAAGTGTCAGGCATTGTTCACACATTAACTCCTTGAATCCTCACAACAAACTATGAGGTACAGTCCTATTTTTACCACTGTGTTCCACCGAAGGAAACTGAGGTTAGGTAAATTCGATAACGTGCAAGGTCACACAGCTGGAGCTAGTCTAAAATGCGTGTGTGTGTGTCTACGGTGAGGGCACTCAACTCTTACTGGAGGTTGTCATAAGTTATCACATCTCCCCAAAGAGTCTTGGTGCCCTGGACTTGACAGACCAAGGACCTAATACATCCTATGTATTGTACATGCACAGGACTTTCTGTCCTTACAGATTGGTCTTTCACCAAAGGGAAAATTGAAGTTCAGCAAAAACAAGTCACTTGTCCAGCTTCACAAAGCTGGGTCCAGGATTTAGTTTCAGGCTGTTGCAGACAATTAAGGGGATTGCACCACACACACCAGAAGAAAGACAACCATAAGCTGGGCATTCAGAGGAGGCACCATGACAGACTGCATGATGAAACAGCAGGACCCACACCAGGTTACTTCCTCTTTCTGAGTCCCAGTTTCTTCTGAAAAGCTAGTGAGGTTGACAAATTGGCTGCTCTGAGATGTGCTATGAGTTGAGGATTCCTTTTTGAATCTTAGTTATCAAAGAGACCAGAATTTTGCTTTGATGGAACAAAATCATATCTGTAATCCTGGAGTCAAGAAGGGAATTTTTTTTTCCTGCCTACAGTTATCTGTGTCTTTTCAGAGATGTGTTAACATTGTGAACAAACAACACCTAAGAATCTGAAGATTGCATCAAGATGCTCCATCATAGTCACTAGGATTACTTCCTGTAGAACAGTCATCTGGACAAGGGGATCTGTGAGAAGAAGCAGAGCCCCTGCCCCTGACCTATCTCTTCTCCATCCCTGAGATTGTATGATACGTTTCTTTCTTCTCTGACTTCTGGGTACCAGAGACATCAATGAAGAATGAGTTCATGAACCCCAGCAATTCTTTTGTTGACAGAATGTATGGCCCTCTCCCAGCTCCTTTCTGATTTTTGTTGAGCTGAGGAAACCTGATATCAATGTACATATGTGAGCCACGTCATATTCTCCATAATTTCTTAGATCCAGGACAACGTGTATTACCTGGAGCTTAGGTGAAATGGATGGCCATGTTGCAGGAAGTGGGATCCCTTCCAGGGTCCAAAAGTGGAATTTTGTCTAACACTCAAAAATGAATTGTCTGAGGAGACTTACATGCTGACAAAGACTTTATTGGGAAGGGGCACCTAGGCAGAGGGCAGTAGGGTAAGGGAACCCAGGAAAACTGCTCTGCCACATGGCTCACAGCCTTGGATTTTATGGTGACAGGACTAGTTTCCAGGTTGTCTTTGGCCAATCATTCCGATTCAAGACTCCTTCCTGGTGGCTCACACATCACTCAGCCAAGATGGGTGCCATTGAGGAGTCTCCTGGGAGATGATCAGACATATGGTGTCTCCCTTTGACCTTTCCCAAACTCTTCTGGGTAGTGGTGGCTTATTAGTTCCGTGTTCCTTACTAGGACCTCCTTTCATACACAACTCATGCAGATGGTTAGTATGGTGCTGGCCAAGGTGGGCCTTTTCAGTCCCTATGCTTCCCGTAAAAACCATGTAGGGATCTAATTCTACCTTCTAGCTGTCTATACCTTTTACCTGCTTCTTTGTGGGGGCCAGAGCAATTATTCTTTGTGGCCCTTCAAGCCACTGGTAATCTCTCTCCTTCCATGCTCAGCACACCTGCATGCCTTTGCTCAAACTATTCCTTCTGCTTTAAATGCTATCAGAACATTGCTTGGGGATCTCTTCCTTGTCCATCAAAATTCTCCAGTTGAAATGACCAAGAAGATGACAGACTAATGTCATTAAAACCATTCTATGGAGTCTGGATGCCAGGTTCTTTTATAGATTAGAGATGAGCAGAGGGAAGGAAACAAAGTAAAAAGGCCATTAATCTTGCAAACATCTCCTACAATGGCAAGCCTCAGGTAAGGGGTGTGCTAATATCTTCCTTCCTGCCATCTACAGGTGGACAGGATTCTGAACAAAGGCACTTTAACAGTCAGGCATGGGGCAGGATTCACTGAGGTAGGTCATTGCATATGATTATAATAACAAAGACAATGAAAAGCAAGTCAAAGAAACAGTTCCAACATAAAGTCAGAATTTGCTTTTCTTTGCAACACTTACAGCACTTGCCGTTATTTATATAGTCACAAAAGCTTATTAAATAAGTATTTAATGTGGAAACATTTTAGGCACTCAGTTCAGTTCAGTTCAGTCGCTCAGTCGTGCCTGACTCTTTGCGACCCCATTAATCGCAGCACGCCAGGCTTCCCTGTCCATCACCAACTCCTGGAGTTCACCCAGACCCACGTCCATCGCGTCAGTGATGCCATCCAGCCATCTCATCCTCTGTTGCCCCCTTCTCCTCCTGCCCCGAATCCCTCCTAGCATCAGAGTCTTTTCCAATGAGTCAACTCTTCGCATGAGGTGGCCAAAGTGCTGGAGTTTCAGCTTCAGCATCATTCCCTCCAAAGAAATCCCAGGGCTGATCTCCATCAGAATGGACTGCTTGGATCTCCTTGCAGTTCAAGGGACTCTCAAGAGTCTTCTCCAACACCACAGCTCAAAAGCATCAATTCTTCGGCGCTCAGCCTTCTTCACAGTCCAACTCTCACATCCATACATGACCACTGGAAAAACCATAGCCTTGACTAGACGGACCTTTGTGGGCAAAGTAATGTCTCTGCTTTTGAATATGCTATGTAGGTTGGTCATAACTTTCCTTCCAAGGAGTAAGCGTCTTTTAATTTCATGGCTGCAGTCACCATCTACAGTGATTTTGGAGCCCAGAAAAATAAAGTCTGACACTGTTTCCACTGTTTCCCCATCTATTTCCCATGAAGTGATGGGACTGGATGCCATGATCTTCGTTTTCTGAATGTTGAGCTTTAAGCCAACGTTTTCACTTTCCACTTTCACTTTCATCAAGAGGCTTTTTAGTTCTTCACTCTGCCGTAAGAGTTGTGTCATCTGCATATCTGAGGTGATTGATATTTCTCCCGGCAATCTTGATTCCAGCTTGTGTTTCTTCCAGTCCAGCATTTCTCATGATGTATTCTGCATAGAAGTTAAATAAGCAGGGTGATAATATTCAGCCTTGACGTACTCCTTTTCCTATTTGGAACCAGTCTGTTGTTCCATGTCCAGTTCTAACTGTTGCTTCCTGACCTGCATACAGGTTTCTCAAGAGGCAGGTCAGGTGGTCTGGTATTCCCATCTCTTGAAGAATTTTCCACAGTTTATTGTGATCTACACAGACAAAGGCTTTGGCATAGTCAATAAAGCAGAAATAGATGTTTTTCTGGAACTCTCTTGCTTTTTCCATGATCCAGCGAATGTTGGCAATTTGATCTCTGGTTCCTCTGCCTTTTCTAAAACCAGCTTGAACCTCAGGAAGTTCACAGTTCACATATTGCTGAAGCCTGGCCTGGAGAATTTTGAGCATTACTTTACTAGCCTGTGAGATGAGTGCAGTTGTGCGGTAGTAGTATCCAGCAATAACCAAGGACAGAGCTGACCTGATGACTCAGATGGTAAAGAATCCACCTGCAATGCAAGAGACCAGGGTTCGATCCCTGGATTGGGAAGATCCCAATCTGGAGGAGGAAATACAACCCATGCCAGTATTCTCGCCTGGGAAATCCCGTGGACAGAGGAGCCTGGAGTGCTATGGTCCACGGAGTCACAGAGTCAGACACGACTGAGTCACTAGCACTTTCACTTTCAACACTCATCTTCTTATGCCCCAGTGGGGAAGCTGTCATGTAACCAAAGGTGACAACACAGAGTGGCCCAAGGTGTGATGAGGAAAGCCTAAGAGCCTGTGAGAGCTAACAGTAGATCAGAGACTGGTCTGTGGCTTAACAAAGACCAGTTGTTAAGACATCACTTTTGGATGGGAGTGATGTCTCAAGTGAGACCTGAAGGGTAAGGAGGTGTGATCCAGGTGAGGTACACAGATGGGAGAGGACTTTCTAGGAAGAAGAGACAGCAAGCACAAAGGTAAATTAATTTATTTATTTTACTTGGAGGCTAATTACTTCACAATATTGTAGTGATTTTTGCCACACATTGACATGAATCCACCACAGGTGTACATGTGTTCCCCATCCTGAACCCCCCTCCCACCTCCCTCCCCATCCCATCCCTCTGGGTCATCCCAGTGCACCAGCCCTGAGCACCCTGTCTCATGCATCAAACCTGGACTGGCAAACCATTTCACATATGATAATATACATGTTTCAATGCTATTCTCTCAAATCACCCCATCCTTGCCTTCTCCCACAGAGTCCAAAAGCCTGTTCTTTACATCTCTGTCTCTTTTGCTGTCTTGCATATAGGATCATCATTACCATCTTTCTAAATTCCATATATATATATATATTAATATACTGTATTGGTGGTTTGTTTTTTTCTGACTTACTTCACTCTGTATAATAGGCTCCAGTTTCATCCACCTCATTAGAAAGGATTCAAATGCCTTCTTTTTAATAGCTGAGTAATATTCCATTGTGTATATGTACCACAGCTTTCTTTTTTGTTTTTGTTTTTGTTTTTTTTTTGGTCCTAAAACATTTAATGTTACATTGATAAAATCAGCATTTAATCCCAAATTCTATTATCACACAAGCTAAAGTATAGTTTGGTGGCTAGGATACAATATTTTTGTTACCTAACTTTATTATCAATATTCTGTAAGATGTGCTAAACAATGATTAACTGTTATTTTTGTGATTAAAAGATCTTAAAATCAAAGATTATACATTTTGTGCATACTTTTTGTTATCTTAAACAGCAAGAGGGATGCTTACACCTTTCCAGAACTTGCCATTAATCTCATTGGCCCTACAATTTGAGGGCAACAGTAACAGCTAGTTCAGTGTAGCAATAAGTGTATTTTTATTTATTTATTTTAATTGGAGGCTAATTACTTTACAATATTGTAGTGGTTTTGCCATACATTGACATAAATCAGCCATGGGTGTACATGTGTTCCCCTTCCTGAACCTCCCTCCCTTCTCCCTCCCCATCCCATCCCTCTGGGTCATCCCAGTGCACCAGACCTGAGCACCCTGCCTCATGCTGGCCATCTGTGAACTTTAAATGTTTACATGAATAGTGGTCTTTCCTCATCTCAGCTGCTCTGAGAAATGAGAATCAAATCAGGTACACGTGAGAAGTAAGCTTAGATGCTCTGCTTTCTAATAAACAGAGTAGTCTCACTATACCGTTTAATACTAGAAATTTAAGTAATTGGTAATTCAAAGACCATGTGTGCTCAGTCACTCAGCTGTGTCCCACTCCTTGTGGCCCCATGGACCAGGGGGTCTCCACCAGGCTCCTTTATCAGAATTTTTCAGGCAAGGATGCTGGAGTGCGTTGCCATTTCTTTCTCCAGAGGATCTTTCCTATCCAGGGATCAAACCCATGTCTCTTGCATCTCCTGCACTGGTAAGTATATTCTTTCCTGCTAGTGCCATCTGGGAAGCCCAGTGGATTACAAAGCGTGTGGAGAGGCTAAAAGAAAATATAAAGAGATAACATATGGTAACTGAAATGGTAGGGACCTAACAGAAGCAGAAGATATTAAGAAGAGGTGGCAAGAATATACAGAAGAACTTTACAAAAAAGATCTTCACGACCCAGATAATCACGATGGTGTGATCACTCACCTAGAGCCAGACATCCTGGAATGTGAAGTCAAATGGGCCTTAAGAAGCATCACTCTGAACAAAGCTAGTGGAGGTGATGGAATTCCAGTTGAGCTATTCCAAATCCTGAAAGCTGATGCTGTGAAAGCGCTGCACTCAATATGCCAGCAAATTTGGAAAACTCAGCAGTGGCCACAGGACTGGAAAAGGTCAATTTTCATTCCAATCCCTAAGAAAGGCAATGCCAAAGAATACTCAAACTACCACACAATTGTACTCATCTCACATGCTAGTAAAGGAATGCTCAAAATTCTCCAAGCCAGGCTTCAGCAATATGTGAACTGTGAACTTCCTGAGGTTCAAGCTGGTTTTAGAAAAGGCAGAGGAACCAGACATCAAATTGCTAACATCCACTGGATCACCGAAAAAGCAAGAGAGTTCCAGAAAAACATCTATTTCTGCTATTGACTATGCCAAAGCCTTTGACTGTGCAGATCACAATAAACTGTGGAAAATTCTTCAAGAGATGGGAATACCAGACCACCTGACCTGCCTCTTGAGAAACCTGTATGCAGGTCAGGAAGCAACAGTTAGAACTGGACATGGAACAACAGACTGGTTCCAAATAGGAAAAGGAATATGTCAAAGCTGTATATTGTCACCCTACTTATTTAACTTCTATGCAGAGTACATCATGAGAAATGCTGGGCTGGAGGAAGCACAAGTTGGAATCAAGAGATAGATGGAGAGGAAGGTGAGACTTTCCAGTGTGGCTAGAAGACATTGAGCACTTACCTTGTGCAAGAGAAACCACTCCCTAGGAGCCAGCTCCAAAGTACCCTTGTTCTGGACAGCTTTCCAACTGGCCTTACCCAAGGGCACAGCCATGGATTCTTACTCTGGGCTCCTTCAGTTCCTGACTTCCCTCTGACCCTTTCTTTACCCGCAAGGGGTCGAGGGCATCTGTATCCAGCCCTGTATCCCCCAAGACTGAGAGCTCAGCCCTCAGAAGCAGCTGCCATCACACTGGGCAGAGGGAGGCAGTAGGGAATCTCTGTTGTGTGTGAATAGCTGAGACTGAAGATCCCAGAAGCTCCCCCTGAGGTCCCGCTCAGCCTCTCCAGACCCTGAGGACTGCCCTTGCAGTTGGTTCCATGAAGATGCTCTTGGGAACAGCCTGCTTGAGGCTGCAGCAGGGATAAAGCACACTGTATATCAGATCATTTGGGAGATTCTAGATCTCACTCCACCTGCCTGGGGGTGCTGCTGACAGCAACAAGCAGGAGAGCTTCTGCTTACCCCGACTGACCATTTCTGGAAGAGGCAGCCCAGGCAGAGGGAAACCAGGACAGAAAGCTACGGAGGCAGAACCTACCATTGTGAGCAGTGCTTCTCAGCCTGGGGATGAGACCGGGGCTGGGGAAAAGAGTAGTAAGAGAGAAGCTTGGTCTTGGAAAGCTGCTCGGGGTCTTCTCATTTTGCCCACTCTGGGTCCTTTCTTCTCATTTAGCTTAAGTGTCCTTTGCAGCTTCTAGGTCAGCAGTTGTCAACCCAGGATGATTCTGCCCCATGGTGGACATCTGGACAAATCTGAAGCTTTTTGGTCATCAGAATTTATGGTGGGGAGAGGATGCTGCAGGCCTCTGGTGAATTGAAGCCAGTGAAAGTAAAAGTGAAAGTGTTAGTTGCTCAATTGTGTCCAACTCTATGACCCCATAGCCCGCCAGGCTTCTCTGTCCATGGAATTCTCCAGGTAAGAATACTGGAGTGTGTAGCCATTTCCTTCTTCAGGGGATCTTCCCAACCAGGGGACTGAACCTGGGTCTCCCATACTGTGGGCTGATTCTTTACCATCTAAACCACCAAGGAAGCCCTTGGGGGAGAATGGAAACATGTATATGCATGGCTAAATTCATTCGCTGTTCCCCTGAAACTACCACAACATTGTTAATTGGCTATACCCCAATACAAAATAAAAAGTTTAAAGTTTGCAAAACAGAAACAAACATCACTAATGCTAAAGCTGAGAAATCCTGTTCTAGGTTATCTTGTCTTTGTTGCTCTGTCCTGCTCTGGCCCAGCTAACCTGGAGGGGAGGCTCCGGAGGAGACAGAAGTGTGAGCAGGCTTCACTCCTGTGATGTGTCTGATGTTTGCTCAGCACTGGTGCACAAGCACTCCTCCATGAGACCAAAGGAGACAAAATTCTGTCCACCTATTAGAGAAGATGGGAGAGGCCAGCCTTAATAATCATGGTGTTCCACCATGCAGGAGGTGGAAAGGTAGACTACAGGGGTGAGGTAGGGGCTGGAGAAGAGAGTGGAGGTTGAATCAGCCTCCTGGGGGGAACTGTGTTGTGTGGTTACCAGAGGGTCTAAGTCCTCTGGGGTCAGAGACCACAAGTTTAGAATGGGGTCAGCTGGTGATGTATCAAGTACAGAAGGATGACAACAAACCAGATAAGAAGGAACACAGTCTCTCAGTCAGTAACAACTACATTTCTTAGGTAAACTTTAAGCCCTTATGTGGACTTCCCGCTGGTTTAGCAGGTAAAGAAGCTGCCTGTGATTCAGGAGCCTCAGGGTACGTGGGTTCGATTCCTGGGTGGAGAAGATCCCCTGGAGAAGGAAATGGCAACCCACTCCAGTATTCTTGCCTGAAAAATCCCATGGAAGGAGGAGCCTGGCAGGCTACAGTCCAAAGGTTGCAAAGAGTTGGACACAACTGAGCACAAGCACCTAAGCCCTTGGGTGAATTGCATGGACCCACTGAAGGCAGTCCTCTGTGTGCTCTTGGTTGGGGAGAGGGGTGGATCAACACTGCAAAGTTCTTTGATTTGAACCCTGAGCCTGATGACTGCAGACCCTGTGCGTATTTCAGAAAATTCACTCTAGGAGTCACAGTAGAATGGGACCAGAGAAGGGGACATGGGAGGAACCTGGGGCAGTGGTCTAGGAAAAAGGAAATGGAGCCATAAGGATGCAGGGGAGCTGGAACTACTTGGTAGGGAAAGAGAATGCTGAGTGAAAGGAGGGACGAAGCATGGAAGGCAGCTGATGCCAGTGTCTTGGCTTCTGCATGGGGAGCTTAATTAGGTGGTCAGAGGACGTGTTTTTCAGGTCCAAAATGCAGTCTTCCTCACTCTAAAGAGCACCCCCAACTCCTGCCAAGTTCCTCACTGTCCAGATGATTCTGTGTCCTCCAAGTTCCAGATGACTGCTACTGTGGGGGATTCTTAGAGACGATGTCCTAACGAAATGGCTAGGGGTCGTTACGTCAGGGATGGGAGGGCTGTCTCAGAGCCAGGAGTTCAGGAGCTCTGGATAGCAATGTGGCTCAAATTATTCATAGAATTTTCTTCTAATTTTATGACGGAGTTCAGATGCAGAGGTTTGAGCAATGATATCTCCAGTTTATGGCTTTTGATCACCATTGGTTTGTGCGAGGTCCTCCTCATATTTCATTAATTAATTCCCTTTCTTTCATCCCATTGTCTTTTTGTTTCGACAAACACTTAAAATTCTTCATGTGTACCCTTTGATTTATATACGTTTTGACAAGTTTGTATAAATCCTTTAAATTAATGTTTTAATTTCTTAAATGAATAGGCTTCATTTTATTATAGGAGTTTTAGGTTTATAGAAATACTGATCAGATAGTATAGCAGGTTCCCACTTAACCTCCTCTGCCAGCTCAGTTTTCTCTATTTTCACATCTTGCATCATGTGGTCCATTTGTTACCATTGATCAACCAATAGAGATATGTCATAATTAACCAAAGTCCACATTAAGCTTCACTCTTTCTCTGTACATTTGATGGCTTTGACAAGTATGTAATGACATGCATTCACTGTTCTGGTTTGATACAGAGTAGTTTCATGTACTAAATTTTTAATGTGCCCAAAAGGGATTATGGTAGAGAGTTCATCCTGGCCTTTGCTTCATTCACTCAATATTATTTTTTAAATCCCTTTATACTGCTATGTGTATATCTAACACCTGTTTGAGGCTCCAATGTTTGCATCCAATCCTTCTTACCTCCCCTCCCCCCAATTCCTCCACTACAACAATGCTGCAAGAAGCAAACCCTTAAATGCTCCCCTATAAATAGGTTTGAGAAATCAAGACAAGCCCTTAGGACCAAATTCGCTGGTGTACATAGCATGTATATTCTGAATTCTCATCATTCTACATTCTCACCAGCATTGCAAGAGTATTCCTTTCTCCCCATAATCCAGCCAACACAATGTTTTCTAATTTGGGGAACTGAGTAGTTATACGATGAAATTCCATCACCCTTCCCTCTCTTCCTACCTTCCTCCTTCCCCATGTTCCTTTTTACCAGGCATCTTTCCATTTGCCTGTGTAACTCTTTCCATGATTTCTCCGCTCGTTACCTGTACTGAGATTCTTACTCTTTGTTCGTTTTTCTGGATAGCATTCCATCGACAGTCTCCCACAGTGAAAATTATTCTTCATAAAGTTTCATCTGCCTGATAACTGTACCTATAATTTCCTTTGTGGAACAAAAGTCCTTCATGTTGATGTTTCCATGTCTTTTTTTAAAAACATCACCTTAAATTTTGTGCTTTTTAAAATCAAAAAAAGTAACTCTCTTGAGTGCGTGCATGCTCAGTCGCTTCAGTCCTGTCTGACTCTTTCCAACCCCAAGGACTGCAGCCACCAGGCTCCTCTGTCCATAGGGTTCTCCAAGCAAGAATACGGCAAGAATACTGGAGTGGGTTGCCATGCCTACAAGAGCATTGAGGAGGGCATGGTAACCCACTCCAGTCTTGAATCTATCTGGATTCCACTTTTGCATGTGTTCTTGGGCAGATATTCAGATTTACTTTGCTTCCTAAAATGAACATTTTCCCCCACCAGAAAGTAGCAGGCAATCTTATATTTTCCCGTTGATTTATGCTCCCACCTTTATATACATTAAGTTTTGAACCATACAGGGGTATTTTCTGAGACATAGAATCAATTTAATCAGTGCTCATTTAATCCAGGATCACACTTTAAGAAATGACTATGACTCTATAATGTGTCTCATTATCCAGGAGGATATACCTCTCCTGTTTACTCAATTTTTAAAAGTTTGTTATAGTTTTATATTGATTCAATTCTCAGAAGAAATTTTAGGCAAGTTTCATCACATTCACAATCAATTCCCTGGAATTGCTAGTGCAACATAATTTAGGAAAACTTGACATCATGATAATATTAGCTCAACTCACTCAGGGGAGTAGACTGTTTTCAAGTATTCAGATCACCTTCTACATTGTTATTAATGCTTTAAAGTCTTTAGATGTATTGCATATTTTATGTTAATTTCTAGATATTGTAATTACAGTGCTTTTCAAAGCAAGGTGAGAATCCCTAGGGGTCCCAGAGACATTACCTGGGGTCTTTAGGTCATTAGGTCCTTATTTTACTAATTACATGTGTGGATGTGTTTTAATCATATACTTCAACTAAAACACTACAAGGCTCCTCTTTCCATGGAATTCTCCAGGCAAGAATACTGGAGCGGGTAGCCATCTCCTTCTCCAGGGGGATCTTCCCAACCCAGGGATCCAACCCAGGTCTCCTGCACTGCAGGCAGATTTTTTCCCTGTCTGAACCATCAGGGAAGCCCAAAACAATATGTTACCACAGACTAAATGAAGAAATAGATATGAGCATTAGGATGTTTTCTATCAAGGCAGACATTAGATATATTTTCAAACACATAATAAAAGACCACTCTTCTCACTAAATGTTTTTGAACAATGTAATCAATCTTCTATAAATATCTTACTAATGTTAACATGTAATAGATTTATTATTGTTTCTAAAGTGTACTAATTACTGAATGCAGACAAAGATCCGTCTAGTCAAATTTATGGTTTTTCCAGTAGTCATGTATGGATGTGAGAATTGGACTATAAAGAAAGCTGAGCCCTGAAGAATTGATGCTTTTGGACTGTGGTGTTGAGAAGACTCTTAAGAGTCCCTTGGACTGCAAAGAGATCCAACCAGTTCATCCTAAAGGAAATCAGTTGTGAATATTCGTTGGAAGGACTGATGCTGAAGCTGAAACTGCAATACTTTGGCCACCTGATGTGAAGAACTGACTCATTGGAAAAGACCCTGATGCTGGGAAAGATTGAAGGTGGGAGGAGAAGGGGATGACAGGGGATGAGATGGTTGGATGGCATCACCGACTCGAAGGACATGAGTTTGAGTAGGCTCTGGGAGTTGGTCATGGACAGGGAAGCCTGGTGTGCTGCAGTCTATGGGGTTGCAAAGAGTTGGACATGACTGAGCAACTGAACTGAACTGAATTACTGAATATTTTTAAAGATTCTAGCTTTAATATATAATATGGTAAAAACTGATAGTTACATTCCACCTAAACAAATACCTTTTAGGAACCTCAATAATTTTTTAGTACGAAGGCATCCTGAGGCCAAAATGCTTGAGAACTCTTTCTATATCATCTGTGTCACTTGAGACTGTTGTCTTACTTTTTACTTAAAAACTAAATTTTTATGATAACTACTGATTTAAGGGCACAAGAAATGACTGTGGTTTTGGGAAGTTAATCTTGCCTTCTGCATCACTGCACTCTCCTATGGTTCTAACGTATTACATCTTGATTCTCTACTCTTTCCAGACAGGTGATCAGTTCTCATCACTTCAATCCTTCTGTATCTCCTTCCTCTCTTTCCTTGTAGCCCCACTCATGACTTTCAGTTCCATGTTAAAGACCAGCAGAGACAGTGAGTATCCTTGGCTTCTTCCTGATTATAAAATAATGTATGTAAAGGTCCCTACATAGTATACTATTTGCTAGTTTTCTAGGATGTATTCTTTATCTAGCTAAGAAAGTCCCCTTCAATTTCATGTTGCAAAGGGGCTTTTAAAAATCATAAACAGACAAACATATGTGAAATCATTATGTTGTACACCTAAATTAAGGTAAGGAAGTGTTAGTTGCTCAATCTTGTCTGACTCTTAGTGACCCCATGGACTGTATAGCCTGTTAGGTTCCTCTGTCTATAGGATTCTCCAGGCAAGAATACTGGAGTGGGTTGCCATTCCCTTCTCCAGATCTTCCTGACCCAGGGATAGAATTCAGGTCTCCCATGTTACAGGCAATTATTACATGAACATTTAAAATGTCAGAAATAGAAGTTAAATTTAAGAAAATACATTTTTTCCTTGGTCAAAATACTTACATTATTTTTTAAATTTATTTATGTGAACCATATGATGCTAAACCATTTTGTCATTCATGGGATAAACCAACACCACTTGATCATAATTTACTAATTTTAACACATCATTTCATTGATTAGGTGATGTCATAGATTTCCAAATCAAAAATTGATAGGTAAAGTTAGCCAGTAGCTGTCATTTCTTATAACATTTTTACCTGGTTTTAGAATCAAGATTGCATTAACCTGATGAAATAAGCTCAGCAGATTTCAATTTTTTCCATTTTTTTCTTTTATTTGAAGAACATGTATAAGATATTCAATTGTTCCTAAAAGGTATATGTGCACATTCATAAACCCACTGGGACTGATAATTATAGGAAGGAGAAGTTTTTTTTTTTTTTTTTTTTTTTTTAGAATAGGGAGGTTTATTTTATTTTTTTTTTATTCTTTTTTTTTTACTTTTAAATTTTATTTTATTTTTAAACTTTACATAATTGTATTAGTTTTGCCAAATATCAAAATGAATCCTCCAAAGGCATACGTGTGTTCCCCATCCTGAACCCTCCTCCCTCCTCCCTCCCCACACCATCCCTCTGGGTCGTCCCAGTGCACCAGCCCCAAGCATCCAGTATCGCGCATCAAACCTGGACTGGCAACTCGTTTCTTACATGATATTCTACATGTTTCAATGTCACTCTCCCAAATCTTCCCACCCTCTCCCTCTCCCACAGAGTCCATAAGACTGTTCTATACATCAGTGTCTCTTTTGCTGTCTAGTACACCAGGTTATTGTTACCATCTTTCTAAATTCCATATATATGCATTAGTATACTGTATTTATGTTTTTCCTTCTGGCTTACTTCACTCTGTATAATACGCTCCAGTTTCATCCACCTCATTAGAACTGATTCAAATGTATTCTTTTTAATGGCTGAGTAATACTCCATTCTGTATATGTACCACAGCTTTCTTATCCATTCATCTGCTGATGGACATCTAGGTTGCTTCCATGTCCTGGCTATGATAAACAGTGCTGCGATGAACATTGGGGTACACGTGTCTCTTTCCCTTCTGGTTTCCTCAGTGTGTATGCCCAGCAGTGGGATTGCTGGATCATAAGGCAGTTCTATTTCCAGTTTTTTAAGGAATCTCCACACTGTTCTCCATAGTGGCTGTACTAGTTTGCATTCCCACCAACAGTGTAAGAGGGTTCCCTTTTCTCCACACCCTCTCCAGCATTTATTGCTTGTAGACTTTTGGATCGCAGCCATTCTGACTGGCGTGAAATGGTACCTCATAGTGGTTTTGATTTGCATTTCTCTGATAATGAGTGATGTTGAGCATCTCTTCATGTGTTTGTTAGCCATCTTTATGTCTTCTTTGGAGAAATGTCTATTTAGTTCTTTGGCCCATTTTTTGATTGGGTCATTTATTTTTCTGGAGTTGAGCTGTAGGAGTTGCTTGTATATTTTTGAGATTAGTTGTTTGTCAGTTGCTTCATTTGCTATTATTTTCTCCCATTCTGAAGGCTGTCTTTTCACCTTGCTAATACTTTCCTTTGATGTGCAGAAGCTTTTAAGGTTAATTAGGTCCCATTTGTTTATTTTTGCTTTTATTTCCAATATTCTGGGAGGTGGGTCATAGAGGATCCTGCTGTGATGTATGTCGGAGAGTGTTTTGCCTATGTTCTTCTCTAGGAGTTTTATAGTTTCTGGTCTTACATTTAGATCTTTAATCCATTTTGACTTTATTTTTGTGTATGGTGTTAGAAAGTGTTCTACTTTCATTCTTTTACAAGTGGTTGACCAGTTTTCCCAGCACCACTTGTTAAAGAGATTGTCTTTAATCCATTGTATATTCTTGCCTCCTTTGTCAAAGATAAGGTGTCCATATGTGCATGGATTTATCTCTGGGCTTTCTATTTTATTCCATTGATCTATATTTCTGTCTTTGTGCCAGTACCATACTCTCTTGATAACTGTGGCTCTGTAGTAGAGCCTGAAGTCAGGTGGGTTGATTCCTCCAGTTCCATTCTTCTTTCTCAAGATCGCTTTGGCTATTCGAGGTTTTTTGTTTTTCCATACAAATTGTGAAATTATTTGTTCTAGCTCTGTGAAGAATACTGTTGGTAGCTTGATAGGGATTGCGTTGAATCTATAAATTGCTTTGGGTAGTATACTCATTTTCACTATATTGATTCTTCCAATCCATGAACATGGTATATTTCTCCATCTATTAGTGTCCTCTTTGATTTCTTTCACCAGTGTTTTATAGTTTTCTATATATGGGTCTTTAGTTTCTTTAGGTAGATATATTCCTAAGTATTTTATTCTTTCCGTTGCAATGGTGAATGGAATTGTTTCCTTAATTTCTCTCTCTGTTTTCTCATTATTAGTGTATAGGAATGCAAGGGATTTCTGTGTGTTGATTTTATATCCTGCAACTTTACTATAGTCATTGATTATTTCTAGTAATTTTCTGGTGGAGTCTTTAGGGTTTTCTATGTAGAGGATCATGTCATCTGCAAATAGTGAGAGTTTTACTTCTTCTTTTCCAATTTGGATTCCTTTTATTTCTTTTTCTGCTCTGATTGCTGTGGCCAAAACTTCCAAAACTATGTTGAATAGTAATGGTGAAAGTGGGCACCCTTGTCTTGTTCCTGACTTTAGAGGAAATGCTTTCAATTTTTCACCATTGAGGATAATGTTTGCTGTGGGTTTGTCATATATAGCTTTTATTATGTTGAGGTATGTTCCTTCTATTCCTGCTTTCTGGAGAGTTTTTATCATAAATGGATGTTGAATTTTGTCAAAGGCTTTCTCTGCATCTATTGAGATAATCATATGGTTTTTATTTTTCAACTGAAGGAGAAGATTTTTAACATTTCAATTTCTTTAGAATTGTTTTTGAATACCCAGACTCTCTATTTTTCTTTTTGCACCAGTTTTGGAATTTTATGTTTCTGTGAATTTATTCCTCTTTTATTTCAATTTCTTAACTTACATTTTTCTTACTATTTTTATTCATTTTAAATATCTATATTTCTATAGTTGTCTCCCAATTTTAATTTTATGCTTTCTCATTGGCATTTTCTCCTGTTTCTATCTTATTAATTTTCATCACTTGATTTTAGTTGTAGTAAGTATGCTTTTTCTGGGTAAAGTTTCTTTATATATAAATATATATATACACTTCTTAATATATAAAATTGCATATTCCCCTCAAGGTATTTTTTAATTGACATTTGATGCTTAAATTATTTTTTATAAATATCTCATTTATTTTATGACTTACTACTGAGGCAAGAGGTTAATACTACATCCTTCTAACTTATGGATTTGGAAAGCTATTCCTTCTCCAGTGATTTTTGACTTTAGCACATTATCATCTATATATTATTTATACTTTGAAGTAGATGGAGAATTTCTCTATGTCTGAAAATAAGGTAAAATTTTGTTATAAAGTCCTCTATGTACTTGAAAAAAACATGTTTAATATTGTTTTGTGAAGAGCTTAAATATATATAGGAGCTAATGTCTGAATATGATCAGATCAGATCAGATCAGTCGCTCAGTTGTGTCCGACTCTTTGCGACCCCATGAATCGCAGCACGCCAGGCCTCCCTGTCCATCACCAACTCCCGGAGTTCACTGAGACTCACTTCCATCGAGTCAGTGATGCCATCCAGCCATCTCATCCTCTGTCGTCCCCTTCTCCTCCTGCCCCCAATCCCTCCCAGCATCAGGGTCTTTTCCAATGAATCAACTCTTCGCATGAGGTGGCCAAAGTACTGGAGTTTCAGCTTTAGCATCATTCCTTCCAAAGAAATCCCAGGGCTGATCTCCTTCAGAATGGACTGGTTGGATCGCCTTGCAGTCCAAGGGACTCTCAAGAGTCTTCTCCAACACCACAGTTCAAAAGCATCATAGTGCATTATAATTAATAACACCCAAATTGCATTCTGAACTCTCTTACAATTGCCAACTTTCATTTCTTATCTATCTAGTATTGATTAGTAATTTCTATTTTATAATTATTTCACTGAAGTGGTATTGAATATTAATTTCTAACATTCAAGTGTATGTTTTTATATAGGTTAATTATATACATGTGGGAGAAGGCAATGGCAACCCACTCCAGTACTCTTGCCTGGAAAATCCCATGGACGGAGGAGCCTGGTAGGCTGCAGTCCATGGGGTCGCTAAGCGTCAGACACGACTGAGCGACTTCACTTTCACTTTCCACTTTCATGCATTGGAGAAGGAAATGGCAACCCACTCCAGTGTTCTCGCCTGGAGAATCCCATGGACGGAGAAGCCTGGTGGGCTGCAGTCCATGGGGTCGCACAGAGTCGGACACAACTGAAGCGACGCAGCAACAGCAACAATATACATGTAGGTTGATACAATGTTCTTTTAACCTTCATGAAATATTCCTTTGTCCCTTGGTGTGTGCATGTGTGTGAATTTTTTTAATTTCAGTATGCCTTTATTTTTTAATTTTTGAATTATGTATTTAGTCACATGTTCTTTTAGATATCCATGAATAAATAGAATATATAGAAAATATGGATGGCAAAACAAAGAAAGACGTACAGAAAACTAATAATCACTACTTATTTATCAGGAGTAGGAGGAAGAAAGAGGGGAATGAAGAAAATTACCAATATCCATGATTTTCAAATAAAACTGAAAGTTTTGCCCCATGGTCTTAGTAGGTCCCACTGGGGAGAATACCTGTATGCTTTTCTATGCTTGGAATAGTGACTCTGATAAAGACTGTTCGCTGAGTCTAACAAAAACGTGGCTCCAATCTTATTTGCTGGAACTTTAAATTTGTCATTTCTACTTTCATCACTTTTTATTTTTCAGTATCCCTTTAAACTACTGATATTTACCTTCACAGCCAAAAAAATTAAACCAAACAAAATATTAATAAATTAATTAATATGTACTCTGCTTAGTCACTCAGTCATGGCCAACTCTTTGTGACCCCATGGATTGTAGCCCACCAAGCTCCTCTGTCCACGGGGATTCTCCAGGCAAGAATTCTGGAGTGGGTTGCCATGCCCTCCTCCAGGGGATCTTCCCAACCCAGGGATCAAACCCAGGTCTCCAATACTGCAGGCAGATTCTTTACCATCTGAGCCACCAGGGAAACCAAAAATTAATTAATAATAACCCCTTAATATTTGTACTTCTTCATTTATCCATACCACAATCAAAATCTTCTCTATTTCCTTAAAAATACAACTAGCTTATCTAAATCAGTATCTGATCTAGTACCCAATATTGCATATTATTGTTATGTCCCCTGAATTTCTCCTTATCCTTTTCTTGATCCTGGCTTATTAATGAGACCAGACCAATTGTTCTGTGGAATGATCCACCTTGAATTTGTCTGAGTGCTTCCTTGTGGTGTCATTTAACTAGTTCTTCCATCTTCTGCATGTGATCAATCTGTTTTAACCACTGTGATTTCATTCTGTTTCTGATCTCACCAGATGCAGCATTCTTGTCTAATCAAAACTACAGCATGATGTCTGAATTCATCCTCATCGGCTTCTCCAACTTCCCTCAGCAGCTCCTGCCCATCTTCTTCCTGCTGTACCTGCTGATGTACCTGTTCACACTGCTGGGGAACCTGCTCATCATGGGCACCATCTGGAGAGAGCACAGCCTCCACACCCCCATGTACCTCTTCCTGTGTGCCCTCTCCATCTCCGAGATCCTGTTCACTGTTGCCATCACTCCTTACATGCTGGTTCACATGCTCTCCACCCATCACTCCATCACCTTTGTGGCCTGTGCCAGCCAGATGTTCTTCTCCTTCACGTTTGGCTTCACCCACTCCTTCCTGCTCATGATCATGGGCTACGACCGCTACGTGGCCATCTGCCACCCCCTGCGCTACAACGTGCTCATGAGCACCCGTGACTGTGCCCGTCTTGTGTCCTGGTGCTGGGCTGGAGGCTCAGTCATGGGGATGATGGTAACATTGATCGTTTTTCACCTCAGCTTCTGTGGGTCTAATGAGATTCACCATTTTTTCTGCCATGTGCTTTCCCTCTTGAAGTTGGCCTGTGGGAAGGGGACAGCCTCTGTCACCATGGTTGTGATCATGGTCTGTGTCACGGCCCTCATGGGGTGCTTATTCCTCATCATCCTCTCCTATGTCTTCATCGTGGCTGCCATCCTGAGGATCCCCTCCACTGAGGGCCGGCACAAGACCTTCTCCACCTGTGTCTCCCACCTCACCATAGTGGTCGTGCACTACGGTTTTGCCTCCCTCATCTACCTCAAGCCCAAAGGCGCCCATTCCATGGACAGTAACACTCTGCTGGCCACCACCTACACAATCTTCACCCCCTTTCTTAGCCCCATCATTTTCAGCCTCAGGAATAAAGAGCTGAAGAATGCCATAAAAAGAACCTTCTGCAGAACCTTCTGTCCCCTAAGTTCCTGATGGAAAGTTTGAAGGAAGGGTTGGAAATAATAATGTCTGTCTTTATAATAGTTTTTTAATGATTCTGGTCTGTAAAATGCCCACACTTCATAGAAGTTAGGTGCATACTAGCTTTATTTGTCTCAAATTTTTCTCCCTCTTGCATTATCTCAAGCCATCATAGTCTCCTATTTATACCCAGTGAGATTAACTCTATCCCATTGTCTGTGCCTAAGAATATGTTCTCTATCTATAGGCAGGTGGGAAGCACCATATGGATGTGTCAGGACCCTAATGCACATGATTTTTTTTGAATGGATTAACAAGAGAAGATTTTATTTCCCCATCCCCCAAAATAAGAATAAACAAAATAACCAAAACATAATAAGAAATGCCACCAGAATTGGATCTTTTCCATGTGTCAAGCAGTGTGTCTAGTGTTTTATCATCATTACTATTTAAATCATAAGAAATACACAAAAGAAAATAAAGTATTTGTCTCCACAAAAAAAAAATTATTTACTCCATCATCTTGGCCTCTCTCCCTTGGTTTATGATTCTTTTAATGTGCTTCTGAACTTGGCTTACTAGTATTTTGTTGAGATTACTCGAATTTATATTTGTCAAGGATATTGGCCAGGAGTTTGCTATTCTAGTATTGTTGTTATCTGACTTAGGTATAATGGCAAAGCTGGCATTGTTAATGAGTTTGGAAGTGTCCCCTCTTCTTCAGGATGAAGAAGGAACTAAAAAGAGTTTTTGGAAGCGTTTGAAAATGATTGGCATTGATCCTTTGGTAACATTTACCTGTGAAATCATTTGGTTCTGGGCTTTTCTTTGTTGCAAAATTTTTGATTCCTTGTTCAATTTCTTTACTTGTTATTAATCTGTTCACATATTCTAATTCTCATGAGTCAGTCTCGGTAGGTTTTGTGTTTGGAGGAATTTATCATCTCTTCTAGGTTGTCCAATTAGTTGGTGTATAATTGTTCATAATAGTCTCTTCTGATTTTTTGCATTTCTATGGTATCAGTTTTAATGTCTCCATTTACATTTCTGATTTTATTTGAGCCTTCTTTCTTTTTTCTCCTGAGTAGTCTAGTAAAGTTTTGTCAATTTTGTTTCTCTTTTCAAAGAGCCAACTCTCAGTTTCATTGATATTTTCTATTGTTTTTCTAATCTATGTTTTATTTGTTTCTGCTTTGATTTCTTTTTAGTTCCTCCCTTCTACTAATTTGGGGCTTTGTCTGTTCTTTTCCTAATTCTTTGAGATGTAAAGTTCAGGTGTTCATTTGGGATCTTTCATGGTAGAGAGGTCTGAAAGAATGTGTTCCACTGGAGAAGGGAATGAAAAACCACTTCAGTATTCTTGCCTGGAGAGCCCCATGAACTGTATGAAAAGGCAAAAAGATAGGACACTGAAAGATGAACTCCCCAGATCAGTAGGTACCCAATATGCTACTGGAGATCAGTGGAGAAAAAACTCCAAAAAGAATGAAGGGATGGAGCCAAAGCAAAATCAGCACCCAGTTGTGAATGGGACTGGTGATAGAAGCAAGGTTCAGTGCTGTAAAGAGCAATATTGCATAGGAATCTGGAATGTTAGGTCCATTAATCAAGGCAAATTGGAAGTGGTCAAACAGGCGATGACAAGAGTGAATGTTGACATTCTAGGAATCAGTGAACTAAGACGAACTGGAATGGGTGAATTTAACTCAGATGACCATTATATCTACTACTGTGGACAGGAATCCCTTAAAAGAAATGGAGTAGCCACCATAGTCAACAAAAGAGTCCAAAATACAGTACTTGGATGCAATCTCAAAAATGACAGAATGATCTCTGTTCATTTCCAAGGCAAACCACCCAATATCATGGTAATCAAAGTCTATGCCCCAACCAGTAACGCTGAAGAAGCTGAAGTTGAACAGTGCTATGAAGCCCTACAAGACCTTCTAGAACTAACACACAAAAAAGATGTCCTTTTCATTACAGGGGACTGGAATGCAAAAGTGGGACATCAAGAAACACCTGGAGTAACAGCCAAATTTGGCCTTGGAGTATGGAATGAAGCAGAGCAAAGGTTAATAGAGTTCTGCCAATAGAATGCACTGGTCATAGCAAACACCCTCTTCCAACAACACAAGAGAAGACTCTACACATGGACATCATCAGATGGCCAAACCAAAATCAGA
Organism: Bos taurus; assembly: GCF_002263795.3. Classification (NCBI taxonomy): domain Eukaryota; kingdom Metazoa; phylum Chordata; class Mammalia; order Artiodactyla; family Bovidae; genus Bos; species Bos taurus. Next base: position 7,078,863 of record NC_037334.1, on the reverse strand, counting down.
TTGATTATATTCTTTGCAGCCAAAGATGGAGAAGCTCTATACAGTCAGCCAAAACAAGACCAGGAGCTGACTATGGCTCGGATCATGAGCTCCTTATTGCCAAATTCAGACTGAAATTGAAGAAAGTGGAGAAAACCACTACACTATTCAGGTATGACCTAAATCAAATCCCTTATGACTATACTGCTACTGCTAAGTCACTTCAGTCGTGTCCGACTCTGTGCGACCCCATAGATGGCAGCCCACCAGGCTCCCCCGTCCCTGGGATTCTCCAGGCAAGAACACTGGAGTGGGTTGCCATTTCCTTCTCCAGTGCATGAAAGTGAAAAGTCAAAGTGAAGTCGCTCAGTCGTGTCCGACTCTTTGCCACCCCATGGACTGCAGCCCACCAGGCTCCTCCGTCCATGGGATTTTCCAGGCAAGAGTACTGGAGTGGGGTGCCATCACCTTCTCCGAAAGGGACCCTAGTACCCTGTATATTGGTGCAGCCCCTATGGAAAACATATGGCCTGCGTGCATGCTAAATTGCTTCAGTCGTGTCCAACTCTTTGTGACCCTACAGACTGCCGCCCACCAGGTTCCTCTGTCCATGGGATTCTACAGGCAAGAATACTGGAGTGGGTTTCCATGCCTTCTCCAGGGGATCTTCCTGACCCAGGGATCAAACTTTCATTTCCTGCAACTCTAGCATTGCAGGAAGATTCTTTACCGCTGAGCCACTGGGAAGCAAACAGTATGGAGGTTTCTCAAAGAAACAAAGTAGAACTACCATGTGATCCAGAAATTCCACTCATGGGTATATATCTGAAGACAGCGAAGCACTAATTTGAAAAGATATTTTCACCCCAGTGTCAATAGCAGCATTATTTGTAATAGCCAAGATATGGAAGCAACTTAAGTGTTCCTCAACAGGTAAGTGGATAAAGATGTGGTGTATATATGGAATGGAATATTACTCAGCAATTAAAAATATAAAATTTTGCCTTTGCAACAACATTGATGGGCCTGGAGGATATTATGCTTAGTATTATGCTTTCTTAGACAAAGAAAGACGAATACCTATGTTACCACATATATGTGGAATCTAAAAAATAAAACAAAGAAATAAATATAACAAAACAGAAACATACAGATTGAACAATCTAGCAGTTCCCACTGGGGAGTGGGAAGAGGGAAGGGGCAATACAGGGGTAAGGGATTAAGAGGTAAAAACTACTATGTATAAAATACAAGTAAGTAAACTACAAAAATACATATACATCACAGGGAATATATAGCCAGTATTTTTTGTTTACTTAGAATGTAATCTATAAAAATACTGAATCACTATATTGCACCCCTGAAACAAATATTTATTTTGTAAATCATCTATACTTCAACTTTAAAAATTAATTTACTCAACTAAATTTATCCTAATCTTATTCAGTCCTGATTGTTTTTTCTCAGCATCGCTTTCTCATAAACCTTTTATAACTCAGATTATCTTCAGATTTTGTCCTATACTTTGTGTATTTCTCTCTCTCTCTTTCATAACCTCTCTTTAGGACAAAATTATTTTCTTTCCTTTTAACAAAATACATTTCCATTCCTTATACATTTTTTTCCACACAAAGTTTTAAAAAAAAAAAAAACAATGGTAGTTTTGATTATATGTATTAGTTAGAATCCTTAACCTTTAAAACCTAAAATGAAAATTAAGAAGTATGCAATTATAAACTGTCTTTTACTTTAGCATTCTATAGATTAGAAAAATTTTAAATGCTATTTATAATTTTTAAAAGCAAGCTTTCTTATAGAAAGCTTCTCAGTGTGGAACCAAGCATATTTATTAATAGCCATAAAAAGTTTCTCTTTAAAAATAAAGCTTATGTTCCATAATTAATGTTTCAGTATCATTTTATCTGGGAATGATCTAAATATTCAATAAATTTCTAATATTTAACTTATCAAAATTCTACAGTTTCAAGTTATCAAAAATCCGAAAAAATTTTTTTTTTTTTTTTTTTTTAAGTAGACATACTTAATGTTTTTAAGTAGACATACCATTCAGATCAGATCATATCAGTCGCTCAGTCATGTCCGACTCTTTGCAACCCCATGAATCGCAGCACGCCAGGCCTCCCTGTCCATCACCAACTCCCGGAGTTCACTCAGACTCACGTCCATCGAGTCAGTGATGCCATCCAGCCATCTCATCCTCTGTTGCCCCCTTCTCCTCCTGCCCCCAATCCCTCCCAGCATCAGGGTCTTTTCCAATGAATCAACTCTTCGCATGAGGTGGCCAAAGTACTGGAGTTTCAGCTTTAGCATCATTCCTTCCAAAGAAATCCCAGGGCTGATCTCCTTCAGAATGGACTGGTTGGATCTCCTTGCAGTCCAAGGGACTCTCAAGAGTCTTCTCCAACACCACAGCTCAAAAGCATCAATTCTTCGGCGCTCAGCCTTCTTCACAGTCCAACTCTCACATCCATACATGACCACAGGAAAAACCATAGCCTTGACTAGACGAACCTTTGTGGGCAAAGTAATGTCTCTGCTTTTGAATATGCTATCTAGGATGGTCATAACTTTCCTTCCAAGGAGTAAGCGTCTTTTAATTTCATGGCTGCAGTCACCATCTGCAGTGATTTTGGAACCCTGAAAAATAAAGTCTGACACTGTTTCCACTGTTTCCCCATCTATTTCCCATGAAGTGATGGGACCGGATGCCATGATCTTCATTTTCTGAACGTTGAGCTATAAGCCAACTTATTCACTCTCCACTTTCACTGTCATCAAGAGGCTTTTTAGTTCCTCTTCACTTTCTGCCATAAGGGTCGTGTTATCTGCATATCTGAGGTTATTGATATTTCTCCCTGCAATCTTGATTCCAGCTTGTGTTTCTTCCAGTCCAGCGTTTCTCATGATGTACTCTGCATAGAAGTTAAATAAACAGGGTGACAATATACAGCCTTGATGAACTCCTTTTCCTATTTGGAACCAGTCTGTTGTTCCATGTCCAGTTCTAACTATTGCTTCCTGACCTGCAAACAAATTTCTCAAGAGGCAGGTCAGGTGGTCTGGTATTCCCATCTCTTTCAGAATTTTCCACAGTTTATTGTGATCCACACAGTCAAAGGCTTTGGCATAGTCAAGAAAGCAGAAATAGATGTTTTTCTGGAACTCTCTTGCTTTTTCCATGATCCAGTGGATGTTGAAATTTTGACCTCTGGTTCCTCTGCCTTTTCTAAATCCAGCTTGAACATGTGGAAATTCATGGTTCACGTATTGCTGAAGTCTGGCTTGAAGAATTTTGAGCATTTCTTTACTAGCGTGTGAGATGAGTACAATTGTGCAGTAGTTTGAGCATTCTTTTGCATTGCCTTTCTTTGGGATTGGAATGAAAATTGACCTTTTCCAGTCCTGTGGCCACTGCTGAGTTTTCCAAATTTGCTGGCATATTGAGTGCAGCACTTTCACAGCATCATCTTTCAGGATTTGAAATAGCTCCACTGGAATTCCATCACCTCCACTAGCTTTGTTCATAGGGATGCTTTCTAAGGCCCACTTGACTTCACATTCCAGGAATCTGGCTCTATGTGAGTGATCACACCATCGTGATTATCTGGGTCGTGAAGATCTTTTTTGTATAGTTCTTCTGTGTATTCTTGCCATCTCTTCTTAATATCTTCTACTTCTGTTAGGTCCATACCATTTCTGTCCTTTATCGAGCCCATCTTCACATGAAATGTTCCCTTGGTATCTCTAATTTTCTTGAAGTGATCTCTAGTCTCTCCCATTCTATTGTTTTCCTGTATTTCTTTGCATTGATCACTGAGGAAGGGTTTCTTTTCTCTCCTTGCCATTCTTTGGAACTCTGCATTCAAATGCATGTATCTTTCCTTTTCTCCTTTTTTCAGTTAGTTGGGAAAGCCACAACCAGCTGGTGGAAGCTATGTCCCTTATCTTTAGATCTGAAGGCTCTCATATGATATTTTCACTTTTATTCTGACAAACTGTTAATGTAACCAATTCAAGGAAAGATACCAGGTCAGCCCTTACCTAATCACCCAGTCAGAACCTTCCCAGTGTCTTTCAACTGGGGAATCCAGATACCTCTTCTTGAGTTTAAGTTCAAGGAAATCCATTTCTTGCAGTGAGGAGTTTATAACCACTGAATAAATCTCAGGATAATCATTCAAGACAAGAGATTTGAGGCCCAGAAGAAACCCTCCAGTCTGGACTTGCCAAGAAGATGGACAGACACAAGAAGCCCTTGCTGGTACCAAGGCTCTGGATACTCATAGGGTTCAGGCAAAGGAGAGAAGTCTGTTCTGTGTCCCTTCATGGTCTCCAAAAGTGTTAAAGAAAAACATACATGAGAGTTGTGAGTTTAGTTTTATTCAAGATCTTACTGAGGATTTTAGCCCAGAAGACAGCCTTTCAGTAACTCTGAGGGGACTGCTCTGAAAATAAAGCAGAAGGAGCCAGTATGTGTGTGTGTGTGTGTGTGTACATATACATATATATGTATATATATGATTTTTACCAGGGACTATGTGGAGCATAGTCCATACCAAGTAAAAGTTTACTGCTAGTCACAAGGGTAAAAATCTGTTAATGGTTTTAGTATATATTCTATGTAGGGGATGATTCAAAAATCTAGGTTCATTAAAATTCCTTTTAGGGTGTACTACTGAAACTGCACTCCTTCTCAAATGGGACTCACACTCAGCCAAAACTCATATTGGAGCTTGAACCCATGGGCTGAGACTCAAACCCAGCCACACCTCAGATAGGAGCTTGATCCCACAAGCTGGAGCTGAGGAGCAGACTTGAACCCACTACCTTTTCATTGAAATTGCTCACCTGGTGTCAGGACCTACTGAAGCTCGGGTTCTTTTGTCTCATCACAGAAAGAATTCAGAGGGAGACAAGGCAATGGACAAAGAACGAGTATATTAGCATAGGATGCTTGCGAGAGATACAAGCAGTCAGGCAAGGGAGTGCAGCCCTGAGAACAATGAGGGCTACATTTTTATAATCAAAGGAAAAGAAAGGAGGGGGAGACCACCTTCTTTCTCATTTTGGGACAGACGTCAAGGGTTAAATCCTTAATTCTTCCTTTGACCATATATATGGTCTAACCAGGACTATCATGGCACTATTTAAATCATATATATATTAGCAGAAGTGTGGTAACATATGCTATGATGCCCCCTTTTGCCTAATTTCTTGCCCCTTTCACCTATATTCCTATCTTGGCTACATTCAAAAATGCAACTCCTCAAGGTCCATTAACTCCTTGACTTTATGTAACAAGATATAGACAGTATATCTATGGTCTTGTGCTTTAACTACATGTGTGGACTATGGCTTGGTTACCGGATTCTTTTATTGAGTGGTCATTAATTTACAATCTCCTAAACTCCCTTAAAGTTCCGTCTCTGTATTCAATCCCCTAGTGGGACTTTCAAACTACTATTTACTTATCCTACTCTATCTCTTATCACTATCCACCCGTAGTTCCCTGACCAGGGGCTGAACCCACGCCCTGGTAGTGAAAGTGCTGAGTCCTAACCAATGGATTTCTAGGGATTTCCTAGAGTTACATATTTTGATTGAGATTTGATTTGTGGAACTTCTTTGCAACCCTTTGGACTGTAGCCCACCAGGCTCCTCTGTCCATGGGTTTCTCCAGGAAAGAATACTGGAGAGGGTAGCCATGCACTCCTCCAGGGGATCTTCCTGACCCAGAGATCAAACCCATGTCTCCTGCATTGGCAGGCATATTCTTTACCACCAACACTGCCTGGGAAGACCATCCATACTTATCCATACTTACTATTTGGCAGTAAAGAGTAATGAAGTTCTGGTACATTCTACAACATAGAAGAACCTTGAACTATGTGCTAAATTAAAGGATCTACTCAAAGAGACCACATTGTGTACGATTCCATTTATATGAAATATCCAGAATAGGCAAAACAGATAAATCATCAAAGCCATTTCCTGAGTCTGGGAGGTAAGGGCATTGGGAAGAAGTAGGAAGTGATTGATAATAAAGGACGGGACATGGGTTTCTTCTCAGAGTGACAAAACTATTTTTAAATGATTAAGGTGACAACTGTATAACTCTATAAATATACTAAAGACCAATTGAATTGTGTACTTTCAATATGTGAATTATATCTCAACAAAGCTGCTTGATTAAAATACAAAATTATCAGACACACAGACAAAGGTAGCGGGAGGAAACAGTTAATATTTATTGAGCACCTACTCAGTAGGTGATAAGTACTGTCACTCACACACACACACACACACACACACACACACACACCAATGTACAATAGCCATGCACGGTAGTCATTATTAATCCCATTTACAGATGAGGGTATGCTCATCTTTCTACCATATTCTGACCACCTCCACACGGGCCACTCAGACGCTGAAAAGATAGTTTGCTGAGGAAAGTCTTCTTCATAGCGTTCTTCAGCTCCTTATTCCTGAGGCTGAATATGATGGGGCTCAGGAAAGGTGTGAGGACCGTGTAGGTGATGGCTATCAAGATGTTGCCTTGCTGAGAGTGGAGACCTGTGAGCTTGACATAGATGACAGAGGCGAAGCTATAGTGCACAACGACCACAGTCAGATGAGACGCACACGTGGAGAAGGCTTTGTGCCGGCCCTCGGCGGAAGGGATCCTCAAGATGGCGGCCACGATGAAGGCGTAAGAGAGCAGGATGAGGAGAAAGCAACCCAACAAGACCATGCTACAGACTAGGCCCACGCCCAGGGCCACTCCCAGTACATTATTTCCACAGGCTAACTTCATTAGCGGAGGCACGTGGCAGAAAAAATGGTGAACCTCACTGAGACCACAGAAGGGGAGGTGGAAAACGGCAGATGTCACCAGCAACCCCATGACTGAGCCTCCAGCCCAGGACCAGGCCACCAGGCAGGCGCAGCCTCGGGGGCTCATGAGCACGTTGTAGTGCAGGGGGTGGCAGATGGCCACGTAGCGGTCGTAGCCCATGACGGTGAGCAGGAAGGAGTGGGTGAAGCCAAACGTGAAGGAGAAGAACATCTGGCTGGCACAGGCCGTGAAGGAGATGGAGCGGTCGGTGGAGAGCAGGTCAGCCAGCATGCGCGGGATGATGGCGAAGGTGTAGAGGACCTCAGAGATGGAGAGGGCGCACAGCAAGAGGTACATGGGGGTGTGGAGGCTGCGCTCGCTCCAGATGGTGGCCATGATGAGCAGGTTCCCCAGCAGCGTGAACAGGTACATCAGCAGGAACAGAAGGAAGAAGACGGGCAGGAGATGCTGAGGGAAGGTGGAGAAGCCGATGAGGATGAATTCAGACACGGAGGTGTAGTTTAGCCCCAACATGGCAGCATACCTGCTTGAGGAGAGAGTGAAGACCCAGTGGGAAGGAATTTAGAGGCTGTAATGAGCCCTACCTGGGAAGACTTCCTGGAGAGGCTCATTAATCTCTCCAAGCCATGTTTAATCCATCTGCAAAATGGTGTTCATAATAATGATTGTGCATCTTAAGTGCCCTAACACACATACTGCCACATAGCAAGAACTTAATTTAAAAAATACTGATAATAACAATAAGACTACTATTATTACTATAATTAACTCCATGCAGGACCACCCCCACCATGCTTTTCTGTCTTTGAGCATGCTGGTTGCTCTGTGCTTATCCCCATCTTCATGAGACCAACTCCTTCCTAAATTTGAAGGTCAGGCTACCCCCTAATTTCAACTTTCCGCTAGAAGCCAACTGTCCCCTACCACATGGAAAGGACTTAGGCTCAGTTTATCTCTCATCAACCCTACTTACCAGCTCACCTGGAAAAGGAGTAATATTCCTTTTTCCATAGAGCGTCTGTGGTGCTTAAATGAGGTAATGGACCTTAAAGCACTTAGCTACTACTGCTGTGTGGTCTAACTTGCATGAGTCCCTCACAGGACGTGGTCCTGACTGACATCACAATAGAGTCCTGTTCTCTGATCCCCCCTGGGCTCTCTTTCTCTGGTCACTTCCCAGTGCTATTCTCTGAAGCTCCCTGCCTCTCTTCAACTTCTATGCCACTCTCCTGTCAATAACTTTATGCTTATAAGGTTAACCAGGCACCTGCTCCATCAGCTGTACTTCTCTCACTCCCTCTGGTTCTCTCTCTCCCTCTGGTTCTCTCTCTCTCCCTGCCACTAGCAAGGTTGATGCAAAAATAAAATACTTTTAAAAACTGGAAAGTGCATTAGTGAATGAGTGGATGAACAAAATGAGCTATATCACTACAATGGAATACCATTTAGCCACACAAATGAATAAAGAACTGATACATACTACTACATGGGTGACCCTTAAAGAATTTATGCTAAGTGACTATTTACAATAGCTAGGACATGGAAGCAACCTAGATGTCAATCGACAGATGAATGGATAAAGAAGTTGTGTTACATATATACAATGGAATATTATGCAACTGTGAAAAGGAATGCATTTGAGTCAGTTCCAATGAAGTAGATGAACCTAGAGCATATTATACAGAATAAAGTAAGTCAGAAAGAGAAAGATAAATATCATGTATTAATGCATAATGGCACCCCACTCCAGTACTCTTGCTTGGAGAATCCCATGGACGGAGGAACCTGTTAGGCTGCAATCTATGGAGTCGCTAAGAGTCAGACACAACTGAGCGACTTCACTTTCATTTTTCACTTTCATGCATTGGAGAAGGAAATGGCAACCCACTCCAGTGTTCTTGCCTGGAGAATCCCAGGGACGGGGGAGCCTGGTGGGCTGCCATCTATGGGGTCACACAGAGTCGGACACGACTGAAGTGACTTAGCATAGCGTGGAATCTAGAAAAAATAGTACTGATGATTCTACTTTTAGAGGGCACCAGAGGAGATGCAGACATAAAGAACAGATTTTAGACACAGTGAGGGAAGGAGAGGATGGGATGATTTGAGAGAATAGCATTGAAACATGTACATTACTATATGTAAAATAGATAGCCAGTGGTAATTAGCTGTGTGAGGCAGGAAATGCAAATCTGGCTCTCTGTGATAACCTAGAGGGGTGGAGTAGGGAGAGAGGTACAGGAAGGTTTAAGAGACCAGGGACATATGTCTACCTAAGACTGGTTCATGTTGATATATGGCAGAAACCATCACAATATTGTAAGTAATCATCCTCCAATTAACAATTAAAATTTTAAAAAAGAATTTATGCTGAGTGAAAGAGTCCTGTAACAAAAGACCACACATCATTGTATGATTCCATTTATTTAAAATATCAAGAATAGTAAACACATTAAGATAGAAAACAGGTTAGTGGTTGCCAGGGAATAAGGACAGGTTTAGTGGTGAGTAATTGTTAATGGGTTCAAAATTTCCTTTTGGGGTGATGAAATGTCTTGGACCTAAATGAAAGTGATCAGTTCAGTTCAGTTCAGTCACTCAGTTATGTTCAACTCTTTCTGACCCCATGAACCGCAGCACACCAGGCCTCCCTGTCCATCACCAACTCCCAGAGTTCACCCAAACTCATGTCCATTGAGTTGGTGATGCCATCCAACTATCTCATCCTCTATCATCCCATTCTCCTTCCTTCAATCTTTCCCAGCATCAGGGTCTTCTCAAATGAGTCAGCTTTTTGCATCAGGTGCCAAAAGTATTGAGTTTCAGCTTCAACATCAGTCTTTCCAATGAACACTCAGAACTAATCTCCTTTAGGATGGACTGGTTGGATCTCCTTGCAGTCCAAGGGACTCCCAAGAGTCTTCTCCAACACCACAGTTCAGAAGAATCAATTCTTCTGTGCTCAGCTTTCTTTATAGTCCAATTCTCACATCCATACATGAATACTGGAAAAACCATAGCCTTGACTAGATAGACCTTTGTTAGCAAAGTAATGTCTCTGCTTTTTAATATGCTGTCTAGGTTGGCCACCTCATGCTAAGAGTTGACTCATTGGAAAAGACTCTGATGCTGGGAGGGATTGGGGGCAGGAGGAGAAGGGGATGACAGAGGATGAGATGGTTGGATGGCATCACTGACTCGATGGACATGAGTCTGAGTGAACTCCAGGAGTTGGTGATGGACAGGGAGGCCTGGCGTGCTGCAATTCATGGGGTCACAAAGAGTCGGACACGACTGAGCGACTGAACTGAACTAGGTTGGTCATAACTTTCCTCCCAAGGAGTAAGTGTCTTTCAATTTCCTGGCTGCAATCACCATCTGCAGTGATTTTGGAGCCCATAAAAATAAAGTCTGACACTGTTTCCCTATCTATTTCCCATGAAGTGATTGGACCGGATGCTATGATCTTAGTTTTCTGAATGTTGAGCTTTAAGCCAACTTTTTCACTCTCCACTTTCACTTTCATCAAGAGGCTTTTGAGTTCCTCTTCACTTTCTGCCATAAAGGTGATGTCATCTGCATATCTGGGGTTATTGATATTTCTCCCAGAAATCTTGATTTCAGCTTGTGCTTCTTCAAGCCCAGTGTTTCTCATGATGTACTCTGCATATAAGTTAAATAAGCAGGGTGACAATATACAGCCTTGATGTACTCCTTTTCCTATTTGGAACCAGTCTGTTGTTCCATGTCCAGTTCTGACTGTTGCTTCCTGACCTGCATACAGATTTCTCAAGAAGAGGGTCAGGTGGTCTGGTATTCCCATCTCTTTCAGAATTTTCCACAGTTTATCGTGATCCATGCAGTCAAAGGCTTTGGCATAGTCAATAAAGCAGAAATAGATGTTTTTCTGGAATTCTCTTGCTTTTTCCATGATCCAGAGGAGGTTGGCAATTTGATCTCTGGTTCCTCTGCCTTTTCTAAAACCAGCTTGAACATCTGGAAGTTCACAGTTCACGTATTGTTGAAGCCTGGCTTGAAGAATTTTGAGCATTACTTTACTAGCATATGCTGCCGCCGCCAAGTCACTTCAGTCGTGTCCGACTCTGTGCGACCCCACGGACTGCAGCCTACCAGGCTTCTCTGTCCATGGGATTCTCCAGGCAAGAACACTGGAGTGGGTTGCCATTTCCTTCTCCATACTAGCATATGAGATGAGTGCAATTGTGTGGTAGTTTGAGCATTCTTTGGCATTGCCTTTCTTTGGGATTGGAATGAAAATTGACCTTTTCCAGTCCTGTGGCCACTGCTGAGTTTTCCAAGTTTGCTGGCATATTGAGTGCAGCACTTTCACAGCATCATCTTTCAGGATTTGAAATAGCTCCACTGGAATTCCATCACCTCCACTAGCTTTGTTCATAGTGATGCTTTCTAAGGCCCACTTGACTTCACATTCCAGGATGGAGGTGATAGTCCCACAATATTGTCAATTTCTTAAATGCCACTGAATTGTGCCATTTAAAATGGTAAAACTGTGGAAAAAATTATAAAATCTGTGCACCATTGGTGGCATTGTAAAAGAGTACAACAACTGTGAGAAACGGTATGGATGTTCCTCAAAAAATTAAAATTAGAACTACTTTATTCATGTATGGATGCAAGAATTAGACTGTAAAGAAAGCTGAGCACTGAAGAATTGATGCTTTTGAACTGTGGTGTTGGATAAGACTCTTGAGAGTCCCTTGGACTGCAAGGAGATCCAACCAGTCCATTCTAAAGGAGATCAGCCCTGTGTGTTCTTTGGAAGGAATGATGCTAAAGCTGAAACTCCAGTACTTTGGCCACCTCATGAGAAGAGTTGACTCATTGGAAAAGACTCTGATGCTGGGAGGGATTGGGGTCAGGAGGAAAAAGGGACGACAGAGGATGAGATGGCTGGATGGCATCACCGACTCCATGGAGTGAGTCTGAGTGAACTCCGGGAGTTGGTGATGGACAGGGAGGCCTGGCGAGCTGCGATTCATGGGGTCGCAAAGAGTCGGACATGACTGAGCGACTGAACTGAACTGAACTGATGATCCATCTATATATGTATGCAAAGGAATTGAAAACAGGATCTCAAAAAGATATTTGCACACCCCTGTTCAAAGTTGGCTTAAAGCTCAACATTCAGAAAATGAAGATCATGGCATCTGGTCCCATCACTTCATGGGAAATAGATGGGGAAACAGTGGAAACAGTGTCAGGCTTTATTTTTGGGGCTCCAAAATCACTGCAGATGGTGATTGCAGCCATGAAATTAAAAGACGCTTACTCCTTGGAAGGAAAGTTATGAACAACCTAGTTCAGTTCAGTTCAGTCACTTGGTCATGTCTGACTCTTTGGGACCCCATGAATTACAGCACACCAGGCCTCCCTGTCCATCACCAACTCCCAGAGTTCTCTTAAACTCATGTCCATCGAGTCGGTGATGTCATCCAGCCATCTCATCCTCTGTTGTCCCCTTCTCCTCCTGCCCCCACTCCCTCCCAACATCAGGGTCTTTTCCAATGAGTCAACTCTTCTTATGTGGTGGCCAAAGTATTGGAGTTTCAGCTTCAGCATCAGTCTTTCCAATGAACACCCAGGACTGATCTCCTTTAGGATGGACCAAACTAGATAGCATATTCAAAAGCAGAGACATTACTTTGCCAACAAAGGTCCGTCTAGTCAAGGCTATGGTTTTTCCAGTGGTCATGTATGGATGTGAGAGTTGGACTATGAAGAAAGCTGAGGGCCGAAGAATTGATGCTTTTGAACTGTGGTGTTGGAGAATACTCTTGAGAGTCCCTTGGTCTGCAAGGAGATCCAACCAGTCCATCCTAAAGGAGACCCGGGGTCAACCCCTGATTTTGGAAGACCCCCAGAGAAGGAAATGGCAACCCACTCCAGTATTCTTGTCTGGCGAATCCCATGGACAGAGGAGCCTGGCTGGCTACACTCTATGCTGTTGCAAAGAGTCAGACAAACTGAGTGAATAACACTTTCCCTTTTTTTCATGAGTTCCCAGTGGAGGATTCAGGAGTAAGGAGCCTTTCCTCAGGCACGTCTTGCCCTGAAATTTGTTCAGCTGGGTTCCTGATACTAAGATCCACAGGAAACACTCCTGTTACCCACCCCCTGTCCGGGGCATACATCACCTCATCCAGGAAGGCATCCAGGGGTGCACACTCCACTTTCTTGGCAGCCACCAGACGCTCTAAAGAGGTAGCAGAGGAGGCCTTGGGCCCCCTCACTCACACAGGGAGCTCAGAAGGAAGTGGGTGGGGCAGAAGGCTGCTCCCTCACTTTATCCCTTTCTTCTCCAGAGACATGTTCTGAAGGCATCCCAGGGGAGCCTGGTGCAGGATGCAGGAGGGGCTCCCTCAGGGCCCAGAGTCAGGTGGGAGCCTTGGGGGCACTTCTGGACACACCAGGCTCCTCTGGGATCAACCCACAGAGGTGCAATCAGTCTGCAACCTTCCCTGACAGCCTTCTGTACTCTGCTGGTGTTGCAAAAACCAGTAATCAAGAAACGAAGCACCGCACTCGGAGAGTTGGAGAACTCAGGTTTATTAAGCCAGCGGGCCCAGAGGAGTTAACACTCCAAGCTCTGAGCCCCGAACAAAGGGGTTACAGAGTTTTTGTAGACAGACTAGGGTGGGCAACACTAGCTGCTAATAGGCTGGTTTAAACTAAAGGGTTTCACACACGTGGAAACAGCAGTCAAGATGGGGAGGGGCATACCTGACCTTTACACGAACAGGCATGATTAAGCAGGCTTGCAGGGCCTGGGCAATTTCAAAGAGCAGGATAAGGGTGAGTGAGATAAGCTCCAGTTCGTAGTACTGTAAGTCCCCACTTTCTGAGACTACTTTGCAAGGAGCAAGCTGAGTTACAGAGGCAGAACAAACAGGAGGTTATGTACAATTTTAACTTTTCCTCTTCACTGGGAGCTGGGCTATTCTGTGGCACCAAAAGGGGATGATTAGGTTGAGAGATAGATGTGACAAGACTGCCCCAACTAGACCAGGGAAGGAATAGAAAAGAAGTAGGTGCCCCTCCCCTAATCTCTCAACCCAGGGGCTCCTTCCCTTCTTGGGAGGGTCCAGTGTGGACCTTGCAGCTCAAAAGGCCAAGACCATCCACACCCCACATAAGGCACCGCTGGGCCATCCCAGATGACAGCACAAAGCTCCAAGACCATACTTGCATGGACTTTGGTGGGGAAATTCTGGCTCCCAGCTACAGGGAGTGTGCCAACAGAGAGACTAATGTCTGACCTCTGTGGGAAGGAGAGGGGCTAGGTCAAGAATGGAATCTCTAAAGCATGAACTTGCTCTGGACCTAGGCCCTTGAAACTGAAGGACTGGAGAGGGAAGAAACAGACAGTGTCAGGCCCTGACAGCCATGAACAACCGGGCTTCCAGGTTGTTGGGCTAAAATGCAGCTCAGTGTTTTCTCTCTTCCCATTTTCCACGTTCTCATTTCCAAGACCGCAGCCTGGTTGGTGAAAGCACATAGAACCTGGAGGACAGCATCAACCCATGTATTAGTGTCCTAGGGCTGATAAAATGAATGATCACAAATGCGGTAGCTTAAAGGTGTGCACACACGTGCTCAGTCATGTCTGACTCTCTGTGACCCCATGGACTGTAGCCCACCAGGCTCCTCTGTCCATTGGGTTCTCCAGGCAACAATACTGGAGTGGGTTGCCATTTCCTACTCCAGGAGGGCTTCCTGACCCTGGGATCGAACCTGAGTCTTCTGTGTCTCCTGCATTGGCAGATTTATTCTTTACCACTGAGCTACCGGGGAAGCCCCAGAAATTTGTTGTCTTCCAGTTCTGGAGGCCAGAAGTCCAAAATCGAGGTTTTGGCAGAGATGCTTCTTCTGGAAGCTCTGAAGGAGAATATGTTCCATGCCTCCCTCCTAATGGCTGCTGGCAACACTCAACTGCATCAATGCAATCTCTGCCTATGTCTTCACCTGGACTTCTCCTTGTGTCTCTGCAGGTCTCCTCTTTTATAAGGACAAAAGTCATTAGAGTCCACACAAAACTGAGGATGATTTCATTTAAATAATTACATCTTCAGAGGCTCTATTTCCAAGTGAGGTCACATTCCAGGTGCCAATTGGGCATGAGTTTCTAAGTCACTCAATCCTAAAGAAAATCAACCCTGTATATTCATTGGAAAGACAGATGCTGAGGCTGAAGCTCCAATACTTTGGCCACCTGAAGTGAAGAGCTGACTCGTTGGAAAAGATCCTGATGTTGAGAAAGCGTGAAGGCAGAAGGAGAAGGGGGCAACAGAGGATGGGATGGTTGAATGACATCACTGATGCAATGGACATGAGTTTGAGCAAACTCTGGGAGATGGTGAAGGACAGGGAGGCCTGGTGTACTGCAGTCCATGGGGTCACAAAGAGTCAGACACAATCTAGTGACTGAACAACAGCATTTTAACCCGCAATAGTATCCTTCATGATATAGTTCTCTGTTTCAGGCTTTATCTCTACATTCACTTCTAAACAAAAGTAGAGGAATCCTGCTAAACTAACCAGATAACATCCTTCCTCTGCTTAGAACCAGCCATGGCTCCCTGGTGCCCAGATGCTTCTCTGCATTCTACAGGGTCCTGTGCAGTCTGGTCCTTGTTAGCTTCCCCAGTTCCCAATCTCAACTCCCTCCCCCTCATTCAATGTAGCGCTCTCACTTCATATCTCTAGTCGAAAATGAAATTCAGTTTTGAATTTGCCAGATTCTCTCTCACCCCAGGGACCCGGGCATACCTCACCCTTCATTCTCCTCTACCTCAATCAACTGGTCTCAGATTACATGTCACCTCTTACAGGAAGCCTTCCATGATAGCACCAAAGCTGACCAGATAAGGTGCCTTTCTGTCACCTAGCTTCCCCTGGAGTCCCCTATCATAATGTGGTGTTGTTGCCTGGTTATGGGTCAGAGTCTCCCATGAGAGTGGGAATTCCTGAGGGCAGGGTTTGTGTCTCGCTGGTTTCATGTTGTTTCGCCAAAACTCAGAAGCTTTCTGCACATAGTAAATATTCAATAAATATGCATTTAAGCAAAAAATGAATGAAGGACAGCATAGTGCCCTTCGGACTTTATCATGTAGGCAGGGGGATGAGGAAGTGCCATTTAAACTGAACTTAAAAGGATGAACAAGAGTCCTTGGGTACATGGTGTCAGGGAGGGAATCCCAGGCTCAGGAACCATCCTGAGCAAAACCATGGAGAGATGCTCAGAATTGGGTTAGAGGAGTCAGAGAGATCTGGCTGGAGCCAAATTGTGACAGCAACTGAGAACACCCGTCCAGCCCCCAGGGAGAGAGTGGGCTGGAAGGAGAGGTCAGGAGAGGACCAGGGCAGCTAGATGGCATGGGCAGTACTTTCCACTAAGCTGTACCCCCTGGGACAGCAAGAAGACCCAGGATTTGAGGGAATTTCCCTGACACTGCACATATCACTAAAGAACAGCAGAGGGACAGATGTTCAGCTAAGAAGTGGAGCCAGGACTTGAGGAAAAGATTCTTTCTTATTGCATCTGTGTGACCAGAGATAAGGAAATGGACTAGAGTCACGGAATGGGGTCAATACTAAGCCTGGAGATGGAATGTGGGAAATCAAGGTCACAGTGAAGCTGCAGCTTGCAATCTTGCCTGGAGAGGGCACTGTGACTAGGACATGTGGCTTGGCCTCTTTGGCCTCATTCTCTCTTTTGTAAACGGGGCTGAATTATACAGATGAGAGACACAATGCGTGTAAGGACGTTGGTTTGTAGGCACTTGGTGGAGGTGACCTCCCCTCCCTCTACTCTCATATAGAGCTTTTTCTTTAACTGTGGAGAGGAACCTAATGGGCTACTGTCTATGGGGTCGCACAGAGTCGGACACGACTGAAGCGACTTAGCAGCAGCAGCAGCAGCTCTTCTTTCATTTGGCTCACAGATATTTGCTGAGCACCCACTATGTGCCAAGCATGATGTGGCCAGTAGAGAAACAATGATAAGTAACCAAACTCCATTTGAACCACAACCTGGTAGCTTTACTCAGCTTTTCTCCCAGGCAGGACCATTCTCCACTTGGATGATCAATAAATATTAGTTCAAGTTATTTTATTCCCCAAACATTTCCCAGCCCCTGCTGTGTGCCAGAACCTGTGCTTACAGCTACCCATGAGGGTTGGGTCAGATCCATCACTCCTTCAACTTCTCCAATACAGAAACTCCTTAAAAAACTAGGAATAAAAATGAAAACTATCATATGACCCAGCAATCTCACTACTGGTTATACACCCTCAGGAAATCATAATTGAAAAAGTCACATGTACCCTAATGTTCATTGTAACACTATGTATAATAGCTAGGACATGCAAACAAGCTAGATGTCCATCAACAGATGAATGAATAAAGAAATTGTAGTACATATAGACAGTGGAATATTACTTAGCTATAGAAAGCAATGTATTTGAATCAGTTCTAATGAAGTGGATGAACCTAGAGCAGAGTGAAGTGAATAAGAAAGAGACAAATATCATATAAAACACATGTGTATGGTAGCTAGAAAGATAATATTGATAATCCTACTTTTAAAAGACAGCAAAGGAGTCACAAACATAGAGAACAGACTTATGGTCACCGTGGGGAAGGAAGAGGGTGGGATGACTTGAGAGAGTAGTATTAAAATATATACATGACCGTATGTAAAGAGGATAGCCAGTGGGAATTTGCTGTATGACACAGGGAACCCAAAGCCAGGGCTCTGTGACAGCCTAGAAGGATGGAATGGGGAGGGAGGTGGGAGGGAGGTTCGAGAAGGCGGAGACATATGTATACCTATGATGGACTCATGTTGATGTATTGTTGTACATCACAATATTGTAAAGCAATTATCCTCCAATTGAAAATAAAATTTTGTCAGTTGCTTCGTTTGCTATTATTTTCTCCCATTCTGAAGGCTGTCTTTTCACCTTGCTAATACTTTCCTTTGATGTGCAGAAGCTTTTAAGGTTTATTAGGTCCCATTTGTTTATTTTCGCTTTTATTTCCAATATTCTGGGAGGTGGGTCACAGAGGATCCTGCTGTGATGTATGTCAGAGAGTGTTTTGCCTATGTTCTCCTCTAGGAGTTTTATAGTTTCTGGTCTTACGTTTAGATCTTTAATCCATTTTGAGTTTATTTTTGTGTATGGTGTTAGAAAGTGTTCTAGTTTCATTCTTTTACAAGTGGTTGACCAGATTTCCCAGCACCACTTGTTAAAGAGATTGTCTTTAATCCATTGTATATTCTTGCCTCCTTTGTGAAAGATAAGGTGTCCATATGTGCATGGATTAATAGCAGATGAAGCAACTGACAAACAACTATTCTCAAAAATATACAAGCAACTCCTACAGCTCAACTCCAGAAAAATAAATGACCCAATCAAAAAATGGGCCAAAGAACTAAATAGACATTTCTCCAAAGAAGACATACAGATGGCTAACAAACACATGAAAAGATGCTCAACATCACTCATTATCAGAGAAATGCAAATCAAAACCACTATGAGGTACCATTTCACACCAGTCAGAATGGCTGCGATCCAAAAGTCTACAAATAATAAATGCTGGAAAGGGTGTGGAGAAAAGGGAACCCTCTTACACTGTTGGTGGGAATGCAAACTAGTACAGCCACTATGGAGAACAGTGTGGAGATTCCTTAAAAAACTGGAAATAGAACTGCCTTATGATCCAGCAATCCAACTGCTGGGCATACACACTGAGGAAACCAGAAGGGAAAGAGACACGTGTACCCCAATGTTCATCGTAGCACTGTTTATAATAGCCAGGACATGGAAGCAACCTAGATGTCCATCAGCAGATGAATGGATAAGAAAGCAGTGGTACATATACACAATGGAGTATTACTCAGCCATTAAAAAGAATACATTTGAATCAGTTCTAACGAGGTGGATGAAACTGGAGCCTATTATACAGAGTGAAGTAAACCAGAAGGAAAAACACCAATACAGTATACTAACGCATATATATGGAATTTAGAACGATGGTAACAATAACCCTGTGTACTAGACAGCAAAAGAGACACTGATGTGTAGAACAGTCTTATGGACTCTGTGGGAGAGGGAGAGGGTGGGAAGATTTGGGAGAATGGCATTGAAACATGTAAAATATCACGTATGAAAAGAGATGCCAGTCCAGGTTTGATGCACGATACTGGATGCTTGGGGCTAGTGCACTGGGACGACCCAGAGGGAGGGTATGGGGAGGGAGAAGGGAGGAGGGTTCAGGATGGGGAGCACATGTATACCTGTGGTGGATTCATTTTGATATTTGGCAAAACTAATACAATTATGTAAAGTTTAAAAATAAAATAAAATTTAAATTAAAAAAAAAAGAAAAGAAAATTTAAAAAAAAAGAGAAGAATATTCTCCACCCACTTTCCTCCACTGCACCACGCCCTTGAATTAATGACTGTGCTGGCAGTTCTCATGCATATTCAGCCTGACTCCTAATATATGAATCTGACAGATACCCTTTATTTTTTGTGGCAATTTAATTATCAATGGATTTCCTTTTTAGGGATCTTTTTATCTTGAGTTTGTTGCATCTGCATTGTATTTGTCTTGCAGTATCTGAATGACTTAGGCACTTCCCTATCTCCATCTCTTGTCCAGAACCTCTTAGAAATGAGATCTGAGTCCCACTGATCTTTTACATCTAGCACATACTACATATACCATAAATTTTATAGGATAAAATCCCCACCAAGCCCGGACCATTAAGTAGAGTTGAAGAGCTCTTCAATTTCTTGGTCATCGACTTGCTCAGGAGATGCCTTCTTTTCTGAGGCTGTGCAATGGTAGATAGAAGAAGGAAATCTCATACTTGATTTGCTCTTTAATAACTATGAAAAATCAGAACTGGTCACCCTTGCAGGATAGTTTGATAAGCATGACCAACCTCAGTACCTAAAGACTGTACCTAACTCTTATCTCCGGCACAGAAGAAGTCAGCCCCAGCACCCGTGTGCTCAACAGATGTGTATGAAACATCTGAGCCCATCTCTGGGGAGACCACAGTGACCAGGACAGGGATACCTGCTCTTGTGGACCTTACAGGGGAGAGAAGAAGTAGATGACAGATAACTGCATTGGGACAAGAA
Organism: Bos taurus; assembly: GCF_002263795.3. Taxonomy (NCBI): domain Eukaryota; kingdom Metazoa; phylum Chordata; class Mammalia; order Artiodactyla; family Bovidae; genus Bos; species Bos taurus. The sequence continues at coordinate 7,058,807 of NC_037334.1, read as the reverse complement.
GGAAAAGTGGGAGGAAGGGAAGGCTCAGTGACCACATCCATAGAGAGCTGGGCAGGCTAGGGGGAGGCTTCACAGAGAAGGTGGCATTTCAATAAGACTTTCTGCTCAAGAGGGAGAGGGAAGGAGGCACTAGCAGAGGGACTAGCATGTGCAAAGGACCTCAGGTGGGAAAATCAGTGTCCATTTGAGGAACAGAATAACAGCAAGAAGGGGAAATGGTTCCTAGTGGCCTAAGGATACTGGCAGGGGGCTGAATAAAAGGACCTTACTCCCTACTCCCAACAGCCACAAGATAAGAGTCATTTGTACAGGGGATGCTGATTATGACACACACACATACACAAGGGCAGGTGGGTTCCTGTAAGGCCCACCACACCTGAAAATGAAATTAGGGGACAGCCATTTATGTTTCAGAAGGATTTTGCGGCTCACAGAACTTCCATAGGTCTATAATGAAACAGTTATTTGCTTGTTTCTTTAGCAAGTACTACTGAGCATCTGTTAATTGCCAGCCTGTGGAAACACAATGATGAGCAAGTCTAGAGTGGTCCTACCTTTTGGACCTGGCCAGAATAACAGAGGGAAGAGGGGAGTTGTTGAACAAGAATTTATATCAAAAAGTGCAGTAAACATTATTATTGAGGAAGTAGAGCTGCCATGGCACCCCAATCCAGTACTCTTGCCTGGAAAATCCCATGGACGGAGGAGCCTGGTGGGCTGCAGTCCATGGGGTCACTAAGAGTCGGACACGAATGAGCGACTTCACTTTCACTTTTCACTTTCATGCATTGGAGAAGGAAATGGCAACCCACTCCAGTGTTCATGCCTGGAGAATCCCAGGGACGGGGGAGCCTGGTGGGCTGCCATCTCTGGGGTCGCACAGAGTCGGACAAGACTGAAGTGACTTAGCAGCAGCAGCAGAAGCTGTAGCTCCCAGAGGTATTCGACACTAACTTCTTTGTGAACTTTGTGTTCTGCAGCTCAGGGTACCATGGTGTACGCTGGAGCATCTGTCTGGAGCTCTGGAATTTCTGTGCCTTGGGGAAGAGAAGGTCACCTTCAATTCCCAATTAAATCTCTTGGCTGCCAGTCAAAGTTTGGGCTTAAAACTAAGCAGGAAAACTATCTGGGGACCATTCCTCTAGAGTGGGATGGACCTGTGGCCTTGTCTGCACCTTGGCTCTCTGATCTATGCATCCAACCTCATCTGCGTCAGCTCAGTACCTGAATCTTAGAGACTTTAAAACATTTTTCAACAGGTGAAATGGGGATGAGAATTGTGTGTCAACTTTCAATGAGCCCCTAGGAGTCACAGAATATCCCTTGGCTTACTTACTAATGAAACTTGTAATTAGAGCCCAGGGAATGTTATGCCATAGTAGATTTCAGTAGGCTGTGCAGAGCAAGTGTTTTCCTCTCTTTGTTCCCTGCAGAAAGGATACCCAAGTGCCTTCGTTGATGAGAACTAGGGGGTGGGGCTGGAGGTGGCGGGTTCAAATGGGATCTACCAATTGCCTGCTGTGAGAGACCTGTGCCATCATTTCAACTCCATTTCTAGGGCTTTTTTTGTTTGTTTTCTTAAACAGGGACAAGCTGACTGCCCGTGAGAATTGTTCATTTCTCTCCATACTCTTAAAAAGAGATCAATAGCCAAGACTTGGATAACTTGATGCTTCAGGGCAATGACTCACATCAGAGAGATGCAAGTTCAAACCCTGGCCCATCCAATTTCTTGCTGTGTGATATTCATGAATTAACTTCTCTGATCTTTTATCTACAAATGTTGTTGTTCAGTAGCTCAGTCATGTTCAACTCTTTAGCACTTCACTTTACATACCATATTTAGTTCAAGGTAAAGAGCTTGAGTGCTGGGGTAGTGTTTTGGAACTTCAAAGGGAAGGAGGACAATTCACATAAAGATGAAAAAACAAATGTTTGGTAAACAAGTATTTACTGGGCCCAGAAGAAACGAGGGGATCCAAGATGAACTTTGATCTCAAGGCCCTTCTGCGTTTCCCCCACCACACCTGGCCCCTATTCTTTGCAGATATATCTGGTGATAGCTCTATTCATGGAGTAGGAAATGGCAACCCACTCCTGTACTCTTGCCTGGAAAATTCCATGGACAGAGGAGCCTAGTGGGCTACAGTCCATGGGATCACGAAGAGTTGGACACAAATAAGCACAACACAGCAACTCTATTCTAGGAACAGGCCCTTTATCTAAATGTATTCAGGCTGGAAAGATGTATGAGATGATCACGTAGAGAAAATGCAATTCAATGATTCCTGTCTCTTGCAGGGTACTTTATATGAGTTCGCCTTAAACCTAGAATCTTTTCTTCTCTGCCATGGTCTGTGCATGGGTTGGAAAAGAATTTTCAGACATGGACAGAATGAGAGGAAAAAAAGGTTATTAGAGTGGGAGATGCTGTTAGAACATTGGGGTCAGCTCAAGGGAGGGCCAACGTTGAGTAGAGGTCCTTGGTCCATTTTTATACCCAGGATATAACGTGTGGGATAGGGGTCTTGCGGATCATTTGCTGATTGGATGAGATACATAAACTGGGTAGAGGAAGAATGAGGCAAATACCTTCCCTGGTGTGTCAGACGGTAAAGAATCTGCCTGCAATGTGGGAGACCTGAGTTCGATACCTGGGTTGGGAAGATCCCCTGGAGGAGGAAATGGCAACCCACACCAGTATTCTTGCCTGGAGAATCCCCATGGACAGAGGATCCCAAAGAGTTGGACACGACTATGTGACTAAGCACAGCACACATGGAGTAGGAGGGGAGACGGGTTATACTGCTCAGGAGGATCTGAAATTCATTAATAGTTACGACATGTGTAAGGGAAGGACAATACAGGTCTAGTTTTTTCCTTCCCTACTTTCCAAGGCCCTCCCTGTTTTTTTTCTGTTCTTTCATCCTTGGGATACCACATTCTCCTTCAAGAAACCAGGGTGGTCTAATTGCTCCCACTACCATAAACCCCTATGGCAAAGAGAAATGGAAGACATCCACCCTCCACCCTCCTTCAGGCAGCAACAACACAGGTAGCTACAACACAGATATTATGAGGCTACAAAAGATTAAGCCGGATAACAGCAGGGGAGAGCGAAACACCCTAAACTTTAGTACGGCACACATATGCGCAATAGTAGCTGGAAACAGTAATAAGTAGACTCAGAAGACGTTGAGGAAACCCCCACATTTCAAAAGTAAATCTTGAACACTTGCTGAGAGACAGAGAAGTCTCTATAGTTGGGTCAAGAAAGGAAGCCCACCATGAGAAATCCCCTGCTGTGTTAGAGAGTGACATGGTACATGGGCGAGAAGGTAACTCTTTGTCGAACCACAATAATAAGTGTGTCAACTACAAATTGGCATTTACCAAGAACATTGCCAATGACTGAACAACAAAGGCATTTGCCATCTGCCTCTAGGGAGATGGAACCCCATGCTGCTATACCTATTGACCTTCATCAACCCCTGAGGGAGTTCATGGTGGAATCTGGTGGAACGGGTCTTTAGATAGTTGGATGTTTTTAGGAACAGATTTTACGATCTCAATCCTTCCATCTCCTCATATCTAGAGAAGCACTAAATTCCTTCATGGTGACATCAGATCCTCATGACTAACAAAAACCTTTTGTAAAATGAGTGCTTCATGGCATTGAACTCCCCCTTCACCAAAACCTTATGTATTGACTCTCCCCCACTGCCGCTTTGGAGCCGTCTCTCAGAACTGTCTGAGATGCTGCCTCCCAGGCTGCCGTCCTCATTTTGCCCCAAATAAAGCTTAACTTGCAACTCTCAAGTTGCACATGTTTTTTTAGTCGACAAGTGCAGGAACTGAGGGGCGGAGGAATTGAAGAGATATTTTTCGGGTTTTTTAAAAATATTTATTTATTTGGCTGTTCTAGGTCTTAGTTGCAGCAAACAGAATCTTTAAGTTGGGGCATGTAGGATTCTAGTTCCCTGACCAAGGATCGAAACTGGGCCCCCTGCACTGAGAGTGTGGAGTCTTAGCCACTGGACCACCAGGGAAGTCCCAAGGAAATGATTTTAAGGGCACAAATTCGTAAACAGTAGATAAATAAAGCATGCAGGTCTAATGCAGAGCCAGTAATTATAGACAATAATACTCTATTATAAATTTCATAGCTGATAAGACACTACATCATAATTGTTCACACACACACACACCAGAGGTGTGAGTTAACATGCAGTGCTAATCATATTGCAACATCAATATATTGAAGAGGAAAAGTTGAAATTTTACATAACCTCCTGCTCGTTCTGCCTCTGTAACTCAGCTTGCTCCTTGCAAAGTCTGGATCACGTAGATCACATAGTCTCAGACAGTGGGGACTCAAAATACTAGGAACTGGAGCTTATCTCACTCACCCTTGTCCTGCTCTTTGAAATTGCCCAGCCCCTGCAAACCTGCTTAATCATGCCTGTTGGTGTAAAGGTCATGCATCCCCTTCCCCATCTTGACTGCTGTTCCCATGGACGTGAAACCCCTTAGTTTAAATCAGCCTATTAACAGCCAGTGTTGCCCACTCTAGTCTGTCTATAGAAACTCTGTAACCCCTTTGTTCGGGGCTCAGAGCTTGGAGTGTTAACTCCTCTGGGCCTGCCAGTGTAATAAACCTGAGTTCTCCAACTCTCCATGTGTGGTGCTTGGTTTCTCAAGTACTGGTTTTTGCAACACTTCTGGAGGCCCCAGTGAGATTCCAACCACGTCAGCCCCTTGAGCCACCACACTGGTGGCACGGCTGGGCTGGAGCAAGGAACCCCAAGACAAACAAGGAGGCGTGCCACCTGACGGTATTCTGGGTTCTCTTCCCGACTGGTGTCCCAACTCTATGGACGGCCAAGTCCCTGGACCAACTCACCGGGAATGGCCACAGGATCAGGTAAGGCCCTGGGCCAGTCCCCAGTCAGATCCTACTCCAAAGGGTAGAAGAGGAGACTGATCACCTCCGTGGAGCCCCCAGGAAGGGAGCATCAGATAGGGAGAACTGGGGACTCAAGAGAAGGAAGGCATTGTGACTGATAACCTCCGTGGAGCTCCCAGGAAGGGAGCAACAGTTAAGGAAACCCGAGGACCCTGGAGAAGGGAGGCATTGTGATAGCCTCTGAATGATTGTGAGTGCGTGATTGCTGATTGAACAGAGTGAGAGAAACTTCTTTTCTTTTTGGAAACTGTAAAACCAATTCTTTTTGCACATGTGATTAAAAACAATTAGCTTATTGAATGGCAACCCATTCCAGTATTCTTGCCTGAAGAATCCCATGGACGGAGGAGCCTGGTGTCCACGGGGTCACAAAGAGTCGGACGTGGCTGAGCGACTTCACTTTCACTTTCAGCTTATTGAAAGGCCTGCCTAGGGAAAAAGCTTGAAGTTAACCCTTTCCATGTCCTTGAAATACACAGCCAACTTTGCCTGAGACCTCAGCCTTGGGCAAATTAGAACTTCAAGCAAAGAAAAAAAAGGTGGGGGTGGTCAAAGAGATATTTTAAATCTCAAACAGAAAACTATAAAATTGCTGTCTGTCTGTATGGATTTATGTATGTCTCAGTGTATGTCTTTTGTTTTTTTTCTGATAATATTATTGAAGTTGTAAATGAGTTCTAATTTAATTGGCCTAAAGAAAAGTAAGTGCTTACAAATCAAACAATTCTAAATACAAGAAAAAATTAACCTAAATAAATTTCAGATTCATGTGAACTGGGAAATATTCAATATTAAATATCTAGTATTAATGTTTGTTTGCTAATCTAATAAGGAAAGTAGGATGTATGTTTTTAATAAAGAAGATATAAAAAATAAAATCACATTTTATGAAGGGAAAAGAAACTAGGTCTGACTTACAGGTGGCTGTTACAAAAAGTGATTAGAAGGTTTGTGGAAAGTGGACCCTGAAAAAAAGTTTTGTGCATGGTTAGGACTGACTAAGTTTAAAATAAATTTAATTAAGTTTGCCTAAATGAATTTAAAGTAAGTTGGTGCAAAAAGTTAAATTCAGCCTTTCTCTCTATTAAGAAGACATATTTTCTTCAGATGCTGAACTGCTTTCAATAATAGATTTAAGTTTCTTTACCTCTTAATTGATCTGTTCTGTATTTACCTTTGAAATCATTTATTAACTTTGGCTAAGTAAATAACTATTATTTCACAGTAACTTATATGATCCTACCTGACTATTATAAACCCTTTTGATATTTATGGACAAAACTTCCTAAATAACTTGACTTCTAGCTAACTTTGGGATGCTTCAGAGGGTCCCTGAGACATCCCAAAGAGCTATTAAGATACCTTGGTCCACTGGACATGTTAAATTACATGAGAAGTACTGTTGAAGAGGTGATAAGTCTATTCAGGTTACACTGTATGGTTGATGTTACTAATATAGATATCCTCAAATTATGTGAAATTCATATAGATCTGATATGCCCTGATAAAATACAGTCAATTACAATTCTAGTTGTCATATTAAAGTGTTCAATAACCAGGTTTCTTTGTCAATTGCAATAGAATCAGATTTTAAACATGCCTTCTATGGTTTTACTCTCATGCCTTTAGAAGAATACTGCTAGTTCTTCAAGACTGATGGAAAAGACTTTCTAAGATTAAACACATAAACAAATTTTGTTATTAACAGTAAGCTGGTACCAGACTGGAATTTGGTCTTCTCTTTGTTTAGAGAAACAGGTTTTCTTAGAATGAAGATTTTGATAACAGATTATGAATTTCTTTGCCTTTAAGTGATTTACATTTGTTTTTAAAATCTTTGTTACTTTGGTAAAGTAAATAAACATTATTTTAGAATGTAGTACATGTAGACAAAGCTCATTTTGCTTCTACAAAATATAACCCCTCACGGTTAGACTTTTGCTGTCCTAATGTCCTTAAAACATGGCAATAGTCTGCTCCTAAATCAAGAAATTAAAAATGGGTAAACAACAGCTGAAAATCAAAGAGCCAGGGCTATGGGAAATCCAAGACAGCCACTTGGCTTTTCCCAGCTCCCTGACGGACCTCATTTTTATTTGACGGGTTAAAGCCTTCCCTGGCTACAGTGTTAATGCCCTCACAGTGAGTTCTCCAAGAAGGAAAAACTTTTGTTTCACTGAATATTAAGTTCTAGTTTTGTTGATTAAGGTCTGTGCTTACTAAGACTCATTTCTGAGACAGTTCCTTGTTAAATTGTTAAAATGTTTAAGTTATTAAAAAGACACTCTAAGATTGTTTCTAAAGCTTATCTCAGTAACCAATCTCTGGATAAAGGTCTGATGCTCCATGATATACAACCAGGAGATGAACACCTGGCTATAATCATTTAACTGAGTCAGATGACCTGGGGTATACCAGGCTATAAGACTGGGAGCTGACTGTGGCTCAGATCATGAACTCCTTATTGCCAAATTCAGACTTAAATTGAAGAAAGTAGGGAAAACCACTAGACCATTCAGGTATGACCTAAATCAAATTCCTTATGATTATACAGTGGAAGTGAGAAATAGATTTAAGGGACTATTTCTGATAGATAGAGTGCCTGATGAACTATGGACGGAGGTTCGTGATACTGTACAGGAGACAGGGATCAAGACCATCCCATGGGAAAAAAAATGTGAAAAAGAAAAATGGCTGTCTGGGGAGGCCTTACAAATAGCTGTGAAAAGAAGAGAAGTGAAAAGCAAAGCAGAAAAGGAAAGATATAAGCATCTGAATGCAGACTTCCAAAGCATAGCAAGGAGAGATAAGAAAGCCCTCCTCAGCGATCAATGCAAAGAAATAGAGGAAAACAACACAATGGGAAAGACTAGAGATCTCTTCAAGAAAATCAGAGATACCAAGGGAACATTTCATACAAAGATGGGCTCGATAAAGGACAGAAATGGTATGGACCTAACAGAAGCAGAAGATATTAAGAAGAGGTGGCAAGAATACACAGAAGAACTGTACAAAAAAGATCTTCATAATCAAGATAATCACGATGGTGTGATCACTCACCTAGAGCCAGACATCCTGGAATGTAAGTCAAGTGGGCCTTAGAAAGCATCACTACGAACAAAGCTAGTGGAGGTGATGGCATTCCAGTTGAGCTATTTCAAATCCTGAAAGATGATGCTGTGAAAGTGCTGCACTCAATATGCCAGCAAATTTTGAAAACTTAGTAGTGGCCACAGGACTAGAAAAGGTCAGTTTTCATTCCAATCCCTAAGAAAGGCAATGCCAAAGAATGCTCAAACTACTGCACAATTGTACTCATCTCACATGCTAGTAAAGTAATGCTCAAAATTCTCCAAGCCAGGCTTCAGCAATATGTGAACCGTGAACTTCCAGATGTTCAAGCTGGTTTTAGAAAAGGCAGAAGAACCAGAGATCAAATTGCCAACATCTGCTGGATCATCGAAAAAGCAAGTGAGTTCCAGAAAAACATCTATTTCTGCTTTATTGACTATGCCAAAGCCTTCGACTGTGTGGATCACAATAAACTGTGGAAAATTCTTCAAGAGATGGGAAAACGAGACCACCTGACCTGCCTCTTGAGAAACCTATATGCAGGTCAGGAAGCAACAGTTAGAACTGGACATGGAACAACAGACTGGTTCCAAATAGGAAAAGGAGTACATCAAGGCTATATATTGTCACTCTGCTTATTTAACTTATATCCAGAGTACATCATGAGAAACACTGTGCTGGAAGAAGCACAAGCTGGAACCAAGATTGCCGGGAGAAATATCAATAACCTCAGATATGCAGATGACACCACCCTTATGGCAGAAAGTGAAGAGGAACTCAAAAGCCTCTTGATGAAAGTGAAAGAGGAGAGTGAAAAAGCTGGCTTAAAGCTCAACATTCAGAAAATGAAGTTCATGGCATCTGGTCCCATCACTTCATGGCAAATAAACGGGGAAACAGTGGAAACAGTGTCAGACTTTATTTTTTTGGGCTCCAAAATCACTGCAGATGGTGATTGCAGCCATGAAATTAAAAGACACTTACTCCTTGGAAGAAAAGTTATGACCAACCTAGATAGCATATTCAAAAGCAGAGACATTACTTTGCCAACAAAGGTCCGTCTAGTCAAGGCTATGGTTTTTCCAGCGATCACGTATGGATGTGAGAGTTGGACTGTGAAGAAAGCTGAGCACAGAAGAATTGATTCTGTTGAACTGTGGTGTTGGAGAAGACTCTTGAGAGTCCCTTGGACTGCAAGGAGATCCAACCAGTCCATTCTAAAGGAGATCAGCCCTGGGATTTCTTTGGAAGGACTGATGCTAAAGCTGAAACTCCAATACTTTGGCCACCTCATGCGAAGAGTTGACTCATTGGAAAAGACTCTGATGCTGGGAGAGACCGAGGGCAGGAGGAGAAGGGGACGACAGAGGATGAGATGGCTGAATGGAATCACCGACTCAATGGACATGAGTTTGAGTGAACTCCGGGAGTTGGTGATGGACAGGGAGGCCTGGCGTGCTGCAATTCATGGGGTCTCAAAGAGTCGGACACAACTGAGCAACTGAACTGAACTGAACCGAGTGAAAGTTTTTGACTTAAATTCTTCCTTGTGACCTTACTAATAACTGCTAGGTATATTATTTTCTATGTAGCTTGCTCCAGAAGATTATTTCTTATGTTACCAAATGTGTGACCAAGCCTGTGATAAACTGCTGACATGCAGTTCCATATGAGATCAATAATTGTAATTGTGTAACTCTAGATATGGGAAGAAGCAACAAGAGGAAATATTTTCCTGGACCAAGAGGCTAGTACGACAGGTATGGTCCAGAGACTTTTGCTACTTACAAGACCTGGTCTAGTGATAACACATTGAGTGGCCTGTCAATGGAATCTTTGTTAGACCTGAAAATGAGCCTTCTCAGCACCGCAGGACACAGTGACCATGAAATGCCCTCAAAACATGATCAAATATGCGGCTATGAAAGGGCCTTGCTGACTGAAAGTTGGCCCTTGCCAGCTGCCTCTACAAAGATTAAATCATGACCACTGCAAGACACTGACCTTCAACAACCCCTTTGTTCAGGGCTCAGAGTTTGGAGTGTTAACTCCTCTGGGCCCGCCGGCATAATAAACCTGATTTCTCCAACTCTCTGAATGTGGCACTTGGTTTCTTAATTACTGGTTTCTGCAACGGTATCACATCAGTACATTGGACATCAAAAATTTACACAATGTCTTGTGTCAATTATAACTCATTTTTTTAAGTTTCCTTGACAAATTTAAATTGTTTCAGATGCATTTATTTTAAAATAGCAATTTATAATACTTAATGGATTTTAGTTTATGGTGATACTGTTGTATGCAACAACATATATAATTAAAATGCACAAGAGGATTTCCCTGGTGGTCCAGTGGTTAAGAATCCATCTTGCAATGCAGGGGACATGGGTTTGATCCCCGGTCCAGGAAGATCTCACTTGCTGCAGAGCAACTATGCCTGCGTGCCACAATACTAAGCCTGCACTCTAGAACCTGCAAGCCACAACTACTGATTCAGCATGTTGCAGCTACTGAAACCCACATGCCTAGAGCCCGTGCTCCACATCAAGAGAGTGGGCAGTGAGAAGCCCATAAACCAAAGAGTAGCCCCTCTCACACAGCTAGGAAAAGCCCACCTAAAGCAGGGAAGACCCAACTCAGCCAAAAATGAAATAAATAAATAAAATACTTAAAAAACAACACAACAACACAAGCAATAAATTAGTCAAATTAGCCAAAGTTTAAAAAAAAAATTGTATTTATGTTGGAGCAGAAACTATGCATCATTTGTCCTAAAGTTGAATCCAGTCTTTCTCTATAAATTGAGTAGTAAAATATCTCATGTTACTGTAAACTGTTAGAATGTGGAAACCATTTCAAACCACACTGGAGAACCCTGAGAATCCTCCTTTGCAGTATATACTGCAGGCTTCCTGTTACCCCTTCACAAATGTTGTCTCATTAAAGTTTCACAGTGGGAGATCAGGGCAGATAAACTCACATCCATTCCATCTGACAGAGGGGAAACCGAGGTTCAAGATGCTTGCATGACTCATCCAAGGTCACACAAATTGGAAGGGCCAGGCTTCTCCTGCAGGTCTTTTCTGATTCCCAGCCTTCTCCACCCAAAGCCTCACACACCATTTTCCCACAAGGGGTTTTGTGGGTCCCCCATCTAAGGAGGACTAGCTCAGTTTCAAATCAAGCACTTCAGGATCCTAAGAGCCTTTTAAACCACAGGTGGGCAGTTGTAACCCACCATGCACTGGAACATGCATCCTTGGGACACTGATGTAACATTTCTACAGACTCAGGACTACTTCGTGATTTCAAAATAAGTTTTATTCTTGTTGGAATTCCTGAGTAACTCTTTAACACTGAGCCAAGATACTCCCCATGCTTGGCAGCAAAACAGATCTGGGCAAGAATACAAACTGGGCTCTTTCGTTTTGTTCATTAAAGGCCAACTTGGCCTCTGGTCCTACTGGTATCCAAATGGAAAAAGCCTGGAAAATGATTTGACACCAACAATGAGTTGGGCACCCAATGCCTTCTGCAAACTTATTGTGATTCGTTAGGCTATCAGTTTCCTGAACACAGGAAGTCTGTCCATCTTGCTCAGCATCATACCTAGCATCTACATAGGACTTGGAAGATAAAATTTATTAACAGACATTTCTTAGCTGGACCAATGTAATGCCCAATGACCAATGTAATCTGTGCTGAACAAGCCAGAATGTTGGCTGGTTTGTGAAAAACTGTATTTGAAGTCAGGATGACCTGGCTTTAATTCTTGCATTCCATTTTCCACCTAATTATATGGATGTTTTGTAGATATCATTCTAGATCTGTCTAAATAATAGGATGTTGAGAGCTGTGACATTTAAGATCAGAAAACTTTAGATGCAATCATTAATAAAGAACTGTTAGGCTCATGGACACAGTGAGGAAAGGAAAGGATGGCAAGAATTGAGAGAATAGCGTGGAAACAGACACATTACCATATGTAAAATAAATAGCCAGTGGGAATTTAATGTATGACTCAGGGAGCTCAAACTGGTGCTCTGTGATAACCTAGAGGGGTGGGATGGGGTGGGAGTTGGGAGGGAGCTTCAAGCATGAGGGAACATATGTATACCTCTGGCTGATTCATGTTGATGTATGGCAGAAACCAACACGATATTTTAAAGCACAAGATTTTAAACTCAAAAACTTAAACAAAATCTTGGTTCCTTTATACATAAAACACAAAACAGCTATTTAAGCCATTTGATCCTTGTATTTCATCAGCATTCTCTCTCCCTGGGGATCCCATTCAGTATCACGGTTTTAAGTACCTTGTGCACACAGGTAATCCTCAAATTCTTATATTTACCCCTATCCAACTGTCTACTCAGTATCTCCAAGTGGATAACTAGAAGACATCTCAAATTTAATGTATCCAAACATTGGATTGCTTGTTGGCATTATCATCCTTTCTCTCTCTCACATCCACACACGCACGCACACGCACGCACACACACACACACACACACACACACACACACTTCATTCTCCTACAGTCTATTTTTCTTAGAAAACAGCAACTCAAAATTCAATCCCTTGGAATCTTACCTACTCAAATACCATGGATCCCCTTCCTAAATGTACTAAACAAATAGAACGCTCTTGGCCATGTCTTTCTCTCTTGACTTGCTTTACTTGACTCCCACTTATTACAACCTAACATATTAGATTGGCTTATTATTGGCATATTAGCTTATCAGATATTGTCTGTCTCTGCCCAGTAAAATGTTGCTCTGGGGAGGTCAGGGACACCCAGCCCATGTCCACCATGGTATTCATTCACAGCCTATGGTGAGTGTGTACATGCTTCAGTTGTGTCTGACTCTTTGTGACCCTATGAACTGTACCCCAACAGACTCCTCTGTCCATGGGGATTCTCCCGGCAAGAATATTGGAGTAGCTCGCCATGCTCTTCTCCAGAAGATCTTCCCAACCCAGGGATCAAAACTGCGTCTCTTATGTCTCCTACATTGGCAGCGGGGTTCTTTACTGCTAGTGCCACCTGGGAAGCCAACAGCATATAGAGGCTCTCAAATATCTGTTTAACTAGTTATTGTAGAAAAATGACAGTAAATGAAGGGAACTGTGAAGTTCAATTTTTGTTTATCAAACTGGATGAAAAAAATTTTTTCAGGTTCCTTAATACTGTTGGAGTGGGAGTGAGGTTCTGTGTGTCCTTATGCGAGCACTTTAATAAGTGAATTTTAGGGAATGCGAATTATATTTCAACAAAGTTATTTGGTTAAAAATTGAAACTAGGGGCTTCCCTGGTGGTCCAGTGGTTAAGAATCCACCTTGCAATGTAGGGGACATGGGTTTGACCCCTGGTCTGGGAAGATCCGACATGCCACAAGGCAGTTAAGCCCATGTGCCACAATTACTGAGCCCGCAAGCCAAAATTACTGAAGCCGAACACTCTAGAGCCCATGCTCTGCAGCAAGGGAAACCCCTGCAATGAAAAGCCTGTGTACCGAAACTAGAGAGTAGTCCCTGCTGGCGCCATGACTAGAGAAAACCTGCACACAGCAATGAAGACCCCATGCAGTCAAAGATAAATAAATAAATCTTTTTTTAAAATTGAAGCTAACGTGAGACACACAGACCATGAGAGGAAAAAGAAAAAAAGATTAACATTTATTGAACACCTACTATGTGATAAGTGTCATACACACACACTCAAATCTTTACACCAATCTTACAAGATAGCTTTGATTAACCCCATTGTATAGATGAGGGTGTGGTCTTCCTTCTACCATAATCTGAAACCACCGCAGCCACTCAGATGCTGGAAGTGTAGAGCTTGCTGAGGAAGGTCTTCTTCATGGCGATCCTTCAGCTCCTTGTTCCTGAGACTGAAGATGATGGGGCTCAGGAAGGGAGTGAGGACCGTGTAGGTGATGCCCATCAGCGTGTCTCCTTCCAGAGACTGGGGACCCTTGGGCTTGAGGTAGATGACAGAGGCAAAGCCGTAGTGCACGACCACCACGGTGAGGTGGGACGCACACGTGGAGAAGGCTTTGTGCCGGCCCTCGGCTGAAGGGATCCTCAAGATGGCGGCCACGATGAACGCGTAAGACAAGAGGATGAGGAGACCACAGCCCAGCAGGGCGGCGATACACACCAGGCCCACGCCCTTGGCCACTACTTGCACTTCAGTTCCACAGGCCAACTTCAAAAGAGGTGGCACATGGCAGCCAAAATAGTGAATTTCATTAGACCCACAGAAAGTAAGTTGGAAAATGGAAGATGTCACCACTAGCCCAACAACTAAGCCACCAACCCAGGACCAGGCCACCAGGCAGGCGCAGCCTCGGGGGCTCATGAGCACGTTGTAGCGCAGGGGATGGCAGATGGCCACGTAGCGGTCATAGCCCATGACAGTGAGCAGGAAGGAGTGGGTGAAGCCGGGCGTGAAGGAGAAGAACATCTGGCTGGCACAGGCCGTGAAGGAGATGGAGCGGTCGGTGGAGAGCAGGTCGGCCAGCATGCGCGGGATGATGGCGAAGGTGTAGAGGACCTCGGAGATGGAGAGGGCGCACAGGAAGAGGTACATGGGGGTGTGGAGGCTGTCCTCCTTCCAGATGGTGGCCATGATGAGCAGGTTCCCCAGCAGCGTGAACAGGTACATCAGCAGGAACAGCAGGAAGAACATCAGCTGAAGGTGGGGGAAGGTGGAGAAGCCGATGAGGATGAATTCAGTTACTGAGGTGTAATTTAGCCTCAGAATGGCAGCCATACTGTTGGGGAAAAGAAGGAGGAATTCCCATAGGTAGGAACTCAGAGTCTCTAATGAGCCCTCTTCAGGACTTCCTGGAGAGGCTCCTTCACCTCTGCAAACCATAATCAGTCCATCTGCATAATAATGTTCAGAAAAAAGGTTTGCCTTGTGGTTTAAATAGGACCACTTGAATATTCACTGGAAGGACTGATGCTGAAGCTGAAACTCAAATACGCTGGCCACCTGATGCAAAGAGCTGACTCATTGGAAAAGACCCTGATGCTGGGAAAGATTGAGGGCAGGAGAAGAGGGTGACAGAGGATGAAATGGTTGGATGGCATCACTGACTCAGTGGACATGAGTTTGAGCAAACTCTGGGAGATGGTGAAGGACACGGAAGCCTGCTGTGCTGCAGTCCATGGAGTCACAAAGTCAGACACGACTTAGCAACTGAACAACAACATGCATCTAAGGTGCTTAGTACAGGTCCTGGTACATAGTATGAATTAAATAAATTTTCATTATTAATACTATAGTTTTAGATCCTAGTGGTAGAAAGTAATGCTCTCTATCCTCTACATGTGGATTAAGTCTCCACTTCAGAGGTTGCTGTTGCCTCTATCATTTCCCCCTCCCCCAAAAAAAGTAAAATTAAAGAAAAGTTCAACAATACAGTCTTTAAAATAAGTTATTATTCTGGGATCCCTAATAAAAATTTTTAATTAGAAAAATGTCTTGCTGGTTGGAGTTTCATCTCTGCATATCCTGTGATCACTATACTTAACATGCTCCCTGTGTTGTTTAGCTGCTAAGTCATGTCCAATTCTTTATGACCCCAAAGAGTTTTTTGCAAGCCTTAGTAAGTGTTAAATGGAGACTTTTTCCCCTTTTTATAAAAACTCTACTGTGTTATTCACATGAATTCAAAAAAATTGAGGTGTTTTTTAAAATATTGCTTAAAAAAAAAAAACTTTCATTAGGTTGGTCTCTCAATTTTTTTGAGCCTTTGTTTTCTCATCCCTAAAAGGAAATTGATACTAATAATCCCTAGCTGACAAGCATTGAGTAAGATTATGCACATAATATGTCTTCCAAGGGCTTTCCTGGTGGCTCAGTGGTAAAGAATCCAGCTGCCAAGGCAGGAGCCGTGGATTTGATCCCTGGGTCAGGAAGATCCTCTGGAAGAGGAAATGGCAACCCACTCCAGTATTCTTGCCTGGGAAATGCTTTTGACAGAGGAGCCTGATAAGCTACAGTCCGTGGGATTGCAAAGACTCAAACACGACTAAGTGACCAAACAACAGGAATGTCTTCCACACCACCTGAAATCAGGAGGCTGGGATTGAGGACAGGTACAAATGACCAGAATTAAATTCTCTTAAAATACAGCAACCTATGGTTGTATCTCTCTTCTGATTGGGGGACTTAATGCATTAATTTTTCATAATTACTGTTGTTTTCAGACTTAATTCTGTCACATTTAATACTTGAGATAAAATACATATAAATATATGTTAGTATACCTAGCTAATATATATATTTATTTAATATATACAAACACAAAAACATGCACACAGTCCTATTTATTACACCAAACACACCCAAGGAAAAAAACCCTAAAAATATGGAATTGTCATTGAAAAGAACCTTGTGTAAGGCCATAAAAGAAGTCTAGGTAAATTATCAAGTGCCAATATTGCAAAGACCCAGAGCATCTGACCACATTACAGTAAACTGGAAATTAATATGAAGAGGATACCTGAAACTTACCATATATTTTAAACACAATTTAAGATTGTATCACTTGGCATTGTCATACATAGTCACACAAAACTAACTACTTTTGAGATAAAAGGAAAAATAAGAATTACTAAGAACAGAATTATGAGACATTGAAATAACAACTAAACAAAATGGATTATGTCCTGGAATTTAAAAAAAGAATGTTAGTGTAAAAACTAAGAAAAATCAAATAAGATCTGTTATTTGCTATTTAGTATTACACAGCTGTTAGTTTCCTGGGTCTAATCATTGTACTGGCATTGTGTAAGATGGAAGTTGGATGAGGGGGAGTCCAAGAATTTTCCATGTTACTTTTGAAAATTTTTTGTAAGTTTAAAATTAGTAAAACAAACAAGTTACCATTCAAAGGAACACAAAACTCTCAAGTATCTAGGAATTGATTTAAGTATGTGCATACAAACTTCCAACACTTAACTGGTGGCTCAGATGGTAAAGCGTCTGCCTGTAATGTGGGAGACCCAGGTTCAATCCCTGAGTCAGGAAGATCTCCTGGAGAAGGAAATGACAATTCACTCAAGCACTCTTGCCTGGAAAATCCCATGGACAGAGGAGCCTGATAGGCTACAGTCCATGGGATCGCAAAGAATCAGACACGACTGAGCAACTTCACTTTCATACAAACTTCCACAGAGAACATTAAACATGTTACAACAGTATATGGAAACAACCCAAATGTCCATCAACAGAGAATGGACAAATAAGATGTGATACATATATACAACAGAATATTACTCAGTCATTAAAAAGAATGCACTAATGCCATTTGTAGCCGCATAGATGGACCAAGAGATTGTCATACTGAATGAAGTGAGAAAAAGGAGAAATATCATATGATATGGCTTATATGTGGACTCTAAAAAGAAATGATACAAATGAACTTAAAGAGACTCAGAGACTTAGAGAACGAACTAATGGTTGCTGGGTGGAATGATGGAAGGAAGGGATAGTTAGAGAGCTTTGGAGGGACATGCACACACTGCTAGATTTAAAATGGCTAATCATCAAGGGCCTACTGTATAGCACAGAGAACTCTGGTCAATGTTATGTGGCAGCCTGAGTGGGAGGGGAGTTTGGGAGAGAATGGACACATGGATACATATAGATGAGTCCCTTCTTTCTCACCTGAAACTATCACAACATTGTTAATTGGCTGTGCCCCAATACAAAAATTAGTTTTTTAAAAGTAAGATAAAAGTAAAAAAATAATTAAACAAGGTAGACATTATAAATAAGTGTATGAAATGGAAAGACAGTATCCTAGATGTTAATTCTTTCCCAGATTTAAACTATATATTCAATGTATTCCTCTCAAAAGAAGCCAGTTGAATTTTTTGAGAAAGACGTTAAACTTGTTATACAGTTTCTATTAAAGAATAACTGTCCGTAAATAATTAAGTCCATCTTGAAGTGAAGAGTGAAAAGAGGTGGGGAGGAATTGACTTCTAAGATAATGAGGCATTCTACAAAGCCTTAAAGCAATGTAGGATCAGTACAAGGACAGACAAACAGATCAGTGATTCAGAAGCTCTGAACAACGGATTGGGGAAAAAAAACAAACCTAGAATCCATGGAACAACATGGATGGCTCTTACAAATAGCACTGGAAAATCAGAAGAAAAAAAAAAAGCAGACTTCCAGCACAATATACAGTATGTGCATCAATATGCGTTTTTTAAGAATTCATGCAAACAGAAGGATACACATTGAAAAAAATTAAAACAGCTACTGGTCAAGGGTGGGGATCAAAAGTAGGATGTTATGATAAATGGGAATAAATAACACAGGACCATTCTGCAAGTCAATGTTAGTAAAACGTCATCAACGAAAGAGACTGATTCAAACTCCAAAGCTTAAGTCCAATAAAAATTTGTGAATGTACACATATATATTTACACTTACATATGTTTCAATCAATGGTATATATATGCTTCCCAGGTGGCACAGTGGTAAAGAATCTGCCTGCCAATGCAAGAGATGAGATGTCGGTTCGATCCTGGGTCTGGAAGATTCCCTGGGGAGGAAATGGCAACCCATTCCAGTATTCTTGCCTGGAAGATTCCATGGATAGAGAAGCCTGGTGGGCTACAGTCCATGGAGTCACTAAGAATCAGACATAACTGAATGACTCAGCACAAACACATGTGCATATATCTAAATCAAATATATATATATATATATATATATATATATATATATAAAATACACATGTGTGCATGCTAAGTCACACCAGTCATGTCTGACTCTTTGCTACCCTTTGGACAGTGGCCTGCCAGATTCCTCTGTCCAGGGGATTCTCTAGGCAAGAATACTGGAGCGGCTTGTCATTTCCTTCTCCAGGGGATCTTCCCAGACCCACGATCGAACCTGCATCTCTTATGTCTTGGCACTGGCAGGTGGGCTCTTTACCACTAGTGCCACCTGAAGAAGTGAAGTGAAGTCAGTCGTGCCCGACTCTTTGTGATCCCGTGGACTGTAGCCTACCAGGCTCCTCTGTCCATGGGATTCTCCAGGTAAGAATACTGGAGTGGGTTGCCATTTCCTTCTCCAGGGGAGCTTCCCAACTCAGGGATTGAACCTGGGTCTCCTGCATTGCAGGCAGACGCTTTACCCTCTGAGCCACCAGGGAACTCCCAGCACCACCTGGGAAGCCGATACATCAAATATAAACATATGCACACAACCAGTTTTCAAATACACTGAGGAAAGTTCACTCAAATATTATGACATTTTACTTTATTCACTGAATCTTCATTCAACAAAAGATTGTCACAAAGTATTCCCCCAGAGTCATGATCAACCAACTCTTGGAGGACCCTGGAAAATGGACAATTTGACTGAAGTTAGGATAGAGCATCTCACATAGTAAAATCGCATTTGTGGACTAGAGGGGACCTACGAGGCCCAGCCAGCAGCCAGAGTGCCATCCTCAATTCCCCACTCTTCCTCACCCCTCTTGTCCCTCAGCCACCATCTCTGGACCAGTCCTGGCTCTGGCTTCACGCTCTTTCTCTTGAGGACTGTGCCTGCCCATCTCTTCTCCATGCCACCCCTTCTCTGGCTGCCAGAGCCCATTCTTTGAGATATGCAGAGTTTGTGGAGTCATGGAGACCCAGGGTTCAAACCCCAGGTCCTCACTGTGTGTTGGGATAATCAGAGAACTGTGCTCAGGTTCCCCGTAGGCATTTGATGCCAAGAGCTCAGCACAGAGAAATTTCTTAAGGAAAGCTATCTGAATTATTGTCATCTTTTACTGTCATTGCTGGCTGTCTGTTATTCATCCATCCCACCAGGTGACTATATTGACACTGTAATAGTCCAGGGCTTCAGACCGAATTACAGGATAATCTTTCCTCTAATACTATGAATATCCCAAACGCTCAGCATCTGCTTCCTCTGGCAGCCCACCTCTTGGCTTCTTCTGGCTACAAATGTGCTCCAGGTATCAGCTCCTAAATGCACAAAATGTTACCAAAAACAAAACAAAATAAAACAGGAATGAGGCTTCCCCGGTGGCTCAGTGGTAAAGAATCCACCTGCCATTGCAGGAGACGTGGATTTGATCCCTGGTCCAGGAAGATCCCACATGGTGTGGAACAACAAAGCCTACGCACCACAACTGCTGAGCCTGTGCTCGAGAGCCTGGGAGCTGCAACTACAGAAGCCCGGGTGCCCTACAGCCTGTGCTCCACAGCAAGGGAAATCACCGCTGTGAGAAGCCCACACACCACAACCAAAGAAAAGCCTGCACAGCAATGAAGACTCTGCACAGCAAAAATAAGTAAATACATTAAAACAAACAAACAGAAAGGGCTCTCTTGGCTCCCTGTCTCCTTCTGGCACTTCCTCTGTGTCACCCTTTCCCATAACAAACCCTGAGCAAGACTACCCAAGTGGACTCTCCAAGTTGTGTGCACAAGTCTGGACCTCAGGGGAAAGAAAGGCCAGGGCCGTGATCTCAGCTATAACCTCCCCAACAGAGCCCAACCAGGGCACGCCCTGGCCTGCATTCAGATCCTACTCCTGTGTCCTTTCTCCTCAGAGGGACACTATTTAACCCAATCGGTTTAACCCAATCGGCACTCTCTGCTTATCTTCCTGTGTCACAGACCTAACACCATGTTTGCAAGCAAACAGTTCAATGGGATACCATATAGCCACATAAAGGAATAAAGTTCTGATACATGCAACACCATGGATGAGCCTTAAAGACCTTATGCTGAGTGAAAGAAGCCTGCCACAAAAGACCACACATTGTATGATTCCATTTACTTAAAATATCCAGCGTAGTTAAACACATCAAGATAGAACACAATAACCCCACATGCCAGACAGCAAAAGAGACACAGATATACAGAACAGTCTTTTGGACTCTGTGGGAGAGGGTGAAGGTGGGATGATTTGGGAGAATGGCATTGAAACATGTATATTATCATATGTGAAACGGATCTCCAGTCCTGGCTCGATGCATGAGACAGGGTGCTCGGGGCTGGTGCACTAGGATGACCCAGAGGGATGGGATGGGGAGGGAGGTGTGAGGGAGGTTCAGGATGGGGAACATATGTACACCCATGGCGGATTCATGTCAATGTATGACAAAACCACTACAATATTGTAAAGTAATTAGCCTCCAATTCAAATAAATAAATTTATATTAAAAAAAAAAAAGATAGACACAAATTAGTGGTTGTCAGGGGGTGGAAACAGGCTGGAATGGGGAATGGGTTCAAGATTTCCTTTTGCGGTAGAGAAATATCTGAGCACTAAAGAGAGGTGATAGTTCCAGGATTTTGTAAAGTCCTAAATGCCACTGAACTGTGCCATTTAAAGTGGCGAGGATGAAAGGACTTCCCTAATGGTTCAGTGGTTAAGACTCTGCGTTTCCACTGGAAAGGCACAGGTTTGACCCCTGGACAGAGAACTAAGATCTCACCTGCCAAGCAGCCAAAAAATGTGTACAAGTTGGAACACTTGTAAACTGCTGGTGGAATTGTAAAACGGTACAACAGTTGTGGGAAACAGTATGGATATTCATCAGAAATGAAAACTATTGATAGAACTATCATACGATCTAGTAATCCCGCTTCTGGATATGTATGCAAAGGAATTGAAAGCAGGATCTCTAAAGGATATCTGCACACCCCTGTTCATAGCGGCACCAGTCACAATAGCCATGAGGTGGAAACAACCCAAATGTTCATCCTTGGATGAATGGTAAACCAGATGTGGTTTCTATCCACACAATTAAATGCTGTTCTGCTTTAAGAGGCAGAAAATCCTGTGTCATGCTACATCCTGAATGAAACTTGGCAACATTATGCTAAGTGGAATCAGCCAGTTCTTCCAAAATGAAATCCTGTATGATTCCACTTATATGAGGTCTCTAAAGGAGTCGAGTTCATAGATTTAGAAAACAGAATGCCACTTGCCAAAAGCTGGAGTGAGCAGGAGAGGGTTGTTTAATAGGTTTAGAGCTTCCGTTCTGCAAGATGCAGAGACATCTGGAAATCTGTTATGCAACATTGTGAACAGACTTAACCCTAACAAACTGTATACTTAAATATGGTTAAGATGACAAATTCTACGTTTGTGTTTTTTACACCAAAAAGAAAAGTAGTAGTAACACTTGCTGTGACATGGATGAACACTTGAAAACATTGTGCTATGTGCAAAAAGCCAGGAGCAAGTATTGTCTGATTCCATTGATATGAAGTACCTAAAATAAGCAAACTTGTAGGGGTACGAGCAGATTAGTGGCTGCCAAGGGCTGAGGACAGGGAGGACGGGGCATGGCTGCTAATGAGAACAGGATTTGAGGGTAATGACAGTATTGTGCAACTAGACAGAGTTAAGAGTTGCACATTGTGAATGAACTAAATGCCCTTGAAATATATGCTTTAAAATAGTTAATACTGTATCATGTGAATTTTACATCAATTTTTTAAAAAAGCAAAGTAATCCCCTCCTTCAGCCCCCTTGTACCTCTGCACTCCTGTCCCCTCCTTCACAGCCCAGCCAGTGCCCAGAAAGAGAGGGAGGGGGTCTCAGTGTGCCTGAGACCAGCCCTGAGCCAGGGGACGGAGAATGCACTGTCTCTGCTTCAGGCTCCCTGCTCCTGTCCTGGGCTAGCCTCCGAGCCTCCACCCGTGCATGTGAGAGCACAAGGGAAGGCGCTTCGGGACAGCTCTCCTCAGGGGTGGGCGGCCTCCTGTTTCTGCAAACTGGGACTGTCTCACACACCTACACTCAGGGGTCCCCATTCCTCTGCATGGCTGCATGCCTCCTCCCGTCTCTCCCCCAACCCCCTCGCACACACTGTCTTATGTTCTTACTTCCACCGAATATGCACATGGCCATCTCGCTGCACACAGGGTCGTGCCAAACCTCTGCACGTACACAGGGGCCAGGATGGATGCACACCTGCAGAGTCCCAGCCTCTGGCACACCTGGAAGTGCACTCAGACTTGCATTCTCACAGCACAACACAGCAGAAGCATGAAGAAGACTAATGCATGTGTCCCTGGTGGGCACTTTCCCCCTAATATCTGTCTGACAACTGAGGCATGCACAAATGTGCATGGGTATGAGTACCCAGTGACGCCTGGGTACATGATTCACAGATAAGAAGCCTTTGTTCAGACACTGCTTGCCCCAGACTTTGCTTTGCTGGTTTCCTGATCCTAAGGTCCACACTCAACACTCTTAACTACCCACAGCCCTTCCCTCTATCTGAACATCACCTTCTCCAGGAAGGCAGCCAGAGTTGCACACTGGCCTCTATCGGTGGCCACCCAGGTAGCAGAGGAGACCCTGGCTCCCTCACTTACACAAGGAGCTCAGAAGGGAGTGGGCGGGTGGGAAGCTGCTCCCTCACTTCATCCCTTTCTTCTCCAGAGGCACATTCCAAAGGCATCCCAGGGAGCCTGATGCAGGAGGCAGGGGGCGGAGGGGGTGGGGGGAGGAGGTGGGGGTGTCCCTCAGGGCCTAGAGTCAGGTGGTGGGGAGGAGGGGGGGGTGGGTGGGGAGGGCAGGAGGGGAGTGTGGAGGGAGACTTCTAGGCATGCCAGTCTCCCCTGGGATCAACCCACAGAGGTATATGCACTTTGCAAACTTCCCTGACAGCCCTCTGTGCTCTGCTGGAAGCTGGGCTATTCTGTGGCACCAAGAGGGGATGATTAGGTTGGGAGATGGAGGTGACAAGACAGCCCCTAACTGAACCAGGGAAGGAATAGAAAAGAAGTAGGTGCCCCCCGCCAATCTCTCAATCCCAACCGCTCCTTCTTCTTCTGGCAGGGTCTGTTTCCACTGTTTCTCCATCTATTTGCCATGAAGTGACAGGACTGGATGCCATGATCTTTAGTTTTCTGAATATTGAGCTTTAAGCCAACTTCTTCACTCTCCTCTTTCACTTTCATCAAGAGGCTCTTTAGTTCTTCTTCACTTTCTGCCATAAGGGTGGTGTCATTTGCATATCTGAGGTTATTGATATTTCTCCCTGAAATCTTGATTCCATCTTGTGCTTCCTCCAGCCCAGCGTTTCTCATGATGTACTCTGCATATGAGTTAAATAAGCAGGGTAACAATATACAGCCTTGACGTACTCCTTTTCCTATTTGGAACCAGTCTGTCGTTCCATGTCCAGTTCTAACTGTTGCTTCCTGACCTGCATATAGGTTTCTCAAGAGGCAAGTCAGGTGGTCTGGTATTCCCATCTCTTTCAGAATTTTCCACAGCTCGGCTGCCTCTGCAGGGGATCCAGATTGCAAAAGTCAGATTGAAAAGTCAGACACGACTGAGTGACTGAGCACAGCAACAACATCAACAATCACTGCATGCATGCTAACTTGCTTCTGTTGTGTCCAACTCTGTGCAACCCTATGGACTATAGCCAGCCAGGCTCCTCTGTCCATGGAATTTTCCAGGCAAGAATACTAGAGTGGGTTGCCATGCCCTCCTCCAGGGGATCTTCCTGACCAAGGAATCAACCCCACATCTCATGTCTCCTGCATTGGCAAGCAGATTCTTTACCACTAGCACCACCTGGGAAATGCAGATCGAAACCACAATGAGACATCACCTCATGCCCATTAAAATGTCTGTTATAAAAAGGCGAGAAATAACAAGGTTTGGAGAGAATGTGGAGAAATGGGAACTCTCATGCTCTGTTAGTGAGAATGTAAATTGGTACAACCATTATGGAAAACAGTATGAAGATTCCTCAAAAAATTAAGAATAGTGTTACCATATGACCCAACTGGGGTTTCTCGGGTGGAACTAGTGTTAAAGAACCTGCCTGCTGATGCAGGAGACATAAGAGATGTGGGTTCAATCCTTGGCTCAAGAAAATCCCTTGGAGGAGGGTATGGTGGCCCACTCCAGTATTCTTGCCTGGAGAATCCCATGGACAGAGGGGTCGGGCTACAGTCCATGGGTCACAAAGAATCAGACACAATTGTTTATCTTATGTGTTATTATGAATTTCATTCATTACTTTAAATTTTTATTTAGAAATTTCCACTAGATATAGAAGTATAAGAAACACATAATGGACTCCTATGTCTAGCTTTAATACTTGCAAATACTTGGCCAATTTGTTTCATATATACAAGTATCCCACTTATTTGATTTATTATTTGAATAAAATCTCACACAGTACATTACTTTACCATAAATACTTCATATGTTGCTAACATATAATTTAACATATGAATAAAATAACATGCCACTAGTTTGCCAAACATATTTTTAAATGCTTTAATATTTCCTGATACCAATGCATACTTAAATTAGTGATATCTTCCACTCAAAATCTACGTATCTTACACACATGAATTTAGTTATATCTCTTATGTCATTTTATTTTCTAATTACCCTACATTTATGCATGCCATGTGGGAGCAGAGGGAAACTGCATGATTTGTCTTGCACATGTTGCAATTTGCCCCTTGTCTTTTCTCGGTGTCATTTTACATGTGCCTCAAGCAGAATGTAAGCATGCAGACAAAAAGGAAGAAAAATGCTATCAGGAAGATTGGGGCTCAGAGACATCCATTTGTGCAGAGAAGGTTGGGGATTCTTATGAGGTCAAACATCAAAACAGGCTCTCAGGAGCCTGGGGACAGAGGGAAGGGAGGCTCAGCAGATCTGTGGCTTCTCACAGATTGAATAAATGTGCCAATATGCACCACAGTCAAACTTGGTCCAATGGCCAAACTTCATGAAGACGCAGTAATCAGGATATGATCTTTCAGAACTCCAGTTTCTGTGAAAACACACAAAAGCATTAGCCATGTCCCTTAGCCACAGGGAAGAAACAAAGAAGAGTAAGTCGTGTCCGTTTTGAGTTCTCACACTCAAGATCAGTCCGCCAGAGTGTGGATCCAGGTTCTGGGAAAGTACAGTCCATCCTCCATATTTGTGTGTTATATCTCTACAGATTCAACCAACCACAGATCGAATTTGAATCTAGAACCCAGGAATACCAAGACCCACTTTGCTATGTTGTTGTTGTTGTTCAGTCATTAAGTCATGTCCGACTCTTTGCAAACCCATGGACTGCAGCACATCAGGCTTCCCTGTCCTTCACTGTCTCCTGGAGCTGGCTCAAACTCACGTCCATCAAGTCAATGATGCCATTCAACCATCTCATCCTTTGTCTCCCCCTTCTCCTGCCCTCAATCTTTCCCAGCATCAGGGTCTTTTCCAGTGCTATATAAGGAAGTTGAAAATCACAAGTTTGGTATTTGTGAGGAGTCCTGGAACCAATATCCTGTGGATACTGAGGGATGACTGACTGTACTTGAGAAATCCCCCCAAACCCAACCTCCATGCCATGTATTACAGTTTCTCCATCTTTGCACTACTGACATTTTGGACCGTATCATTCTTCGTTATGAGGGGCTGTTCTATGTCCTGTAGGATACTGAAGAGCACCCCTGGTCTCTACCTACTAGATACCAGTAGCACCCACTTTCCAAAGTGACAATCAAAAACATTTCCAGATTGTGTCAAACATCCTTAAGGAGGAGTTGCCCACTGATCTGTCACAGTCACCAGGTTCCACTTTCCATTACAAATGAAATAAATGAGACTCAAGTGGATGGGCTTCCCAGGTGGCACTAGTGGTAAAGAATTCACCTACCAATGCAGGAGACATAAGAGACCTGGGTTTGATCCCTGGGTTGGGAAGATATCCTGGAGTAGAGAGTATGGCAACCCACTCCAGTACTCTTGCCTGGAGAACCCCCGTGGACAGAGGGGCCTGGTGGGCTTCAGTCCATAAGGTCACAAAGAGTCAAACATGACTAAAGCAACTTAGCATGCAGCACACAAGTGGACAAGAGATTTGATGTATCTAGATCTCTAAGATTAAGTTTGAAGACGTGACATATTAGCTCAGGCTGTCAAGTAATCCCATACCCTCTTCCCTAAATGTCTCTTAAAATGTTGGCAACACTCAATCATTCTGAAATGGTTTGTTGAGCACTGTAGTGTACAAAGCCTTATATTGGGTAATGGAGTCACAGATGCATAGAATACTGACTCTCAGGACTTACCTGGTGGTCCAGTGGCTGCTGCTGCTAAGTCGCTTCAGTCTTGTCCAACTCTGTGCAACCCCATAGACGGCAGCCCACCAGGCTCCCCCATCCCTGGGATTCTCCAGGCAAGAACACTGAAGTGGGTTGCCATTTCCTTCTCCAGTGCATGAAAGTGAAGTCGCTCAGTCATGTCCGACTCTTCTCGACCCCACAGACTGCAGCCTATCAGGCTCCTCTGTCCACGGGATTTTCCAGGCAAGAGTACTGGAATGGGGTGCCATTGCCTTCTCTGGGTCCAGCGGCTAGGACTCCTTGATTCCAATGCTGGGGGCCCAGGTTCAATTCTTATGGAATTAGATCCCACATGCTTCAGTAAAGGTCGACAATCCCATGTGCCACAACTAGGACCCAGTGCAGCCAAATAAATAAATATAAATAAATATAAAAAGAATACTGATTCTGCCCTCAAGCTGCAGCCCATCTGATGGGTAAGACATAAACAATCTGAAGAAGATTATAATAAACACAATCATGAAAATCTACAGAAATTCCTGAGATATTAAGAGGGCATGAGATGCATGAGAGGTTAATTCATGCTGGCCACAGGATGGATTCCTCTATGAGGCACAGTGTTTTGGGCTTGACGCACATATCACGATACACCAAACTAAAAAAAAAATATGTTCCAGAAGATGCCACAGCAGAAGCAAACAGAAGGATAGGAGACAAGGTAATTTCCAAAAAGGATGAGTCATCTGGCCTGAAGTTGTTGCAAGGGGATACAAGGTGCAGGAGCTGAGAATGTGAAGATGAATGGTACTCTCTGTGTGGGCACTGAGAGGTGCCAGTGTTAGGGTTCCAAACTAAGTGTTTTTAATGAGGGTGTATATCAGTTGTCTGAGGCCTGAATGGAGGCAGAAGCAGTGGGGATGAAGGAAAACTGGTGTACTTGAGGTGGTCCAGGAGGCTTGGGGTGCAGCTCTGAGAAAGTGTGTGGACATGAAGAAAAGTTCAGAGACAGATGGTGATCAGAAAGTGATGTCATTAAATTATATACTGAGCAGTTAGGACTGGATCCTCCAGGCAGTGATTCTTAAAATGTGTTCTGTAGGACCCTTTGAGACTCTGGATAGGTCCAGATGAATGCTAAATAAGCTTGGCACATCACACATTGCCTATTCCTCTCCCTGAAGTAAGATGCTGCTGCTGTTGCTAAGTCACTTCAGTCGTGTCCAACTCTGTGCGACTCCATAGATGGCAGCCCACCAGGCTCCTCCATCCATGGGAATTTCCAGGCAAGAGTACTAGAGTGGGGTGCCATTGCCTTCTCCCTAAAGTACAATAATTCCCTGCAAAAGAACATTCCACTGAAGTCAGGCATGAGGGAAACTGCAGCTTGCCCTCCGACCCCTATTGCTGACAATCCTTCAGCTCCATCATCTCACCTCATCTCCCTTCTCCAGTCAGTAACTGTTCTTGCCTGTTCACTCAATGTCAGCCCCTGGGTGTCAATTATTGTACTGTGCTACTCTACTTTTCAAGGTTCTGTACTGTAAGATTTCAAATGTTTTCTTACCAACAATTTGGTTGGTTAGTTTAGTTGCTAAGTTGTGTCCAACTCTTGCGGACCCCATGGATTGTAGCCTGCCAGGCTCTTTTGTCCACGGGATTCTCCAGGCAAGAATACTGGAGTGGGTTGCCATTTCCTCCCTGTATAGCACAGGGAGCTCTGCTCAATGCTATGTGGCAGCCTGGATGAGAGAGGAGGTTGAGGAAGCATGGATACATGTATATGTATGGCTGAGTCTCTTTGCTGTCTACCTGAAGCTATCACAACATTGTCAATTACCTATTCTCCAATATAAAATAACATTTAAAAATAATAATAAAATAAAAATGTTTTCTTTATTTTTTGTTTGTTTGTTTTATATATTATTTGTGTGAAAAGTGTTATAAACCTTTTACCAAAATACCAAGTACCAGATGGTGCTGTTGTGTTAGTTACTCAGTTGTGTCCAACTCTTTGAGACCCAGTGGACGGTAGCCCACCAGGCTCCTCTGTCTGTAGGATTTCCCTGCAAGAGTACTGAAGTGGGTTACCATTCCCTTATCCAGGGGATCTTCCTGGCCCAGGGATCGAAGCTGGGTCTCCTGAGTCACAGGTGGAATTCTTTACCATCTGAGCCACCAGGGCAACCCTATGACAGTACAATGAACCTACTCTAAACCTATTACAGTACAGTACTATATAGCCAATTTTGTTTGTTGGGTACCCAGGCTAACTTTTTTGGACTTTCAAACAAACCGGATGTACCAAGCACTCTGGAACTGAACTTGTTCGTATGTTGGGGACTTACTGTACTGTGTTCTCTTTCATGCATCAAAGGTCCTGTGACTCCCTACAATAAAGAATGTTGTTTAAAGGATGTTTTATACACACACACACACACACGTAAGTAACAAAATAACATCAAGCATAACAACAGAGATTTGACAGGCATTTTGGTTTATGCCCTGTAGGCAGTTGAAGGACTATCAATGGGAAGACATCTTCCAAGATTCAACAGACAAATGAGCCAGGACTGAGTTCCAAGTCCTCCGTGGGACTCACATGAAGGTGGGGGCTTGTAGACTTGCCACTTGTAGATGTCAATGGAGGACTGTTTTCTGAGGCCAATCCAGTACGTGACATCTTTCTTTGGACTCAGGAATTCCTGTGTGGGTAGAAGGTAGTTTAGGTCAAGAAACGCTGCACCCAGAGATGGGAATGTGGAGAAAACAGACCATGATTGGGACAGATGCCTAGAGGTCTTGGGCTGGGAGGCCGTGTAATGTAGTAGTTGTGCACACGGGTTGAAAGATCAGAAAGACTTCCATTTCTACAGTTATGATGACCTATTTGGTCAGCAAATTACAGCCACTTATGACTCTCAGGATATCTTACTAGGGGCATATCAGTGGTAAGTGCCTTCCAGAATTTCTCTGTAGAGTCAATGAGGGAGTAAGAACCCAGAATGGTGCCTGGTTGAGCAGTGGGTAAGATGGAATTAGGAGTATTGTTCAGGGGCATGATTGACAGGGTCAGCAGTCAGTCACTTCTCCCCAGTAGAAGTGGTTCTGGCATGGATTCTACTGACAAATATTGAGCCCTGCTGTGTGTCCAGTCTAGATCCAAGCACTATGGACTCAAGGATGAGTCAGATCCAACCCTTTTTCTGCAGGTTTTCCATGTGTGGGGAGGTGGATCCATGATCTGAAAGTACAGTCTAGTGTTAAAGAATAGATGGTGGGAAAGATCTTGAGGGACTATGTTTGATCTGATAGTGAAGAAGGAATAGTTATCCACATAGATTAAAAGAGGGAGGGCACATCAGATTGAAGGACCATCAGGTGGAATCACTCAGAATCAGGACAGAGAATAATCCTGACCAACTCTACTTGCCATGGGAGTGGATATGTAATATGAAGCACAGAATGAAGATCTGCATGAGATTCTATAGAGACAAGGACATCAGTCTGTGCTGGCCGCAAGGACCCCCAAAGCACCCCTTCCTCCTTCTCACCTGCTCTGCTGGCTGTTGATGATGACCAGGTGAACACCCTCCTCAACACAGCAACCCATGGTTTTGAGCCAAGGGAGTTCATCAGTGCAAAAATTGTAGCAGGATCCCTGGAATGCCTTCCAGGTCTTTGGGTAGGACTCACAGGAGGATTCTGGGAAAAGGGAAAGAGGTCAGGTCGGCTGGGCTCTGGTAGCTGCTCTGGTCACTGAATGGAGACACCAATGAAATGACTTGACCTTGACTCACCTGTTCATTCTTGACACTTTGCAAAAGTGAAACACGCTAGCTTCATAGTTGTCCACTGAAGGGATGGACCTTATCAGAGATAGAATGCAAAGCAGGTTGCCTCAGACTTTGTGTTAACATCAACCGTGACAGTGGTTTGATTGAAATAACCCACATGACCCACTCCTAGGCTACAAGAACTGCTGCCATCAACAGTGCTGGAAACAGCAACCTCCCTCTCCAAACTCTGATCTTCACCACTTAAACCACACCGTCTCCTTACCATTGCCTGCCCTTACAGTCTCCATTTACCAGAAGATTTCTCCCCAAATGATGTCCCATTTCTGTCCAGCATCTGCCAGACCCTGTAGAACTGAGAGACCCATAGAGAAAGGCTGATAGAAACCTAGTGGAAGATTTCTTTCCCAAAACATTACAGTATTTAATTTATTGCTTTGGCTGCAAAGAATATAATCAATCTGATTTTGGTGTTGACCATCTGGTGATGTCCATGTGTAGAGTCTTCTCTAGTGTTGTTGGAAGAGGGTGTTTGCTATGACCAGTGTGTTCTCTTGGCAAAAATCTATTGGCCTTTCCCTGCTTCAGTCCGTACTCCAAGACCAAATTTGCCTGTTACTCCAGGTGTTTCTTGACTTCCTACTTTTGCATTCCAGTCCCCTATAATGTAAAGGACATCTTTTTGGGGTGTCAGTTCTAAAAGGTCTTATAGGTCTTCATAGAACCGTTCAACTTCAGGTTCTTCAGCATTACTGATTGGGGCATAGGCTTGGATTACCATGATATTGAATGGTTTGCTTTGGAAATGAACCGAGATCATTCTGTCATTTTTGAGATTGCATCCAAGTACTGCATTTCAGACTCTTGTGTTGACCATGATGGCTACTCCATTTCTTCTGAGGGATTCCTGCCCACAGTAGTAGATATAAGGGTCATCTGAGTTAAATTCACCCATTCCAGTCCATTTTAGTTAGCTGATTCCTAGAATGTCGACCTTCACTCTTGCCATCCCCTGTTTGACCACTTCCAATTTGCCTTGATTCATGGACCTGACATTCCAGGTTCCTATGCAATATTGCTCTTTACAGCATCAGACTTGCTTCTGTCACCAGTCACATCCACAGCTGGGTATTGTTTTTGCTTTGGCTCCATCCCTTCATTCTTTCTAGAGTTATTTCTCCACTGATCTCCAGTAGCATATTGGGCACTTACTGACCTGGGGAGTTCCTTTTTCAGTATCCTATCATATCGATTAATTCTTTACAGCCAAAGATGGAGAAACTCTATGCAGTCAGCAAAAACAAGGCTGTGAGCTGACTGTGGCTCAGATTATGAACTCCTTATTGCCAAATTCAGACTTAAATTGAAGAAAGTAGGGAAAAACACTAGATCATTCAGGTATGACCTAAATCAAATTCCTTATGATTATACAGTGGAAGTCAGAAATAGATTTAAGGGACTAGATCTGATAGACAGAGTACATGATGAACTATGGACGGAGGTTTGTGACATTGTACAGGAGACAGGGATCAAGATCATCCCCATGGAAAAGAAATGCAAAAAAGCAAAATGGCTGTCTGAGGAGGCCTTACCAATAGCTGTGAAAAGAAGAGAAGTGAAAAGCAAAGGAGAAAAGGAAAGATATAAGTATCTGAATGCAGAGTTCCAAAGAATAGCAAGGAGAGATAAGAAAGCCTTCCTCAGTGATCAGTGCAAAGAAATAGAGGAAAACAACAGAATGGGAAAGACTAGAGATGTCTTCATAAAAATTAGAGATACCAAGGGAACATTTCATGTGAAGATGGGCTTAATAAAGGACAGAAATGATATGGACCTAACAGAAGCAGAATATATTAAGAAGAGGTGGCAAGAATACACAGAAGAATTATACAAAAAAGATCTTCATGACCCAGATAATCATGATGGTGTGATCACTTACCTAGAGCCAGACATCCTGGAATGTGAAGTCAAGTGGGCCTTAGATAGCATCACTATGAACAAAGCTAGTGGAGGTGATGGAATTCCAGTGGAGCTATTTCAAATCCTGAAAGATGATGCTGTGAAAGTGCTGCACTCCATATGCCAGCAAATTTGGAAAACTCAGCAGTGGCCACAGGACTGGAAAAGGTCAGGTTTCATTCCAATCCCTAAGAAAGGCAACGCCAAACAATGCTCAAACTACCGCACAATTGCACTCATCTCACACACTAGTAAAGTAATGCTCAAAATTCTCCAAGCCAGGCTTCAGCAATACATGAACCATGAACTTTCAGATGTTCAAGCTGGTTTTAGAAAAAGCAGAGGAACCAGAGATCAAATTGCCAACATCCACTGGATCATGGGAAAAGCAAGAGAGTTCCAGAAAAACATCTATTTCTGCTTTATTG
Source organism: Bos taurus (assembly GCF_002263795.3). Lineage (NCBI taxonomy): Eukaryota > Metazoa > Chordata > Mammalia > Artiodactyla > Bovidae > Bos > Bos taurus. The sequence goes on along the minus strand of NC_037334.1, from coordinate 7,025,472 downwards.
GCTATGCCAAAGCATTTGACTGCATGGATCACAATAAACTGTGGAAAATTCTTCAAGAGATGGGCATACCAGACCACCTGACCTACTTCTTAAGAAACCTATATGCAGGTCAGGAAGCAATAGAACTGGACATGGAACAACAGACTGGTTCCAAATAGGAAAAGGAGTATGTCAAGCCTGTATATTGTCACCCTGCTTATTTAACTTATATGCAGAGTACATCATGAGAAACGCTGGACTTGAAGAAGCACAAGCTGGAATCAAAATTTCTGGGAGAAATATCAATAACCTCAGATATGTAGATGACACCACCCTTATGGCAGAAAGTGAAGAAGAACTAAAGAGCCTGTTGATGAAAGTGAAAGAGGAGAGTGAAAAAGTTGGCTTAAAGTTCAACATTCAGAAAATGAAGATCATGATATCTGGTCCCATCACTTCATGGCAAATAGATGGGGAAACAGTGGAAACTGTGGCAGACTTTATTTTGGGGGGCTCCAAAATCACTGCAGATGGTGACTGCAGCCATGAAATTAAAAGACGCTTACTCCTTGGAAGGAAAGTTATGACCAACCTAGATAGCATATTCAAAAGCAGAGACATTACTTTGCCAACAAAGGTCCGTCTAGTCAAGGCTATGGATTTTCCAGTGGTCATGTATGGATGTGAGAGTTGGACTGTGAAGAAGGCTAAGTGCCGAAGAATTGATGCTTTTGAACTGTGGTGTTGGAGAAGATTCTTGAGAGTCCTTTGGACTGCAAGGAGATCCAACCAGTCCATTCTAAAGGAGATTAGCCCTGGGTGTTCTTTGGAAGGACTGATGCTAAAGCTGAAACTCCAGTACTGTGGCCACCTCATGCGAAGAGTTGACTCATTGGAAAAGACCCTGATGCTGGGAGCGATTGCAGGCAGGAGGAGAAGGGGACAACAGAGGATGAGATGGCTGGATGGCATCATCGACTCGATGGACATGAGTTTGCATGAACTCCGGGAGTTGGTGATGGACAAGGAGGCCTGGCGTGCTGTGATTCATAGGATCACAAAGAGTCGGACATAAATGGCGACTGAACTGAACTGAACTGAATTTATTGCTTACATTTAATGCTGAGGATGAAAGGTTTTTGCTAAACCACGAAATACACTGTGATTCTTGGCCTCTAGAGGAGAAGAATTCATCTGGGGCCAGAGACAAGACTTGATCACTCAGAGCTTTTGTGTAATAAAGTTTTATTAAAGTGTAAGAGAGATAGAGAAAGCTTCTGACATAGACATTAGAAGGGGGCAGAAAGAGTACCCCCCTGCTAGTCTTTAGCTGGATGTCATATAGCTACTAGCAGTCTGCTAATTAAAGAAAGGAAAAACTCAGAGAATGGTACCAAGTGAGTCATCCCAGGCCATAAAAACGATTGACATGAATCTTGAAGAAAGGCAGATTTCCATACAAATATATAGTTTCATTAACATAGAGTAGGAGAACAATGTATAACATACTGGTTTGTCAAGTAGGTTCTGAGCCTAAATCTGAGCCTTTAGGTGAAATGACTTGAAGACAGAGTTTGGGGTAAATGCATAGTACATTAACATCAGATCAGATCAGTCACTCAGTCCGTGTCCGACTCTTTGCGACCCCATGAATCGCAGCACACCAGGCCTCCCTGTCCATCACCAACTCCCGGAGTTCACTCAGACTCATGTCCATCGAGTCAGTGATGCATTCCAGCCATCTCATCCTCTGTCGTCCCCTTCTCCTCCTGCCCCCAATCCCTCCCAGCATCAGAGTCTTTTCCAATGAGTCAACTCTTCGCATGAGGTGGCCAAAGTACTGGAGTTTCAGCTTTAGCATCATTCCTTCCAAAGAAATCCCAGGGCTGATCTCCTTCAGAATGGACTGGTTGGATCTCCTTGCAGTCCAAGGGACTCTCAAGAGTCTTCTCCAACACCACAGTTCAAAAGCATCAATTCTTTGGCGCTCAGCCTTCTTCACAGTCCAACTCTCACATCCATACATGACCACAGGAAAAACCATAGCCTTGACTAGATGGACCTTAGTTGGCAAAGTAATGTCTCTGCTTTTGAATATGCTATCTAGGTTGGTCATAACTTTCCTTCCAAGGAGTAAGTGTCTTTTAATTTCATGGCTGCACTCACCATCTGCAGTGATTTTGGAGCCCAAAAGAATAAAGTCTGCCACATTTTCCACTATTTCCCCATCTATTTCCCATGAAGTGATGGGACCAGATGCCATGATCTTCATTTTCTGAATGTTGAACTTTAAGCCAACTTTTTCACTCTCCTCTTTCACTTTCATCAAGAGGCTTTTTAGTTCCTCTTCACTTTCTGCCATAAGGGTGGTGTCATCTGCATATCTGAGGTTATTGATATTTCTCCCGGCAATCTTGATTCCAGCTTGTGCTTCTTACTTTCCACAACCAGAGAAAACCCAGGTACAGCAGTAAAGACCAGGGCAACTACAAATAAACAAATAAATACATTTTCAAAAGAAAGAAAGTCAATTTGAAAGGACTTCCTTGGTGGTCCAGAGGCTAAGATCCCGAGTGTCCAATGTGGGTGGTGGGGGGTGGGGGGAGGGGGTGCTGGGCAGCTGGGTTTGATCCTGAACTGGATGGCTGCTGCAACTAAGAGTTGACACGCGACTACTATAAAGATTCCACATGCTGCAACTAAGACCCAGTGCAGCCAAAGAAGGTAAAATAAAAACAAATTTAAGAAAAGAAAGGCAGTTTGAGAGTGTGGACTCTTGGACACTAGAAGTGGCTTTGCCACTGAATTTCATTCAGGAGACATTAACTGAATCACTATTGTGACTCCAGCAAGCCCTGGAGACACAGGGAAATTACATTCAGTCCCAGACCCACCATCCAGGAGACCTAGCACAATGGCTATGAGGGAGACACCTGCTGGTCGCTTTGGGGCAATATAGAGAAAGGAACGTTTTCTCTGGTATTTAAAACAATGAATGTGCCTTCTCTTGGCAGACAGCAAAGAAAAAGAAATTCCAGGCACAAGAACTGAAATCGAAAGTAGGAAGTAGGAAATAGGAACATGTGTAAATAGATAGCTAGTGGGAAACTGCTATAAAACACAGGGAGCCCAGTCTGGTACTCTGTGACAACCTAGAGGGGTGGCATGTGGGGTGAGGGTGGGAGGGAGGGTGTAAATATATGTATAGTTACGACTGATTCACGTTGTACAGCAGAAGCAACACAACTTGGTAAAGCAACTATCCTCTAATTTTATATATCTGTAATATATATTATATATATATATATATATATAATGTATATATTGTTGTTGTTGTTCATTCACTAAGTTGTGTGCAACTCTTTGTGATCCCATGGACTGTAGCCCACCAGGCTTCTATCTCCATGGGATTGCCCAGACAAGAATACTGGAGTGGGTTACCATTTCCTTCTCCAGAGGATCTTCCTGACCCAGGGATCAAACCTCAGTCTCCTGCATTGGCAGGTGGATTCTTCACCGCTGAGTCACCAGGGGTGTCTATGTATACATAAACTATGAAGCAGGAAAATTCATGGCTGGACCATGTCCACATGCTGGGGCAGTGGGGGCATGAATTACTGGACTTGGAGTTTTATCCTGCAGGGAGCAGAGACGCGGCAATGCACTGGCTTAGGAAAAGGGCCACAAAGGTTCCGCCTATCCTGGATTTGATCTGGAAGATGACCAGTAAATATTATTTCCACTCATTTCCTTCCCCCAAACATTCCTCAGCCCCTGCAGTGAGCCCTTCCTCAGCACCTTGCTCTGGCAGATGAGGAACTCATTCCTCCCTTAAGAATAATGTTCTTCATCTACTTCTCTCTACTGCACCAATACCTTAAGTTAATCTTTTCTTTATTTATTTATTCTTAATGGAAGGATAATTGCTTTACAATACTTTGTTGGTTTCTGCCATCCATCAACATGAATCAGCCATAAGTAAACATATGTCCCCTCCCTCCTGAACCTCCCTCCCACCTCCTACCCCTTCCCATCCCTTTAGGTTGTCGCAGAGCCCCTGTTTGAGTTACACAGCAAATTCTCACTGGTTATGTTTTACACTTGGTGTTGTAAGTTTCCATATTACTCTCTCCCTACATCTTACCCTCGCTGTCCTTCCCCTGGCCTGTGTTTGTAAGTCTGTTCTCTATGTCTGCATTTCCATTGCTGCCTTACAAATAGGTACCTCACTACCATCTTTCTAGATTCCATATATATGCATTAACATCTGCTATTTCTTTTTTCTTTCTGACTTACTTTACTCTGTATAATAGACTATAGGTTCATCCACTTGATTAGAACTGACTGTAATGCATTCCTTTTTAAAATGGCTGAGCTATTTCTGCTTTATTGACTATGCCAAAGCCTTTGACTGTGTGGATCACAATAAACTGTGGAAAATTCTTCAAGAGATGGGCATACCAGACCACCTGACCTGCCTCTTGAGAAATCTGTATGCAGGTCAGGAAGCAACAGTTAGAACTGGACATGGAACAACAGACTGGTTCCAAATAGGAAAAGGAGTTCGTCAAGGCTGTATATTGTCACCCTGCTTATTTAACTTATATGCAGAGTACATCATGAGAAACGCTGGGCTGGATGAAGCACAAGATGGAATCAAGATTGCTGGGAGAAATATCAATAACCTCAGATATGCAGATGACACCACCATATGGCAGAAAGTGAAGAGGAACTAAAAAGCCTCTTGATGAAAGTGAAAGAGGAGAGTGAAAAAGTTGGCTTAAAGCTCAACATTCACAAAACGAAAATCATGGCATCTGGTCCCATCACTTCATGGGAAATAGATGGGGAAACAGTGGAAACCGTGTCAGACTTTATTTCTGGGGGGCTCCAAAATCACTGCAGATGGTGATTGCAGCTATGAAATTAAAAGACGCTTACTCCTTGGAAGGAAAGTTATGACCAACCTAGATAGCATATTAAAAAACAGAGACATTACTTTGCCGACAAAGGTCTGTCTAGCCAAGGCTATGGTTTTTCCTGGGGTCATGTATGGATGTGAGAATTGGACTGTGAAGAAGGCTTGAGCGCTGAAGAATTGATGCTTTTGAACTGTGGTGTTGGAGAAGACTCTTGAGAGTCCCTTGGACTGCAAGGAGATCCAACAAGTCCATTCTGAAGGAGATCAGCCCTGGGTGTTCTTTGGAAGGAATGATGCTAAAGCTGAAACTCCAGTACTTTGGCCACCTCATGCGAAGAGTTGACTCATTGGAAAAGACTCTGATACTGGGAAGGATTGGGGACAGGAGGAGAAGGGGATGACAGAGGATGAGATGGCTGGAATGCATCACTGACTCGATGGACATGAGTCTGAGTGAACTCCGGGAGTTGGTGATAGACAGGGAGGCCTGGTGTGCTGCGATTCATGGGGTCGCAAAGAGTCAGACACGACTGAGCAACTGAACTGAACTGAACTAAATATTCCATTGTATATATGTACCACAGCTTCTTTATCCATCCATCTGTTGATGGAATCTAGGTTGCTTCCAGGTCCCAGCAATCCCACTACTAGGTATATACCCTGAGGAACTGAAAAAGACATAAGTATCCCAGTGTTCATGGCAGCACTATTTACAATAGCTAGGATATGGAAACCCTTTGGTTAAGGAATGTGTTGGCAACTTCCCATGTGTATTTGATCTGGTCTCAAATATATGAATCTAGCAGAAAACCTTTAGCACTGACGACAATATAACAGTTGGATTTCCTTTTTATGTCTTTTTACCTTAATTGGTTTCAGAGGAGGAAAAGGGACTGTGACTGCCCCAGGAGTTTGTTGCATCTTCATTGTATTTATCTTGCAATATCCTGAATGATGTATGCACTCTTGTCCCTTGTTCAGGACCGCTTAGATATGAAATCTGAGCCCCAGTGATCTCTAGCACAAACTAGGTACATTATGAATATTTTAGGGAAATTTTTCTATTAAGGATTGGATAGTTGGGACTTCCCTGGTGGTCCAGTGGCTAAGACTCTGTGCTCCCAATGCAAGGGGCCTGGGTTCAATCCCTGGTCAGGGAACTAGGTCCCACATGTAGCAAGTAAGAGTTCACATGCTGCAAAGAAGATCGCAGATCTTATGTGCCTCAAATAAGACCCAGCACAACCAAATAAATAAATGTTTTTAATGGGATTACCTTATTTTTAAAAGAAAGGATTGGACAGTTACGATGAAGGGCTCTTCAAATCCTTGGTCAACATTTTGCTCTCCTCTTTTCTTAGATAAATAAAGGAATGAACCTTATGCTTGGTCTGCTCTTTGATAACTGGAAAAAGTCAGAACTGGCCACATAAGCTGGATAGTTTGATATGTGTGACCAGCAGTACTCTGCATGAAATAATTCTTATCTCCAGCTCAAAGGAAGTCCAGCCCCAGAAACCATGTATTCAACAGAGGTGTATGGAACATCAGAGCCTATCACTAATCCCCTCACTGGGAAGACCACATTGAGCATGACAGACATACTTGTTTCTATGACACTACAGTGGAGTCAGGGGGAGAGGGTAGATGATGAAGAACTGAATCTAGACAAAAATGTCAGGAGTTTGAGGAAGGGAAGGCAAAGGGCTATGAGAGCTTAACAACCTAATGCATAGAGAACAGGGAAGGTTAGGAAGGCTTCATGGAGAAGATGGCACCTCAGTTTTATGAATTTCTCTGTTTACGTATTTGTAGTTATGCTGGTTCTCCTTTGCTAGTTATGGGCTTTCCCTAGTTGCAGTGAGTGAGGGCTCCTCCCTAGTTGCGGTGTATGGGCTTTCACTGCAGTGGCTTCTCTTGCTGTGAACACAGGCTACAGAGCATGAGCTTCAGTAGTTGCGGAGCACGGGCTCAGTTACCCCTCGGTATGTGGGATATTCCCAGACCACGGACTGAACCCATGTTCCCTGCATTGGTAGGCGGATTCTTCACCACTGGACAACCAGGGAAGTCCTGAAGGTGGCATTTCAGCTGAGACATTTGCTGCAGAGGTATAAGAAAGGAAAGGGTGCATTAGGCAGAAGGAATAACATGTGCAAAGGCACTGAGGTAGGGAGGTGATTGTTCCCTTGAGGAAAAGAAGATCAGTCTGACAGGACTCTTGGACAGCAAGGAAAGGAGAGTGGCTCAAACTGACAGGAGTCCAATTACAAAGGAACTTACTCCATATTTCCAAGAACCAGTAGATGGCACTCACGTACACAAGGGATACAATCTGTAACACAACATAAAGCAATGGATTCCAACAATGATAATCACACCAGAAAAGTACGTTTCAGATAAATTACAAAACAGCCATTCATATTTCAGAAGGATTTTGCAGCTCTCAGACTTTCCACAGAGTTGTAATGAGAGATTCTTCTGCTTGTTTTCTCAGCATTTATTGAGCACTTATTAGAGATTCTTAGGTGGCTCAGTGGTAAAGAATATGCCTGCCAATGCAGGAGACTCAGGAGACATGGGATCGATCCCTGGGTTGGGGAGATCCCCTGGAGGAGGGCATGGCAACCCACTCCAGTTCACCTGCTGGAAAAATCTCATGGACATGGAGCCTGGCAAGCTATGGTCCGTGGGGTTGCAAAGAGTTAGATACGACTGAGCATCTGAGCATGAGCATATCAGACACCAAGATATAGGAATTAAACACAGCCAGATGCTGTGGTCCTTGGCCCCCATCCTCTGCCTGCCTTTTGTTTGTGGGAAAGCTTTTGTCAAAGAATAAGCTTAATCAGAGAAGTGATAAAATGTAGAAACAAAGGAAAGCAGTCAAAGGAGACCAAATAACAATTGTTTAGCCATTGTTGTTCAGTTGCTAAGTCGTGTCCAACTCTTTGCAACCCCATGGACTACAGCACACCAGGCTTCCCTGTCCTTCTGTCTCCCGGAGTTTGCTCGGATTCATGTCCATTGAGTTGGTGATGTTTTCTAACCTCTTCATCTTTTAGTCATTAAACATAGACATTTAGTCATTGAACTAAAGAACATTTAGTTCTTTCTCAAGGGCTATAGATAATACTCTGAGCCATATCCTCAAGGCTATGGTTTTTCCTGTGGTCATGTATGGATGTGAGAGTTGGACTGTGAAGAAGGCTGAGCGCCAAAGAATTGATGCTTTTGAACTGTGGTGTTGGAGAAGACTCTTGAGAGTCCCTTGGACTGCAAGGAGATCCAACCAGTCCATTCTGAAGGAGATCAGCTCTGGGATTTCTTTGGAAGGAATGATGCTAAAGCTGAAACTCCAGTACTTTGGCCACCTCATGCAAAGAGTTGACTCGTTGGAAAAGACTCTGGTGCTGGGAGGGATTGGGGGCAGGAGGAGAAGGGGATGACAGAGGATGAGGTGGCTGGATGGCATCACTGACTCGATGGACGTGAGTCTGGGTGAACTTCGGGAGTTGGTGATGGACAGGGAGGCCTGGCGTGCTGCATTTCATGGGGTCGCAAAGAGTCAGACACGACTGAGTGACTGATCTGATCTGATCTGATCTGATGGATAGTGAAATCCCCACCAGGTGGAGAGGTTAACTACATGATGACCAGACTGTAGCCAAGACATAAGCTGACAAATTCTAAGAACTGGCCTCAAGAAATGGAAACAAATCAGCCCTGGAACTGAAGATTAACTGTACTTAAAAGAATCAAGATGATGCTGGCCAGACCACCAATGACCAATTTCAAGATGACTATCAGAGCTGATACCATCAGAGTACCATCAGAGATGGTACTGTTTCTGCATGTAGCCCCCTTCCCTCAGCCTATAAAAGCTTTTGCCCACTGATTGTCTGGGGTGGGGTTGGGGGAGGCAGTTATCCTTTAGACAGGTGTTTGTGCCCCTCGATTGCCAGCATACAGCATGAAGCAAACCAATCTTGCCTCTTTGATATCTTTTGAGCAGTGAGGAGCCAGACCTCACTTTTGGTTATAGGAACACAATGGTGAGCAAGCCCAGAGTGGTCCTACCCTCTCAGGGATACTAGTCTACTGTGGAGAGATGGGAAGGTGTCAATCAATTATTTATATAACACAGTGTAGTGAGCATTATGATGGAAGTAGAAGCACCAGCCGCCCTCAGAGCTCCAGAGACCTTCACCTCTGTATATGATGGGCGGCACGGGATGCTCCCAGAAGCCAGGTGCTTTGCATGTTATGGATCTACTGTACAGGGCACCACATTGCAGGCTGTAGCATTTGGCTCTGTGCACTTGGTGCATGGGTCAAGTAAAGATCACCTTCATTTCCCACCTGTGTTTCTTGGTGTTAATCAAACGCCCAAGTTTGAGCTTGAGACTAAGCAGGAAAACTATCTGGGGACCATTTCTCTAGAGTGGAGTCAAACTGTGGCTCTGTCTCCACTTCAGTCCTGAGGCTTGCATCAGACCTCATTTTCCCAAAGCTCTATGATTGATCTTTAGGGACTCTTTAATTTGTACAAATAATGTGGAGATGGGAATTGTGTATTGAATTTTAATGAGCTCCCAGTTGTCACAGGAAATCCTATTGCTTGTTCAGTAATGAAACTTGGAATTGGCTTCCAAGGATTGTTACGCCAACAGAATTTGGCAGGGTGAGTGTCCTACTGGGCTCTTTAAAAATATCAGTAAAGAAGTCTAACATTGGGACTTCCCTGGTGGCCCAGTGAGTAGGAATTCACCTTCCAATGCAGAAGACTTAAGTTTGATCCCTGGTCAGGATCCCACTTGCTGCAGGGCAACTAAGCCCACGCACCATAGCTACTGAAGCCCTGAGCCTAGAGCCCATGCTCCAAAACAAGAGAAGATAACACAGTGGGACACCTACATGTTGCAACTAGAGAGTAGCCGCTGCTCGCTGCAACAACAGAAAGCCCACTCACAGCAGTGAAGACCCAGCACAGACAAAAATAAATAAATAAGGGTCTAACCTTGTTTATTTCTCTGTGACCTCCAAGAGGGATGCCACTCCAAGGCAGTGGCAGATATGCTCTAAGAACACTGGGGTGGGGCTGGAGGTGACCAGCTCAGATTAATTCTACTAACTGCTTGCAGTGGACACTCTAAGACATTCCTTCAACTAAATTCTCTGGGACATGCTTACTTCTTTAAAGAAAGACTAACTAGCCATCAGTGTGAATTGTTCACTTCCCTTTGGGTTCTTTTCCAGTAGTCATGTACAGATGTGAGAGTTGGACCATAAAGAAGGCTCAGTGCCAAAGAACTAATGTTTTAGAATTGTGGTGTTGGAGAAGACTCTTGAGAGTCCCTTGAACTGCAAGGAGATCAAACCTGTCTATCCTAAAGGAAATCAATCCTGAATATTCATTGGAAGGACTGATGCTGAAGCTAAAACTCCAATACTCTGGCCACCTGATGCGGAGACTTTTCGACCCCATGGACTGCAGGTCTGGTTTCATGTTAATACTGTTTGTTTTATCCTATAAAACTTGGAATGTTGTTAAGCTGGGGCTTGGTTGGCCAGACCCCCTTCAGGGGCCCAATGATCTCAAGGTCCATCCCCTATCTTATCTGTGGTGCCACAAGGCTTGCACTCAGCAGGCAGTCAGGTCACTCACAGTTAGGGCAGTGTCCAGGCAGGTTAGAAGCAAGGTCAGAGGCCTGCTCTGATTTGTCTCTGAAGCCTAAACAGGACATGAGTTTGAGCAAACTCAGGGAGATAGTGAAGGACAGGGAAGCCTGGCCTGCTGCAGTTCACAGGGTCACAAAGAGTCAGACACAACTCAGTGACTGAACAGCAAAACAAGACTATCTATTTAATTTCCCTAAGACTGCAAAGCCCCAAGAAGGCAACCCAGGGACAGCTTTGTCCATCCTGGCTCTTAATCACTGTGGCATGTTGTAGGTACGTGTGAGTTTTTAGGGAATAAGTCAATTGCAAAATGCACCCAAAGAAAGCATAGGGTTTGGTGTGGGAAGACTGCAGATGTGGTGGGGTAGTTAAGCCTGGGCACTGCAACTACTGAGCCTGTGAGCCGCAACTAACCAAGACCACGTGACTAGAGCTGCTCCACAGCAAGAGAAGCCACTGCAATGAGAAGCCGGCATACCACTAGGGCAAGCCTGTGAGCGGTAACAAAGACCCAGTGTAAGAGGAGGGAAAGGGGTAGGACACAGCTTTTGAAAGAATGACACAGGACACAACATAAACCGATTATAATCAAATGGAACCAAGAAGGCAGACAAAACTAGACCTTGATCCTCAATCAGCAAGTGAAAGCACACACCCAGAGGTGCCCTGACAGTTCCAAGGCTGTTAAAAACCACGGAGTGGGCGGTGGCTCAAATCCTGAAAATCACCACCCCTTCCCCAAAATAGGTGGACTAATCCTCCCACTCATTAGCATATGAAATTACCCAGCCTATAAAAACTAACCAGGGGAAATTTTGCATCCCAGCCACATGGGTTTGAGTCCCAACCAAGGTTTTGGCTGGGTTTGCATCCCAAGCAAGGTTTTGACTGGGGGGTTTGAGTCCCAGCCATGTGGTTCAAGTCCCAAGCAGGGTTTTGGCTGGGTTCAAGTCCCAGTCTGTGGTAAACAGTTCACCACAATCAAAAATAAATAAATCTTTAAAAATTTTTGAAAGAAAGCATAGAATTTGACCCGTTTCACCGAATTATTGCAGGGCATCTGGTCAGCCTAGAAACTGCATCTTCTTCAATAGCTAACCTTAAGCTAAACTTTCCAAAAAAAGCAAGCAGCCACTCCCACTTTCTGACAGCTCTTTTCCAAGATCCTTGAAGAGAATTGTATTTTATGTCTTCTCTTCTCCACAGCAGGAATATAGGCACACACCATATCCATCCTCACGCAGTTTCAGCTTCTAAAGAAAAAGAGCCATGACCAAACCTAATTGCCATTTTAGCTAATTCAAAATTACATTTGCTGGAGAAAAGTTGTTCCTACAGATCCTGACTTTGTTGTACCATGACTATGTAGCCATGAGTGATACACTAGCCTGTATATAAGTGAGTCTGGGCCAAGTCTAAGGAAGAGTCATTCCTAATCACCATGCCAGATGCCTATACTTCCAACAGGTCTCGGCTTCAAGAACTCAGGCTTGCAAATGTGGAGGAAACTGTCATATGTTTTAGAATTAACAGAAGGAAGCCATGCATAATTAAGAGATTAAAAGTTTTTTTTAAGGGGTAGAGGTCACATTAAAGGATTGAAGATTTTTAAAAAATAGATTGTAGATCCACTGCATCTACCTAATATAGATCAAAATCACAAAGTTAATAAAGTACTCCAAGAGAGGAAGGCGAGTGTCAGACTCCAAGTAGCCCAGGTAGATGGTCCTAGTTGCAATGGACCTAAGGAAGAATGAGGAGATGTCCCAAGAGAAGCTAGGAGCAGGGAAAGCATTCCAGGCAAAGGAAACCACAGGAGCAAATGCATGGAGGTATGAAGGGCATAGAGAAAGAGAAGAGGACAGACTGGGAATGGGGCTTTGGAGATGTCTTAGAACAATCTCCCTGGGAATCAGAGAGGAGCTTGGACCCTAGGAGAGACTGAAAAGGAAGATGGAGGGGCTGGCTAAGCTAGTGGTAATGCTAAATGAATCTGAGGGGTCCAGCTGTGGGAAATAAAGCCCACTGGCCCAAACGCAAGGGATGGACTTGGAGACATGAAGAGCAGAAAGAAGCGAGGCTTTAATAACCATCTTGCAAGATCCAGTGTCTGGTGGGCAGCCTCACCCAGAGTACTTACAATGGGGTTTTTATCCACTCAGCATGCAAGTCCCTCCCCCAGTCCCTTATTGACTGAGTACTACAGGGTTAACAATCTTCCTGAAGAAGTCACCTGGATTTATTACTCTCTCTTTGGATTTTCCCACGCAAGTATCCTGACAGCTATTACATCAGCAGGCTATCACTCTAGGTTAGTTGTCCTTGAAAATGGACCACTTTAAGTTTTTGTCTCTTATACAGTCACCCCTGACCCACAAGCATCCTGTTTTTTAATGTCAGAAGAAAGCTCCAGGTCTGGGCATCTTATGAAATGAAACTCGGTCCCCTAGACCAGTCAGCTTAGGTTAAATATGCTGCAGTAACAAGTAGTGACCTCAAAATCTTAGTGACTGACAGCCACAAAGCTTCATTTCTTGGTCATGTCAATGTTCGTCATGGCTCAGCAGAAGCTTTCCCTGAGAGGGTCTTCTTCATTGCAGGACCAAGGTTGAAGGAGTGACCCCTCTCTAGGAAGAGCTGGTCTTGTGTCAAGAGCAAAACAACACACACATAAGACTCTTAAGACTCCTTCTTAACAGTGGCACACAGAAATTCCCATAATTCCCATTTCATTTTCTCAAGAAAGAACATGGCCAAATCTGAATTTCATGGGGGTGATCATTAAAATCTTCCTATAGGGATGGGCCTGAGATTGCTCCTGGAGAATTTCTTCTATTCAGCAGAAATTAGGAAAGGAGATAAAGGGTGAGCAAATCTTGTGCCAAGACAAGGTAGCTGGACTTTGGAGAAAAGTCTTTACTGTTGCCTCTGGGATCTCAGTAGTCAGAGAGGACAGGGATGGAGGGTTGAGGAGGCATTGCAAGGAGTGTAAATCAGTCCTGAGGAGTGGAGTGGAGGAGCCCAAGTCAGCAACTCTGCCACTTCTCACAGATGAAAACAAGGGATTCTGATTTGCAAGAGAAGTCATCCCAGTGCCCATGGTGGAGCATCATAATGCAGGCAGGGACAGTTCCATTATCGTACAGTTCACTGGAATCCCAGTTCCTGTAAAGAGAAGCCCACCAAATCCCTCAGAAGTTGGGTTAGGGCCTGGAGTTCCTCAGCCCTACCCTCTGTGAGTGAGGGTTTGGCCCTGAGGCTCTTGGAGCTCCCCAACAGAAGTAATTTATTGAGCCCATCTTACAGTAGCCATCTGGTCAACCCCTTCCTTTTTTTTTTTTTTTTTTTTTCCTTTTCTCTAAGTGGAGACACTGAGCTCAAACAGAAGTGACAATAGACAATGGTCTTCAGAGAAGCTGAGGGTCTCCAAGCTTCTTGGCCACCTTCTCTGACTGTCCCATCCCTCTAGCCCTCTCCCTTTCTCTGAGGTCCTTTTCACCCTGAGGCCAGAGAGACCTTGTCCAAATTCTAGTTTTGGTCAGTTATTATCTATGTGACCATGGCAACTGTCTCAATGTCTCTGAGCCTCTGCTTTCCTCTTTTGCAAAAACTGGAGTATGTTGAAAAGGTGATGACTGGTGCCTGTTAAATATACAGCAAGTGCTTGGACAGCTCAGAGTTTACCGTGGAGATGACTTCTGCCTTGGGCTGGGACCCATATAGACAGGAAAACGCGAGGCAGCAGAGGGAAACATCACAAGTAAAGACAAAGAAGGTGAGGATACAGGTAAATTCTGGGGAGGTACAGTGGGCTCAATTTTGTCCCCAAGAAAAAGATATGCCTATATCTGGAGAAAAACATGATTTGAAAGGATACATCCATCTGAATGTTCATTGCAGCACTGTTTATAATAGCCAAGACATGAAAGCAAACTAAATGTCCATCAGCAGGGAGCTAAAGAAGATGTGATACATATATACAATGGAATATTACTCAGCCATTAAAAAGAATGAAATAATGCCATTGATGAAAACATGAATGGACCTAGAGATTGTCATACTAAATAAAGTAAGTCAGACAGAGAAGGTGAAATGTCATATAACATACCTTATATGTGGACTCTAAAAAGAAAACATACAAATGAGCTTACTTACAAAACAGAAAGAGACTTAGAAAATGAACTTATTGTTACTGGGGGAAAGGGATAGTTAGGAAGTTTGGGATGGACATGTACACACTGTTATATCTAAAATGGATAACCAAAAGGACCTCTTGGTCCTTGGAACCAAGGAAGCATATGGAACTCTGCTCAGTGTTATGTGGCAGCCTGGATGGGAGGGGGGTTGGGGGCAGAATGGATACATGTATACATATGGCTGAATCCCTTCATTGTCCACCTGAAACTATCACAACATTGTTAGTCAGCTATACCCCAATACAAAATAAAAAGTTAAAAAAAAAAAAGAAAAGAAAAGATATGCCTACATCCTAGCCCCTGGTACCTATGAATGTGACTTTACTTGGGAAAAGCATCTTTTAAGATGCAGCCTGATCTTCATATCCACCTGATGCGAAGAACTGACTCATTTAAAAGACCCTGATGCTGGGTCTTTCAAGCATCTTTTAAAGATTGAAGGTGGAAGGAGAAGAATGAGATGACAGAGGATGAAACGGTTGGATGGCATCACCAACTCAGTGGACATGAGTTTGAGTAAGCTCCAGGAGTTGGTGACAGACAGGGAAGCCTGGCATGCTGCAGTCCATGGCATCGCAAAGAGTTGGACATGACTGAGCAACCAAACTGAACTGAACTGAAGATGCAATTAAGTGAAAGATCTTGAGATCATTTTGAATTGAGTGAGCCCTAAATCCAAGGACAAGTATCCATGTAAGGAGAAAAGGAGATACATATACAGGGGAGAAGGCCATGTGAAGATGGAGGCAGAGACTGGAGTGATGTGGCCACAAGCCAAGAACACCTGTAGCCACAAAAACTGAAAGAGATAAGGAAGGATTCTACCCTAGAAGCTCTGGAGGGAATGTAGCCCTACCAACACTTTTATTTGGGACTCCTAGCCTCTAGAACTGTGAGAGAATAAATTTCTGTTGTTTGTAGTCACCCCGTTTCTAGTGCTCTGTTACAGTAGTCACAGAAAACTCATACAGTTGGCAAGTGCTACATTATTATACCTGGACTGCAAGGAGCTCAAACCAGTTAATCCTAAAGGACTATTCATTGGAAGGATTGGTGCTGAAGCTGAAGTGCCAATACTTTGGCCACCTGATGTGAACAGCTGACTCATTGGAAAAGACCTCAATGCTGGGAAAGATTGAAGGCAAAAGGAGAAGGGGGCAGCAGAGGATGAGATGGCTAAATAGCATCACTGACTCAATGAATATGAATTTGAACAAACTCCAGGAGATAGTGAAGGACAGGGAAGCCTGGCATGTTGCAGTCCATGGGGTCACAAAGCATCGGATACAACTTAGCAACTGAACACACATT
This sequence comes from Bos taurus, assembly GCF_002263795.3. NCBI lineage: Eukaryota > Metazoa > Chordata > Mammalia > Artiodactyla > Bovidae > Bos > Bos taurus. The sequence goes on along the minus strand of NC_037334.1, from coordinate 7,009,383 downwards.
CATGAGTAGGCCCAGTTCACACCTCAGCACACTGGAGGCTCTGAGAAGTTCTGCAACAAAGAAACCAGACCGGCATTAAATCCACTGTTTCTCAAGCATTTAAACTGAGAAAACTATTTTTGAGTAACAGAATAGCAATAGCTGATATAATAGAAAGGATGTCAGGTGGTTCGGAGCTGCTGCGGGTGATCTTATAATTGTGAATGAATGAATGGAGAATAACTGTAGTCATAAACTCAGTCCTTAAAAGTCCTTCAGTCTCTCAGAGGGAGACTGTTTTGTGTAGCAGAGGGAAACTGCATCCCAGACAGGGAGAATCACGTGTAGGTGGGGGTTGAACCATCAGTCCACCTGGGGCAACTCGTTGGCCCTGGAAGAGTATGCCCAGTTGATGTCAGGGAGTCCTAGATGGGAAAAGGCACATTCGCAAGGTGGAATTCCATAAAAGCTGAAAGGATCGAGGTCCAGGGGGTTGAGGAGGGCTAATGTGCAGAGGAACCCACAGGTGGGCAGACAGACAGATGCAGCCTCAAAGAGCATTGCTTTCCATCCTGACTCCAAACCCCAGACCCACTGTGTGCTTGTCATATGGCCTCAGACAAGTTACCCATCCCTTGGTTTCCCCATCCGTACAAAGGAAAGTATTGAGTCTCCACCTCCTAGTATATTCTCAAGATCAAAAGAGTCAATTGGGACTTTCCTGGTGATGCAGTGGATAGGAATCTGCTTTGCAGTGCAGAGGAAATGGGTTCATTCCCTGGTTCAGGAAGATTCCACATGCCACGGAGCAACAAAGCCCGTGCACCACAACTCCTGAGCCCAAGCTCTAGAGCTAGTGAGCCACAGCTCCTGAGCCCACATGCTGCAGCCACTGAAGCCTGCACACTCTGCAGGCCTGTGAGCCACAGCTCCTGAGCCCACATGCTGCAGCCACTGAAGCCTGCACACTCTGCAGGCCTATGAGCCACAGCTCCTGAACCTGTGCCGTAACTAATGAAACCGTGCCTAGAGCCTGTACTCTGCAACAGGAGAAGCCATCACAATGAGGAGTTCTCGTTCATTGCAACTGCAGAAATCGCATGCACAGCAGCAAAGACCCAGTGCAACAAAAACTAAATTTAATTAATTAATTTTTAAAGAAGAGTAAATTGTGTGAAGCATGAGCCCCCAGAAAGAAGCACTGGATAAATATTGTGAGTCCCCCTTAAGAATAGTGCATGTCAGAGCAAGGGATTTGACCTGAAGGCAGTAGGAATATTTCTGGCTGAAAACTCAATTCAAAGAATATTCTTGATGCCCTACTTGGGCCAAGCCTTGTTCCTGGCCTCAGAGACACAGAGATTATTAAACCCAGCCCCAGACTCATGATCAAGACACCTCAATACAACATGAAGTGCTAGGAAGAAGGCCTCTGATGATGCCACCAGAATATATGGAGAAAGGGATGTCTATATTGGGTTTTTAACAGGTGACTAAGAGTTCTCCATGCAGACAGCAAGAGGAAGGGCATGCCAAGCAGGGAAATCCATGTGATTCAGAGCCTGGGGACAGGACTCAGTATACAGAGTCCATACCTTGCATATCAGAGCAGTGAGGTTGAGTTCAGGCAAAGTGTGTGTGTGTGTGTGTGTGTGTGTGTGTGTGTGTTAGTCATTCAGTCGTGTCCGACTGTTGTGACCCCATGGACTGTAGCCCACCAGGATCCTCTGTCCATGGGATTTCACAGGCAAGCATACTGGAGTGGGGTGTCATTCCCTTCTCCAGGGGATCTTCCTGACTCAAGGAGCGAACCCAGGTCTCCGGCACTGCAGGCAGATTCTTTACCATCTGAGCCACCAGGGAAGCCCTCAGGCAAAATGAGGCAGGACTTAAAGACCACACTAGGAGTATTATGTGTCCAAAGGGGACAGGGAAATGAACCCCCAAATTATTTTAGAATCACTCCCCCACCCTGTTAAGTGTCTGCCTTTCTCTTTTGAATCTGTTCTGCTTGGATATTGATGATAACCAGGTGAGCTAGCTTCTGGGCACAAGCATCATTAGCCTGGGTTCAGGTGAGGCTGTCCGAGGAGAAAAAGTATCAGGAGCCCTGAAAGGCTGTCCAATTCAGGGGGCAGTCATGGCAGGATTCTGTGTGCAGAGAGGCATGAGCAAAGTCAGCATATCCAGCTTTCCATCCAATGAAGAGACATGTCACCCACCACCCCCCAGTTACATTCCTGATGCCCATCACTTGAACACATCTAATAATTGGAAACTCACTACCTAGTGAGCTGGTGCTTCCCATTACTGCACCATATCAGAAGGAAATAAAAAACTGCTACAATATCCTATTAAGTGGTGGAAAGGGACTCAAAAATATACTGTGAATAATATGCTATTTTTATATGTAACCGAAGCACATGTGTTTGATGTTCTTTATTTGCTCAAAGATTTTAGAGCAGTGGTTCTCAAGCAGAGAAAATTCTGCCCCCAGGGCGACATTGGGCAACATCCAGAGATACTTTTTATTTGTTACAACTGGTGAGTCAAAGCCAGGAATGTTGCCAAGCACCCTATAAGATACAGGACAGTTCACTATTAGGAACACTGATCCAGCCTCAAATGTCAATAGTACTGAGTGCAAGAAACTCTGCTCTTACAGAATTAAAATTTAAAAACTAAACTGGAAACAACATAAATGTGCACTGAATGGACAAAGCTGTGATATGCACGTACAATGGAACACTGCTGCTGCAGCTGCTGCTAAGTCGCTTCAGTCGTGTCCAACTCTGTGCGACCCCATGGACTGCACCCCACCAGGCTCCCTTGTCCCTGGGATTCTCCAGGCAAGAACATTGGAGTGGGTTGCCATTTCCCTCTCCAATGCATGAAAGTGAAAAGTGAAAGGGAAGTCGCTCAGTTTTGTCCGACTCTTAGCGACCCCATGGACTGCAGCCTACTAGGCTCCTCCATCCATGGGATTTTCCAGGCAAGAGGACTGGAGTGGGGTGCCATTGCCTTCTCTGCAATGGAATACTACTCAGCCATAAAAAAAACAATGAAATAATGTCATTTGCAGCAATCTGGATGGACGTAGAGATCATCATGCTAAGTGAAGTAAGTCAGAAAAAGAAAGACAAATACCATATGATACCACTTACATGTTAAATATAAAATATGACACAAACTTATGTATTAAACAGACTCATTGACACAGGTAATAGATTTGCAGTTGTCAATGGGGAGGGGGACTGGGGGAGGGATGTACCGGGGTTTGGGATTAGTAAATGCCAACTATTATATGTTGAATGAATAAACAACAGGGCCCTACTGTTATAGCAGAGGGAACTATATTCAATATCCTGTGGTACCTAGCCACTACACCACCAGGGAACCGTAGGACATAGAAGCAATCTAGATGTCCACAGACAGATGGATGGATAAAGAAATTGCGGTACACATGTACAATCGAATATTATTCAGCCATAAAAAGGAACAATTGTGAGTCAGCTGTAGTGAGGTGGATGAACCTAGAGCTTGTTACACAGAATGAAGTAAGTCAGGGAGAAAAACAAGTATAGTATATTAAAGCATATATGTGGAATCTAAGAAAATGGTACTGATGGATCTATCTGGGGGAAGGAATGAAGGCATAGGCATAGAGAACAGACTTGTGAACCCAGTAGGGGAAGGGGTGGGTGGAATAAATTGAGAAAGTAGCGGATCAGTCACAACTATAACTATATATATATATATATATATATATATATATATATATATATATCTCCTCTCTCTTGAGCCTCCCTGCCACTCCACCCCCATCCCACCCCTCTAGGTCATCACCGAGTGCCAGACTGGGCTCTCTATGTCATACAGCAGCTTTCCACTATCTATTTTACACATGATAGTGTATATATGTCAATGCCAACTTATCCACATTGCTTGTGGATGTCACATTTGTGAATTCACCTTCTGGCTAAAATGTATTGATCTTCCTGATCCAGGGATCAAACCGCCGTCTTCTAGAGCTTCTGTGTTGCAGGTGGATTCTTTACCAATGAGCCACCGGGGAAGCCCAGTGTATCTCAACCACCCCATGCAAAAGTTATATAAAAAAAAAATATGCAGCTCCAAGGATTCCCTGGTCGTCCAGTGGTCAGGATTCCATGCTTCCTCTGCAGGGAGCACAGATTCTATATCTGGTGGGGGAACTAAAATCCCACAAGCCACACAGCATGGCCCAGTAAATAAATAAAGTGAAGCTTTGAAAAGAATATGTAGCACCCAGGACACCCCCTCCAGAATCCAATCCAATAGAGTTGTTTGGGACCCAAGACTTTGTATTTTAGCAAACTCTCTCAGTACTTCACAGGTGGCTCTAGTGGTAAAGAACACACCTGCCAGTGCAAGAGACGCAGGTTCGATCCCTGGGTTGGGAAGATTCCCTGGAGGAGGGCTTGGCAACCCATTCCAGTATTCTTGTCTGGAGAATCCCACGGACAGAGGAACCTGGCAGGCTACAGTCCACGGGGTCGCAAAGAGTCAGACACGAGTCAGACAGACTGAGCAACTGAGCACTGGGTACTTTTTTTTTTTTTACTTTACAATATTGTATTGGTTTTGCCATACATCAACGTGCGTTAAAATGCAGAGAAAAACCAACCATGTCTTGTGGCATGCTGAGGTGTGGAGATTGAAAGTGGAGACTCTGGATCCTGACAACCACTCCTGAAAAATATACTCTTTAATTTCCTCCCATTTTACAGTTGGGGAAACTGAGGCTCAAAGAGGTTAAGTGAGTGCTCCATGATCCTAAGCCCAGACCAGGACAGGGTATCTCAAAAGCCTTACTTTTCTGAGAGCCCTCCACTGCAGACATGGTCTAACCATGTCACTCCTACTTTGTAAAAAGACCAGAGAAGCCTTTGATGGGGTACCCCTCTGAGACCCACTGTGGGACAGCCCCTTCCCTTTCCCTCCACTCCTCACCATTGCCTGTAAGCACAGCTTTCATTTGACGGAATATTTCACCCCTAATGAAGTCCCGGTCATGTCCAGCATCGGCCAGTCCCTGTGTCACTGGGAACCCCAAAGAGGAAGGGCTGGTGAATGTCTTGGCAGAGAGAGGGGATGCGTTTTGCATTCCTGGGAGGGACCAACCCTTTTGACCCACATTTACCTTTTTCATTCACTTCCTCCTGCACCTGCTTTGTCATCTTCAAGACTGAAGAGAATATATACAATGGAATATTACTCAGCCATAAAAAGGAACAGATGTGAGTCAGCTGAACTGAGGTGGATGAACCTAGAGCCTGTTTTGCGGAGTGAAATGAGTCAGAAAGAGAAAAACAAATGTTGTATATTAAGGCTTATATATGGAATCTAGAAAAATGGTGCTGATGAACCTGCTTGCAGAACAACATCAGAGACACAGATGTAGAGAACAGACTAGTAGACACAGCAGGGGGGAGGAGACAAATCGAGAGGTATACACTATTGTGTGTAAAATAGATAGCTAGTGGGAAGCTGCTATATAACACAGACAGCCCAGCCCCAGCTCTGTGATGACCTAGAGGGATGGGATGGGAGGATGGTGGGAGGGAGGCTCAAGGGGGAAAGGATGTATACTTATACTTATGCCTGATTTGCTTGGTTGTATGGCAGAAACCAACACAACTTTGTAAAGCAATTATCCTCCAATTCAAAATAAAAAAATAAAAATAAAGACTGATGAGAGGTACAAGCACCATGTTCCGAACCCCCAGAAATTCCTTGGGGTCTTTCTCTGTTCCTCAAACCCGAAGGGCCAAGACTTTCTCTCAGTCCTGGGACAGGGTACTCTGAGGCTCTGAAATGCCCCACCCATTTTTCAGATAAGAAAAACCAAGCTCAGAAAGGTAAATGCCCTTGTTTAAGGCAACCAGCTAGTGAACATCACAGCAAGGATTTTATCCAAGCATATCTGACTGCAGAGTCAATTCTCTATACAAAGTCAGTAGGGAACCTGAAGTTCTAGTTGGATGAGCTTTGGGAAGACACTCATTAATGACTTAGGCCAACTCTCATTTCTTCTTTAGCCAATGCAGATTCTCAATGTCTCTGAAGCTAGTGGGGAGGTCAGCTCCTTTCTGTCACCATTGTCATCCCCCCAGGGACACAGACCAGCCACTGCAGTGCCAGCCCTGCAGACCCACTTCTGCAGGTTGGGAGCTGATGCACCTGCTTGTCTAGAGCCACACTGTCTCGCCTGGCCCAGCTGTCTTACCTTTGATCAGGACCATGCTAAGGATAATAACCTTGAGAAGCAGGATCAGGGACACAGCAAGGCAGAGATGCTTCCAGGTCTTGTCCTGGGACTTATGTCCCCATTGCCCTGGAGGGAAAGCAGGTCAGCCTCCTTCTCCTTCTTCCAGGGACATACACTCTCTTGTTCAGGTGGCTAAATGTACTGTCAGACCAGATGGGGGAAATCACCATATCCCTGGTGATATTCTGTGTTCCCTACTAGACCAACTTGATGTTGAAAACTCAGGAAAGGCTGGGAAAAGAAATCCATTATTTCAGGATGAAGCGTCGTGAGGGTGAAGGCTGATGAGGTGAGGAAGGGACCTCAGTTAAGTTCAAACTCCAAGCATTGTTTTCCTCTGACCTGTGGTTAGGGTGTTGATACAGCCCAGCACCCAGCTCTTGATGGTATGGAAAAGGGCTCCTGGTCCCCGATCCTTAACTCACCAGTTTCCCCTAACAGCAGGGAGAGGCTGGCTCTCAACGCTGTAGGATCCCTGGGATCTCTGTAGTCTCAGGCTTCAGCCATGGTTTCAGATTGCTCAGCTCTGAGATGCCCCCACCCCTGAGGGTTGTGCTGGGCATTGCCACTCTGCCCTTGAAAGGAAACACACAAACACACACCGCTTCCCCAGCTCTTCTACATTTCTCTTACTTCCTGGCTCAGCATGGGGCCCAGGATCTCTAGATGGCTGATGAGCAAGTATTATAATAGAGGGAGGGACCTGGGCACCTGAGTGCAAGAGGCAGTGGATGCCCAAGTGGTTAAAACACAAAATGACCCAGAACTAAATCCATTGAGAAATTTATAGACGTAATGGAAATGTTCTCTGTCTTGATTGTGGTGGTGGTTCCATGCCAAATTCATTAAAATATATAATTTAGAATAAGGGCTGGACGTCCCTGGGGGCGCAGTGGATAGGAATCTGCCTGCCAATGCAGGGGGCACAGGTTTGATCCCTGGTCTGAGAAGATTCCACGACTAATTAAGTCCATGTGACACAATTACTTAGCTGTACTCTGGAGCCTGGGAGCCGAAAATACTGAGCCCACGTGCTGCAAGTACTGAAGCCTGTGGACCCGGAGCCTGTGCTCTACAACAGGAGAAGCCACTGCGATGAGAAGCCCATGCACCACAGCTAGAGAGGAGCCCCTGTGTGCGGCCCCTAGAGAAAGCCTGCGCCCAGCAACAAAGACCAGTGCCATCAAAAATATGACTAACCAGTGAATGAACTGAGGGCTATGTGCCTAGCTGATTCACTTTGCTGTGCAGTTGAAACTGGAGAAGGAAATGGCAACCCACTCCAGTATTCTTGCCTGGAGAATTCCACAGATAGAGGCACCTGGTGGGCTACAGTCCATGGAATCACAAAGAGTCGGACATGACTCAGCGACTTTCACTTCACTTACAGTAGAAATTAACACAACATTGTAAAACATATAAAAAAATATAAAAAATTTTAATGCAAGAAAACATGATGAAAAATATATATGAAAATATTTCATTATATATAAAAATATAATGAAAAAATAAATAGAAACTTATCCAGAAAAACTCTTTAAAATTTTTGAGTTATTTTAATATTAATATTTTTATTTTTATTGGCAATCAATGTTGATTTTATTGCTTAAGTGCAATTAAAGAGTATTGTCTTATTTAACTTATAAGACAAATGTTCATTTTGTTTTTGGAATAAAGAGAATAGAAGTTAAAAATAAAATAAAACAAATGCATTTATGTAAATTATATATAATGGAGCTCTTAATGGCAAAACTAAATTATATTGTTTATGGATATACACAGGAGTAGAAAACAGCAAAGAAAATCAGTAAATGATTATCAAAAATTCAAGATAATAGATAACTGGAGAATTAAACTATGTGATGAGAGAGGAATATGTGGAGGCTTCTGGGTCTAGGACAAGCATCTTTTGCTGTGCCTGGGTTGCAGACATATGAACATTCATAATGTATTAATAATTAGCCATTGAATAAATATCCATTATATTTATGTCAATGCATGTTTTTATTTTGCATTATTGTTGTTGTTCAGTCACTAAGTCATGTTCAACTCTTTGCAACCCCATGGTCACACGTCAGGCTCCCCTGTCCTTCACTATCTCCCAGAGTTTGCTGAGACTCATTTCCATAGAGTCGGTGATCCCACCCAACTATCTCATCCTCCGCCACCCTATTATCCTGCCTTCAATTTTCCCAGCATCAGGGTCTTTTCCAACGAGTCAGCTCTTTACACCAGGTGGCCAAAGTATTGGAGCTTAAGCATCAGTACTTCCAGTGAATATTCAGGGTTGAATTCCTTTAGGATTCACTGTCAAGAGCCAGTTAACTTGGTTAAGCGTGGTTGGTCCCAAATCACAGGTTCAATCTCGTATTCAATCTCTGTGGTCTCCTCAGCAAGGAGGTTGCCAACTGTTTGGAGAAGGAAATGGCAAACCACTTCAGTATTCTTGCCTTGAGAACCTCATGAACAGTATTCACATTATATTTCACAATAAAATGTTAAAGATGTTGTGATAAGGGATACAAAAATACTTTGCAAAGTTAAACTGCTATATAATTGCTAAGCATTAGATAGACAGGTGAATATACTTTGGTACATATACTATTATGTTAAGGGGCTTTTATAACCCTCTTTTGTTTTTTGTGATGAAACTTTTTTTTTAATGAATTTTTCCATTTGAATGACCTACTTGAGATCCATATATCATCACCAATGGCATTTTCTAAGTACCTACTTTTGAGGTCAGCATAATAATAATATCATCTTATTTTTGAACAATATTGCTGGCTCCTATGCAACTACCTATTCAGATTCTTTTTCTATTTAGTATTTTCTAAAATATAATTCCATGGACCGAAGCACCCCAGGCTTCCCTGTCCATCATCAACTCCCAGAGCTTGCTCAAGCTCATGTCCATCGAGTCGGTGATGCCATCCAACCATCTCATCCTCTGTCATCCCCTTCTCCTCCTGCCTTCAATCTTTCCCAGCATCAGGGTCTTTTCCAATGAGTCAGTTTTTCACATCAGGTGGCCAAAGTATTGGAGTTTCAGCTTTAGCATCAGTCCTTCCAATGAATATTCAGGACCAGTTTCCTTTAGGATTAACTGGTTTGATCTCCTTGCAGTCCAAGGGACTCTCAAGAGTCTTCTCCAACACCACAGTTCAAACACATCAATTCTTAAGCACTCAGCTTTCTTTATAGTCCAACTCTCACATCCATATATGAGTACTGGAAACAAAATGACTACTGCATTTGCAGTGGTATTTTGTACTAGTCACTCCTTTTTATTTTCTTTATTGTCTGGTATTTTGACACCTATTGCTGATCCCGGAGAGACTAGCCAATTCCTGGAGACAGCAAACAACTTACCCAAAAGCATGCTTTTCATATGTAAACCGACTACAACCCCAATGGCCTCTTTTGTCTAGTTCCTATACCTCAAGCCAGGATCCACCTGCCAAGCCAGGTACCAGAAAACTAGGGAAAGCCCTTATGCTCCAGAGCCCGCCAAAATTATTCAAGTTAGCCACTGCTAAGCCTGTTTCTTCTCACAGAGACCACATTAGAAACTCTTGCTCATGTGTTCTTCTCCCTCCCTCTATCTCCTGACTGACGCTTCTGCTTGCCAATGTGGCTCTGTGTGGCATACCATGCCTCCTGTTTCTGGGGAAACATGAGTAAAAACTTCATCTGTGGCACTAATTCCCATGTCTGTGTGTCTTGCCATAACTGACTAAAACAAGTGCAAGTTCCAGTTTTAAAATAAGTAAGTCATGGCAATGGGATGTACAGTATGGTGACGGTAGGTAATTAGTATTGTATTACATATTTTAATATTTCCCTTGTGGCTCAGCTGGTAAAGAATCTGCCTGCAATGCGGGAGACCTGGGTTCGATCCCTGGGTTAGGAAGATCCCCTGGAGAAGGGAAAGGCTACCCACTCCAGTATTTGGCCCTGGAGAATTCCATGGACTGTAGAGTCCATGGGGTCACAAAGAGTCAGACATGACTGAGCGACCTTCACTTTCACATATTTTAAAGTTGCTAAGAGAATGAATCTTGAAGTCCTCATCACCGGAAGGAAACTGTTTTTGTAGCTATCTACTGTGGAGGATGTCAACTAGATTTATGTGGTGATCATATTGCAATGTATACAAATGTCAAATTGTTACATTGTATGACTTCAACCAGTATAACACTTATAGGCCAATTATACCTCAATAAAATAATAAACAAGTCTTCAGTTCAGTTCAGTTCAGTCGCTCAGTCATGTCCAACTCTTTGCGACCCCATGAACCACAGCATGCCAGGCTTCCCTGTCCATCACCAACTCCCAGAGTCCACTCAGACTCACATCCATTGAGTCAGTGATGCCATCCAGCCATCTCATCCTCTGTCGTCCCCTTCTCCTCCTGACCCCAATCCTTCCCAGCATCAGAGTCTTTTCCAATGAGTCAACTCTTTGCGTGAGGTGGCCAAAGTACTGGAGTTTCAGCTTTAGCATCATTCCTTCCAAAGAAATCCCAGGGCTGATCTCCTTTAGAATGGACTGGTTGGATCTCCTTGCAGTCCAAGGGACTCTCAAGAGTCTTCTCCAACACCACAGTTCAAAAGCATCAATTCTTCAGTGCTCAGTTTTCTTCACAGTCCAACTCTCACATCCATACATGACCACTGGAAAAACCATAGCCTTGACTAGATGGACCTTTATTGGCAAAGTAACGTCTCTGCTTTTCAGTATGGTATCCTTAAAACATATTCACATCAAATTCAATCATACATCCTGTTCTTCCTAATTCTTTATCAAGCTCACTCTAATCTGCTCTTCCTGATTCTTTATCAGTCCCTCCTTTGCTTCCCCCTGACAATATATCTAGTACATATGTTGGTCACATAGTTCAAAATTCCTCAGTAAGTTTAAATTCAGTTTCCCACAAGGTTATGTTGTCTGATGCTGGATCTCTCCCTGATAGATTAAAGGAGAAAGCCATTCCCTGGTGGCTCAAACAGTAAAGAATCTGCCTGCCAGGCAGGAAACCCAGGTTCAGTCCCTGGGTCTAAAAAATCCCCTGGAGAAGGAAATGGCAAGCCACTCCAGTATTCTTGCCTGGAAAATTCCATGGACAGAGGAGTCTGGTGGGCTACAGTCCATGGGATCTCAAAGAGCCAGACATGACTGAGCAACTAACTTTGCCTTTTTCCACTCTCATTCCCCACCACTATTCCCTGCTGGACTCTAGGGGGAATCTAGATGGAAGCATGATTTACACTGAGGATTTAAAATACCTTATAGTAAATTCCCTGGCAGTCCAGTAGTTAGGACTCCGCACTCTGACTGCTAAGGTAGTTGTTGTTTAATTGCTAAGTCCTGTCCAACTCTTGTGGACCCCATGGATTGTAGCCTGCCAGGCTCCTCTGTCCATGGGATTCTCCAGGCAAGAATGCTGGAGTGGATTGCCATTTCCTTCTCCAGGGAACCTTTCCCACCCAAGGATCAAACCCATGTCTCCTGCAATGAAGGCAGATTCTTTTACTGCTGAGCCACCAGGGAAGGGTCCAGGTTCAATCCATGGTCAGGAAACTAACATCCCAGAAGCCACATGGTGTGGGCTAAAATAAATAAATAAATGATAAAATAACTTACAAACCTAGCTGAGGCTTCTACAGAGAGAAATGTTGCGAGTGAGAATTAATGGACGCAAAGAAGCAGAGCCCCTCCTCTCCTGTGATCAGAGCAAGTGCATAACACCAAGGTCCAGCCAGTGAAATGGGATTAAAGGTCTCACTTGCCCAGCTCCCTGTCTTGTCTGCTTCCCACAGTCTGAGGGGAGGTTTGGACCCTAGAACGCTGAGCTTCTGTGGATCCCTCTCGTGCCTTACGTGCCTTCAGACCAGGCTGCAGCTCACTCTGCTCTAAGCTGCTCCTGACTAAGCAGAATTTTCTCCCCAAATCCTTGAAAGGAAACCTCTCCTTTCAAACCTGCTACATCTCTCCTTATTCCTTGTCTCAGCATAGGAATCAAACCTCTAGACAACTTACCATTCAAAGAGAATGGCAGGGGAAGAAACACAGGAAGCTGATGCTAAAGGGTATGAGCCACGTGCGTGCGTGCTAAGTCGCTTCAACCATGTCCGGCTCTTTGCAACCCTACGGATGTAACCCACCAGTCTGCTCTGTCCATGGGATTCTCCAGGCTAGAATACTGGAGTGGGTAGCCATTCCCTCCTCCGGGGGATCTTCCCAACCCAGGAATCAAACCCGAGTCTCTTACATCTCCTGCATTGGCAGGCAGGTTCTTCACCACGAGCACCACCTGGGGAGGCCATGAGCCACAGGCCTCTTGGAACAAGGTTGTGGGCCTACACCTACCACCTGAACCACTCCCCTGCACGTATGCCTCATCCAGATACTGGTCAGCTTAGCACCCAGTGGGCATCCTTCCAGGTGTGAAAGTGAAAGTCACTCAGTTGCAACCCCATGGATGCAAAGGCTCGTCTGTCCATGGGATTCTCCAGGCAAGAATACTGGAGTCGGTTGCCGTTTCCTTCTCCATTAACTTTCTCTGTGGTCTCTTTTTTTTTCCTCTTTCCTTTTCTTTTTTTAATGTGGACCATCTGGGGCAATTGCCTTCAGCATGAAGAACTCCCTTCAGTGTTGCTTGTAAGATGTCTCTCCTAGCAATAAATTCACCCAGTTTTTAATCTTGAAATGTCTCTCACTTTCATTTTTGAAAGATAGCTTCACTGAAAATATGACTCTTCCGTGTTTCATCCCCTGATCTGGCAGTCTCTTCACTGAGACACAGGCTTATGGAACCTTGAAAAAGTGAAGAGTGAAAGTGTTAGTCACTCAGTCATGTCCGACTCTTTGTGACACCATGGACTATAGCCCACCAAGCTCCTCTGTCCATGGGATTGTCCAGGCAAGAATACTGGAGTGGGTTGCCACGCCCTCATTTCAGGGGATCTTCCCGATCCAGGGACCGAACTCGTTTCCTGCATTGCAGGCAGCTTCTTTACCATCGGAGCCACCAGGGAAGTTTATGGAACCATAAAAACAGACAATTACTAAGGACCTACTCCTCCGAAGATTCTCAGAGGAGCAACAGGATGCGAAGTTTCTCTTTGAGCCGAATTTGATCTTCATGTCTAAGTACCTACTAATATCATGTCTGACCTCCTCCTCCATACCCTAAGGGCTTCATCTTCTCTAATTCCTCCTTTAGTTGACACCTTTTTACCACCACCATGGTCCTCAAAGTACCAGACAACATCAAGAAAGAAGCAAAGCAGTCATGTTTGCAAATTGCCTCACCTAGATATCCCTTGTCATGGTTTTAGCTGGGATGAACAATTGACTATGTTCACCCAACGATGAATCCTTGACTATGATTTGTGTGTGGCCACTGTTCTTGCCTGCCTTCATGACTTTATGAAGTCACAGCCAGTTCTGTGTCTTGGCTTATTACTCTTGTGTACTTATGCTTCGTCATCTGATATTGGCTTAGATATCATTGCCTGAACACTAAGACCCTTCCTTTTTCTTCAGTGACCTTGTCACAGTCCTCAGGGATTCTAACACCATCAGTCTTTACTTATTTCTCTAGTGTCTGTGAATTCTGTGAGCACCCTCAGAGACTATAGATTAGAGAAGGGAATTATTCTAGTATAAGAAAGTGGGGCTATTTCCTGGCTATTTCTCCAACATCACAATTTTATTGCTTCTTTCAGAAGATTCTTTGAAGGTCAGAAATGTTATTTATGTGTATACACACAAGTGAGTGCATGCTAAAAAAAAAAAAAGATTCTCACACCCCTTCTCTCACAAGAGGACAAGTAGGGCTTCCCTGCCATCTCATTGTTAAAGAATCCACTTGCCAAAGCCGGCGACACAGGTTTGATCCCTGATCCAGGAAGACACCACATGCCGTAGAACAACTAAGCCCAAAACATGTCACAACTATTGAGCCTGTGCTCTGGAGCCCGGGAGCCACAGCTCCAGAAGCCTGAGCACCCTAGAGCCTGTGCTCCACAACAAGAGGAGCTGCCGGGGTCCAGCCCCGGCTGATCCAGGGTATTCGAAGCGGGGATGGCTTCAGCGAGGATCAGGATACAATAGCTTCAATTAGATATTAATTAAAGATATAAAGAGTAATAGAATAAGGATAGCTCAGTAGGAAAATTCAGTGGAGAAAAGAGGCTGAGTAGCTTGGTTTACACGGGAGACCAATAAAACTTCAAGACAAGAAGTTTGCACCACTTATGTAGGCCGCAGGTGTCCTTCCATTCTCCCGAAGGAGAGGAGACACTGAGACCTCCCCGGTCGGATCTTAGAAGCCCAGGCATAATTAGTAAGCATGGTGGGTTCCACGCTCCAGATGGAGACTCAGCCAGAGTGAGAGAGAGAGCGACATGGGGAGACCAGTATTTCGAGAAACTGATCCCAATTCTTTATTTTCCATGGTCTACTTTTATACACTGAGATGTTATGCAAAAGTCACGCGGGGTCAGCAGTCCTGACTTTTATCAAAGTCAGGTGCTTCATACAAATGTATACAGAGGTCTTAGGGGTGTTACATCATCTTCTGGCCAGGGGGGCCTGCTGACAATTTATGACCCTCTCCTTGTGACAGCGATCAGTCAACCAGGACACTTATTTCTCCAGGGGTGATTATTCTTAAAACAGACGCCACCCAAATAAAGTTACATTCCTATAGGGTGAGGGTGTAGTGGGTTTTAGTTAAGGAAAGAATTTACTTAG
Source organism: Bos taurus (assembly GCF_002263795.3). Classification (NCBI taxonomy): domain Eukaryota; kingdom Metazoa; phylum Chordata; class Mammalia; order Artiodactyla; family Bovidae; genus Bos; species Bos taurus. The sequence goes on along the minus strand of NC_037334.1, from coordinate 6,994,331 downwards.
CCTAAGGTCTAACATGATTAATATCAAAGGTTAATACTTATTTCTTCTATATACTCATTAAGGTGTGTAAGGGCAGGGGATGTGGAGACTTAGCAACAAACATTGGCTCAACAAATGAAAAACCCTTCACCAATACAATTTCTAATCAGCCCATTATACTTATACTAATAGTTTTCTAACTTTTCTAAGGAACCTGTTTTTAGAAGGTTTAAAGCATCTCGTGCCTCTCACGGTTGGGAGGCTGTGAGCAATCACATGTGGCCCGACGAGCCTGTCAGGCAGGCCAGAGAACCTTCAGAGGAGTTTGTAGGTTAAAACACTCTTGTCACGCCCAGGAGTTTTTATTAACTGGAGCTCTAAGTTAACTCCTTCTCCGAAAGAGGTGGTGGGGGACAGCCCCCCGTAAAGTCAGAGGTGTAGGTGAGAGCACAAAGTAGTAAAGTAGGCAGGCTCCGGTTATGGGGGTAGATGCTCAAGGATTTCCAGGGGGACTCCTGAGGCTCGATCCCGCCTTTGCATATGTCGAGCCTCCTTCCTCATGACCTTTGCCACAGGCGAAGTGCCTCACTCTGACCCCCAACAAGAAGCCACCAACAATGAGAATCCTGTACCCCTCAACTAGGGAGAAGTACCCACTCACTGCAACTAGAGAAAAGCCTGCACAGCAGCAAAGACCCAGCACAGTCAAAAACAAATAAATAAAATTATTTTTGTAAAAAGGACCAGCAAAGACTTTTGAGTTTGAATTTAGATTCTCTGCAAAGTTCAATTATCTATCACAGTGCTTCCCACATTCCCGGAACTGAGAGATAAAAAACATGTCTGCTGGGGTCATTCCAGTCTCAAGGGCTCTGGCTCCCATAGCTGATAATTTTCTCTCTGGAAAAAATAATGGAGATAAAATGAAGCTTTCTGATGCAACACTGTTCTCCAGAGCCTCTATCCTCAGACAATTATATCAGTCTCCCTGTAGACCAAGGTCAGACTCATTAACCGAAGGTGCTGGATTCCAGGGAGGTTTTATCAAGGCATCTCGGGATAAGAATTGAAGTACGCATAGAGGCTGTGAGGCAGTCTCTTTGACCCAGGCAAATAGAGGTGAGAATCTGGAATCCCACTGTTTGTAGGGCTTTCTGGGATCTGGGCATGATTAGAGGGGAGATACTGGTGGGAAGAAAGATACCCAGGAACTATGGCTTTATTTGATTTTTATGATCACACCAAGTTTGAGTATAAGAAGCGCTTGGCAAGAGTGCTTCTTATACTCAAGATTATGTATGCCTCTTAATCTTCCCTATCTTGCAGGGGGGCATCTATTTATTTTATCTCAGTCAGCTGGCACAGCCATGAGCCTGAGTAAGCCAGACTGTTGGTGGGGAGGTCATTTATTTTACTGTGTGTGTGTGTGCGCGCGCGCGCGCACGCATGCATGTTCAGTCATGTCTGACTCTTTGCAACCCCATGGACTGTAGCCCACTGAGCTCCTCTGTCTATGGGATTTTCCAGGGAAGAATACTGGAGTGGGTTGCCATGCCCTCCTCCAGGGGATCTTCCCGACCCAGGGATCAAATCTGCATCTTCTGCATTGGCAGGCAAATTCTTTATCACTGTGACACCTGGGAAGCCTCTGTTTTACTGCGCATACTTGAATTTCCATGATAGCTGCTGAACTGGGCAGACTTGGAGCTCTTGACCGTGGCTGAGAGATCAGACTTTGAAAGAACCTTGGGCACAGCCCAGAGACACTTTCAGCAACCCTTTCAGGGACAATCTAAAACCCTAACACCCTAGAGCTGTTTTCAGAGGTCAAATCAGATTAGCTTGAAGAACCAGGGCAGAAGGAACCAAACCTCAGTTCAACTGGCAGAGTTGAAAGAACACATCTTAGAATTGGTCAGAATGTGTTCTGCTCCCAGCTCTGCCAGTCAGTCTCTTTGTCACCTTAGACATCTCATCACAATAAGCTTTTCCCTTGAAGATTTTATTGATTCAGCAAATGCTTATGGAGTACTTGCTATGCACCTGGTGCTGTGTTTGGGGGTGAGGGGCTAATAGATCAAAAGATGAGAAAAATACTTGTGAACTTGGCTTTCAGGTAACTCATTATTTGATTACCAGTCTATCAAAGGGAAAGAAAGGCAGGACTGCAATGCAACTTTAATGAGCCAGAGGCATGTTTTTCTTTTTTTTTTTCTGGCCCCTTCATCAATAAAATTTTTTTTATTTTTATTTTATAGATTATTGTTGGTATAAAGACACGTGTGTGTGTTAGTCACTCAGTCGTGTCCTCTCTGACACTTTGCAATCCCATGGGCTGTAGCCCACCAGACTCCTCTGTTGAATAATCATCTTTTTTCTTCTAAGTTTAAAGGAAATAAAAATATTTTTGTGGACTCTGGGCCTTCTGTATTTGATGCAGAAAGGATTTGTGCATGCTCCGTCATAGATGGGAGATGCTGTGAAGGTTTTATTCACAATAAGGAGTCAGTTAATCTCAATTCCCCTTCTCTCATCTCTCATTTTCAGCAAAGGGCATCAGGTCTGAAATGGAAGCAGCAGTGAGGAAAATGTGAAAAGGAAGGGTTTTAACAATCAACTCAAAAAACTAGTTGGAAGGATTCTTCATCCTTAAATATGAGGGCACTAATTTAGAACAAAGAGATTTTTAAAAAAAAAGAAGAAGAAGAAGAGGAAGATTCTTTATCACTAGCACCAGTTGGGAAACCATGACATAGGGGATCATTATCCTGTTGGAGAAGCTGCTTACAGAAGATTCCAAAAGTCAGTAGTGGGAGAATGTGATGCTCAGTAAATGCATATTTAGCTGAGGAACCATCTGGAAATACTGGACAGGAAGGTGAGATCAGGGAAACACCATGAGTGTGTGAGGCAAGGAAAGAGGCTTTCATCAGGGAAGAGACTGTAGAGATACCATACAACCTTCAGAGGTAGAGGATTCAAAGCTCCAGGGCCAGTAGTATTTAGTTCACATCATCTTTCAGACCAATCAACACTTCTTGGCAGTAAACTAGAGTCAGTCTGCATGGTTTCTTCTTAATACAGAGACTGGAGGGCTGTTAACCCATCAGCTGAAGGGACCATCAGACCAGAGCCAGGTGAGTGACAAGGGCAACATCAGGGCAAGAGCATCCAAGGGGACTGTTGACCCATGGCTGGTGAGGCGGCTTCTGCCCCCCGGCCAGGCAGTAGGACAGTCATCAGACAGAGGAAGTAAGCATGACAGTACTGGGGTGTGTATACATGCTCAGTTGCTCAGTTGTGTCCGACTCTTTGCAACCCCATGGACTGTAACCCACCAGGCTCCTCTGTCCATAGGATTTCCCAGGCAAGAATACTGGAGTGGGTTGCCATTCCCTTCTCAAGGGGATCTTCCCCACCCAGGGGTCTAACCCAGATCTCCTGCACTGCAGGCAGATTCTTTGCTGCCTGAGACACCAGGGAAGCCCATTGGGGTAGGAAAGTCATAGGCTTACTTAAGGAACCAAGACCTGAGCAATTCACTACTTTTTGTTGGAAAGAAAGATATGAAGAGAAAAGCGGAAACTCTGAAGTTACACCTATTGTTTAAAAATGATTGTACTACTTCTTTGTGGGGTGATCTTGGGTTGGTGCGTGAATTTCCTGTGGCTGCTATAACAAACAGCAGACATGTATTCTCTGTTTGTAAATGAGGTGATGTAAAACAACAGAAATGTATTCTCTTACAGTTCTGTAGGCCAGATGTCTGAAATCAAGGTGTTGACAGGATTGATTTCTTCTGGAGTCTCTGAGGGAGAATCTGTTCCATGCTTTTCTCCTAGATTTTGGAGGCTCTAGCAATTATTGTTTGCTGGCATGTGGCTGTTCACTTCAGTATCTGCCTCCATCTTCACATGGCCATCTTTATTTTGTCTCTGTGTATCCTCTCCTCTTCTCGTAAGGAAACTATTCATCAGATTTCAAGCAAATCTTAAATCCGGGATGACCTCCTCAATATTATTCTTATTCTCCTTCTCCTTCTCCTTAATTTTTGGCTGTGTTAGGGCTTTTCTCTAGTTGCGGAGAGCAGGGGCTACTCTCTGGTTGCAGGCATAAGTTTCTCATTGTGGTGGCTTCTCTTGTCGCAGATCACAAGCTGCAGGGCATGTGGGCTTCAGTAGTTGCAGTTCCAGGCTCTAGAGCACAGGCTCAGTAGCTGTGGCGCATGGGCTTAGTTGCTCCTTGGCATGTGGGATCTTCCCAGATCAGGGATTGAACTCATGTCTCCTGCATTGGCAGGCAGATTCTTTACCACTGAGCCACCAAGGAAGCCCCTCAAGATTCTTAATAATTACACCTGTGAAGACTGTAGTTCCAAATACAGATGCATTCTGAGGATTCAGGTGCACATGAAATTGTGGGCAGCACTATGCCACCCAGTTTACACTTTGTTACTGCGCTACTGTGGATCTCTGCTCCCCTGCCCATACCAGGCAGATAATAACACCACCAACTGGTAAGGATCGAGTGAAAAAAAATATGCTTATAACATACTTAAAATTATTCAGCTCAAAATGTCAGTAGTGCCAATGGTGATAAATCTTTCAGCTGAAATCCATCAGCGTTTCTCTAAGCTTAGCCTGATGGCCAGTACCTAATGAATGCTTAGTAGGAATCAAATCCCTGGGGAGCAAGGAGATATGGCATGCAAAGAGAAGAACCAAATGTAAAATCCACTTGAAAATCCTTGGACAAGATCCAGAGGTATTATATGGCTATGAGTTGGCCCCAAAGGGTAATAGTCAGAGAACAAATCCTTCTCTATACAGACTACCCCAAGAAGTTCTCTATTCCATTTTGGAGTAGATTTCATCCTTAAAAAATTCTGCATTATATAGAACCATAATTGGCCTGTCTGATTTTCACCCACATATTTAGGTTTTCTCTTGCCTTCTTATAACAGCTAATCTGTGAGTGTGTGGCTGTGCCAGTCTTAGCTGCCACACACAAGATCTATTTTATTTGTTTTAGTTGCGGCATGTAGGATCTTAGTTTCAGCCTGAGAGACCTAGTTCCCTGATCAGGGATCGATCCCAGGCTCCCTGCATTGGGAGCTGGGAACCTTAACCACTGGGCCGCTGGGGAAGTCCCATAACACCTAGATTTTGAAAGCAGTTCTCGCACGTCCAGAGAGGCCTCCCTCAATCACTTCGTCCAAAGGTGTTTTCTCTAGCAATTTCCTGTAAGATCACTCTGTTTATTTCTCCTTACATTTATTTCTAGTAAAATGGGATCAACACAGTTCAAAGCAATTTTCCTCTAATTAAAGATTAAATTTTTAAAAATATTCCCTGGGAGTCCCGTGATTGAGGCTCCACTCTCCCAATGCAGAAGCCCTGGGTTGCATCCCTGATCAGGGAAATAGAGGCCACATACCACAATCGAAAGATTCCACATGCCACAGTGAAGTTCAAAGATCCTGCATCCCACAACCAAAACCCGTCACTACCAAATAAATAAATATTTCTTATAAAACAAATACCTCAAGTTTTTTTTAAATATGTATATATATATGTATATATATATATATATATATGTATATATATATATATATATATGGTTTACTTGTTTCCTCATTCCTTATCTCTCCCATGAAAACAGAACCTTGTTCATCTTTTTTACCCCCTTGTTGCTTGTGCCTCCCTCAGTGACTGCCCCTTAAGGAGAGCTGAATTAATTTTTTATTGAATGAATGAATGAATACATGGGAACAAGATAATAAGTAGTCTTAATGGGTTGAAAATCAAGTTGGGCAGTAATTTAAGGAAGTCTTAGGGCTTCCCCGGTGATCCAGTGGTTTAGAATCTGCCTGCCAATGCAAGGGACACAGGTTCCATCCCTGATCCGGGAAGATCCCACATGCCGCAGAGCAACTAAGTCCATGCTCCTGAAGCCCACGCCCCCGAGAGCCCTTGCTCTGCAACAAGAGAAGCCACCACAGCAGGAAGCCCATGCACCGCGACTAGAGAGTAACCCTGCTCGCTGCAACTAGAGAAGGTCCCCATGCAGCAGTGAAGACTCGGAACCATCAAAAATAAATAAGTAAATAAAATTTTTTAAAAAACAAAGCCTTAAATGCCAACTTAAGTGTGGCATCGATCTAGGCAAAGCTAAGAGACAGAGACGGAGAAAAGGGAGCAGGGACTTCCCTGGTGGTCCAGCGGTTATGAATCCACCTGCCAAAGCAGGGGACACAGATTCAATCCCTGGTAGGGGAACTAAGATCCCACATGCCATGGGGCAACTAAGCCCGAGGGCTACAACTTGTGAGCCGTAGCACTCTGGACTGCATGCCACAACTAGAGAAGCACAGGTCATGCAATAGCAAAAATGCAGCATAGTCAAAGAGAGAGGGGAGGCAACAGTTAGGTAAAGGGAAAACTCTAGACCAGATTTCATAATTAGAAGAAATCAAGTCAGAGAAGATGAAAGATATTTAAGATGAAGTGAAGTGAAAGTCACTCAGTCATGTCTGATTCTTTGCAACCCTGTGGACTATAGAGTCCATGGAATTCTCCAGGCAAGAATGCTGGAGTGGGTAGACTTTCCCTTCTCCAGGGGATCTTCAAAACCCAGGGATTTGAACCCAGGTCTCCTGCATTGCAGGTGGATTCTTTACTGGTGGAGCCACAAGGGAAGCCCAATAATACTGAAGTGGGTAGCCTATCCCTTCTCCAGTGGATCTTCCTGACCCAGGAATCAAACTGGAGTCTTCTACATTTCAGGCAGATTCTTTACCAGCTTAGCTATCAGGGAAATCCTGATATTTAAGGTAAGTGTTGTTAATGATTTGGGCACCAGAGGGTCTTGAGTAGACAGCCACCCAACACTGACTCCTCCTGGTCTCTAAGTAGCCCGCTGCCTTTGGACATCTGGGGAAGCAGACCTCTATGGGCTCTCAGATCAGATCAGATCAGATCAGTCACTCAGTCATGTCCGACTCTTTGCGACCCCATGAATCGCAGCACACCAGGCCTCCCTGTCCATCACCAACTCCCAGAGTTCACTCAGACTCACGTCCATCGAGTCAGTGATGCCATCCAGCCATCTTATCCTCTGTCGTCCCCTTCTCCTCCTGCCCCCAATCACAGGATGGCTTCTCTATACTTGGTATACGCTTCTTTGTACTTCCTCATTGCTGATGGTGATGGTTGCCATCACCACTGTGACAGAAGTCCTCAGTGTTGATGATGATGTGTGTAAACATTATTCTGGGACAATATGAGTTCCTGAGCGGTGATGATGAAGGCAAGAAGGTCAAGGCTAAATATTCTTAGGTGGGGGTGATCCCTTCTGATCCTTCAATCATCTCCCTGGTCCACTGCATTCATTTGGCAGGGTTTTGTTGAGTGCTTAGTACACACACTGAGCATAACGTTCTCCACTCTTACCCTTTGAATTCAAGCCTCAGAAAGATGACTGATACTGTGGACAACTTGTCACTCACAACCATAGACCACTGGGTTCCAAACTTTGTCGTTCATTCATTCCCTCACAGTGTAGACTTCTTGGGTTAATATCCTAAATGCCATCCCACACTGACTCTTCCCAGACTTTGGCCCCTTTGTTCTCTCATCCAAGAATTTGGCAATGAGCCTCTCCTCACTGCTTTTGGACTCAACTTCATTATCTTCTATCATCTTTGGCAAGGTCTCCCTACTTCATATGCTAGTCCCTGCAGAATCCCATCTCTGCTTTGACACCAGGGCATTTGGGATGGAGTGTGTTCCAATATTCCACTGCTGCTGTCTTTCACTCTCCAGCATGGGTACAGAGGGTTTAACTGCAAGCCTTGGTGGGTAGTGCTCTCCTGGAAGGTGAAGGCACGACTTTTACACAGAAATAGTAAAATTAGGGCTTTATTTTGCTGTTCCCCATCTCCCATAATGAATCAATCATGGTGGGGTTTTTTCCTACTGAGACTAAATGTGCCCATCAGTCCTTCTTAAGAGACTCCAGGCAGTCATTATTAAACAATTTCAGTTGTCATATAAGATGAAATTTTCCCCACTGAGACTCCTTGCAAATACCCTGTTCTTCCTGCAGATGAGTGATGCCTCTCAGAGGGTGAGGGAAACAAATCAGTCAGTGACCTCGGACTTCACTCTCATGGGCCTTTTCAATCACTCAGGGCCACATTTGGCCCTGTTCTCCCTGGTGGCTGCCACATTCACGATGGGCCTTCTGGGCAATGCAATCCTGATCTTCCTGATCCACACAGATGCCAGGCTCCACACACCCATGTACTTTCTTCTCAGCCAGCTCTCCTTGTTGGATGTTGGCTTTCTACTGGTCACCATTCCCAAGATGGCAGCTGACTTCCTGGAGGAAGAAGGCACCATCTCCTTTGGAGGCTGTGCAGCTCAGATGTTCTTCTTGATGCTTATAGGTGTCTCTGAGGGCGTCTTGCTATCCCTCATGTCTTATGACCGCTACATTGCCGTGTGCCACCCCTTGCATTATCCTGTGCTCATGAGACGTCAGGTCTGCCTGCTCATGGTGGGCACCTCCTGGTTGTCAGGTGTGCTTGTAGCCTCCATCCAGACCTCCATCACTCTGCACTTCCCCTACTGTGCCTCACGCACTGTGGACCACTTCTTCTGTGAGCTGCCTGCCCTACTCAAGCTCTCCTGTGCAGACACCTCTGCCTATGAGTTGGCGCTGTCCATCTCCGGGGTGCTGATCTTGGTGCTGCCTCTGTCACTCATCGCCACCTCCTACAGCCATGTGTTGGGGGCTGTTCTTCATATGCACTCAGCTGAGGCCCGACACAAGGCCTTCACCACCTGCTCCTCGCACATCACTGTGGTGGGGCTCTTCTATGGGGCAGCAGTGTTCATGTACATGGTACCAGGCACCTACCACACCCCACAGCAGGACAACGTGGTCTCCCTCTTCTACAGTCTCATCACTCCTATGCTCAACCCCCTAATCTATAGCCTGAGAAACAGAGAAGTTCAAATGGCTTTGGTCAGGATTCTTTTCAGAACTGGCTTCAGATCAAAGAGATGACCTCCTGGGGGATGCCCAGTTGTCCCAAGGGCCCTGCCTTACAGTTGAGACCCATCTTTGGTTTGCAGTCCATGTGGTTCAAGACATATTCTGACCAGCTCCCTTCCTCCTCCAAGACTCGCTTTTTCTCTAGTGGATTTAATGATCCCAATTATTTAAACAAGAGGAAGGGTTTGTTTGTTTGTCTTAAATCAAAGAAAAATTTTACTACAAAACTGTCAACCCAAGAACAGAGATGGACCACAGGATCACAGCTTGTAAATGTTTTGGCCACCTATTAGTACCCCCACATTATCCCATTCTTATACATTTACATACAGTGAGCAATAAATCAAATCCAACTCTAGAAATCCAAGCCCCAAAAAATGGAATTGAGGGGCTCGTGCTCTGACAATAATGTTCTGGCCACAGTCATCCTTGAGCTGATCACTCTGAGGTCATAAGTGAAGTTAAAGTCAGAGGCATGACTGGGAGCCCTTATAATGGTCTTACTGCATGAAGGACTGACCGGATAAGGGGGGTGGAGTGGGAATGTTTTATGCAGTATTGCAAACCAGTAAGATGAAGCCAGAGTCTTTGCTACTGCCCCTTCCCTTTAATTCCTACCCCTGCTCCTCCCAGACCCATTAAAGCTTCCCTGAAGTTACAAGAAATAGGCTTGAAGTTTCAAAGAGATAGACTTGAGATGTGTTTATTCCTCCCAAAACCTAAAATACTTTTTAGAACTGTCCCACTGTGGTAGATGTAGTGGAGGAAATATAGAAAAGAATAAGGTTCCTTGGGGAGGGGTGGTTTTATTTCTTGGACACCTTATGAGTATTGACAGAAGGAATGAAAGGCTTTAAGCCATGTTCAGTGGGCAAATTGATTTCAGATCTGGTTTAGGTTCCTCCTCTACCTTTGTCTACACCATTAACCTTGTCAGAAGCACTGGATCACTTATCTCTTCCCTCTTCTTCTTCTTCTTCTTGCTTCTCACACACAATCAAGATTTCTAGAAGATGAATCAGTCTATCATAAAGTGCATGCATTTTTAGTTTTAATAAAAATTGCCAAATTGTTCTGCAGAGACTGTCACCGATGAATATGTGTTCATTTCCCCAACTACATCAGCAACATTTTTAATAACTTCAAATTTCTGCCAATTTCATGAAAGAAAATTACATTTCCTGATTGTTTTACTTTCAATGTCCCTGATTTCTAATGAGGATGATATCTTTTCATAGGTTTTTTGGCCATTCACATTTCCTTGACTATGGATTTCCTGTATATAGCAACTCTCTAAAGAGCTGTTCTTACTGATTTGCAGAAGTTCTTTACATCTTTATATGTTATATATTAAGCAAAAATACTCTTCAAAGTGCCTTTGAATTTAAACTTTATGGGCTTTTTCATATGAAGTTTTTTCAATGGAGTCAAAATCATAAATCTATTTACTTATTTTTATGTCTTACTTTAAAAATTCTCTTCCTCAATATATTATAAGAATATTGTCCTCAACTATACTCCGATTATTTTAGGATATATTTGGGGGATATAATGTGAGGCATAACTTTTCCCATGTGGCCTTCCGATTTCCCTGTAATCTTCCGTAAGTCTCTGCTTATATTTTTCATTTTGTCATGCTGTATCCTAGCAGAATTGCTCTTTGGTCTTCCAGCTTGCCACTTCTCTCTTATGCTTGGCTTGCTACTGCTGCCATCAATCCATTGTAGAATTTTCATTTTAATTACCTATTGTTGGTTTTTTATCAAGAGTAACTATTCTTGTTTCATGGATATGACCTTGTCCTTTATTACTATGAAGCTATAAAATGTACTTGTTTTAAAATCATTTTCAGATTGTCTATTATCACTACCTCTTGAATGTGAATTTTTCCATATGTTGGATTTGTGATCACTCATGGAATTGCTTCTTACATGTTTTGTAATTCTGGGTTGGTCACTCATTTAGGGGGTTGGGAATTCTCATAGATTCATCCAGCACTCTGATGATCTCTTTGCAAAATGGCTTGTGGAAATGACTTCCCATCTTGGAGGCACCATGGCTCTGCCCCAGCTTTGTAATGACACAATAAGCAGCCCTTACTTATTACTGTGAACCCCTATCCTGCAATTCTTTCTTTCAAGGGTGACTCTATTTCCTCTATCATTACCACTTCCTTATTTACACAAAAGTTTGTAACCATTAGAGAAACTTTTGAACATGGATTTCAATGTTTAGTAATGGAGTCCTAAAGTTTTTATAAGTTCCACAATACAACAACAAAAAGCTAGATGAACTAAAAATTCATCATTTATTTAAAGTTTTTCAAAAGTGATGGATGCCAAGAAGTTTCAATAAACTAAACTTCAAGAGGGATAATCCTTTCATAGGTGAGCGAAGACTAGCAGCCTCTTTCATACTGGGAGGAGTTTCGTGGAGAGATTCTGCTGAGACAGGAGAAAATTTGCCAAAGTTTAAAGATAACATGTGTGCTGTCATGATCGTTATTATTGATTGGAATCTTGGATAACCTCAAACACAGAAATAAGTCCTTCAGTCTGGCAATTTTCTCCCAAGAAAATTTTGCTGAGTAAAGAGTAGGGAGAATGGAGCTGAAAGCAGACACAAAACTCACAGTGGAGATGAATCCAAAAGCAATCTGAAATCATTTTAACATTTTAACCCAATCCCTTGCCACCCCAAATCTTCCTAAAAGCAAAGGGATCATCTGCTTAGCAGTAGGGGGAAAGATTGGAGTCAGGATGAAAGGCGCAGAGATATCTCACGGCCTTATTTTAAAATACAGGTAAAATGTTCAAAGAGACAACCTAAGTGTCCAACAACAAAAAAATGAAGTAATGTGGCAGAAAGCAAAGAGGAACTAAAGAGCCTCTTAATGAAAGTGAAAGAGGAGAGTGAAAAAGCTGGCTTAAAACTCAACATTCAAAAAACTAAGATCGTGGAATCTGGTCCCATCATTTCACAGCAAAGAGAAGAGGAAAAAATGACAGGCTTTATTTTCTTGGGCTCCAAAATCACTGCAGATGATGACTGCAGCCATGAAATTAAAAGACTCCTGCTCCTTAGAAGAAAAACTCTGACAAACCTAGACAGCATATTAAAAAGTAGAGACATTACTTTACTTACAAAGGTCCATCTAGTCAAAGCTACGGTTTTTCCAGAAGTAATGCAGGGATGTGAGAGTTGGACCATAAAGAAAGCTGAGTGCCGAAGAACTGATGCTTTTGAACTGTGGTGTTGGAGAAGACTCTTGAGAGTCCCTTGGGCTTCAAGGAGATCAAACCAGTCAATCCTAAAGAAAATCAACCCTGAATATTCATTGGAAAAACTGATGCTGAAGCTGAAGCTCCAATATTTTGGCCACCTGATGAGAACTGACTTCTTAGAACAGACCCTGATGGTGGGAAAGATTGAAGGCAGGAGGAGAAGGAGGGGATGACAGAGGATGAGATGGTTGTATGACATCACCAACTCGATGGACATGAGTTTGAGCAAGATCCAGGAGTTGGTGAGGGACAGGGAAGCCTGGCGTGCTGCAGTCCATGGGGTCACAGAGTCGGATACAAGTGAGCAACTAAACTGAAACTGAAATATGTGGTATATACATACAGTAGAGTACTACCCAGACATACAAAAAAAAAAGAATGAAATTTTACCATTTGCAGCAACATGGATGGTTGCAATCACATGGTTTAAGTTATTAACTGTATAGAGTATGTGGTATGGGTTCCCAGGTGGCGCAGTGGTAAAGAGTCCACCTGCCAAAGCAGGAGATGCAAGAGACACGGATTTGATTCCTGGAGAGTGAAAATTCCATAGAGTAGGAAACAGCAACCCTCTCTAGTATTCTTGCCTGAAAAATCCCATGGACAGAGGAGCCTGGCGGGCTACAGTCCATAGGGTCCCTAAGAGTCAGACACGGCTTAGCGACTGAGCACACAATATGTGGCATAAAAATAATCTAAGGACAAATGTGATAACTGAAGAATACCTATTGAATTCACCTTAGCAATCACTTCAAAAAATAAATCCAAGAGATGTACCTAAAAATGTAAAAGAGGAGATAAACAGGAAATTTTAAAGATGTTTAATTACTTGAAAAAGGGCCTAAAAGGAAATAATAACAGATAATACAAATAGAAAGCAGAGAGCAACATGTTCAACATAATGCCTATTTTTTTTTGCAAGTTACATCAATATTTAGTAAAATAGATCCATATGACGGGTCATAAATCAAGTCTCAATGAATTCCAAATGACTGAGATAACTCCCAGTATAATCTCTAACTATGACATAAGTAAATTAGAAATTAATCAAATGGTTAATTAGAAAAATCTCCAAATCTGTGGAAATTAAATAACACGTTGCCTAAAAACAAAACAGGGACTTCCCCAGTGGTCCAGTGGTTAAGAATCCGCCTTGCAATGCAGGGGATGTGTGTTCAGGTCCTGGTCTGGAACTATGACCCGACATCCCACAGAACAACTAAGCCTGCATACCACAACTAGAGAGTCTGTGCACCACAAGGAAAGATCCCGCATGCCGCAACTAAGTCCTGACACGGTCAAATACATAAATACCTTTAAAAACAAAAACAACAACCCATGGGTCAGAAAAAGAATCACATGAAAAATAATTTTTAATTATAATGAAAACAATATATCAAAATATATGAGATTCTCATTAAAGCTTAGGTATGAATTTATAGCTTTGGATAGATACCTGGAAAAATAAAGATTTAAAAACATTGATCTAAGTGTCCATATTTTTTTAAAAAAAGATCAAGTTAAACTTAAAGTAAGAGTGTGTGCTCAGTATCCGACTCTTTGCAGCCCCATAGACTGTAGCCCTCCAGGCTCCTCTGCCCATAGGATCTCCCTGGCAAGAATACTGGAGTGAAGTTGCCATTTCCTACTCCATAAAGTAAGTAGAGACAGTAAAAAATAAAGAAAAGAGCATAAATCAATAAAGTATGTGGGAGGCAAACAACAGAGAAAATTTATAAAGCTAAAAAATGGTTTCTTTAAAAGAGTAATAAGATAAATAACTCAACAATATACTGACCAAGAAAAAAAGAAAGAGAAAACACAAATTACCAATACCAGTAATGAAAAGAGAGTCCATCATTACAGCTCCTCCAGACATAAACTGTGTATTATCAACAACTCTCTTCCAATAACATTAAGTAGATAAATTTTATTTATTTATTATTGAAGTATACTTGATTTACAATGTTGTGTTAGTTTTTGGTATGCAACAAAGTTATGTATACATATTAAATTTCTTTGACCAAAAAATTCATCCCTGTTTTCCCATAAGATGTTATAGGAAAACTCAAATTAACTTTTTGGCCAACCCAAAATACATATAACTCAGAATATTTTCAGTTATAATTTATTACAGGATCTTGAGTATAGTTTCCTGTGCTATACACACAGGACCTTGTTTTTTAATTTATTTATTTATTTTAATTGGAGGCAATTACTTTACAATATTGTGGTGGTTTTTGCCATAAATCAACATGAATCAGTCATGGGTGTACATGTGTCCCACCATCCTGAACCCCTTTCCACCTCCCTCCCCACCCCATCTCTCTGGGCTGTCCCAGAGTACAGGTTTTAAGTGCCCTGTTTCATGCATCAAACTAGGACAGGTCATCTATTTTACATACAATAATATACAAGTTTCAAACTCTCATATTGTCCCATTCTCGCCTTCTCCCACATAGTCCAAAAGTCTGTTCTTTACATCTATGTCTCTTCTGCTGCCTTGCATATAGGGTTGTCATTACCATCTTTCTAAATTCCATATATATGCATTAATATACTGTATTGGTGTTTCTCTTTCTGACTTACTTCACTGTGTATAATAGGCTCCAGTTTCATCCACCTCATTAGAACTGATTCAAATGTGTTCTTTTTTATAGTTGAGTAATATTCCATTGTGTATACGTACACAACTTCCTTATCCATTCATCTGCCAATGAACATCTAGGTTGTTTCCATGTCCTGGCTATTATAAACAGTGCTGCGATGAACACTGGGGTACACGTGTCTCTTTCAATTCTGGTTTCCTCTGTGTGTACACCAGCAGTGGGATTGCTGAGTCATAAGGCAGTTCTATTTCCAGTTTTTTAAGGAATCTCCACACTGTTCTCCATAGTGGCTGTACAAGTTTGCATTCCCACCAATAGTGTAAGAGGGTTCCGTTTTCTCCACACCCTCTCCAGCATTTATTGTTTGTAGACTTTTTGATGTCACCCATTCTGACTGGTGTGAAATGGTACCTCACTGTGGTTTTGATTTGCATTTCTCTGATAATGAGTGATGTTGAGCATCTTTCCATGTGTTTGTTAGCCATCTGTAAGCCTTCTTTGGAGAAATGCCTGTTTAGTTCTTTGGCCCATTTTTTGATTGAGTCGTTTATTTTTCTGGTATTGAGCTGCAGGAGCTGCTTGTATATTTTGGAGATCAATTCTTTGTCAGTTTTTTCATTTGCTATTATTTTCTCCCATTCTGATGTTTGCCTTTTCACCTTGCTTAACAGACTGGTTCCAAATAGGAAAAGGAGTTCGTCAAGGCTGTATATTGTCACCCTGTTTATTTAACTTATATGCACAGTACATCATGAGAAATGCTGGACTGGAAGAAACACAAGCTGGAATCAAGATTGCCGGGAGAAATATCAATCACCTCAGATATGCAGATGACACCACCCTTATGGCAGAAAATGAAGAGGAACTAAAAAGCCTCTTGATGAAAGTGAAAGTGGAGAGTGAAAAAGTTGGCTTAAAGCTCAACATTCAGAAAACGAAGATCATGGCATCCGGTCCCATCACTTCATGGGAAATAGATGGGGAAACAGTGGAAACAGTGTCAGACTTTATTTTTCTGGGCTCCAAAATCACTACAGATGGTGACTGCAGCCATGAAATTAAAAGACGCTTACTCCTTGGAAGGAAAGTTATGACCAACCTAGATAGCATATTCAAAAGCAGAGACATTACTTTGCCAAGTAATGTCTAGTCAAGGCTATGGTTTTTCCTGTGGCCACGTATGGATGTGAGAGTTGGACTGTGAAGAAGGCTGAGCACCGAAGAATTGATGCTTTTGAACTGTGGTGTTGGAGAAGACTCTTGAGAGTCCCTTGGACTGCAAGGAGATCCAACCAGTCCATTCTGAAGGAGATCAGCCCTGGGATTTCTTTGGAAGGAATGATGCTAAAGCTGAAACTCCAGTACTTTGGCCACCTCATGCAAAGAGTTGATTCATTGGAAAAGACCCCGATGCTGGGAGGGATTGGGGGCAGGAGGAGAAGGGGACGACAGAGGACGAGATGGCTGGATGGCATCACTGACTCGATGGATGTGAGTCTGGGTGAACTCCGGGAGTTGGTGATGGACAGGGAGGCCTGGTGTGCTGCAATTCATGGGGTCACAAAGAGTCAGATACGACTGAGCAACTGATCTGATCTGATCTGATAGTTTCCTTTGTTGTGCAAAAGCTTTTAATTTTAATTAGGTCCCATTTGTTTATTTTTGTTTTTATTTCCATTACTCTGGGAGGTGGGTCATAGAGGATCTTGCTGTGATTTATGTCAGAGAGTGTTCTGCCTATGTTTTCCCCTAAGAGTTTTATAGTTTCTGGTCTTACGTTTAGATCTTTAATCCATTTTGAGTTTATTTTTGTGTATGGTGTTAGTGTTCTAGTTTCATTCTTTTACAAGTGGTTGACCAGTTTTCCCAGCACCACTTGTTAAACAGATTGTCTTTTCTCCATTATTTATTTTTGCCTCCTTGGTCAAAGATAAAGTGCCTATAGGTGTATGGGTTTATCTCTGGGCTCTCTATTTTGTTCCATTGATCTATATTTCTGTCTTTGTGCCAGTACCATACTGTCTTGATGACTGTAGCTTTGTAGTATAGTCTGAAGTCAGGCAGGTTGATTCCTCCAGTTCCAGTCCTCTTTCTCAAGATTGCTTTGGCTATTCAAGGATTTTGTGTTTCCATGCAAATCGTGAAGTTATTTGTCCTAGCTCTGTGAAAAATACCATTGGTAGCTTGATAGGGATTTCATTGAATCTATAGATTGCTTTGGGTAATACACTCATTTTCACTATATTGATCCTTCTGATCCACAAACATGGTATATTTCTCCATTTATTTGTGTCATGTTTGATTCTTTCATCAGTGTTTTATAGTTTTCTATATATAGGTCTTTTGTTTCTTTTGGTAAATTTATGCCTAAGTACTTTATTATTTTCATTGCAATGGTGAACTGGATTGTTTCCTTAATTTCTCTTTCTGCTTTCTCATTGTTAGTGTATAGGAATGCAAGGGATTTCTGTGTATTAACTTTATATCCTTCAATTTTACTATATTCATTGATTAGCTCTAGTAATTTTCTAGTGGTGTCTTTAGGGTTTTCTATGTAGAGGATCATGTCACCTGAAAACAGTGAGAATTTTATTTTTCTTTTCCAATCTGGATTCCTTTTATTCTTTTTCTTCTCTGCTGTAGCTAGAACTCCCAAAACTATGTTGAATAGTAGTGGTGAGAGTGAGCACACTTGTCTTGTTCCTGATTTTAGAGGAAATGCTTTCAATTCTTCACCATTGAGGATGATGTTTGCTGTGGGTTTGTCATATATGGTTTTTATTATGTTGAGGTATGTTCCTCCTATGCCTGCTTTATGGAGAGTTTTTATCATAAATGGATATTGAATCTTGTCAAAGGCTTTCTCTGCATCTATTGAGAAAGTCATATGGTTTTTATCTTCCAATTTGTTAATATGGTATATCACATTGATTGATTTCTGAATATTTACGAGCTTGCCATTTATCTATTTTATATGTGGTAGTTTGTATTTGTTAATCCCAAAACTCCTAATTTATCTCCCTCCACCTCCTTTCTCCTTTGGTAACCTTTGTTTTCTATGTCTATAAGTCTGTTTCTCTTTTATAAATAAGTTCACTTGTGTCATATTTTAGATTTCACACATAAGTGACATCATATGGTATTGATTTTTCTCTTTCTGACTTACTTCACTTAGTATAATAATCTCTAGGTTCATCTGTGTAGCTGCACATAGTATGATTTCATTCTTTTTATGGCTGAATAATATTCCATTGTGTCTAGTCAAGGCTATGGTTTTTCCTGTGGTCATGTATGGATGTGAGAGTTGGACTGTGAAGAAGGCTGAGCGCCGAAGAATTGATGCTTTTGAACTGTGGTGTTGGAGAAGACTCTTGAGAGTCCCTGGGACTGCAAGGAGATCCAACCAGTCCATTCTGAAGGAGATCAGCCCTGGGATTTCTTTGGAAGGACTGATGCTAAAGCTGAAACTCCAGTACTTTGGCCACCTCATGCGAAGAGTTGACTCATTGGAAAAGACTCTGATGCTGGGAGGGATGGAGGCAGGAGGAGAAGGGGCCGACAGAGGATGAGATGGCTGGATGGCATCACTGACTCGATGGACGTGAGTCTCAGTGAACTCCGGGAGTTGGTGATGGACAGGGAGGCCTGGCGTGCTGCGGTTCATGGGGTCACAAAGAGTCGAACACAACTGAGCGACTGATCTGATCTGATCTGATCTGTTTATATATACCACTTTATCCATTCTTCTGTCAATGGACATTTAAGTTGCTTCCACATCTTGGCTAGTGTAAATAGAGCTGCTATGACCATTGGGATCCAATGTGTGTTCCCACCAACAGAGTAGGAGAGTTCTATTTTTCCACAACCTCTCTGGCATTTGTTATCTGTAGGATTTTTAATGATGACCATTCTAACTAGTGTGAAGTGGTACCTGGCCATAATCTTGATTTGCATTTCTCTAATAATCAGTGATGTTTAGCATCTTTTCAGGTGCCTATTGGCCATCTGTATGTTTTTGGTAAAATTCATTTAAAATTTTTTTAAAACTGACATAAGATATAGAAAACTTGAACTGCTCTATATGCTTTCAAAAGTATAAGGAAGAAATAATACCAATCTTACACAAATGCATCTAGTGAAGATAAAAAAAGATTTAAAAAAAAGTTTCACTTTGTGAAACCAGAAAACCCTGATACTAAAAGCTGACAAAGACACTGCAGGAAAATAAAATTTAAAACTCAACATTCACATGAGCGTAGATGAAAGTTTTAAATAATTACAAACACAATCCAGTCATATATTAAAAGGTTAATACACCATAGCTATGTGAGGTTTATTTCAAGAATGAAAGTATGGTTTAATATTTGGAAATCAATCACTATAATTCAACACATGCAGAGAATAAATGAGAAACACGTGTTATCATCTCATAGATGTAGGAAAAACATTCAACAAAATTCAATACCCACTCCTCTTTAAAAACAAAAACAAAGCAAAAACAGTACTCAAACCAGGAATAGCAGGGAACTTCTTAAATCTGATAGAGGATAGATTTTTTAAAAACATATCTAACATCAAATTTAATGTGAAAAACTGAATTATTTCCTCTTTAGATTGGGAAGAAAAGAATGTCTGCTCTCATTTATATTTGACATTGTTCTGGAGGTTCTAGGCAGAAAAAAAATAAAGTGATTAAAAACTTAAACTGCTTTTGTTTGCAGACAACTCAATTGTGTACATAGAAACCCCCCCCCCAAAAAAAATCTACAAGCTACTGGAACTAATAAGTGAATACAGCAAAGTTGTAGGAGACAAGGAAGCCTGGCATTCTGCAGTCCACAGTGTCTCAAGAAGTTGCACACTACTTAGCTACTGAACAACAAGGAGACAAGGTTAATATATTAAAACATCAATTGTATGTCCTCTTCTGGCAGCAAACAATAGGAGGGGAGAAAAACTTTATCAAAAGACACAATATGACATCTTAAAAACAATACTCAGTTCAGTTCAGTTCCATCGCTCAGTCGTGTCTGACTCTTTGCGACCCCATGAATCACAGCATGCCAAGCCTCCCTGTCCATCACCAACTCCCTGAGTTCACTCAGACTCATGTCCATCGAGTCGGTGATGCCATCCAGCCATCTCATCCTCTGTCATTCCCTTCTCCTCCTGCCCCCCAAAACAATATCACTTAACATCAAAAATATAAAATACCAGCAATAAATCTAAAGAAATATGTGCAAGACCACTACAGTGAAAACTGCTAAGCTTTTTTGAATAAACTATTTTAAAAATAAATGACAAGATATACCATTTCCTATATAAGAAGACTCAAAATGGTTAAAAATGACAATCCTCTCAAAATTAACTTATAGAGCCAAAGCAATCCCCAACCTAATTCCCACCAGGATTTTAATAGAAATTCACAAACTGAACCTAAAATTTTTATAGAAATTTCAATGACCGTGAATAAAATAAGGCAATCTTGAAAGGGATGAAGTTGGAGGACTCACATTATCTAATTTCCAGGCTTAGTACAAATTTACAAAAGTGAAGATGTTTTCTCACAAATATTAGAATGGACAAATATATCCAAGAACAGAATGGAAGGACTTTTCTGGTGGTCCAGTGGCTAAGACTCTGCTCTTCTCAGTCAGGAAACTAGATTCCACATGCTGCAAAGAAAGATCCCGCATATCACAGCTAAGACCCAGAACAGCCAAATGAATAGACAAATCAATTTTTAAAAATAGAATAGAGAATCCAGAGATAGTCCCATGCATGTACAGTCAATTGGTCTTCTGCAAAAGCTCTATAGTTAAGGGAAAGGAAAGTCTTTCAACAAAGTGGCTAGACTTTGAAAGAAACCAGACACAAAAGAATACACAACCATTCAATTTACTGAAGTTTCCCCCAAAAAGCAAAATTCTGATCCACAATGGTAAAAACTGTAACAGTGGTTTTAGGTGATGGTAGGATGGGCTTGACTGGAAAGAAGGCAAGAGAGAGGCTTCTGCAGCAATGGGAATGTTCTATATCTTGATTTGGGTGATAACATAGATAGATAGATTTGTCTAATTTTAGCAAGCTTAAGTTCGGTGCATTTTACTGTATATAAATGATACCTCAAAAAATTGAAGGATGGAGGAAAGGACAGTAGGTAGGAATGGCAGGTCAAAGACAAAGAACCATAAAATTAAATAACATATTGGCGCTTGAACAAAGTCTCCATTCAAAGCGTCTGGAGCTGCACAGGGAGGGAGTGAGGATAAGGTGGCAGCAGCAGTGATTGATACCATCACTGAGGTGTCTTTCAAACATAGCAGGTAAGTTTATTCCTGAATCCCACTTGGGCTTCCCTGATAGCTCAACTGGTAAAGAACCCACCTGCAATGCAGGAGACACAGGAGACGCTAATTCAATCCCTAAGTCAAGTCAGGAAGATTCCCCTGGAGTATGGAAAGGGAAACCCATGCCAGTACTTTTGCCTGAAAAACCCCATGGACAGAGGAGCCTGGAGGGCTACACTCCAAAGGGTTGCAAAGAGTCAGACATGAGTGAGCGACTGAGCACAACCCCATTTACATTAATGCTCAACTCTTCTGAGGTGTGTATTCCAAATAGCTTGGGGGTGATAGTGTTTCAAAAATCCAGTACACTAGGTCATTTAGGAAGACTCTCTGGGGCATATTTCACCACTGGGCATTGATCCAGGCCCAGCTATTTCTTTCCTCAAGAATCAAAGCTGGGCAGTGCCTGCCCCTACTCTGAAGCTTCCCAGGAGAATCTGAAAGTAATTGCAATCAAGGGATGAAAAAAAAAAAAAATGAAGCAGAGTTTTGTCCCAAAGCACAAATGGAAAACCACAAAACTGAAATCAATAAATGTTTAAAGAAATGACAACCAAGTGAAATGTTATATCAACTTCACTCATTGTTGGCTTTGATATTTATAAAAACGTCATTGCACCTACTCATATAAAAACCTGCACACAAGAAAGATAAATACTGTATGATTTCAATCATTTGTGAAACTTAAAAATATCAAATTTATTGAAACAGAGGAAAATGGTGGTTTCCAGATTGGACGGCAAAGACAGGGGAAATGTTGGTCAAAAGATGCAACTTTCGGTTGTAAGACAAATAAGTTCCAGGGATCTAATGTACAGCATGGTGACTGCAGTAAGTACAACCATATTATACTTGTGATTTGCTAAGAGAATAGGTCTTAAGCATTCTCACCATGAAAAAAAAAAAAAAGATCGCTATGTGAAGTGATGACTGTGTTACTTACCTTGCTTGTAACAATCATTTCACAATGTATGTGTGTGTGCTACATTGCTTCAGTCGTGTCCCACTCTTCGCGACCTCATGGATCGCAGCACGCCAGGTTTCCCTGTCCTTTGCTATCTTCCAGAGGTTGCTCAAACTCATGTCCATTAATTCAGTGATGCAATCCAACCATCTCATTCTCCATCGCCCCCAGCAGTAGACATACATAATTTATGGGTAAGCATAAATATATGGTTCACATGCTTTTACTTATAAAGTCTGTGTCAAAAAAATTATAGTGGCCTTATCTAGGGATGGGAGCAAGGGTGGGATTTTGAGCAAGAGATAGGCACCACTGGCTTGCCACCATTAACCCAGAAGCACCAACCGAATTCTGTCATTTCTAGGACCCTTGAGGCGTGTTCTCGCCAAGATATGTGCCCTGGAGATAGAGGTCTCTTGCTACACCAAGCCTTGCAGAAGTGAAGGAGAAGGAAAAAGAAAGAAATGCTGGGTGTTGCTCTCTTTCCCCAAGCTGCTACATCCAGGAGTGGTTCCCTTTGGGGCAAACATTATTTGGCATCTGGATCCCTAACAAGGCATTTGGGGGCTAAGCCTGGCCTACAGGGATTGAGGTATAAATGTTAAAAATCTTTCCTAAGAGCCCTCAGACCCACTTCCCAATCCTTCAAAGCCTCCAGACCCCATTCTCCCTGCAGCCCAGCTTGCCACCCAACAGATACTTCCAAATCCAAAGAGCAGAGAAATATGTTCTACCCTTGGCTTAGTGCCTGGCATCATAGCTCACCTGCCAGGTAAGTGGGAATGAAGTAGAACAGTTGGAAGCTTAAAGAAAGAGCAGGAGTTCTGGGGTCTGCCAGATTTTAGTCCAGCAAGACTAAATAAAGTACTTGAGGAAATAACAGCTAACATCTTCCCAAATATGGCAAGAGAGAAAGCCTGGAAATTGAAGCTCAGTGAACCCCAAGCAAAATAAACCTATAGCAATCCAAACCAAGATACATCACAATTAAATTTCTGGAAACTACAGATAAAAAATCTTGAGACTAGTCAGAATAATTATGCCTTATCTATAGGGGAAAAGCAATGAGGGATAGTGGATTATTCATCAGAAACCATGAAGCCAGAAGGAAATGGCACAGTATTTGGTTCAGATGCTGAGAGGAAAGAATTGCCAGTTCAACAAAATATCCTTCAGAAATGAAAAGGAAATGAAGACATTCTCAGATGAAGGAAAACTCAGAAAATTTATCTTTAGCAGATATATAGAAAGGATATAGAAAGGAAGTTCTCTGAACACAAAGGAAAATACATGCTTACTTGTGCATGCTGAACACGAGTATCCACAGAGATACATTTAGACAAAGAGTATTTTATCTGAGTACGCTCATCAAAGAGTAGTGACCCGACTTGTTTGCATCCAACAAAAATGAAAATATAAAATACTGCTAAGGTTTAAGACAGATGCTCCTCCACTGTGGAAAATAGCATAGAGGCTCTTCAAAAAACTAAATGAATTACCATATGACCCAACAATCCCACTCCTCAGCATGTATCTGGACAAAATTATGACTCAAAAAATACACACGCCCCTATGACCACAGCAGCACTGTTCACAATAGCCAAGACATGGAAGAATTCTAAGTATCCATCAAACAGATAAGTGGATAAAGAAGATGTGGTACATTCATACAACGGAATACTGCTGCTGCTAAGTCGCTTCAGTCGTGTCCGACTCTGTGCGACCCCATAGACGGAAGCCCACTAGGCTCCCCCATCCCTGGGATTCTCCAGGCAAGAACACTGGAATGGGTTGCCATTTCCTTCTCCAACGGAATACTACTCGGACCTAAAAAGTAACGAAATAATGCCATTTGCAGCATCATGGATGGAACTAAAGATTATCATACTCAATGAAGTAAGTGAGAAAGAAAAAGACAAATGTCATGGGATATCACTTATACATGGAATCTAAAACATGACACAAATGAACCTACTTACAAAACAGAAACAGGCTCACAGACACAGAGAAAAGACCTGTGATTGCCAAGGGGGATGGAGGGGAGGGGCAGACTGGGAGTTTAGGGTTCAGTTCAGTTCAGTTCAGTCGCTCAGTCTTGTCTGACCCTTTGTGACCCCATGAATCGCAGCACGTCAGGCCTCCCTGTCCATTACCAACTCCCGGAGTTCACCCAGACTCACGTCCATCGGGTTGGTGATGCCATCCAGCCATCTCATCCTCTGTCGTCCCCTTCTCCTCCTGCCCCCAATCCCTCCCAGCATCAGGGTCTTTTCCAATGAGTCAACTCTTCGCATGAGGTGGCCAAAGTACTGGAGTTTCAGCTTTAGCATCAGTCCTTCCAAAGAAATCCCAGGGCTGATCTCCTTCAGAATGGACTGGTTGGATCTCCTTGCAGTCCAAGGGACTCTCAAGAGTCTTCTCCAACACCACAGTTCAAAAGCATCAATTCTTCGGCGCTCAGCCTTCTTCACAGTCCAACTCTCACATCCATACATGGCCACAGGAAAAACCATAGCCTTGACTAGATGAACCTTTGTTGGCAAAGTAATGTCTCTGCTTTTGAATATGCTATCTAGGTTGGTCATAACTTTTCTTCCAAGGAGTAAGCATCTTTTAATTTCATGGCTGCACTCACCATCTGCAGTGATTTCGGAGCCCCAAAAAATAAAGTCTGACACTGTTTCCACTGTTTCCCCATCTATTTCCCATGAAGTGATGGGACTGGGTGCCATGATCTTCGTTTTCTGAATGTTGAGCTTTAAGCCAACTTTTTCACTCTCCACTCAGAGGGATGGTATGGGGAGGGAGGAGGGTGGAGGGTTCAGGATGGGGAACACATGTATACCTGTGGTGGATTCATTTTGATATTTGGCAAAACTAATACAATTATGTAAAGTTTAAAAATAAAATTAAATTTAAAAAAAATAAAACCATTTCAGTATTAAATAAATAAATAAATAAAAGTCAAAAAAAAAAAAAGAGGCTTTTTAGTTCCTCTTCACTTTCTGCCATAAGGGTGGTGTCATCTGCATATCTGAGGTGATTGATATTTCTCCCAGCAATCTTGATTCCAGCTTGTGTTTCTTCCAGTCCAGCATTTCTCATGATGTACTCTGCATATAAGTTAAATAAACAGGGTGACAATATACAGCCTTGACGTTCTCCTTTTCCTATTTGGAACCAGTCTGTTGTTCCATGTCCAGTTCTAACTGTTGCTTCCTGACCTGCATACATATTTCTCAAGAGACAGATCAGGTGGTCTGGTATTCCCATCTCTTTCACAGTTTTCCACAGTTTATTGTGATCCACACAGTCAAAGGCTTTGGCATAGTCAATAAGGCAGAAATAGATGTTTTTCTGGAACTCTCTTGCTTTTTCCATGATCCAGTGGATGTTGGCAATTTGATCTCTGGTTCTTCTGCCTTTTCTAAAACCAGCTTTAAGGAAGTTCACGGTTCACATATTGCTGAAGCCTGGCTTGGAGAATTTTGAGCATTACTTTACTAGCGTGTGAGGAGTTTAGGGTTAGCAGGTGCAAATTATTACATATATAATGGATAAACAAAAAGATACTATTGTTTAGCACAGGGAACTATATACAATATTGTGAGATAAACCACAAAGGAAAAGAATATAAAAAGGAATGTATATACATACATGTATAACTGGATCACTCTGTTGTACAGCAGAAATTAACACGACACTGTAAATCAACTATACTTCAATTTTCAAAAAAGATAGATGCTGCAAGGTCTTTGTAATGAGAATCGTGCAAACTTCTTATAGATAGAATTCCCAAGTTTCACTTAGGGCATCAATTCTTAACTTTAACTATGATTCTAATCATTGTAGTTTTCTGAAGTTATTGATATTCCCAACGCTTCCTGTCTCCTCGTTTGTGTGCATTTCTTTGTGTGTGTGTGTGTGTGTGTAATAAAATTTTATTAAAGTATAAAGGAGAGAAAGCTTCTGACATAGGCATCAGAAGGGGGCAGAAAGAGTACCCGCTTGCTAGTGTTCACAATGAAGTTATATATTCTCCAATGAATCCAAAGAATGTCTGGAGGTTGTAAAAACCTCATCAGACCTACTCCCATAAGTTACATTTTAAGATAACAGAATTGGCCAGAAGGTTTAATCCAAAGACTGTCCTTAGGCAAGATACATTATTGTTATATAATCCTAAGGAATGTGGAGAAAGAAAAAAAGTTTGTCCTTTCTTCCTCCTTGAGAATTCCAGACCCCTCTCTCCTTGGGGACCCCTAGACTCTTTATCAACCTGCCTAGGAAATGACTCTCTCATTCCCCCCTTTTCTTTTAGAATTATGTTGCCTAGGGAAAAGGGGCGTCGTTCTCGTTCCATAACTGCTTCCGAGCTGACAAGGGGCGTTGTCCCTAAATTGGTGAGGCAACATATTCTCCTAATCCTCATATTGAGGATATCTGATCCAGGAGCCCCAAATAGTAGCTGGAGGAAGTTACAGCAGTAGCAGGAGTTTGAGCAACAATTTGTAACTTAAAAGTTTTCAAGCGGCTAGAAACAAATCCAGTTATATAGTTACAGAAGTTAGAGATCAGATGTAAAGCACACATATGTTTAGCACACATAAAACGCAAAATAAACTATAGCAATATATTGTTCCCTGCTTCCCCAGCCTAAAGAAAAGAACATTAGAAAATGTGTAGGACTTCTCTGGTGGTCTAGTGGCTAAGAATGTGCCTGCCAATGCAGGGGTTATGAGTTCGATCCCTGGTCCAAGAAGGTCCCACACACCTCGGGGAAACAGCCCACATGCCACAACTACTGAGCCCACGTGCGGCAACTACTAAAGTCCGAGCACCCTAGAGCCTTCTGCAACAAGAGAAGCCCCCAGCTATGTGCACCACAGCTAGAGAAGACCCACGTGCAGCAACAAAGACCTACTGCGGCCAAAAATAAATTTTAAAATCAATTTAAAAAAAATGTGTAGGCGAACAAACTAAGTAAATGAGGTTTTGGGGGCGGGCGGTGGGGGTTGGCTGCACTGGGTCTTCACTGCAACATCTGACCTCTCCAGCTGCAATGCACAGGCTTAGTTGCCCCACAGCATATGGGCTCTTAGTTCCCAGACCAGGGATCAAACCCGTGTCCCCTGCAGTGGAGGGTAAATTCTTAACCACCGGACCACCAGGGAAGTCCCAGGAAATTATTTTTTTTTAAAGGAACCTTGGAACCTCAAAAATAAAGAACCTGGTAAAATAATATGAGTAAATAAATATACTTTCCTTCTCTCCAGGAGTCATCTAAATTATGTTTGATGCAAAAATTATGACACTGTGGAATGCAGTTCTAAATGTATTCTATGTGGAGCATTATTAATTAATGTATTAAATATTAATACAGCATTAAAATCAATAATCCTTTTTCACATATATATGAAAGTATACTCCCAGCCTGTAAAGTTTTTCATAGATGCTCATGCCATCATTACCAAGGCATTCCTCAATTCCTAATGGAGGGGGTGTTCTCTAAAACCTCTTGGGGGTTTAAGGTAATGATGAAAAGTGGAAGAATTCCACATAATAAACACACTTTAACTTTCCTGTTTCCGTATGCTCTTTGATTCTTACCTTTATGTCATATCAAGCTCCTGAATTTCAGTCTTATTAAATGTATGTCACAGTTTCTGTTACGCAAACTATTATAAAATTCTTGGCTACTTGAACTCAGTGTCTCTGATAATTGTTGCTATTGTTGTTCAGTCACTGTTTAACTATTTGTATCCAACTCTTTGGATACATGGACTGCAGCACACCAGGCTCCTCTGTCCTCCACTATCTGCCAGAGTTTGCTCAAATTCATGTTCATTGAGTCGCTGATGTTATCCAACCATCTCATCATCTGCCACTCCCTTCTCCTTTTACCTTCAATCTTTCCCAGAATCTGGATCTTTTCTAATGAGTCAGCTGGCTAAAGTGTTGTAGCTTCAGCAACAGTCTTTCCAATGAATACTCAGGGTTGCTTTCCTTTAGGACGGACTGGTTAGATCTCCTTGCAGTCCAAGGGACTCTCAAGGGTTTTCTTCAACACCACAGTTCAAAAGCATCAGGTTGCCATTTCCTTCTCCAGTGGACCACGCCTTGTCAGAACGCATCACTGTGACCTGTCCGTCTTGAGCAGTCCTGCACGGCCTGGCTCATAGCTCCACTGAGTTAATGCAAGCCCCTTTGCTGTGACAAGGCTGTGATCCATGAAGCGGTTCTGATAACTGCATTCATATAAATAAATGCAGATTCATCCAACATTATTTTCTCTCTTCCTTGATATAGAACATTTAGAATTGTTCCCCAGTCACATTCCCCTAGGTTTCTTCTTTTTTTTTCCTCTCATTTTTTATTTTTATTTTTTTAATTTTCTTTATAATTTTAATACATTAATATCAATATATATAATACAAATGCTCTTTGACATTCTAATTAATTTTTTTAATTTTATTTTATTTTTTAACCTTACAATATTGTATTGTCCCCTAGGTTTCTATAACATAAATTAGCAGAAGTTTATGGCTATTTTGATGTGAAATCATCTTCTTCCAGATCAGACACTTCAGTAAAATATCTCTTGCTAGCCATACCTATTTGGTTTCTGTGTTTCTGTAATGAGTTTGGGGTGACTCTAGAAATAAAAAAACAGCACAGTATCAGAATCTATCGAGTCTCTGAGTCGTGGATAAGCAGAATAACGACCCTCCTCCAAGAGGCCCACATTGTAATCCTCAAATTCTGTGAACATGCTAGGTTACATGACAAAGAGGAATTAAGATTGTAGATGGGATTGTTTGCTAACCAGCTGAATTTAAAATAAGGAGATTACCCTGGATTGTCCAGGTGGGTCCAAATGTAATCAAAAGTGTTCTTAAAATTTTGAGAGCTGTTGCATTTGAGTGATAAACATATTAAAGTTCATTGTTAAACTCTCTCAATGTTTGTATCCATTAAAAAGTTTTATAATAAAAAATTAAAAATAGTTTTAAATGTTCAGTGTCATGAAAGACCAAGAAAAGTTGAGGAACCAAGAAAAGGCTCAGATGAAAGAGATATAAGAAACATGACAATTAGATGTACCTGATACTGGACTTGGATCAATGAGAAAAAAATATTGCTACAAATTATAGACATTTGGGAGACAGTTGGAGATACTGACGTCTAGATTATCTATTAGAAAATAAAACTGTCAATGATTAATTTTCTGTACTTATTATTCTGTACTTATAAATTTATTGTAGTTTTTAGGAGAATACTCTTGTTCTTAGGAAATACACAGTAAAAGTATTTAGGGATTAAAGGGTAATCTATCTGAAACTTTCCCTATTATATGTATGTGTATGTGTGTATATATATATACATACATATATATATATATATATATATATATAGTGAGAGAAGGAGCAACTTGCAAAAGCGGGGAAAAAAAGACTGACAACTGGAGAAACTGGGGGGGAAAAAAACAGAGAAGTTCTGAGTAATATTGCAAATCTTCTGTGAGTTTGCAATTATTTTAATTTTATATTATTTATATGTTATCCATCAAGTTACTAGATGTACATCAAAACTTATCTGATTGTTCAAATTTGTGTGGTTTCTCATATACTGATGATATCTAGGTAGTTTAGAAATTAAATAAAAAATGAGGAGGGAACATCAGGCACAAAGGCAGAAAGGGGTGTGAAAGGAATGCTGTATTGGGAGGGAAGGACACTTGCTTCTAGTTAGAGTTTGGGTTTCATGGAGATAGGACAACTGTGAGAAGAGTGGGGGAACTGGGAGGTCATCATGGTTGTCCAGTTCAGTTCAGTCTCTCAGTCGTGTCTGACTCTTTGCCACCCCATGGACTGCAGCACGCCAGACTTCTCCGTCCGTCACCAATTACCGGAGCTTGCTCAAACTCATGTCCATCCAGTCGGTGATGTCAACCAACCATCTCATCCTCTGTTGTACCCTTCTCCTCCCGCCTTCAATCTTTCCTAGCATCAGGGTCTTTTCCAATGAGTGAGTTCTTTGCATCAGGTGGCCAAAGTACTGGAGTTTCAGCTTCAGCATCAGTCCTTCCAATGAATATTTCAGGACTTATTTCCTTTAGGACTGACTGGTTGGATCTCCTTACAGTCCAAGGGACTCTCAAGAGTCTTCTCCAACACCATGGTTCAAAAGCATCAATTCTTCGGCGCTCAGCTTTCTTTATAGTCCAACTCTCACGTCCATACACCATGGCTGTAGGTTGACTTTTCAGCCGCACTACGTAGGTTATGATCTACACGCTCACAGAACGTATTTCCCAGTTCGGACGCTCGGGGGCGCCAGGACAACACCGCGCCAGTAGGTTTTCTAGAAGACTTGGAAAATAATCCATCACCCGAAGAAAAAATTAAAAACCACACAATCTGATGATGGGAAACATAAAAGGAAGCTGAACAAAACAAAATCAATAAATATTTGAATTAATTGTCTTCTTAAACTCATAGGACATCGATTTCATTCATTGTTGTCTTTAACATCAGGACTTCCCTGGTGGCTCAGACGGTAAAGAGTCTGCCTGCAGTGTGGGAGAACCGTTTAGACCCCTGGATCGGGAAGATTCCCCTGGAGAAGGCAATGGCAACTCACTCCAGTATTCCTGCCTGGAAAATCCCATGGACAGAGGAGACGGGCAGGCTACAGTCAATGGGGTCGCAAAGAGTCAAGACACGACTGAGCAACTTCACATTCTTAACATTCTTACAAAATGTCACGAAGTTGGAAAGTTACTTGTGGGTTAGGAGTGCTCCGTTTGCAAGAATTCCTGCAAATGCAGGATGAATGATGCTGTATAGGGGTCCTGAATGTAAAAAAAATGAAGACCTTTCATTTTGCATTCATTTTTACCTCCCAAAAACTTTTTAAATAATAATTATTAGAGAACGGACAAGGACTTGAACACCTGTACACGTCACCAAAGACAATACACAAAGAAGGACATGAGAAGATGTACAACATTGTTAGTCATTGCTGCTGCTGCTGCTGCGGCTAAGTCGCTTCAGTTGTGTCAAGTCACAATGAAATGCCATTACACACCTATCAGAATGGTTAAAATAAAAAACACTGACAAAATCGAGCATTAACGAGGATGCAGAGTAATCAGAAGTCTCATAGGTTACTGGTGGGAATGCAAAATGGTTTGGAAAAGAGTTTGACAGTTTCTTATAAACTTACATCTACCATGTAACCCAATAATCTTAATCCTAGGTATTTACCCTGAAGAAATGAAAGCTTGTGCCTATGAATATTCAGAGCAGCTTTATTTGTAATAGCCAAAAGCAGGAAACAACTTAAATGTCTTCCAACAAACAGCTGTTCATCCACACAATGAAATGCTACTTGGCATTAAAAAAGATCGAACTACTGATAACATATAATGACCCGGATGATTCTCTAGGGTTGTTGAGTAAAAGAAACCAACCTCAAAGGTCACAAGTCTGTACAATATTATTTACATAACATTCTCAAAATGACAAAATTATGGGGGTTGTGATTGCCAGATTATGGTTGCCAAGGGTTAGGAAAGTGTGGGAGTGTTGATTACAAAGAGGCAGCGTGAGGGAGTTCCTTTGGAGGATGGAACAGTGTTGTGTCCTGATTGTGGTGGTGGTTACTTGACTGTGACAAAATTTCACAGTGCATTTCACAGCAGTTGCGTGAATATTAAAATTGGTGGATTCCAAATAAGGTCTTTAGTTAATTATTAGTGTCAGTGTCAATGTCCCGGTTTTTATAGCTGCCTATAATCATGTAACTACACATGATATTTATATGTAAATATATAATGCATTATTATATTTAAATTCATTATATGTAAACATATGTTGTGGTGGTTGTTTTAGTTGCTAAGTTGTGTCCAACTCTTTGTGACCCCATGGACTGTAGCTCCTCCATCCGTGGGATTTCCCAAGCAAGACTACTGGAGTGGGTTGCCATTTCCTCCTCCAGTGTATATATATATATATATATAAAATGATATAATTGTAAAAAGTTTTATTGGAGGAAGCTGAGTGAAGGATACACAGGACCTCTCTGTATCATGTTTTTGACTTTCATGTGGGTCTAAAATGATTTCAAAATAAAAAGGTGTAAAAAAAATAAAAATAGTATGTACTTTACTAACAGTTTTTATTTCTACTAGAGTGATTCTAGCTTTCAGCCTATTTTGGTGTGCATAACACAGTTTCCGTGTGCCCAAACAGGTAGACCTATACGTTGCATTATCCATTTTTATCTCAATCAATCATCAAAAATAACTCCTGTGACATAAAAGAACACAGGTTGACCCTAATGCCAGCCCAAAACTGTGGGCAGAGACTTCTCGACCCCTAAAATGTCTTCTCTCTACGTTAGACACATTGTGAGGAGGAAAGGCAATGATGAAGAAACCAGTAGCAACCAGAAACAGTCAAACATTTTTCAATTATCAAAAAGCACATTTGTAATAGAGGTTTCCATCCATGACCCTTAATAATGAATTTTGTCCCAGGATACCTTGAAGTATTAGCTAATATTAGTGTTACTGATGGGCTTCCCAGGAGACACTAGCGGTAAAGAACTTGCTCGCCAATGCAGGAGTCATGAGATATGGGTTCGATCCATGGGTCTGGAAGATCCCCTAGAGGAGGGCATGGCAACCCACTCCAGTATTCTTGCCTGGAGAATCCCATGGACAGGGAAGCCTGGCCGGCTATACTCCACACCTTTGCAAAGAGTCAGACATGACTGAAGCGACTTAGCAGGCAGGCAGTGTTACTGTCAGGGTGATTTGAAACAACCAAGAGTTTATTTCATTCTAATAGCTTCCCCTTTTCACTTAAACTTGGGAGCCCTGTTTTATAATGTTGATAATGCTACTAGTTTTTAAATATTCACATAGTCGGCGGTATGTGCCCAAATATATTTTATCAATAGATATGCAAGTTCAAAATTATTTGGAATATAAAAGATGGTCAAAGTGATTATTCATCAGGGAAATGAGAACCACAACCACAATGAGACACCACTTCATACCACCCATTAGGGTGGCTGTAATTTTTTAAAAAAATGAGTGTCAGTGAGGATAGGAAGAAATTGGAACTCTTGTGCATGGTCAGTGGAAATAGAAATTGGTACAGGCACTGCGGCATACAAAATTAAAAATAGAATTACCATATGACCCAGGAATTCCACTTATGGGTGGGTGTGTGTGTGTGTGTGTGTATATATATATATATATATATATATATATATATATATATATATCTCCAAAGGAAGTGAAAGCAATGTCTTGAAGAGATATGTGTATGCTCATGTTCGTAGCAGCATTATTTACAATAGCCAAAATGTGAAAGCAATTGCTACATGAACCAGCAATCCTGGTTCTATGAATTTACTCAAAAGAACTGAAAACAGGGACTCCAACAGATGCCTGTAAGCCAGAGTTCACAGCAGCACGAGTCACAGTAGCCAAAAGTGGAAAGTACCCAAATGTCCATCAACTGGTGAATGGATAAACAATGTGTGGTCCATTTATACAATGCAATATTTTTCAAACAGAAAAAGGAATGAAGCATTGGCACATGCTACAATGTAGATGTGGAGAAGGAAATGGCAACTCACTACAGTATTCTTGCCTGGGAAGTCTCACGGACAGAGGATCCTGGCAGGCTACAGTCCATGGGGTTGCAAAGAGCTGGACATGACTGAGCACGCACACACACGTAAGGTAGATGAACCCAAAAACGTTATGTTAAGTGAAGGAAGTCAGATGCAAAAGGTCACACACTGTACGATTTCATTTATGTGAGATGTCCAGAATAGGTAAATCCATGGAGCTGGATTCAAGGTTGGGGGGATGGGAAATGGGGATTGACTGCTAATAGATATGAAGTTCCCTTGTAGGAGGGTTAAAATGCTTGGGAACTAGACAGACTTGGTGGTTGCCCAACATTGTGAGTGTGCTAAATGGCACTGAACTGTTTACTTTTAATGGTTAATTACTTTTTAATGGTTAATTTTATGTCATGTGAATCTCACCTCAATTAACAAGTAATGTTTGCAGAGAAGGAGAAATAACACATGACATCCCTTATATGTGGAATCCAAAAAGAAATGATATGCATGAACTTACTTACAAAACAGAAAGAGACTCATGGACATAGAGAATAAACTTAGGGAGCTTACAGTTGCTGGAGGGGGAAGGGTTGGGGAGAAGGGATAATTAGGGAGTTTCGGGTAAACATGCACACACTGCTATATTTAAAATGGGTAACCAACAAGGACCATACAGCACATGGAACTCTGCTTAACCTTATGTGGCAGCCTGGATGAGGAGAGTTTGGGAGAGAGTGGATACACGCATATGTATGGCTGAGGCCCTTCACTGTTCACCTGAGACTGTCACAACCTTGTTAATTGGCTTGCTGCTGCTGCTAAGTCGCTTCAGTCGTGTCCGACTCTACTCGACCCCATAGACGACAGTCCACCAGGTTCCCCCATCCCTGGGATTCTCCAGGCAAGAACACTGGAGTGGGTCGCCATTTCCTTCTCCAATGCATGAAAGTGAAAAGTGAAAGGGAAGTCGCTCAGATCTCGAAGTCGCTTCGCGATCCCATGGACTGCAGCCTACCAGGCTCCTCCATCCATGGGATTTTCCAGACAACAGTACTGGAGTGGGGTGCCATTGCCTGCTCTGGTTAATTGGCTTACTCCAATACAAAATGAAAAGTTTTTCTTAAAAAAGAAATAATATCTGCAAACCATTGTTCCCATCAGTAGGAAGTCAAGGACATACACTAGCGGTCAAGCAGGTCCCCCAGAGATGGGGGAAGTCTTCTGAGCCCAGAACTTACAGAGAGTTCCCCCAGAGAGGCCCAGAGTCACCTTGATCCTGAGCTCAGGGGTAAAAGAAAAAGCCCAGAACAAGACGTGGTCGCCATCTTTCCCAAAGAGACGAGCCGTCAGGGACAGAGTGTAGAGCAGACAATTAGCAGGTGCCCTAACAAGACACGAGGGACTGAGCCTGAGGTGTGAGGATGGACGGGTAAATTGGGCTCTGCCGGGTTCTCCTGCTCTCTTCTGTGGGGCCAAAGACCTCACTCCATGTGGCAGGCAGCCCAGGAGAATCCCAGCAAAAGCTGTGTCACCTCCTGCCAGACATCTCCAAAGCCAGAGGAGACACCTGCCACAGGTGAGTGGGGAGAGAGGGAAGCAGACAGGAAAAGAAACTAGCAAGATGGGGGCTGTGCCTCTCCAGCCAGGCTGCTGTATGACCTTGGGAAAGTGACTTTGCCTCTCTGAGCCTCTGTTCATTAGTCTGGATAATGAGTACCAAAAAAATGGGAAGCAAATGTTATGTGGCAGCCCGGATGGGAGGAGAGTTTGGGAGAGAATGGATACGTGTATAAGTCTGGCTAAGTCCCTTTGTTGTCCACTTGAAACTATCACAGTATTGTTAATTGACTATACTCCAATACAAAATTAAAACTTAGGGGGAAAAAAAAAGGAAGCATCCTGTGTGCACAAGGCCTGCTAAGAGGTTCCAACTTCTGGGTCCTTCATCGCAGAGTTTTAAGAGCTTTGGAACAAGTTCAGCTCAGTTCAGTAGCTCAGTCGTGTCTGACTCTGTGACCCCATGAACCGCAGCACAGCAGGCCTCCCTGTCCATCACCAACTCCCAGAGCCCACCCAAACCCATGTCCATTGAGTCAGTGATGCCATCCAACCACCTCATTCTCTGTCGTCCCCTTCTCCTGCCCTCAATCCCTCCCAGCATCAGGTCTTTTCAAATGAGTCAGCTCCTCACATCAGGTGGCCAAAGTATTAAGCTTCAGCATCAGTCCTTCCAATGAATATTCAGGACTGATTTCCTTTAGGATGGACTGGTTGGATCTCCTTGAAGTCCAAGGGACTCTCAAGAGTCTTCTCCAACACCACAGTTCAAAAGCATCAATTCTTTGGCGCTCAGCTTTCTTTATAGTCCAATTCTCACATCCATACATGACCACTGGAAAAACCATAGCCTTGACTAGACGGACATTTGCTGGCAAAGTAATGTCTCTGCTTTTTAATATGCTATCTAGGTTGGTCATAACTTTCCTTCCAAGGAGTTAATGTCTTTTAATTTTATGGCTGCAATCACCATCTGCAGTGATTTTGGAGCCCAGAAAAATAAAATCAGCCACTGTTTCCACTGTTTCTCCATCTATTTGCCATGAAGTGATGGGACCAGATGCCATGATCTTAGTTTTTTGGATGTTGGGTTTTAAGCCAACTTTTCACTCTTCTCTTTCATTTTCATCAAGAGGCTCTTTAGTTCTTCTTCACTTTCTACCATAAGGGTGGTGTTGTCTGCATATCTGAGGTTATTGATATTTCTCCCAGCAATCTTGATTCCAGCTTGTGCTTTCTTCCAGCCCAGAGTTTCTCATGATGTACTCTGCATAGAAGTTAAATAAACAGGGTGACAATATACAGCCTTGATGTGCTCCTGTTCCTATTTGGAACCAGTCTGTTGTTCCATGTCCAGTTCTAACTGTTGTTTCCTGACCTGCATACAGGTTTCTCAAGAGACAGATCAGATGGTCTGGTATTCCCATCTCTTTCAGAATTTTCCACAGTGTATTGTGATCCACAGATTCAAAGGCTTTGGCATAGTCAACAAAGCAGAAATAAATGTTTTTCTGGAATTCTCTTGCTTTTTCCATGATCCAGCAGATGTTGGCAATTTGATCTCTGGTTCCTCTGCCTTTTCTAAAACCAGCTTAAACATCTGGAAGTTCACGGTTCACGTGTTTGGAACAAGAGAGACTGTGAAATGTTGGGTAATGGGTTATTCTCTCCAAGCCTCCTCATCCTATAAGTGTGCCTATCTTGGATTAAGCAAGAGGAAGCATGTAGAATTCCTTGTCTTGGTGTTGGGTGCAAAAGGAGCATGTGAGAAATGTTAGCTAGGCTTTCCCTGTGGCTCAGTGGTGAAGAACCTTCCTACAATACAGGAGACACAGGAGACCTGGGTTTGATCCCTGGGTTGGGAAGATCCCCTGAAGGAGGGCATGGCAGCCCCCTCCAGTATTCTTGCCTGAAGAATCCCATGGACAGGGAAGTCTGGTAGGCTACAGTCCATAGGGTCGCAAAGAGTGGGACACTACTGAAGCGACTCAGCACATGTGCATGCAAGAAATGTTAGCAAGGGACTTCCGTGGTGACCCAGTGGTTAAGAATCCAGCTGCCAATGCAGGAGACACGAGTTCAGTCCCTGATCCAGGAGGATCCCACATGCTGCAGAGCAACTAAGCCTATGCACCACCACTTCTGAGCTCAAGAGAAGCCACAGCAATGAGAAGCCCATGAACGGAGCTAGAGAAACCCTATTTACAGCAAGCAACAAGGGCACGGTAAAGATAAACAAATAAAGTTTTAAAGGAACTGTTAGCTATTGGTCGCAGAGTAATAGGGATCCAGTGCAGGATTTTAAGCTAGGGAGAAGCAGGTCATCTCATCCTGGTAGAGGCCACTGTGGAGGTTGAACCAAAAGAGCCAGCCTGGAGCCAAAGTGACCAGAGAAGGAATGTGTTTGGAATCTAACAGTGACAAGATGAGAATCTGGTAGGGTGCTGGGAAGGAGAGGAGGAGTCAGGAAAAAGAGGGGGGCAGGTTAAACTGTAAGTTTGATGTGAGTGGGGTTGAAGGAGACCTGGCTGCTGCCCAAATCTCTGGCCCAAGTGATGGGGTAATCAGCAGGGTCACTGCTAAGCTCAGGTACAGTGAAAACAGGACTGAGGGTAGACGCTGAGCAGGGTTTGCTACAAGGTTTGTGGGGACCTGGGCACGCTCGACAGAAACAGACACCCAGGAGGTGTGTCTGGACCCTTGGGATGGGAGTTCGAGAGACAGTGATCTTGACCACAGAACGGGGTGGCATCTATCACTACTTGCCCACTCATCTGGGGCCTCTCTCTCCTAGTGAGTTCCTTGAGGATAGGAGGGGACCATGATAGGTTTCCCAGATGGCTCAGTACAGAACAATCAGCCTACCAATGCAGGAGACGCAGGAGACCCGGGTTGGATCCCTGAGTCAGGAAGATTCCCTGGAGAAGGAAGTGGCAACCCACTCCAGTATTCTTGCCTGGAGACTCCCATGGACAGAGAAGCCTGGCAGGCTACAGCCCATGGGGTTACAAAGAATCAGACACAGCTGAGCAACTGAACATGTGGACCATGGTGTGTGCGTGTGTGTGCGTTGTATGTAATATATCAGGCATGCAAAAAAAAAAAGCATAGATCATAACTCATGCTGGAACACAGCTGTATTCACCACTCAACTTAAGAAGTAGAGCATCCACGTGCATCTCCCTAGTCCCATGTTCTTGTTTGCCTCCTTCTCCCTCTTCTCCCTCTCTGCTTGTCTGTCTCTCTCTCTCCCCTCCCCTCTCCCCATCTCTGAAATAACCAACATCCTACATCGAGTCTTTATCACTCCCATGCACATTTTTCATCTTTACTACACGGGATGTGTCCACCAACAACATATAGAATTGTGCTGCATGTTTTAAGCTTTACATATACATGGCATTATTCTGCATGGATTCTTCTGTGATGGTTTCCTCATGCTTTTGACATTCATCCAGGTTGGTGCGAGCTGTCCCACATTTGCCCCCTTTCTGTGACTTATAGTGTGCGCTAAGTACCAAGTCGCTTCAGTCATGTTCAACTCTTTGCAACACTTTGGACTGTAGCCTGCCAGGCTCCTCTGTCCATGGGGTTTTCCGGTCAGGAATACTGGAGTGCATTTGTCGTGCTGTCCTCCAGGGAATCTTCCCGACCCTGAGATTGATCCCACGTCTCTTTTCTCCTGCATTGGCAGAGGGGTCTTTATCACTAGCGCCACCTGGGACTTACAGTAGCATCCACCGAATGGGAACATGGTAGCTGATGGATGCGCCTCTATCATGAATGAATGCTTCTCTTTCCAAACTTCCTTGAGCATGCCTTAGAGTGCACCTTCAGAAGAATTCCTCTGTGGTAGAATTGCAGGTGGAGAGAGGTACTCTGTCTTTGTCACCAGCTCAGAATTACTGGCCACATGCTGGGGAACGCCTCAGTGAAGATGTGCAACAAGTGGTCAGTGAGTCAACAAGAAAGTGAAATAGGACATGTAGACTCCCGGGGCAGGAGAGGAGAGGAACAGGGCAGCAGGAGGATGGGCTCAAAGGGAAGGTTCCTCCCCCAGGCCCAGAGAACACAAGTCGTCAGAGGACCAAGGAATGAGCAGTCACTGCGCACTGATCTATAGGAGAGAGAAGGATTTGAGATGACCTGTGGAAGCCAGAGCTAAGTCCTGAAGGAAGAGCCTTTGAGGCAGAGAAAACAGCAAGTGCAAAGGTCCTGAGGTAGAACCAGTCTTGGACCAAGAGACCCGTGTGGCTGGAAGACAGTGAACAAATGGAGATGGGAGAGGTCAACAGGGGCTAGACGTCACAGAAGTTGAGATTTTTTTTTAACTTTTCCTTTTTAAGATTCCACATATACGTGATACCATGAAGTATTTGTCTTTCCCTGTCCAGCTTATTTCACTTATCATAAGGTTCTCAATATATCTATATTGTTGCAAGTGGCAGGATGTCCTTCTTTCTCATAGTTGAATAATATTCCATTGCATATATATATATATGTATATATATGTAAAACACCACATCTTCTAGAAGTTGATCAACTTCTATCCATTCGTCCACTGTTTCCATATCTCAACTATTGTAAACGATGCTGCACTGAACATGAGAATACAGGTATCTCTTTGATGTCCCATTCTTATTTCTTTTGGATGTATAACTACGAGTGGGATTGCTGGATCATATGCTAGTTCTATTTTTAATATTTGAAGAAACTGCATATTGTTATCCTTGGCAGTTTCACCAGGATTTGGAATTTTACTCCAAACTTTATGGGGGAAAAAGTGCGATGTGAAGTCAGTCAGTTCAGTCGCTCAGTCGTTTCTCACTCTGCGACCCCAAGGACTGCAGCACGCCAGGCTTCCCTGTCCATCACCAACTCCCGGAACTTGCTCAAACTCAGGTCCATCGAGTCAGTGATGCCATCCAACCACCTCATCCTCTGTCATCCCCTTCTCCTGCCCTCAATCTTTTCCAGTATCAGGGTCTTTTCCAATGAGTCAGCTCTTCGCATGAGGTGGCTAAAGTACTGGAGTTTCAGCTTCAGCATCAGTCCTTATGAATATTCAGGACTGATTTCCTTTAGGATTGACTGGTTGAATCTCCTTGCAGTCCAAGGGACTCTCAAGAGTCTTCTCAACACCACAGCTCAAAAGCATCAATTCTTTGGTGCTCAGCTTTCTTTATAGCCCAACTCTCATATCCATACATGACTACTAGAATAAACCATAGCTTTGACTTGACAGACCTTTGTTGGCAAAGTAATGTCTCTGCTTTTTAATATGCTGTCTAGCATATTAGTCATAGCTTTTCTTCCAAAGAGCAAGCATCTTTTAATTTCATGGCTGCAGTCACCATCTGCAGTGATTTTGGAGCCCCCCAAAAGTGAAGTCTGTCACTGTTTCCATTGTTTCCCCATCTATTTGCCATGAAGTGATGGGACTGGATGCCATGATCTTAGTTTTCTGAATACTGAGTTTTAAGCCAACTTTTCACTCTCCTCTTTCATCAAGAGGCTCTTTAGTTCTTCTTTGCTTTCTGCATCTCTTGCATCTCCTGCATTGACAGGCAGATTCTTCACCACTGTGCCACCTCAGCCTAAAACGTAAAATAAAAAGTTAAACTAGAAAGCAAAAACAAACTTGTACTTTTCAGAAACAATTAAAAAGTATTGAACACAAAAAAGTAAGTGATGAAACAGAAATGCAAGGTAATTATAGAAATGAAGAAGTGTGATATACCATTTGAAAACCAACAAAATAAATATCAATCCCAGGTATGTGGTAGGGGAAAGCTCTTAGGGGGTCTACTACTAAATCTTAGGAAAATGAATTTATTGTTTAATGACAAGAGTAAATTTAATCTATTGAATCCTAGAAGTTGATCAAAGTATATCCATGAAGCTCTATGGAACAAATCTTAATGAAATTAAGGTGATTAAATAAATAAGACAACTAAACCATTCTTAGGCTTCCCTAGTGGCTTAGACTGTAAAGAATCCACCAGCAGTGTGAGAGACCTGGGTTCGATCCTTGGGTTGGGAAGATCCCCTGGAGAAGGGCATGGCGACTCACCCAGTATTCTTGCCTGGAGAATCCTCATGGACAGAGGAGCCTGGGGTCCATGGGGTTGCAAAGAGTTGGACACAACTGAGCCACTAAGCACAGCACAAACCACTCCTAGGACTTAATTGCACCAAGAGGCATTGAATACATAAAATTCTCAGACAGGGTTATGAGAGGTAGGACTTTGCTTTTAATTTTAGTTTGTTAGTTTAGTAGAAATTAAGAGAGAACTCAGCACCTTCAACAATGCTATTGACATTAAAAAAAAAGCAAGAATTTCACAAGCTGCAATAGACCTAGTGGTAATCACCTTCAGGTCTGCCCCTCACTTCTCATTTCTGACCTCATCTCCTGTGCCCATTCTGGTTTCTTGAATAAACCAGAGATGCTCCTTCCTCAGGGCCTTTGCACTTGCCATTCCCTCTGCTTAGAACACTCTTTCCCCCAGGATGTTCTTATAGCTCTGTTTTCTACTTCTGGCCCGTATAGTAATATTCCCCTTAATCAGGAAGGAGGAGCTTGAATAAAAGTAAATTAGGTCTTACCCTTCAAGTTTCCAATACCAAAGAAAGGCAATGCCAAAGAATGTTCAAACTACCACACAACTGCACTCATCTCACACATTAGCAAAGTAATGGTCAAAATTCTCTAAGCCAGGCTTCAACAGTACATGAACCATGAAGTTCCAGATGTTCAAGCTGGTTTAGAAAAGGCAAAGGAACCAGAGATCAAATTGCCAACATCTGATGGATCATCAAAAAAGCAAGAGAGTTCCAGAAAAACATCACCTTTTGTTTTATTGAGTATGCCAAAGTCTTTGACTGTGTGGATCACAACAAACTGTGGAAAATTCTTAAAGAGATGGGAATACCAGACCACCTGACCTGCCTCCTGAGAAATCTGTATGCAGGTCAAGAAGCAACAGTTAGAACTGGACATGGAACAACAGACTGGTTCCAAATCAGGAAAGGAGTACGTCAAGGCTGTATATTGTCACTCTGCTTATTTAACTTATATGCAGAGTACATCATGTGAAATGCCAGAATGGATGAAGCACAAGCTGGAATCAAGATTTCTGGGAGAAATATCAATAATCTCAGATATGCCTCTGGAGAAGGCAATGGCACCCCACTTCAGTATTCTTGCCTGGAAAATCCCATGGACGGAGGAGCCTGGTGGACTGCAGTCCATGGGATCGCTGAGGGTTGGACAAGACTGAGCGACTTCACTTTCACTTTTCACTTTCACTTTTCACTTTCATGCATTGGAGAAGGAAATGGCAACCCACTCCAGTGTTCTTGCCTGGAGAATCCCAGGGACTAGGAGCCTGGTGGGCTGCCGTCTATGGGGTCGCACAGAGTCGGACACGACTGAAGTGACTTAGCAGCAGCAGCAGCAGATATACCTTAGAGATGAGCCCATTCCCCTTGCATTAGAAGCATGGTGTCCTAACCATGGAGAAGGAAATGGCAACCCACTCCAGTACTCTTGTCTTAAAAATCCCATGGACGGAGGAGCTTGGTGCAGGCTATCCATGGGGTCGCAAAGAGTTGGGCATGACTGAGCGACTTCACTTTCACTTTCAAACCATAAATGTTATTGGTTTTCCTACCTTTTCATGCCAATTTATTCCATTAAAATACAATGAAATGTGCTTTTAAATCCTCAAAAAAAAAAAAAGAAGCATGGTGTCCTAACCAGCGGACCTCCAAGTCCCAATTACCCATATTTTTATTTTTAAAAAATTGTTTTTCATTCTAAAAATATAAATTAAATGTCACAGGTTCTAGTGAGTCTTACACAGTCATAAAACTGTTCCAGGTTGCCCAGACTTCTGCAAGTATCAGATGTTCCAAGACTGCTATTCACTGGGAATATCATTTCTTCTCTGTCCATCCACAAATACAGCAGAGTACTGTTTGAGACATTTAATAAGAACATTACCCAAGCTCTTTTGCCTCTTCATTCTGCATGCTTTCTTTTCATACTTTCTTGTAAGCTTTTGATTTTATAATCATCAGAACATTGCACCTACAAGTTAGACAAAAACTACAGGGCACAAGCAACCCAAGTAAACCTTAACTATTTGAAACCAAGACCAGCCTCAAAATTCGAAGATAATGTTTACTCAGACTGAAGAGGAATGAAAGTGGGTCATTTGTAGATGTGGATGGATCTAGAGTCTGTCATACAGAGTGAAGCAAGCCAGATAGAGAAAAACAAATGTTGGATATTGCCGCATGTATGTGGAATCTAGAAAAATGGTACAGGTAAACTTAGTTCCAGGGCAGGAATAGAGGTGCAGATGGAGAGAAGAGATCTGTGGACACAAGAGGGGAAGGAGAAGATGGGACAAATTGTGAGAGTAGGATTGACATATATACACAGCCATGTGAAAATAGCTAGCTAGTGGGAAGCTGCTGTGTGACACAGGGAGCTCGGCTTAGCTCTCTGTAAGGACCTAGAGAGGTGGCCTGGGGTGGGGGCTGGGGAGTGGGAGGGAGGCCGGGGAGGGGGTGTATATGTATACATATAGCTGATCCCCAGGTGGCGCTAGTGGTAAAGAATATACCTGTCAATGCAGGAGATGTAAGAGACACGGGTTCGATCCCTAGGTTGGGAAGATCCTGTGGAGGAAGGCATGGCAACCCACTCCAGTATTTTTTTTTTAATTTTATGGTTATTTATCTTTTTAATTGAAAGATAATTGCTTTACAGAATTGTGTTGGTTTCTGCCAAACATCAACATGAATCCACCATAGGTATACATATGTCCCCTCCCTCTTGACACTCCAGTATTCTTACCTGGAGAATCCCATGGACAGAGGAGCCTGGTAGGCCACAGTCCATAGCATCACAAAGAGTCAGACACGATTGAAGTGACTTAGCACACACGCATAGCAGAGTCACTTCTTTGTACAGCCGAAACTCATACAATGTTGTAAAGCAATTATACTCCGATAAAATAAATAAATACTAATAAATATAAAAAATGAAGATAATGATAAATTGGTACATCTTGCATAGCACAGAGCATTTTATAGGCACACAACACACTGCTTGCAGTTGTTGTTGCTATTTAGACACTAAGTTGTGTCTGACTTTTTGTGACCCCATGGACTGTAGTCTGCCAGGCTCTTCTGCCCATGGGATTATCCCAGTAAGAATACTGGAATGGGT
Source organism: Bos taurus (assembly GCF_002263795.3). NCBI lineage: Eukaryota > Metazoa > Chordata > Mammalia > Artiodactyla > Bovidae > Bos > Bos taurus. The sequence goes on along the minus strand of NC_037334.1, from coordinate 6,949,635 downwards.
GGCCATTTCCTCCTCCAGGGGATCTTCCCAACCCAGGGATTGAACCTGCCTCTCCTGCAGCTCCTCCATTGGTAGATGGATTCTTTTCCACTGAGCCATCTTAATTTGAGTTCTCCCCAAAGCAGATTCTGAGTCAAGAACTTGAGTGCTAATATTTATTTGGAAAATAATCCCAGAAGACTCAGTGAGTGTTTGGGGAAAGAAGGTGTGGATGAGTAGGGATCCATGTGAGAACACACCCCAGAGCTCCCTCACTCAGAAGGGATGAAGCTGGGACATTCACCCAACAAGCCCAGTCCCTCACTAGCCAAAAGTCGTTCTTGGGATGTCAACCGCCAGCACTTCCTCATTACACCGTGTGCAGGTTAAGCCTGCTCCAGTGATCAGATAAAGCCTTGGTGCACAGAGACACAGGTGGTAGAGGTGAGAGATGGTCAGTGTGCTTAGGAGCTGTCCACCAACCTGCTAGTGACACCCTGCAGGTGGGCTGTGAAGAATGAATGGTGTGTTTACTGATGGAAATGATCCAGCAAATGAGTGGGAGGATTCAGCTGCAGAAAGAGTGGGAAGAATTGATGAACGGCTGAACTAAGGAGAGGGGATGAGATCCAGGGTGCAAAGGAGGGGCTGCCTTGACCAGGACCCTGGACAGCTCCTCCGTTTCCTTTCTGATTGATTCAGGATGGCTGAAATTGGGGCAAATCTCACCCTGGTCTCTGAGTTCCTGCTCCTGGGCCTCTCGGAGGACCCCAAGCAACAGCGGCTGCTGTTCATTCTCTTTCTGAGCATGTACCTGGTCACACAGCTGGGTAACCTGTCCATTATCCTGGCCATCGCCACTGACGTCCGGCTCCACACTCCCATGTACTTCTTCCTGGCCAACCTGGCCTTCGTGGACATTTGCTTCACCTCCACCACCATCCCCAAGATGCTGGCCAACCACGTGTCAGGACACAAAGGGATTCCTTATGCTGGCTGCCTGGCCCAGATGTTCTTCTTCATCTGGTTCGCTGGCATCGACAGCTTCCTGCTGACCACCATGGCCTATGACCGCTATAAGGCCATCTGTCACCCTCTACACTATGCCCTGTCTGTGACACCACAGCTCTGTAGCGTCCTGGTGGCAGCATCCTGGACTGCAGCCTTCGGGAATGCCCTGACCCACACAGTATTACTGACCCGTCTCTCATTCTGCACCCACAACCAGATCCCCCATTTCTTCTGTGACCTGAGCCCTCTGCTGAAGCTCGCCTGCTCTGACACCTTTCTCAACAATGCAGTGGTATACACTGTGGGCGCCCTGCCTATCATCACCCCCTTTGTGGGCATCTTGGTCTCCTACACACGCATCTTTGCTGCCGTGTTGAGGATACCGTCCACGAGAGGCAAGCGGAAGGCTTTCTCTACCTGTGGCTCTCATCTCTCTGTGGTGTCCCTGTTCTACGGCACCATCATTGGGGTTTATTTCAGCCCCATGTCCTCCCACGCGGCCCAGAAGGACACGGCTGCTGCAGTGATGTACACTGTGGTCACTCCCATGCTGAACCCCTTCATCTACAGCCTACGCAACAGCGACATGAAGGGCGCCTTGGGAGCCCTCATCAGCAGGAGGCCAGTTTTTATTCAGTGACCACAGCATTGCGACATCTGAGTGTCCAGATTCAGCCCCCATCTGTCCTGAACTTTCCTGCACAGTCCCAATCTTAGACAGTTCCTACATTTCATTCTTGGTTCATTTGTTTATTACTTTATCCTTCCAACAGATACTTATTGAACATCTGTTGCATTTTACTATTGGTTGGTTACTATTTATACTCTTTCAAGAGTCTGGCAGGGGACAAAGAAAGTCTCCGACCTTGTGGCACTTAAACTGAAGTCTAAAGAACTCATCATGGTCAAAAAGAAGTACTCTAGAAACCAGAGAGACCAGGATTCAAGTGCTATTTTGTGTTAAGGTCAGGTTAAGCTGCTGTAACAAAGAGCCAGAAAGGCAAAAGCTCAAGGGGTGTAAGGTTTTGCAGATTCTTGGATTTTTTAGCAATAGAGTTCCTTCAAAAAACAGCAGACATCTGGTCTAGTACTTCTAGTTGCTAGGAACCATATACAGTGTTTTTTTCCTAGCCAGAGTTCTAAGTCTATTTAATTTACAGTATTTGGTTTCTTGAACTACCTACATCTTTGTCATTCTCTGTTAACATTCATTTGAAACAATAGCCTTGGGCATGAGGCAAAATCCCTATTTAAACTGTTTGAGAGAAGAGAAAGCTGTTGGCTCTTCCAATTGCGCGGTATTTCTGACTTTCAAAACTGGCTTGTTCTTGGGTCAGATCACCTCTTTCTTGTGATTCCTTGCTGTTGCAGCAAGGAGCGGTCAACTTATGCTGGCATTCTCACTCTTCCCAATCACTTCTAGAAACACAGACTCAGTAGACCTATGGTCTACATTTCCGGTAGGTTATACCAGGTGATGACGTTACCAAATATTGTTCTTTGACATAACAAGGTTCACCAGCATTCCAGTCTGCAATATTTGTGTCCTTGCCACCAGGTCACTAGACTAGTGCAACTGATTTTTTATTTTTGTGATTAGAACACTCCACTTCTGATACTAATTTTTGTATTAGTTAGGATGAATAGCCTATTTGCTATATTAGGGTTTCTATAACAAAAATACCACAAATTGTCAACATATGGCTTAAATAAAAGAAATGTGTTGTCTTGCACTTCTGGAGACCCTCAGTCTTAAATCAATGCAGTACCAGTTTGCTTTCTTCTGCGGCATAAGCGAATGAAGGTCTCTTCCGTGCCTCTCTCCCCACCTGGTGGTTCACTAGCTCTCTTTGGTGTCCCTGACTTGTAGATACCTGCTTTCATCTTTACATGTCATCCTCCCTGTGTGCATGGCTATCTCTAAATATCCCCTTCTTATAAGGACACCAGTTACTTTGGATTAGGAATCCATTTTACTCTAATATGACCTCATCTTAACTATTATATCTGCATGCATGGGTGCTCACTCTGTCATGTCTGACTCTTTGTGACTCCCTGGACTGTAGCCTGCCAGGCTCCTCTATCCATGGAATTTTCCAGGCAAGAATACTGGAGTAGGGTGTCATTTTCTACTTCAGAGGATCTTCCCTACCCAGCGATCGAACCCGCATCCCCTATGTCTCCAGCATTGCAGGCAGATTCTTTACCGTTGAGCCATCAGGGAAGCCCCTTTATACGTGCAACAGTCTTATTTCCAAATAAGGTCACATTCAGAAATATTGAGGGTTAGGATTTCAACAAATGAATTTGGGAAATGGACATAATCCAATCTATAACATCTGCTAAAAACAAAAAAAAAAAAGACAAAAAGTAATGACTCAAACAAAATAGTTTATTTCTGTCTCATGCAACAGTCAGAATTCTAGGTCAGTGGCTGATTCTGCTCCTTTCAAGCATTCAGAAACCCAGATTCTTTATATCTTATTTCTTGCCTATTTCCCAGGACATTATTATTGTCTGTAACATTGAAGCTGTGAACCCTAGATTGTCGAAAAATAATCAGAGAGCTCAGGGGAGACAAGCCCATTATCTTGAAGTGCTATGTACTTCTCACATTCCACACTGGGTTATGAAAGCGAAGTGTTAGTCACTCAGTAGTGTTGACTCTTTGCAACCCCATGGACTGTAGCCCACCAGGCTCCTCTGTCCACAGGATTCTCCAGGTAAGAATATTGGAGTGAGTAGCCATTCCCTCCTCCAGGGGATCTTCCCAGCCCAGGGATCAAACCCAAGTCTCCTGCATTGCAAGCAGATTCCTTACCATCTGAACCCCCAGGGAAGCCCACAGTGGTTTATAAATAGCTGCAAAACAAGCAGGAAGGTTCTTTACCGCTGAGCCACCAGGGAAGCCCAGGGCTGTACATCAAAATTTCATGTTATTGATAGTTACATAATCCAAATATGTGTCATCATAGTGGGTCTTGTGACCCCTGATAAGATCAAGAAGGAATGCAATCTTTTGAAGAGTTGTCTAATTAATGCTAGGAGCATGTTGCTCTCTACAGCTGAGCAGGTACTCCTATCAGTGGGGAGGTTTGGTGTATAACGCACAGTTGCGTTACACAGTTACACAATCACAGTTGAGGGGAGAGAGGAGGTCAAAGGACAGAGACGGCTTTTTATGTTTAAATTTTTATTGTCTTGTCGTAAAATATGAATTGTACTTCACAGCACATTTCAAAAGAAGACTCTGGAGAGTCCCTTGGACTGCAAGGAGATCCAACCAGTCCATCCTAAAGGAAATCAGTCCTGAATATTCATTGGAAGGACTGATGCTGAAGCTGAGGCTCCAATACTTTGGCCACCTGACGCAAAGAACTGATTCATTGGAAAAGACCCTGATGCTGAGAAAGATCAAAGGCAGGAGGAGAAGGGGACGACAGAGGATGAGATGGTTGAATAGCATCACCGACTTGATGGACATGAGTGTGAGCAAGCTCCAGGAGTTGGTGATGGACGGGGAAGCCTGGCATGTTGCAGTCCATAGGGTTGCAAAGAGTCGGACACGACTGAACTGAACATTTCATGGAAGGAGATACCCTTCTTGGGAACTCTACAGCCATCATCATCTGATTCCTCTGGTGTGATTTAGGGACCTGGGCATTACTTTAAGGCTCAAAGAGGCATAAGCTCAGTGCATGGTTTCAAGATAATTCTCTGTAACACTCAGCAGGCTATTTGCTCCCAGGCAGTAGCCATACCCAAAGCTTTTTCCTGGCCAAAGTATTTGTATTGCTTGATTTACCCAGGTCTGTTTATCACCTGGTGTCTGGACCAGCCCTTGTGGTTCTTAAGATCGCAAGACACACCTTAGCAACAACCACTGGGCAACTTTGTAAAAATAAGATTTTTTATTCACAGGTCCTCAAGGGTATAGGATGCACTAGGGGCCACATAGTGAAATCACAGGTAGAGAGACAGCACAGACATGGTGCTCTGCCCTTATTAGAGTCCAAGGAGCGGGGTGCCAGAGGTTTTTCAAGTTCACTCTTTATTGTCTAGTTTAAAACCTAAGAACAAGAATGAGGGTACAGGAAGGGAGAAGTGGGGCCACTCAAGCGGTCAGTTATCGAGGTTACCCAGAACTTTCTGCAAGGAGAGCTTCATGGCTGGGGCTGATACCAACCAAGGTTCTTAGCTTTCCCCAATCAATAGAAACTTAAAGAAAAAGAAACAGAAATTCAGGCAAGGCTCTACTGAGGCTCCTGCTGTAACAAAGAGGAGCGAGAACAAGTAACAGTTTCCCTTGCTTGCTCAATGCCTTCATGGGTGAGCTTGCTTGGGAGCTTGTTCTTTGTATAGGGTGAGGGTACAGGTGCATCCAGCGGCTGGCCAGAGGGGTGGCTTAGGTGGTTTGCCCACCCTTTTGGTGGTGTTGAGGGGGCATGCACAGTACCCTGGTTTTGCTCCTGACACCCACTTTTTGCTCCCGGCTCTTCAGAAGTGGCAGTAGGGGTTCTTTGGTCTTTTTGTGTCTTTTGTTTATTTGCTGAAACTGTGCTTGAAAGAAAGTGAAAATGAAGACGCTCAGTCGTGTCTGACTGTTTGCGACCCCATGGACTGTAGCCCACCAGGCTCCTCCATCCATGGGATTCTCTAGGCAAGAACACTGGAGTGGGTTGCCATTTCCTTCTCCAGGGGATCTTCCCGACCCAGGGATTGAACCCAAGTCTCCTGCATTGCAGGCAGACACTTTAACCTCTGAGCCACGAAGGAACTGTGCTTACCTGCAGCTATTTTTAATCCCATATAGTTTTGTTTTTGTTTTTGTTTGCTCTAGGAGAGGTGTGTCCAGTTGCAAACATTGCAGCTCTGCAGCAAAGGGTCCCAGGTCCCAGCCTGTCTCAGGGCAGCCTTGTTCCTCATCTGGTTGTTTATCTTAGTAACTGTGTCATACAATTGCCAATATGTTTATCCAAGATGGATGAATTACTATTCAGGCGTAAAAAAAGAGGGAAAAAAATCATGCCATTTGTGACAATATAGACCTTGAGGCAATTATGCTAAGTGAAAGAAGTCAGACAGGGAAAGAAAATACCATTTGATCTCATGGCAACCCACTCCAGTACCCCTGCCTAGAAAATTCCATGGATGGAGGAGCCTGGTGGGCTACAGTCCATGGGGTCGCAAAGAGTCAGACACGACTGAACGACTTCACTTGCACTTTCACTTTTCACACAATTATATGTGGAATCTAAAAAACAATATCAGGAACTTCCCAGGTGGTCCAGTGGCTAAGATTCATGCAGGGTCCCAATGCAGGGGACCAGGTTTCAATCCCTAGCCAGGGAACTAGATCCTTCGTACTGCAACTAAGACTTGACTCAGTCAAATAAAGAAATTAATATTTTTTTAAATTAAAAAAAAATCAACAAAATGAACTCATAGATACAGAGAACAGATTGACATTTACCAGAGGCATGGAGTGAGTGGTAGGGAAAATGGGTAAAAGTAGTCAAAAGGTACAAACTTCCGGTTCTAAAATAATTAAGTCATGAGGTATAATGTACAGCATGGTTCACATAGTTAATAATACTGTACAGTATATTTGAAAGTTGCTAAGAAAGTAGATCTTGAAAAGTTCTTTTCAAAAAAATATTTTGTAAGTACGTCTGGTGATGGTTGGGTCTTTCTGCTTGTTTTTATTATAGTTGATTGTATTAGCTTCACGCATACTGCAAAATGATTCAATTATACATGTATGTGTATGTTACGTATCAGTTATGAGGTAGGAGATAGATGGGCTCCAGGTTGGGCATTTACAATCAGCCAGTCTCCTCTTTGAATTTCCTGAGGCAAGAGATAGGCGGGCTCCAGCTGAGGAATTTACAACCAGCCTCTTGTTTGCTTTCAGAAATGGAAGCAACAACAGATACAGGGTAAATAGCCATTAAAGGATGTTTACAGGCCTCCTGCAAACATCTCAAGGGAATAATTATGGCAAAGATAGAGAGAGGGAAAAAAAAACCCTGTTTGAGTAAAGGATAAGGGAGACGCACAAGGGCTCCTTGGAGTCAAAAGTCAGGAGATAACTCCAGGCCATAAAGAGTCTTGCTCCTCCCAGAAGCCTTCACTTCAAGATCCATCTTAGCTGAAGGGTGTGTGTGTACCCCAGGAGAGGGTCGCAGGGTAGAGCAGGTGTGGAAAAAGAAACCCAGATAGTTGGCCTGAAGGAAGACAAAGACCAGGAGAACCGACCTATATAAATGACTTAACCGCCTCTTTGCCGTGCGCCTGATCACTAAGGGGAACGCCCACACCCTGTCCCTCTGGCTGTGCATCTCTGCCTTGCTTCTGTCTCAGCTAAACCAACTCTTTCTCTCTGTGCTCTCCCACTTGTTGTTGCGCTATGTCTCTAATAATAAACTTTGTATCTGCATTCACAGTTTCTGCCTCCACGATAAATGCACTTTTCAGTGGGGACAAATATCCAGAGAAAATTATCTTCTAGCTTGTAGCCCTTGCTGGTCTGGTGACTTAGGATTCCTGGTTCTCATCCAGACTACTCAGGTTCAATTCCTGGGCAGGGAATTAAGATCTTGCTTCATGCCACTGCTCCCTGCTGCCTCATTGAGATCAGTTATACATGTATATCTATATTTTTTAAAATTCTGTTCCATTATAGTTTACGGGGATGGTTGTTAACTAGACTTATTGTGGTGGTCATTTCGTAATATATACAAATATGACATTATGATGCTGTGCACCTGTATGTCACCTTGGATATGTCATTTCACCCTCTAAGCTCCGGTTGTCTCATGTATAAAATAAGGGTAATAACACCTAGTGTAAAGGGATGTTAGGAGGAGTGAATGAGATAATATGGTTCATGAATGACAGGCAAGCAAGGTGATTTTAGATGTGGAATGAGGACTTGCCTGGAAGTCCAACAGTTAGGACTCCACACTTCCACTGCAGGGCACAAAGGTTTGATCCGTGGTAGAGGAACTAACATCCCGCGTGCTATGCATCTTGGCCAAAAAAAAATTTTTTTTCAATTTTTTAAAAGTGTGAAATAGACAAACACATTTTACTTGAATGTAAATCAGGAGAAAACACAATTGGCACCTAGAGCCTGCACTATGATGAGGCCAAAGACGTTATCTGAGATTATTTTTAATTGTCATATGGTAATAATATGGTGGTGGTTTAGTCACTAAGTCGTGTCCGACTCTTGCGACCCCATAGATTGTAGCCCACCAGGCTCCTCTGTCCATGGGATTCTCCAGGCGAGAATACTGGAGTAGCTTGCCATTTCCTTCGCCAGGGTATCTTCCCAACCCAGGAATCAAACCCGGGTCTTCTGCCTTGCAGGCAGATTCTTTACCAACCGAGCTACAAGGGGTAATCAAAACAATGTAAACAAGTGTTTTACAACCACCCTCCCTACAAAGAATACCTGAAAAGACAAATTTCGTTGCCTTCTCAAAACTTTGTCCCTTCATTAATCATTTCTAGTTGGAGACACTTTTTTTTTTTACTTTTTTTTTTTTTTCCTCCTCCTCACCCCCCCTCCCCCCCTTTTTTTAACTTTTTAAAAGACATGTTTGTTGAAATGGAATTTACATTCAGTAAAACTTGGTTTGAAATTTGACAAATGCAATCATCATCATAGTTAAAGTGTAGAACAGGTCTTCAGCCCTGTAAACTTAAAAAATATTCACATCCTAAAAGTTGAGAACTACATTTTACTGGGTGTGAATTTTTAAGATAGTATCTCAAGTAACCCTGAGAGAACTGCTCTGAAAAAGTGAGGGGGGAGCCAGGGTATATAGAAGCTTTGCAATGAAGGATAGGTAGTCTGAACATCAAACGGTTATTGTTGATGAAAGAAAACCAGACACGTCAACTTAAGGAATTTAGCACTTTTCTTTGTATGATTTTACTTGAATGTAAATCAGGAGAAAACATATGAAATCATTCTTTTGATAAACACCTTAGCTATCTAGGGCCAGTATCTTGGGTTTTCACATCCTGAGTTCCTCAGGGCTCACCATAGGGAGTGGTTGCAATCTGATGGCTGCTAGATGGCAGGTATTCTTTCCTTCCTGAGTTCCCTTAGAGCTCACCAGATCACGCTGGAGGGCTGTAATTGCTGATGACTGTGACATCCTTTGTTTACCGATATGGCAGGCATTATTCCATTTATTAGCCCCCCCAACCTCCACCCCAAAACCCTATGCAACCAACTCTTCCCTGATTCTTAAGAATCCACTGATTTGTCAAAGGGGTCAAGTTTAATCATTAAACTGATCACAAATCAGATCAGATCAGATCAGTCGCTCAGTCGTGTCCGACTCTTTGCGACCCCATGAATCGCAGCATTCCAGGCCTCCCTGTCCATCACCAGCTCCCGGAGTTCACTCAGACTCATGTCCATCGAGTCAGTGATGCCATCCAGCCGTCTCATCCTCTGTCGTCCCCTTCTCCTCCTGCCCCCAATCCCTCCCAGCATCAGAGTCTTTTCCAATGAGTCAACTTTTCACATGAGGCGGTCAAAGTACTGGAGTTTCAGCTTTAGCATCATTCCTTCCAAAGAAATCCCAGGGCTGATCTCCTTCAGAATGGACTGGTTGGAGCTCCTTGCAGTCCAAGGGACTCTCAAGAGTCTTCTAAAACACCACAGTTCAAAAGCATCAATTCTTCGGTGCTCAGCCTTCTTTACAGTCCAACTCTCACATCCATACATGGCCACTGGAAAAACCATAGCCTTGACTAGATGAACCTTTGTTGGCAAAGTAATGTCTCTGCTTTTGAATATGCTATCTAGGTTGGTCATAACTTTCCTTCCAAGGAGTAAGCGTCTTTTAATTTCATGGCTGCAGTCACCATCTGCAGTGATTTTGGAGCCCCAGAAAAATAAAGTCTGACACTGTTTCCACTGTTTCCCCGTCTATTTCCCATGAAGTGGTGGGACCAGATGCCATGATCTTCGTTTTCTGAATGTTGAGCTTTAAGCCAACTTTTTCACTCTCCACTTTCACCTTCATCAAGAGGCTTTTTAGTTCCTCTTCACTTTCTGCCATAAGGGTGGTGTCATCTGCATATCTGAGGTTATTGACATTTCTCCCAGCAATCTTGATTCCAGCTTGTGTTTCTTCCAGTCCAGCGTTTCTTATGCATATAACTTAAATAAGCAGGGTGATGATACACAGCCTTGATGTACTCCTTTTCCTATTTGGAACCAGTCTGTTGTTCCATGTCCAGTTCTAACTGTTGCTTCCTGACCTGCATACAGATTTCTCAAGAGGCAGATCAGGTGGTCTGGTATTCCCATCTCTTTCACAATTTTCCACAGTTTATTGTGATCCACACAGTCAAAGGCTTTGGCATAGTCAATAAAGCAGAAATAGATGTTTTTCTGGAACTCTCTTGCTTTTTCCATGATCCAGCAGATGTTGGCAATTTGATCTCTGGTTCCTCTGCCTTTTATAAAACCAGCTTGAACATCTGGAAGTTCACGGTTCACATATTGCTGAAGCCTGGCTTGGAGAATTTTGAGCATTACTTTACTAGCATGTGAGATGAGTGCAATTGTGAGGTAGTTTGAGCATTCTTTGGCATTGCCTTTCTTTGGGATTGGAATGAAACCTGACCTTTTCCAGTCCTGTGGCCACTGCTGAGTTTTCCAAATCTGCTGGCATATTGAGTGCAGCACTTTCACAGCATCATCTTTCAGGATTTGGAATAGCTCAACTGGAATTCTATCACCTCCACTAGCTTTGTTCATAGTGATGCTTTCTAAGGCCCACTTGACTTCACATTCCAGGATGTCTGGCTCTAGGTGAGTGATCACACCATCGTGATTATCTGGGTCATGAAGATCTCTTTTGTACAGTTCTTCTGTGTATTCTTGCCACCTCTTCTTAATATCTTCTGCTTCTTTTAGGTCCATACCATTTCTGTCCTTTATTGAGCCCATCTTTGCATGAAATGTTCCTTTGGTATCTCTGATTTTCTTGAAGAGATCTCTAGTCTTTCCCATTCTGTTGTTTTCCTCTATTTCTTTGCATTGATCGCTGAAGAAGGCTTTCTTATCTCTTCTTGCTATTCTTTGGAACTCTGCATTCAGATGTTTATATCTTTCCTTTTCTCCTTTGCTTTTCACTTCTCTTCTTTTCACAGCTATTTGTAAGACCTCCCCAGACAGCCATTTTGCTTTTTTGCATTTCTTTTCCATGGGGATGGTCTTGATCCCTGTCTCCTGTACAATGTCATGAACCTCATTCCATAGTTCATCAGGCACTCTATCTATCAGATCTAGGCCCTTAAATCTATTTCTCACTTCCACTGTATAATCATAAGGGATTTGATTTAGGTCATACCTGAATGGTCTAGTGGTTTTCCCTACTTTCTTCAATTTCAGTCTGAATTTGGCAATAAGGAGTTCATGGTCTGAGCCACAGTCAGCTCCTGGTCTTGTTTTTGCTGACTGTATAGAGCTTCTCCATCTTTGGCTGCAAAGAATATAATCAATCTGATTTTGGTGTTGACCATCTGGTGATGTCCATGTATAGAGTCTTCTCTTGTGTTGTTGGAAGAGGGTGTTTGTTATGACCAGTGCATTTTCTTGGCAAAACTCTATTAGTCTTTGCCCTGCTTCATTCCATAGTCCAAGGCCAAATTTGCCTGTTACTTCAGGTGTTTCTTGACTTCCTACTTTTGCATTCCAGTCCCCTATAATAAAAAGGACATCTTTTTTGGGTGTTAGTTCTAAAACGTCTTGTAGGTCTTCATAGAACCGTTCAACTTCAGCTTCTTCAGCATTACTGGTTGGGGCATAGACTTGGATTACTGTGCTATTGAATGGTTTGCCTTGGAGACAAACAGAGATCATTCTGTCGTTTTTGAGATTGCATCCAAGTACTGCATTTCGGACTCTTGTGTTGACCATGATGGCTACTCCATTTCTTCTGAGGGATTCCTGCCCACTGTAGTAGATATAATGGTCATCTGAGTTAAATTCACCCATTCCAGTCCATTTCAGTTCGCTGATTCCTAGAATGTCGACATTCACTCTTGCCATCCCCTGTTTGACCACTTCCAATTTGCCTTGATTCATGGACCTAACATTCCAGGTTCCTATGCAATATTGCTGTTTACAGCATCGGACCTTGCTTCTATCACCAGTCACATCCACAGCTGGGTATTCTTTATGCTTTGGCTCCATCCCTTCACTCTTTCTGGAGTTATTTCTCCACTGATCTCCAGTAGCATATTGGGCACCTACTGACCTGGGGAGTTTCTGTTTCAGTATCCTCTCATTTTGCCTTTTCATACTGTTCATGGGGTTCTCAAGGCAAGAATACTGAAGTGGTTTGCTATTCCCTTCTCCAGTGGACCACATTCTGTCAGATCTCTCCACCATGACCCACCCATCTTGGGTTGCCCCATGGGCATGGCTTAGTTTCATTGAGTTAGACAAGGCTGTGGTCCTAGTGTGATTAGATTGACTAGTTTTCTGTGAGTATGGTTTCAGTGTGTCTGCCCTCTGATGCCCTCAAAAATTGTAAGCACACACAAAAAAAGTTTTTAAAAGGATCCTTTGAAACATACAATCCTTAGCATAGTCAAAAGAATAGAATTTAAATATAACCTTTGTAAATTGAAGCAGGTGACAGAGTTGTCTTAAGATAGTGGTGGGATAAATAGCTAATCTAGTTATTGCATCCTGCTTCAGGCTGGGGTTGGTTGGTAGAGAAACTATTTTAACTAATGGAGTTGAATTCTACAGAAATTCTCTCAGGGACAGATACACATTCTTAGATATTTGGCACCTTCTCAAAAGTTCACCCTACTACCACCGTGGAAGGACAAATGGTACCAAGCATGGTCCTGTGGGGTTCCTGGGCACGGAGCCTTTCTGCTTACAGGAAATAGCCTTCATTCAGCTTCCAGCACCTTCCTCGAGGCCCAAGGGGCAGATTCAATCTGTTGCTAATTAGGGAAGGGAGGAGAGGCAAGACCAGGGAGAAACAGTCAAGAGAAACTACGGTGCAGCTTTGGGGAAAGGCCCTGTCTCTCAATCAGTGGGTACACACACAGTATCTTTGAGCTGTTTTGCAGATACTGAAATGCCCTCCAGGTGGGAGAAGTTAAGAATGGTATGCTGCTCACAAGCACATAGACCCCCGACCAGTTGGAACCTGAAGGTTAATGATACTGACTCCCACTTACCTAACTCCCAGCCAATCAGAACAATGTCCACACAAGCTGATCACATCCTCTTTGAATCATTACTGTAAAACTTCTCATTATCCTCTCCAAGTTGGAACACACGATTTTGAGGGCATTAGCTTGCTATGGCCCCCTTTGTCTAGCAAAGCAATAAAGCTATTCTTTTCTATTTCACCCAAAACTCTGTCTCCAAGATTTAATTCAGTATGGGTTTACAGAAGCCAGGATTAGCTTTACAAAGAAAGCAAATCATCTATGCTATGTATATCAGTCATCACATCTTCAAATACACCTCATCTCCTTGAGCCAGGAGATGAAGAAAACCAGCCTTGAAGTTTGTCAGCATCTTAAATTAGACTAAATCAAGTTACAAGCCGCTGCCGAAAAAGATCTAGTTGAAGCTGTTATGTTATGCTTTGTTTTAACTTTATTGAAGGGTAGTTGACATAATCTTGTGTTAATTGCTGTCACATAGCAAAGTAATTCAGTTATGCTTATATACATTCTTTTTCATATTCTTTTCCATTATGGCTTATCACAGGGTATTGAATATAGTTAGCTGTGCTGTGCAGGAGGACCTTGTTTATCCATTCTTTATATAACCTTTACCTCTGCTGACTCTCAATCCACCCTTCCCCCACTCCTCCTCCCTCTTGGAAACCACAAGTCTGCTCCTACATCTGTGGCTCTGTTTCTGAAAAGTTCATTTATGTTACATTTTAGATTCCACATATAAGTGATGGCATATGTTTTTTGTGTTTCTGACTTAATTCATTTAGTAGAATCATCTCTAGGTCTACCCTTGGCATTATTTTATTCTTTTTTGTGGCTGAGTAGTGTTCTAATATTCTAGTTAGAGACACTTTGGAGCAGAACAAGATTACCTCCTTTAAGCATCATCCATCCCAGTTGGTTTTTTTTCACTTTGTTTTAGAATGACTCCCTCTTCATCATCTAATACAAGGTTTCTGGGGTGCTGGAGAAGACTCTTGAAAGTCCCTTGGACAGTAAGGAGATCAAACCAGTCAATCCTAAAGGAAATCAACCCTGAACGTTCATTGGAAGGACTGATACTGAAGCTGAAGCTCCAATACTTTGGCCACCCTGATACATAGAACCAACTCATTAAAAAAAGACTCTGATGCTGGGAAAGCTTGAAAGCAAAAAGAGAAGCAGATGACAGAGGTTGAGATGGTTGAGTGGCATCACTGACTCAATGGACGTGAGTTTGAGCAAACTCCTGAAGATAGTGAAGGACAGGGAAGCCTGGCGTGCTGCAGTCCATGAGGTTGCCAAGAATTGGACACAACTTGGCAACTGAACAACAGCAAAGGTTTCTATACTCATCAAAACCAATGACACCGCCCTCTATATGCATACTCACTTGCTCATAAAGTCACACGTGAACCCGATTTCTCTTTTGAAGATGATGCGCTGCACTGTCACCTTCTGCGGGCTTTGGCTCTGACCACAGCACACCATGGGCTTCCCTGGTGGCTCAGACAGTAAAGAATCCCCCTGCAATTTAGGAGACTAGGGTCAATCCCTGGGTCGGGAAGATCCCCTAGAGAAGGGATTGGCTACCTACTTCAATATTCTTGCCTGGGAAATCCCATGGACAGAGGGGCCTGGTGGGCTATGGTCCATGGGGTTCCAAAGAGTTAGACGTGACTTAGCAATTAAATCGGAGAAGGAAATGGTAACCCACTCCACTATTCTTGCCTGGAGAATCCCATGGACAGAGGAGCCTGGTGGGCTGCTGTCCATAGGGTTGCACAGAGTTGGACATGACTGAAGCGACTTAGCATACATGCATGCATAAAGAAAAAAAATATCAAAGAGGACTTGCCTGGTGGTCCAATGGTTGAGAATCTGCCTGTCAAGGCAGGGTATGCAAGTTCAATCTCTGGTCCAGGAAGATCCCACATGCTGTAAAGCAACTAAGCCCATGGGCCACAACTGCTGAGCCTGTGCTCTAAGGCCTGTGCTCCACAAGAGAAGCTGCCGCAATGAGAAACTCATGAGCTCAGTCATTCAATCATGCCCCACTCTTTGTGACCCTCTGGACTATAGCCCACCATTCTCCTCTGCCCATGAAATTTCCCAGGCAAGAATAGTGGAGTGGGTTGCCATTTCCTACTCCAGAGAAGCCCATGCACCACAGCATAGAGTAGCCCACCTTTTGTCAGGGAGAGAAAGCCTACACACAGGAGTGAAGACCCAGTGCAGCCAATAAATTAATAAATAAAATTTTTTAAAATCTTTTAAATATCAAGGAAATGATAGTACCTTTGGTAGACAGACATGGCCTGAGCAGCCACTGCTGATGACCCCTCTCTTCAACCCCTCATAGTTCACCTTCAGACACTTCCCATCACATGCCAACAACTTCTGATACAGAGTGTTCTTGTCCTCGTGTATGGCTGACCAGACACACTAGGGTGTTAATGTCCAGATAGTAGCCATCAATCACTGATTGTGAAGCGTTGGTGGGCGGGACTTCCCTTGTGTCCCAGGGGTAAAGAATCTGCCTGGTAATGCAGGAGACCCGGGTTGAATCCCTGGTCCAGGAAGATCCCACATGCCGCAGAGCAACTCAGCCCTTACGCCGCAACTCCTGAGCCTGTGCTCTGGAACCCCGGAGCCACAACTGCTGAAGCCTCATGTCCTAGAACCTGTGTTTTGCAACAAGAGAGGCCACTGCAATGAGAAGCCCATACAGAGGAGGACGAGCCCCTGCTAGTTTCTCTAGCCAAAACTAGAGAAAGCCCCAGGCACAGCGATCAAGACCCAGCATAGCCAAAACTAAATTTTAAAAATTAAATAACTTTAAAAAAGAGTTGGCAAATACGTCCAGCTTCCTGACCCTTCAGCTGGATGACTCTCAGATGTCTTTAGAGCAGATGTCCGAAGTGGTTCAGAAGATCCGAAGTGGAACCAACCCCTGGCTGCCCACAGACTAGGCACTCATGAATAGGCCTCCTCTCCCTATCTTCTTTCCCCACCCCCTCACCAGGCTTCCAGAAACTGTTGCTGGCCAAAATCCTGGCCTTCTCTGCCCACGGAAGCCAAATAAAAGAATAGGGAGACAAGAGTTTGGAGGAAATAGAAAGGCGCTTTAATCCTCAGCCGGCAGAGAGGGGAACGCAGTAGGCTCATGCCTCAGAGTTGTGCCCTCCCCCATCCATCCCTGAGGCCTCTAGGGGCTCATATAAGGCAAGGGCTTGCCGTAGGAGTGGGTGAAGAGGGGAAAAGGTGATAGGACCTTGACTGCTTCCTCTTGCGTTGTTTCAAAGACAGTCTGGCATCAGGAACCCAGTAACTGAGTCTGGCAGTTCAGAGCCTCTGCACCTTCTTTCTGATATGTAAAGGCTGTTGCAAGGGTAAACACCAGAGAGGGGATGTACTTAGCACAGAGTCAAAGGAAAAAAAAGGGAATTGTAGCTCCTGTACAGTTGGGAGACAGAAAAGCAAACTTGGTTACAGATATGCAGAGTTAGGAACAGTTAAAGCAAAAAAAAAAAAAAAAAAAACTAGGAATGTTCAGGGCTGCTCACTGTTCTCTTAATCTTCTTTCTTCTCAGAAAAGGGAAAGAGAAAAACTCATTCCTCATTTTTTGCTTTTCAGTGCAACAGAACCACCTCCCACACATCCTCATTTTGGGTCTCCTTTGGGAGAAACCCAGAGTAAGGCATGGACAGAAGCGTGGAGGTGACGTGGGAATGACTGAAGTTTGTAAACCCTGAAATAGTGCGTGGAAAACACTCAGCGCCGGGTGCATAATGAATACTCCACTGGTGCTATTAGTTGCTTTGTTGTTAATTTTTAAAATTGGGGTTAAAATACACAAAACATAAGATTTACCATCTTATTTTGTAAGTGTACCGTTAAGGAGCATTAAGTATCTTCATGTTACTGTGCCCCCATCACTACCAACCATCTCCAGAACTCTTTTCTTCTTGCAAAACTGGGACTGTCTCCATCAGAAACTTGCTCCTCATTTCCACCCCTCAGTCCCTGGCACCCACCATTCTGCTTTCTTCCATCTCTGTGAGTTTGACTATCTAGGAGCCTCGTGGGCTTCCAACATGGAGCAGTAGTAAAGAATCCACCTGCCAGTACAAGAGATGCAAGAGACCTGAGTTTGATCCCTTGGTAGGGAAGATAGCCTGGAGTAGGAAATGGCAACCCACTCCAGCATTCTTGCCTGGAAAATTCCAGGACAGAGGAGCCTGGTGAGCTACAGTCCATGGGGTCACAAAGAGTCAGACACAACTGACTGAGCGCACGCGCACACACACACACACCACACACACATACACACACTCAGGGACCTTTTATAAGATGAATCAAGGATTTCCCTGGAGCTCCAGTGGCTAAGACTGTTTGTTTCCACTGGAGGGACCCAGATCCAATCCTTGGTTGGGGGACTAAGATCCCTCACGAATCATACCATACTTTTCCTTCTTTTGACCGGCTTATTTCACCTTAGTATAAGGTCCTCAAGTGTCATTCACATTGCAGCACGTGTCAGAATTCCTTTCCCTTTTTAAGGTTGAATGACACTCCACTGTGTGGATGAACCACATTTTTTTCATCCATTCATTCATCAGTGGTCACTAGGGTTGTTTCCACTACTTAGGTCTTGTGCATCATGCTGCCACGAAAGTGGGTGTACAAGTCTATTGTTACTTTTTATCACTTACCCATTAACTCATTCATTCATGCAAAGTTCCAAGACTTCCAATATGCCCATGTTCAAACTGAGAGTATTCTAAGTATTCCATATAATTTGGGAGTAAAACAAACAAACTAACCCAAAAAAAACAGACTCCCTAAGACAAAGGAAGGCAGCTTTTCGGTGGTAAAGAATCTGCCTGCCGATGCAGGAGACATGGGTCCGATCCCCGATCTGGGAAGATCCCACATGCCTCAGAGCAACTAAGTCAGCGCGCCACAGCTGTTGAGCCTGTGCTCTAGGGCCTGGGAATCACAACCACTGGACCCTGCACGCCTGAAGTCCGTGCTCCACAGCAGGAGGAGCCACCACAATGAGAAGCCTGAGCATCGCAACGAAGAATAGCCCCTGCTCGTGGCACCTAGAGAAAAGCTGACACCACAGTGAAGACCCGGCACAGCCAAAAATAAATAAATAATTTTAAAAAAAGAAGGCAGATTTGCTAGATGCCCCAATGTCAGGCCTTCCTAAAAGAAGTGATTCTCAAAAAGTAGGAGGATTTAGCCCACCATCGCTCAGACAGTAAAGAATCTGCCTCCAATGCAGGAGACAAGCATTTGGTCCCTGGGTCAGGAAGATCCCCTGGAGAAGGGAGTGGCTACCCACTCCAGTATTCTTGCCTGGAGAATCCCATGGACAGAGAGGAGCCTGGCAGGCTACAGTCCATGGGGTTGCAAAGAGTTGGACAAGACTGAAGCAATTTAGCACGCATGCAACACGCACACACAAGGCACATTGCCAATGTATGGAAACATTTTGTGTTGTTAGGCCTGGGGGTGAGGGGCTAATGGCACCCAGTGGGTGGAGGCCAGGGATGCTAGTCAACATCCCACAGTGCACAGGATAGACTTATACTACAAAGAAGTCCAGTCCAAAAGGTCAATAGCACCAATGTTAAGAAACCAACCTTAAAGGATGACATGTTTTAACTCTTTACCACCCCATTCTGCATCAGGTCAGAAAGACAGCAGCAGAGGTACCTAGATAGGCTAAATCCAGGATACCAGGTGAGACATCTTGGTGTCAGGTAACATCACAGAGAGAGAGTAAATAGGTATCTAGGAATGTGAAGGGTCTGAGACTTTACTTATAAGCTCACAATTTTTTTTTGTTTTAGTTTTTGAGACTTGGTAATTTGTAAAGTACCATATGGGCTTCCCTGGTGAAAGCAAAGTCGCTCAGTCGTGTCCAACTCTTTGCGACCCCATGGACTATAGCCTACCAGGCTCCTCCATCCATGGGATTTTCCAGGCACGAATACTGGAATGGGTTGCCATTTCCTTCTCCTGGTGACTCAGTGGTAAAGAATCCATCTGCCAAGGTAGGAGACTCAAGTTCAATCCCTGGGTCAGGAAAATCCCCTGGAGGAGGAAATAGCAACCCACTCAAGTATTCTCCCCCAGGGAAATCCCGTAGACAGAGGAACATGCAGGCTACAATCCATGAGATTGCAAAAGAGTTCGATCTTCCAGACCCAGGGATTGAACCCGTATCTCCTACATCTCCTGCATTGAAGGTGGATTCCTTCACTGCTAAGCCACCAGGGAAGCCCCATATAATTATGTATGTATCTTCCTAATCTTGATTATATGTGTCTTTTAAAATTGCTCACTTATTGAATTTTATTTTGAAGTATATTGTAAACATTATGAATATATTTCCTTTAACACTATTGATTATTTAATCTTTATTTTCCTTTTTTTTCCCCAAAGAGCTTAAGCTTTTTTTTTTAACCTGCCAGTTTCATGGATGTTGACAGAAGACACAAGACTCCAGGGTCAGAGACCAAGGACTTTATTTCTCACAGCACAGCATGTAGCATGAACTTCATGTTTTTGCTTTTTCCTCCAAGTCCCCAACAGGGACGGTCCAGGTGCACATTGGGTTTGCACCTCAGCTGAGTAACTCTGAGTTTAGAAACTTCTGTCTTTTCTGTGGACTATGAACAAACCTGTCCTACCTTTATGTCAGAAGGAAGCATTAACCTTATATGGACAGCAAACAAACCTGCTCTCTGCTCCAGAGCAAGAAATCCTATCTTCCAGGGCTGTTTGTTCTACAAACATCCTTGAAAAGATAGCCAGAAGGCAAGCCATCCACATCCTTGCTCCTGAGCTGTATAGAAATACCTGGGAGTCACAGAGGATCCTCTCCCGATAGCGGTAGCTCTGATACCCAATAGACAGTGGTTGTCGTCTGTGAAGGTAATTTGGGCTGGACACCAAGCGTATGAGGTGGCTCTTCAGTACAAGTGTTCAGCGTGGAAACTCTGCAGTCAGACAAGCCTAAGTTCAAATCTTGATTCTGCCTCTTTTCAGCTGTGTGACCTTGAGCAACTTTCTTGACCTCTCTGTGCTCCAGTTTCTCCTGCTGTAAAAATGGGACTAATAACAGCCCCTATCTTATAGGTTTACTGTGAAAATTAATAGATGAGCTTATATATGTGAGGCACTCAGCACAGGCAGATTGAGGGCCACGTCAGTGTTCACTGTGATTATGATTCATTATTATGACAATGCCTTAAAGCTTGTGGTCATGCCTGTTTTTCAGCATTTGTGGGCAAGCTCTGTAACCCACACAGTTCCCTTAGAGTCAGTCTCCAAGAATTTGGGCAGGACACAGAGCCCCTTGCTCCCTCCTCCCCACACTGGCTCCTCCCCCAGTGATTCTTAATGAACAAGGGAGCAGGGCCAAAGCAGTGGTGGTTTTAGAGTCCAGGGAAATCAGACAGACTCAAATTCAGGTCCTGACTTTGGGATGTGAAAGCTGAGCAGCTTCTCTGCTGAGGGGACTCCAAGTACACACAGCACAGAGCTCTCAGTGAAGGGGAACGAGTCCTCGATCTCCGCCCACCCCACCCCCACATGCTGCACACGGCCCACTCAGAACACGCTCTGGGTCATCGTTAGCCAGTGGCATTTCAATCATTATCATCGTCATGTTGTTATTGAACGAGCCAAACTCCATCGAATGCAACCTAAGAACATCTTTGCTCTTTTCCTTCAGTATTCCGTAAATTCAGTCTAGCCCCTCAGTCTCTCTGTGTGTTTCAAATTCCAGCAGAGATCTTGGGGGGAGTAGGGGCAACCCCTTTACAGTCCTCCTTCAGACTTCACCTCAATCGCCACCTCCCCAGGGAAGCCTTCAAAACTAATCAAGGGTTCAAAAAGACAAATGTATCTCAATGTTCATCATAGCACTACTTACAGTAGCCAGGACATGGAAGCAACCTAAATGTCCAAAGACAGACGAATGGATAAAGAAGATGTGGTACATGTATATACAATGGAATATCACTCATCTATGAAAAAGAAGGAAATCAGGTCATTTGTAGAAGATGTAGCTGGACCTAGTGTCTGTCAAACAGACTGAAGTAAGTCAGAAAGAGAAAAATAAATATTGCATAGTAACAGATACATGTGGAATCTAGAAAAATGGCACAGATGAATCTATTTCCAGGGCAGTAACAGAGACACACAAACAGACGTATGGACAGGGTGGGAGGAGAGAGTGGGATGAATTGGGAGATTAGAACTGACATATATATACACTACCATGTGTAAAATAGATGGTGGGAACCTGCTATAAACCATAGGAAGCTCAGTCCGGTGCTCAGTGATGGCCTAGATTGGTCAGATGGGGGGCAGGGGGGCCAGGTTCAAGAGAGAGGGGATATGTGTATACATATAGCAGATTCACTTCACTGTACAGCAGAAACTAACAAAGCATTGTAAAGCAATTATCCTCCAGTTTTAAAGAAAAAAGAATGAAAAAAAAAACCAATCAGGTTCCTACACCAAGGGCTTCCTTCTCCCAGCACTTATGCAGGGGCAGAGAAGCAAGGGAAGGGTCTTTCTGCAGCTGCTGAAGCTGGAGGTGGCCCACACAAAGGCCAGATAGAAGGCTGGCATATCAGCACCCCCAGGGGCTTCCAGGACAGGAATGGGTGGATAAATGCTCCAACTCCTTCCCCGTTGGGTCCTCAAACTCCAAAAGGCATGCTCTCTGTTGCCTCCTAGAGGTCCCTTGTGGGACTGTGCCCCAGGCTCAATGGTAACTGGCTTCCCCATAAAGGAGACTTTATCAGCCTCCTTCCTTTCTGTCCACTTTCCCACCCCTTATCTGTGTGTCTTTGGATAACCTCCCAAATAAAGTAATTGCTCTTGGATTTTTGTCTCAGAATCTGCTTCTGGGGAATCCCAACCTAAGACAGCAGTTTGCCCTATCCTACCTAACAAATTCGGCAATGGTTTGCAGACATTGGTCTCTCCCCACTGGGCTGAGTCATGTCCTTGTCTCCAAAGCCTGCACAGTGCCTACATGCATAGGTGCTCAATAAGTGACCCTGAGTCTCAGGGATGTGAGGTCTCCAGGTGGCAGCATGGAGCGCTGCCCCCATCCCGGTCCTCAGGACCCCCAGTTGGAGACTGATATTCAATAAGGGAGCTCACTCCTTCTAAGCTATAAATGTCAGGTTTCATCCACCTCATGCCCCAGGCCATACAGTCTGGAGAGCTGGACCACAGCCCCCAGGGGCCAGGAACCCCAGATGACCCTTCCGGCCCTGCCCACGACTTCTGGGGTGTCCCTGGGGCAGATACACAGAAAGCACATAAGTCCAGTCCTAAGGGTGTAGGGCAGGGGGCAGGGCTGGGCTCTAACACCATTCCTGACCACCTTGTCCCCTCCTTGGCATCGGATTCCACCTGCGGGAGCTCCCTGAACAAGTGGCTATTCCAGGGACAAGGGTCTACCCTACAAGGCCATGGAGCGAGCCAGCATCTCCTGGGGGAAGGATCCCTTTTTGGAGTCGGTGGTGTCAGGACTGAGCCTCACCACCTGCGATGAGGCTGGGTCCCAGGGTCTCCCTGGGGGACGTCAGGGGTGTAGAGAGCTG
This sequence comes from Bos taurus, assembly GCF_002263795.3. Lineage (NCBI taxonomy): Eukaryota > Metazoa > Chordata > Mammalia > Artiodactyla > Bovidae > Bos > Bos taurus. The sequence continues at coordinate 6,926,772 of NC_037334.1, read as the reverse complement.
ACCTCTGATGACCTGCCCTGAGACAGTCAAAGGATGGGAGCTGGGGGGTTTGAAGATACGGTGGGAGGGTAGGGTCTTAGGACTTCAAAGTCAGCAGGGTCCGGTGACTCGCAAGCTCGGGCACCCTGCATGGGGTACTCTGGTCCTCAGTTTCCTTTTCTATAAAATGAGAATAAAAACAGTCCTCTACTTGTTAGGGTTCAGGGAGGCTGACATGTACACACTGCTGTATTTGAAATGGATAACCAGCAGGGACTGGCTGTGTGGCAAGGGGAACTCTGCCCAATATTATGTAACAACCTAAGTGGGGAAAGAATTTTTTAAATTTTAATAAATTATCTATTATGGCTGTGCTGGGTGTTTGTTGCTGAGGGCTTTCTCTTGTTGCAGCGAGTGGGGGCTACTCTCTAGCTGCAGGGCACAGGCTCCGTGTGGTGACTTCCATGGGCTCTAGGCACGTGGGCTCAGTAGCTGCAGCTTATGGGCTTAGTTGCCCCACAGTATGTGGGGTCTTCCCAGACCAAGGACTGAACCTGTGTCTCCTGCACTGGCAGGTGGATTCTTAACCACTGGACCATCAGGGAAGTCCAGGGGAAAGAATTTGCTAAAGAACCCATACATGTATATGTATAACTGAATCACTTTGTGGTACAGCTGAAACTAACACAACACTGCTAATCAACTCCAACATAAAATGAAAAGGCAAAAAAAAAAAAAAAATTCTACAATTCTTTAAAAAAAATCAGTTCCCTAACTCTTGGTTCAGGGAGGTTTCAGTGAGACACTGTGAGTCCAGTGCTGAGTATGGTGTCCCGCACATGGTGTACAATTAATGGGCAGTATTCCATGATTTATCTAGTGTCCTTTAATTGTCACTGAATTCTTCAAGATGCAATTATGATGGTATGCTTTTATCATAAGAGGAAGCAGTCTGCACAGCCAGGACATAGGGCTGGGTGAGATAAGGGAGGCGGATGGAGAAGAGAGTTGGGGAGGGGTCTGGGTTGAGCATCTCAGCTCCTGAACATGGGGAGAAACGTGTCTTTGAAGCATGAGAAAGGTTCTAGAATATTCTGTGTGCTACCATTTTGGCCCTTGTGCCAGTGGGGGTCGGGGCGGGAGGGTGTATGCAGGGGAGATGATTTCACCCTGATCTCACCATGACAAAGAAAAGAAAGCTGGCTTAAGGGGAAGTGAAGGAATCAGGAGGTGGCAGAGAAGTGCTGGGGACTCTAGATCTTAGCCTGACCCCCACACTCCCCAGTGGTGCTGCCTACTGCCCAATGCCTTTATTTCACTCCCTCTGCAGTCTTGGGCAAGAAACACAGAAGCCTCACTACCTCCACTCCATCCCATATAGAAGTCTTGATGCTGGGCTGGGGGTCCAGAGCTCTGTCCACAGTACAGGAGGGCTTCCTGGAGGAGGGGGCCATCTGATCTGGGTTTTGCAGGATGAATAGAAGTTTCCTAGTTAGAGATGTGTCTCTGTGTGAATGTATGAGCGAGTGCATGACTGTACAGAGGGAATTGTTCATTTGAATTAATAAGGACTTTCTGATCTTCCAGGGCTGCATTCAGAGGGCCACAGACAAGACTCAGGCAACAGGACTTCCCCAAAGCTGCTCACAGTCCAAAACAGATGATCAAATAATAACAATAATAGGAATGCCCTGCTTGGGAAGCAGTGGAGGAGCTGAGTTGAGTGGGAGGAGAGCTAGGGGTGGGAGTGGGCAGGAGTCTTGAATGAGAAGCTGAGGAGGTAAGCCACTTCCTGTTCCTACCAGTGCTGGAGAGCCGTGGCCAGATTCTGAGCAGAGGAGGGAGAGGACGAGAGTTAAGGAAGGCGTTCAGAGTCTGGTCTGCGCCTGCCTTGGCCTCCCAGAGATTCCTAGAGAAAGACAGCCCGGGTCCATCTAGCCCTGGTGAGCCAGATCCACAGGGGCAGGTGAAATGACAGAGAGAAACAGAGACATAGAGGAAGAGACAGAGAGGGGGAGAGAGACACAGAGATAAGAGAAAGTCCAAAGGGGAAAGGCCCAAAGAGATGGGGAGACAGGAAGGGGAAAATGGAGAAAGATACAGAGAGCCAGAGAGATGGAGACAGACAGGACACAGAGACAAAAAAAGACATGGAGAGAGACACAAAGGCAGAAGAGACAGAGAAATGGAGAGAGACACAAGAGACAGTCACCGAAAGGAAGCCAGAAGATAAAGATAAGGAGACAGGCTGGTCACAGAGGTGGGAGTTATCCAGGGAGGCCCCCAGGGGTGCAGCCCTGATCCCCAGTACCTGGAGGGACCCAGAAGGAGTGGGGAGAAGGGAGAACAGAAGCCGCCTCTGCCCACCTCACTCCTCCTCTCACCCACCCACCCTCTTCAGCCCACCCAACCACAGATGGGGAAACCGAGGCCGGTGCGCAGGCCAGCCTCATCCTCCTGGGCCAGCGCTGTGCCCACTTGCCCACGCGGGACCTGTATCACCAGGTTAAAAATGGAAATGGGTCTGGCTTTTTTTTTTTTTTTCCCTTTGAGAAAATCCTAGGCCCAAATAAGGCGAGGGCTGCAGGGAGGCCGGTGAGCTGGCCAAGTCCTCCTGAGCAAGCAAGCAAGTGGCGGCTGGCCCAGGCGGCCTGCATTTGGGCCTCCTCCAAGACTCACCCCGCAGCAGGGCGGCGCACCCCGGGAGCCTATAAGGGCCTCTCCGCCGCCCTGGCTGCTCACTTGACGCCACAGCCGCCGCAGCCCCCTCTGCGCCCACTGCCCCCCACCACCCAGCCATGGAGGCCATCAAGAAGAAGATGCAGATGCTGAAGCTGGACAAGGAGAACGCCATCGACCGGGCCGAGCAGGCGGAGTCGGATAAGAAAGCTGCCGAGGAGAAGTGCAAGCAGGTGATGTAGCTCCGCTGGGCCGCGCCAGGCTGTCCAGCACCCTCTCTGAGCTGGTGAAGTTCTGGGGCGGAGGGTGGGAATCTCAGGAAACCTTAGGACTTGGGAGATGGGGGCTGAGACAAGGGGTGATGCTCTGGCTGAGAGAGAGTAAGGGGACTATTGTCTTCCCTGGAGGGGTCCCTGGGCTGGGAGAGAGGGGGCCGACTGGACCCACTACCAGCAAGGCCAGTGGAAGCAAAGTGAGTGAGAGAGAGAGAGTGGGAAAGTGCGTAAGAAAGGGAGGGGCATTTGTGTGGGCTGCTTGTGTGTGTGTGTGCAAAGACGAGAGTCTGAGGAGGTGTGTTGAGGTGAGGGGCTCACCATGCGGGGTGTGTTAGAAGGGGTGGTTTAGGGCTGCTGTGTCTATGTAGAAGGTATTTGTGTGTGTCTGAGCATCTGTGTGTCTACGTGTGTTGTGTGTGTTCTGGCTCTGTGGAGACCTGAAGGTGACTGAGAATATGTGTGCCGAGGAAGGCCTGAGTGTGTAGCTGTTGACAGTGGGTGTGAAAAAGTATGGATGTGTTTGTGAGTCTGAGTGTGTGTTGATGGTGGTATTGCCCTGGGTTTTAGGGGAAGAGACTAGCTGTGTGTTCTTGTACACATGTTGACCTGATATTGAAATTGTGTGTGTCAGGGTGAGTGTGTGTGTGTTGAGGTGACTGCATTTGGGCTGGCATGGGTGTGTGTGTGTGTGTCAGGGTATGTGTGCGCCTATTGCATGATTGTTTCTGTTGGGGTATCTGTGTTTGAGTGTGGGTGACAGATCGGGAAGTGTGGCCAAGAGTATGGGGTGTGTGGTGGGGCAGCTGTGACTGGCTGCAATGGCAGCTGATTAGCGTTTGGGGGCTAGGGTGGGTAGAGATTTGAGGGTGAACTTGAGAATCTCAATGTGTCTCTGAGGGTGCCCTTGCTGCGAGCCTGGCAGGGGAAGGTGGGGGTGCCTCTGGCAGGCAGAGGCCCTGGATTCAGAGCTTTGGGGATAAGATTCCCAGGGGGCCTGGACAACAGGGATCCATCAGAGAGCCAATGGAAGGGGGCTGGGCTGGATAGTCCCAAGACCTTGGCGTGGGGCAGAGAACACGAGTCAGTTGTCTGGGTCTGGGTGGTCAGAGCAGCCAATAAGAGGAGGGAAGGGGGTCTTGATCCCTCCCACAGTAGCCTGCCTGACCTGGGGTCAACTGCCAAGCCCTGGGGAGCTTCAGGGTCTCCGATAAGCCCCAGGAGACGCCCAGGATGGTGACACCAAGTGCCCAGCCCTGCCCATCCTGGGCGCCAGGCCAGCTCAACAGGTGAAAGTGCAGGCTCTGAGCTCAGATTGGCCAGGTTCACAGTTCAGGCATTGGGCATGCTTGCTGCATGCTAAGTCACCTCAGTCATGTCTGACTCTTTGTGACTCTGTGGACTATAGCCCGACAGGCTGCTCTGTCCATGGGATTCTCCAGGCAAGAACACTGGAGTGGGTTGCCATGCTGTCCTCCACGGGGTCTTCCCAACCCAGGGCTTGAACCCAGGTCTCCTGCATCGCAGGCAGATTCTTTACCGCTGGGCCACCAGGGAAGCCAGCTTCACCTCTCTGTGCCTCTGTGGCTACATGTGTGAAATGAGGAAATGACAGTGTTGCTTCCCTTACCACCATGGGAGGACTAGAGGTGACTAGGCAGGTGGAGCCCTTGGCATGGTACCCGGCACAGTGTAAGCGCTCCATTAACTCAGGATTCTTTCCTACCCCACCCTACTTCCCCTTTGGGCCTCCCCATCCCCCAGTGTCCTGGAGCTACCCTAAGTGCGCTGTAACATATCCGCACAGGACAGCCCCACCCCCAGTGCTCCCTGCCACAAACCCTCCTCCCTCCCTGGCAAACACAAACGCCCATCCTGTGCTGGCCCTGAGCTGCGGCCTCCATCCATCATTTAGCACTTACCATGAGGGCTTTGAGGCAGGGCATGGCAACCCATTCCAGTATTCTTGCTTGGAGAATCCCCATGGACAGAGGAGCCTGGTAGGCTACATTCCAAGGGGTTGCAAAGAGTTGGACACTACTGAGCGACTAAGCATTCAGCATGAGGGCTTTAGCCAGGCATTCAGAGAAAAGCAATTTAATGGCTCTAATTCGCACTAAGGTGTGAGTGACTGATATAGCATATTCTACCAAAGCAGTTGTTCAGTTGCTCGGTCTTGTATGACTCTTTTGTGACTCCATGGACTATAGCCCGCCAGGCTCCTCTGTCCATGGGATTTCCCAGGCAAGAATACTAGAGTGGGTTGTCATTTCCTTCTCCAGGGGATCTTCCCAACCCAGGGATCAAACCTGAATCGCAGGAGAATTTTTTTACCACTTAACTATGAGGGAAGCCCCAGGGCAGACACAAGTCCCAAAAGAGAAGGCTCCTCAAAGCATCCCACCAGCTGCATGGCCAAGGAGGCAGGGATAGGGTCTCTGATCTCCAACTGGATTTTCATTCTGTTTTTTTTTTTTTTGCCCAAAGCTGCCTACTAGGGTGGTGCATGCATGCGTGCTCAGTCATGTCCAACTCTTTGCTACCCCATGGACTTGTGCTCACCTCCAGGCCAGATCATCTAACTCTGTAACTAGGGCACATTGCTGCTGCTCTCTCACTGAGCTCCTTCAGTGTTCTCATCTGAGAAATGGGGGCAAATGATGCCTTCTGATAGAGGGTATGTAAGATTCCAGAGGTGCAAAGCAGAAGCCTGAGCCCTATAGAGCAGATAGCCCATTCTGCCTGGGAACAAAGGCAGGAGATCATGAAAGGCTAAGCTTATTCAGAGTGCCTTATGCTTCAGGAGGCCAGAGAGCATGGGTCTTGGGCCAGCCTGACATTCAGGGATCCTGTAGCAAAGCCCCCATTCCAAGCCCTCTCTGCACAGTATGGGAATGGGCTGGGCCTCCCTGGCCTGCTTCCTGCCCACGCCCCTCGCAGGGCAGTGACATCCGCCCCAAACTGGCCTTTGACCTCACATCCTGCCTCAGCCCAGCCCAAAGGCCCCATTTGCAGGGACTAAGGTCTGCCGTCCACGACCTTCCTGGCCATTTTACAGGCAGAGAAACTGAGGCTCCAAGAAGGAAGTGACTTGAGGGAGACCTTGGAGAGCCAGTGCGAGCCTCAGCCTCCCCAGCAAGACAGCACACATCCTAGGTGCTTTGTGTGTGTGCAATTCAGAGGGACAGGAACCCGACCCGTGTCAGCTTTACTTATTTTTTCAGACCTGGCTCCATTATGCAAACTTCCCCTGGGATTCCATGGTGAACATCGAGCCCAGTTCTGTGCTGGGCGATACTGGAGCCCAGAGTGACGTAAGCCTGTTTCACTAAGCGCTCCAGCCCCAGGGGGTGTGCTGTGCTTTGTCACTCAGTAGAATCCGACTCTTTGCAACCGTTTGAACTGTAGCCGCCAGGTTTCTCTGCTGCTGCTCCTAAGTCACTTCAGTCATGTCCGACTCTGTGCGACCCCATAGACGGCAGCCCACCAGGCTCCGCGGTCCCTGGGATTCTCCAGGCAAGAACACTGGAGTGGATTGCCATTTCCTTCTCCAGGTTTCTCTATCCAGGGGATTCTCCAGGCAAGAATACTGGAGAATTTCCTCCTCCAGGGGATTTTCCCAACCCAGGGATTGAACCCACATCTCCTGGGTCTCCTGGACTGTGGGTGGATTCTTTACCAGCTAAGCCATCGGGGAAATCCCTAAGGGAGACAGAGCCAAACACAGAAGCATACCCTTGCCCCAGGGGTCAGGGTGGGGCCAGAGGGTGGGACAGGGACTAGGGGCCTGCCTACAACAGTGCAGACCACCCAGGGGAGGGACCTGGGTGGGGAGGTCAATAGGAGGAGGGCTTGCTGGGCCGTGCACACAGCCTAGCCTAGCGGTCAAGCAAACCAGCTTTGAAGTCAGACTGACAAGGGTTCAAATGCCCTCTCTAAAGGGCCTCAGGCAGGTCCCATTTTCATTTAGGGACTGTTTACCCTTTTGAGCTTCCCTGGTGGCTCAGATGGTAAAGTGTCTGCCTGCAATGCGGGAGACCTGGGTTCGATCCCTGGGTTGGGAAGATCTCCCGGAGAAGGAAATGGCAACCCACTCCAGTACTCCTGCCTGGAGAATCCCACAGACACAGGAGCCTGGTGGGCCACAGTCCATGGGGTCGAAAAGAGTCGGACACGACTGAGCGTCTTCACTTTCACTTTCACTTTCCCCTTTTGTGACACTGGCACATTCTAACTGCTTCATAGCCCCCTGCCCACCTTATCACAGTCTCCACCCTTTATTGTCCAGAAAAAGTCATCAAAAACAATCTTGACACCCGCCAAACGAGCCGACAGTGCAGAATTTGCCCTCAGTCTTTCATGTTAAAAGAGCACTGTGCCTGGCACACAGCACCAGGAAATGCTGCTATAGAAAAAAAAATTTTTTGGCCACCACAGGCAGGACCTTAGTTCCCTGACAGGGATCGAACCCATGTCCTGTAGTGGAAGCACAGAGTCTGAACCGCTGGACTGTCAGGGGAAGTCCTGCTGCTAAGTCACTTCAGTCGTGTCCGACTCTGTGCGACCCCGTAGATGGCAGCCCACCAGGCTCTGCCGTCCCTGGGATTCTCCAGGCAAGAACACTGGAGTGGGTTGCCATTTCCTTCTCCAATGCATCCTAGCACCTAGGGAATGCTGTACTGTACAGGGCTGGAAGGAAGTCAGGTGGATGTTGGGTCAGGCTGACCTGTTTCTTTAAGGAAACTGGCTCATTTTCTCCGTGAAAGCGGAAGTTCAAAAGCAGCTGCCAGGGTGCTGGGAGACCACCAGGTCAAGGCTTCCATTTTGCAGATGACAACAGAGGCCAGAAAGGGGGACAGGGTCAGACAACGGGGATTTGGAGCCTTCCGGGCTCCTTGCCTAGATGTCAAGGTCAGGGCCGGTGGACCCTGTTGTAGGTGGAAGCTGCAGCCACCCTCCTCCTCCTCGGATCCCTCACCCCTTTTCCATTCCTCAGCTCATCAGTAAGACACTCAGAAGTCCTGGGAATGGGAGGCTGGAATAGCAGCCCTTTTAAGAATCTGCATGTGTACACACATGCATACATGAAACACATACACAACACACACAGCTCCTGGCACATTTTGCACGTTGTCTCAGGACTGAACAGGAGCAAGCCACTGGGGGCTGCAGAAAAGTAGGTCGGTTAGGAGGGCTTGTTCAGATGTGGGTTCAAATCCAGTGCTGTATGACCCACCGATAGTCACTCCACCTCTCTGGGCTTCCTGCCATCAGGAGGAAGCAGGAGGAGGATGCAGGGCCCATGAGGGCTGTGTGCTCACCTTGGCAGCATGAATAGGACCAGGGGTCAAACCACCTGAGACATCAAGTCAGATCAAAACTTGAGCGGGACCGAGCACCCCAGCCCAAAGTTAGGGGCAGGAGGGGGAGGCGCAGAGGGAAGGAGGGTGACAGAGAAGCTTTCTGAGTTGGCCCTTGACTGGTGTGGTGGGGGGTGATGGAAAGGTTAAGGGGTCTTCATATTCCATCGGACTTCTCAAACTGGGGGTGCCAGGAGGGGGCAAGACTCTCTGGATAAATGAAAAGGACTGAAAATTTGGGGAGTGTTGGGGACATTTTTATTAAACACAAGCCAGACTGGAAGAACTGAAAAGCCCTTACCTGAATCTTCCAAGAAAGTGATCTCTAAGGAGTAGCTCCCTTCCAGTAAGCTTCACAAAGTCCCAGGAGTCGGGGACGGGGGCAGGGGTTGAGCCTTTCAAACCTTCAGGGTATTTTGTGAGAACCACTCTCTTGGGCAATAGGGAACCATGGCAGGTTCCAGGGTGGCTCCTTGGATCAGGAAGATCCCCTAGACAAGGGAATGGCAACCCATTCCAGTATTCTTGCCTGGAGAATTCCATGGACAGAGGAGCCTGGTAGGCTATACAGTTCATGGGGTCACAAAGAGTGAGACACGACTGAGTGGCTAACACTTTCATTTTTTCACTCTTTTGGGCAATAGGGAGCCATGGCAGGTTCTCACCAGAGGTAGGGTCTGGCTGCCAATGTTGGGAAGGTTGAGGGTAGGGGGATGGTCCAGGCCAGAGTATGAGACTCCACCCGGGAGGCTGCAAAATTGAACCCGAGTTTCTAGAAAACGTGGCAGGACTTGTTTCTCAGAAGCTGTGATAGATTCTGCAAGAGTACTGGGGGACCCCCCAAAAAGATAAACACAGCTGGTCCCAGGACAAGGGAAGGATGTGAAAGCCATGTTAACAGGTATGAGTGTTGCATTTAGTGAGTGGGGCAGAACAGTTTTCTCCCTGTTTCACAGATCAGGAAACTTGGATTCTTGGGAGTGTGGGGGGCGCGTCTGCACCGCCAGGACGGGGCCCCCCAGGCTGATGCGTCCCCCGATCTGTCCCCAGGTGGAGGAGGAACTAACCCACCTCCAGAAGAAGCTTAAGGAGACGGAGGATGAG